>NC_056727.1:227518113-228240613 GCF_019279795.1 Protopterus annectens
TACAGCTACAAAGGTGTTACTTCATTTGGTAGTAAGATGTTTTGATGAATTATTATGATTTAATGCTTTTATTTGTTTAAAATTTCTTGATGAATGTGTGACAAGATACTTTCAGTGTCAAGCAGTTTGGAACATAGAACATAGATTTTTTTTTTAAAGATTGAAAATAAGGAACCTTACTTGTAATGAGGTACACCTGAGTGGTATGCATATCTGTCAACTCTCCCTATTTAAAGGACGGCTTGATTTTTGACTCAAGATTTTAGCTCTCTACCTCTTAATCCATGCTAAAACTGGAGACATATGGAAAAAAGTGATGACTTACTCTTAATAAATAATGACAATAATTAGAGTTATTTACTTCTTTCACTTCAAAAAATGTATATTTCACATTCTTTAATTGTGTCAGTGTCTTGCGTTAATAGCACTAATATTTTAAAATGTCTTTGCCCATGATTATTAATGGATGTTTCTCTGATTTTGTTGAGATTTGTACCTGATTCAGTCGAGTGCTATGGTGTTATGATTTGTTTATAAAACAATGTTATAATATTCAGGGCTCAGAGACTGAAGTAGTGATATAGCACAAAAAATATTTAAAAACTGCTTTATTAATGGCGAAATATAGGTCTAAATTACCTTGTGTTTTGGTGGCATCTTTCAATCAAATGGTGGGCGGTGCAGTCAAAATGGTCACAGGCGGGGTTTGCTACTGCGCATCTGGTGGGTTAATACACTTCAATTTCGCCGTTCTGTCATTCTGCAAATCTTGGTACAACTGAGAGGAATGTTCACCGCTATCTTTATGGTAAACCCCAATTGCTTAATGAAGGAAAAAATTAATAGATCTCCACTCTCCAGAAATATATTGGAAACACTACTAGTTTAAAATTTAAAAATTCTGCAAGAGAAAAAAACTGTCCCTGATTAATAGCAGCCACAAATCACTCAGATCGTACCCTTTACATAACGTATAGCTAGAAGTGCTTACTTTATATAGTGGCAGGACTTATTGCTGTAGCTCACAGGCATCCTACATTGTATCCATTTAATTAGTGAATATTATAAAAAAATAGACCACTGTGAACAGTGTGCACTGTTAACCAATAACATTGAAGATCAATCTGGGCTAAAATCGGGAGTCTTTCCTCCCGTTAATATCTGGGCTAAAGCACTTATGTGGTGTACTCTTAAGTAATTCATCAGTAGTTCAAATACCTAGCACTTGATTTTTTAAGTTGTTACTATAATAATCTGAAGGAATCACATCAACTACTTTTAAGATTGCAGTGGGAAACTAAAAAAGGGATTGGACAAGGTAAGCAAAGTAAGGTGATATGCAGGTAGGATTAGATAGTGATGTCACCAAGTGGGAGGTTGTTAACTAAAGGGGTGGCAACCTTCACATTTCAGTCCGAGGCAAAGAGCTCAATTTAGAAACGGGATAGCGCCCCTTTAAACCCAAGGCCCCATGTGCCTTAGTTGGTGGTAGATCAGCTGGTTGTAAAAGATCCCATGGCACTTATTGAAAAAGGGAGGAGAAGTTTATCAGTGCTCTAACCAAATTTCCTCAAGTCAATATGAATATCACTTCACGTCTCTTCTGAAAAGAAGTCACTGCCCTTGTGGGACTAACCCAGTCAACAAAAGCATAACTAAACTAAAAGTTAAATATCTCAAAGTCTTACATTTCAAAAGGATAAACATATACATAAACCTTCTCAGACTATAAGAAATATAAGTGACATAAGGAAACGTTTTTAAACAAGAAACATCTTTATTAAATTATCACTTATGACATAGGCAGTCATACATTTATATAAATGAAAACAAACCATGTTGACATATTTCTAGTTGAAACATAATACTTAACTTATAATCTGTCCAGTCATTATCAGGCAAACATTACATAGCTCATTTAAATTTTGCCTGCTTTTAAACCTCATTTCTCCTCCCAAACATTATTCTGCATGTATTGTTCCCACAATTCCCATTTTTGCACTGTAATTTGCTCCTACCCTTTTTTTAAAATCCCAGTTCCAGCTGCTTTATCTCTGTTACTATATTCACTACTTCTAGTACAGTTGGTTTAGACTTTAATTTCTATTTTCTAGTAACTGCTTTTTGGTACCCACCATAATGCGACTCAGCAAAGCCTTACTATGTTTAGGCAATTCCAATTCTGTATCATAGATCAAAAAATCATTTTCTTAGTTACACCAGTTTCTAATAGTCTGCAGGGAATTTCTAAAGTTTGCCAACTCATTACACTCACAAAAAATATGTTCCTAGTAACCTCTTTTTTTCCATCACACCTCCAACATTTACAGTCTACCTGAGGAAAAATTCTTTAGAGTCTACGTGGGGTATAAAAATACCTATGCAAACACTTCTAAGCAAGGATCCTACATTTTCTAGACTTTGTTTTATATTTGGGAGTCATACATTTATCCCCCATTGTTTTGTTGTGAATTGCTTATCCAATCTTTCTTTCAAATCTTTTTTTAACCTCCTTTGATTGATTCTGATAGTTGTCATGCAATATTTTATATGCCCTGCTAATTATCCCTTTTTAACAGCAGCTTCTGTTCTTGATTCTACTAAAAACCCTACCACTGCTGGTCTTTTGCTAAGGATCCCCCAATTTCTTTCTCTTTGCCTATACTCTGATATCAGTCCTTGCTAGGGAAGGCAATCTCTAGCCTGCAGTCAAATAAATGATTGGCCTCTTCCCATTCTATTACATTTTCCTCTCTAATTACTTGCTGCCAATACATTGATTCCTTTGCCAGTTTTCTCAGTAAATTCCATCCCCCTGTAGCCTGTTGTCTGTATCCCTAATTGCAGTCATCCCTGTCAGCAGAATCTCCTTTCTCCATCCCTGTGTTGGCTTAGTTCTTGTAATATTTTCTGTTACTTTATGAATATAATATTCTGTATGGTTAGTGTTATTCTCATTAAGGGTCTATGTTCAAAATCCCAGTCTGTCCTTGTTTCTTGAGTTCCCCCTCTTTCATCATCATCCCTTTCCAATTTGAATTACATTTTTCTGCTTGTGCTGTGTATAGGAACCTTAACTGTGTTGCTCTGAAATACCCCTTCAAATCAGGTAATCCCAAACCACCTTGTTCTATTGGAAGGATTAGCTTATCCCACTTGATTATTGTTTTCTTCCCCTCCCAAATAAAACCCTTCAAGTCGTTATTAATTGCTATCCACAACTTCTCCTCTGGTTGATAAGAATAGCCTAACAACCTGTGTTTAAAACTAAAGAGACTAAAAACATTTCCACTGCTTGTATCTTGCTATCCATATCCATAAACAGAGCTTCTAGTTTCTCAGTTTTTGTATTAACTTTTGTTTAGCCTCTTCACACATATCCTTAGCTGCCATAACAGAATCCTTTTTAATTCATTCTTTTAAGTACTTCTTTATACCATGTCCCCATAAATATGGCAATTGCTGAAGCAGTTTGTGTGTGGGTGCATAATTTATAGTTATTGCCTTGAAACTGTCTCAGAATTTTCCACAACACTGAGATGTCCTTTTCTGGTTTTATCGGATATAAAATAATATTGTCTGCAAATAAGGCCAGCTTTTCTTGACTACCATATCAGTTATATCCTTGAATTTCTAGGTCCCGTATTTTCTTTGCCAATGGTTTTAAATATAATGCAAATCATGAAGGTGAAATAGGACACCCCTGCATGGTTCATCTGCTCAAAACAGAACTTATCAGAGAGGAACTCTCCCACTTTAATTTTCTCCTCTGATCCTTCATATATCCTCCAAATCAACCTTATAATTTTATCAGGGAACGCAACTGCTTCTACTGCCCTACTCAAGTCCAAGCTTTCCTCTGTCAAATGCTTTCTCTGCATCAAGACCCACCAGCACAGTTGTATTTTCTTACATTCTGCTTACTACTGGATCTTCATTGTTCTATTAATGCAGAGACAAGTAAACACTCACAACAAGCTCCATGCACACACAAAATAATACCAAGTCGATGCAGAAATCTGGATACACAAAGTCCGTTCAAAGATTTGGTTTATTAATTTATTAAAACAAATCTTTGCTGAACGCTTGGATTATTGAATTAGTTCCTAACAGTGCTGAACAGCAAGTAGTGACATTTGTAGCTGATATTATTGAACTCAAACAGCATATGACGTTGTGCCTAGCAGGCAGCCACGTTGAATACTAACGGACTTTGTGTATCCAGATTTCTGCATCTCCGCAATTGTTCTATTAATGTCAAATTTTTCCCTCCCCTCCACAAAACACACTGATCCATATCTATCCATTTTGGCATTACCTTTTCCATTCCTTTAGCCATTATAAACATAAACACTTTATAATCATGGTTTAGATTTGAAATGGGCCTATATGAAGCTGAATCTGATGGGTCTTTACCATCTCTATGTATTACAGCACCACCTTTGTCTTCTAGGATGTTGGTGCTTGTTCTCCTTCTAAAATACTGTTAAACAAAACCTTCTATATCTTTGTCAGATTCTTCCATCCTAGCTTCCAAACTTCCACAGGAATACCATCTATTCCTGGGGACTTTCCTGTACATTAGTTATACATCACCATTTTTATCTCATCTCCTCCTATCCTACCTGCTTGTAATTGGCATATTTAATTCTTCTATAAACATTTCCATTTGTGCCTTTGCTTGATTTTCATATTTCTCTAATTTATACAGATTTTCCTAAAATTTCTGAAATATTTCTAGTACTTCTACAGGATCTCTGCTTATTTTCCTTATTTTGGGTTTCTGAGTCTTGTCAACAACCCTTTTTATTTTCTGTTGCCTGAGTCATTGTGCCAAAAGTTTTCGTGCTCTGGAGTTATTATGAAAAACAGTTGCTTAACAGCAGTCTTTCTAAACTCATGCATATATGTTATCAAGGTGATTTGTTATTTTCTGTCTAGCACTCTGCAATTCCTCATCTTCTTGTTCTGCGAGATTCCCCCAATTCTGTAATACTTTAACCTTTGCCAGTCCCTCTAAATAATTTTTGTTACATCTTAACCATATCTCTTTTTTATTTCCACCCTATTTTTAAACTGCAATTTAATTTTATCCCACGCTGTAGCTATATTTTCAGAAGAAATTTCTATCTTCCATAATGACTCCCAAATGATTTCCATTACCCATTCCTTACATTCCTCTCATTTTAAAAGATAGGTGGGAAAGCACCAGTGTGTCATTCTTATTTCATTACCTTACATTTTTATTTTGTTTTTTTATTGGCTTGTGATCTGAAATAGTTATTGGATGCATATCAAACTGTAGAACCAAAAGGCAAAAGCAAACCACAAAATGTGAAAAGTCTGGCAGATCAGGTTCCAACAACCACAAAATCCAAAGCATGATGATGTAAAACAAAGGTTTTTAATGTAGAAAAAATATAAAAGATGTAAGCGCTTTCTTTTAAAACAGTGTAAACTTCTTCAGGGTCTGTGGGATGCGTATCAAAACTTTAAATTAAATGCACATTTTCCTATGAAATGTAATTTCTGTCTTACCTAGTCTAGTTTTTGTATCTTGGGGATTAATATGTAAATTCACTCCAAACTCCTACTACTGCATACATATCTTCCATACCAAATATTTTCATAATTGTTTTCACAAATCTACCCTCTTTTGTTATATTTTTCCTTCTGGGCCCCATATACATCCTCACTGCTGCAAATCAAATTCCAGTCCCCACCTATAAGTAATATTCCCTGCTGAAAGCTGATTATTTCTACCAGAATTTTCTTAAGCTCCATTAAAGCAGTTTTAGGTGGAATATAAGTACATGCCAGTGCAATCCTCCTCCCTTGCCAGTAGCTCTGTAGTACTACAACTCAACCATTATTATCTCTTTTTCCCTCTTCTATCACTACTGCAGCTCCTCTTACTGTTAATACAAGTACTCCCCTTTTTCTTTGTCCCAGATACTCCGTTCAGTAACCATCCTGAAGTCATTTCTTATTCAAATTCACATGCTCAGTTCTTTTCAAATGTGTCTTCTGTAGCCTAGCTGTTTACACTCTGCATTTCTCAATGTAGTTTACTACTCTTTCTTTTAGGTATATATCTGTAAGATCATTTACATTTAAAGTTAATAAACTTTTGTCATTATGTTAAGAAGCTATTATTCCCACTTATGTGTAACAGTTTTTTTAAGTATAGTTTCAGCTTTTATATTACATGCATTCACTAATGTTTGGCATTTTGATCTTTTATACAGTTGCTTCTTGTCGTATCCATTTGAACCTATTGGACATCTTACAAAACTTTTTGTTTTACTGAAAACCCTCAAACAAAAACACAAACAAACTCCAGAACACCCCTAAAACGTATTGATTTAATACTAGCAAAAAAAAAAACATGTAATGAAGTTTAACCCTCCTTATAGGAACAGTTGTTCCAGACTGACAGTCATAATCATAGGCTTGAATTAATTTGTAATGAAGGTTATCCCGGCTACAATGCTTGACACAGCCCATGCTTAACTTCCACTAAGTGCTGTCTCTTTTTGTCTTATCTTTATTCCTTTCCCAGATTAAAATAACTTAAATACTTTCAGAAAACATTATCTCCTAGCTATTGAAAGAAGTAATTATTGTTTTTATTGCCCCTTATCAGATTGTCTCCATAGAAACATAAGAACCAAATATACAGTTGCCTCCATTACAAGCATCAATTTATTTGCTAGAGGAAAACCTTCCATTCTATTCTGTGTTCTCTTATTTATTTGCTTCCTGTTAAAACTTGTTATGAGATCCAGTCATTCTCCCATACAAAATAAGAGAAGGCATCTCAGTTCTTCTTGTATCATGCTCTTTTGTCCAATCTTTCTTCCCTTTTTACACTGCACTGCCTACATTTCTTAAAACTGAACAAGGAGGAAAAAAGAAAAGAATGGGTAGCTGTTTACGTTAGTATCCTTTTTGCACACAAAAATAACTGAGAACATTCTGCTTTATACCATGCAGTTTATGTCATGCATTATAATAGTACTGCTGTTAAAAAACAAAATTGTATTTTACTTACAGTTAACTCTTTCCTTCCTCTTCCCCCTCTTCTAAATGTTCTTCCAAAAATTAATGAGATTAAGTAGGGCATATGCTTTGGAGGCCCTACAAGTTTAACAAAGTCAAAGAAGTCCAACATTTCCAGGCTTTCATGCCCTGTCATGTTTTACAAATATAATTAATGCTTTGTAATCCCACATTTATTCATCAATTTCCAAGTTGCTGGTTTTCTTCCTGTTGATCTCCTTCGAAATCCAGTCTCTACTTCATTTCCGGCATACTCATGGTTCTTCTAGTCAACCCTTATGCTTTTTTTGTCTGTCAAGCATTTTCCTTTGCAACATTGGAAAAGGGTATACTGGCATAGTCTCACTGTGGGCTTTATTACTAGAAGAACAAGAAGCAGAAGCTCCTTCTGTTTGATAGCTCACTTTTGTTGGACAAACTTGTATTTCCTCCTTAGCATATTCTGCATCAAAAAGTATTTTAATCCTCCAGGAAACAACATTTGAAGACAGCTGGATACAGCAACTTGAATCTTATACATTCTTCTTCACATTCCCTGATCACTGGGCAAAAATGCATTCCCCTTCTGCCTGGCATACAGTGAGCAATCATTTTCCACAAACATTCTACTGTGTCCCACTTTTAGTACTTTGTCCTTCTACCAAAGTTTTGACAGAATCGGTGTTTTCTGTGGCTAAAAGTAGTATCTTTACTATTAAAGGTCTAGGTAGCCTTCTCATGGCCAGGCTTGGAGCATACAGATGATGTCCCCTTTTAGTTAACAACACCTGCTGTGGAATACCAGTCCAGCTGCCTATTTGTGATTTCATAAAATTAATACAGTCTGTTTCTTCCAGCTTCTCTGGTAGAGCAGAAAATCTCAAGTTTTCCCTATGTGCTCTGTCCTGTAATTCTTTTATTTTTTTGAAACCTCTCTTCTTGAGCAGTCCCATTCTCAGCCAGCCTTTTTCTTCATTTCAGCCTCTGATGTTTGCAGTTTTATCACCTCATCTGAATATCTGTTTAAAGCTTCTTCCATTTTATCCAGCCTTTTGTTATTTGAGTTGATATACTCCATTAGTGTTTCATTTATTTTAATCAGCTCTGAGTACATTTGACTTATTTTTTCTCTGCGTTACTGGAAGTCATGTCTTGCACGAAAGCTGGAGTTTCCACTGCATTTACTTACAGCTGCATTGTTTTCTCCTCACCTTTTGTGATTGATTTTCTGTCAAGCTGTCTGAATTTCCTTTTTGCTGGCATCCAGGCACTGCACTTACTAGCCAGTTACTGAGTTTTACACAAAAAGACAAGTTCACTGCCTCTCTTTTTTAAGTTTCTGTTTTCACATTAGGAGAGCTGAAATTAATCTGTTACTCAGTGTGCAGGCATTTTGGAAGTCTGATATAAGGAAACTTTGCACTTCTGAGACTGGGTCCTAAAGAGGTAACTGTGGGAAGGTATGGTGCATATTCCAGATTAATCAAGCCTTTCAGTGAACTTGTCGAGCACACAGCCCCATCGGTGCCGTGAATGAGATATAGACTCAAGTACTCTTCTTTTAGTCTTCCATTAGTGGGACAACCTAAGTAGTATCTTCCTGTTTCCCATTCCAGTGCCAGGTAGGGTTGCCAGCTGTCCGGTTTTTGACCGAACTGTCCGGATTTCAGACAAATTGTCCAGTTAAAAAATTTAAACTCATGAAGTCCGGTTTTTTTTTGTGCCGCCAGAGGAGAGGAGAAAGTAAATGTATCCAGCTCGAACGGGGCGCACGATACACTACTAGCTACTACACAACAATGAAATGCTTTTAACTTCAGTATTCCTGGTAGCTACATAGTTGGGGTGTCCAACCTTTTCAGTTGCAAGGGCCGCATTGAGTCATCAGAAATGGTCAGGGGGCAAACGGCAAGTGAGGACAAAAAAGGTCTCTCACATACTGAAGAGCAAACAAAACACACAACGCGTCATAAACTAAAGAGCAAAACACCCCAGGTATATGCAGACTAATACAAAGTCAGCCCACTGGCTGTATTGTAAGTGAAGTTGAACAATAAATAAATTAATAAATGCATAATATTTGCCCTAAAATTCAATATCTCATTCTAATTATTAAAAAAAACAGTTAAATCTAATTCTAACATCTTAGTTTATTTGTAAAAAAATTAACAGGTACAAACCTTTCAATTTGTATGAGATCATACCTGTGATTTTGCTGGTTTCCATGTCTTCCATCATGTCCTTAATGGCCATATGTTGTCCGCTCATGTATTCTTCTGTTTCTAGCTTTGCAATCTGTCCCTGAAATATGGCACTGGCAATATCAGGAATGATGACACTTTTACTTCTTAAAAAATTAACAATTTTATTTTACATTTGTTTCACTGTCACTAACAGATGGTACAACACGTTTAACTTTGGTTCACCCACTTACTGTGGAGACACAAAGAACATGGTAGTATGCCAAAACACACTCCAGTTTCACAAGGTAAACTCACACATGCTGTTTTGCAGTTGCCTCTCCAATCTGCATTTCTCAAATTTAAACAAATAATTGACTTTATAATAAATAGTAGTGGCAATATTTATTCGTGAAACCAGTTCACAAGGGTGCAGCCAGGCACAGACCTTTGCAGAATTCAAACTTATTGGTCCTAGTTCTTGTTATACTTAAGTGTCCATATCAGGAGGTTCAGGCTGTGAAGTCAGGATTGTTCTTTTGTGTATTAAAGCAAGTGTCTATAAATTTGCAAGTCTGCTATACTAAGAATTGTATGTTACTGAGACCCTGTTTGGATGACACAGTAAATATCCTGGTTTCAGAACAACACAAACACACTCAAAGCCAGCATTCTAAACCTTTCTACGCAATAAACTAAAAAGTTGTTTAAATTCTCCAATTACTTAGAAATGCTTACAGCCTGCCAGTGAATTTTAAAGAAATAATTTTACATGACAAAATCAGATGACAAAACATAATTCAAACTGACTGCTGGCTTTTATGTGTACAGTAATGCAGGATATTCTATAATGCACATTATGTAAGCAAGTTTCAGATTTTTTTTCCAATACAAAAACTGTAATATTTTTTATTGTTAAAAATAAAGGTATCATATGAATTCACACAAAGTAAAAGCAACACTATCTGAGTAAATTCCACCAAGTTACCTCAAACATCCAGGCACATTTCATCTTAGCCTCCATCCCCTAGTTATACACAAGATCTGGAAATATCCACAACAACTGGGTAAATAACTATGGTTAGTATGCACTCAAGCTCTTATAACCTAATGAAAGCAACACTGGCACAAGCCAAATTTACTCAATAGCTTCAAGTATGGGCATGGCAGGCATGCAAAATGTGTTTATCACCCAAGGGTCAGGCAAGGTAGGAATAATAACTGGGATTTTTTTCTATCATCACTAAGTATACAGCAGAGATGAGGGACACAAGGGAAAAATAAGTGGCCCTCTCCCCACTTAATAGACAGCAATTTGGTGGCTATCTCTTGTAGTCTGGAAACGAGACTGATGTATGCTTCTGCACAACAAGAGAACTTAACAGAAAACAGCCAGACCACAATTCTAAGAAGATCTAGCTCTGGAGTGAAAAAAAAGCTATTCAAATTTTCAATGGAACAAACAATAACACTGGCACTATAAAGTCCCCAATAGGATAAGGATAAGCAATAATTATATGGCAATAGGGAAGCTTCCCTTCAATGGCAACACCCATTGGATACAATTTGAAAGAACTCATCCCTAAGAAGACACGCCACTAAAAGACACTACCTTCACTAAACAAACAGAATTTACTGCTCATTTTCTGTAGCCAAAAATAGTTTCATCACTGCAATAAAATATGTATTCTGCATTACTATCACTGTCCATTACTATAAACTTTCACAGTCAACAAATGTAAATAAGTGTATACAATTAAAATAATCATAACTGCTCTTTTCTAAATCCTACTAGACATAGTTGAGAATTAAAGCATATACCTGATAAATATTACTCTAACTACAGTGACAAATCCCTCCAACACAGTGCAACTTGTGGACAAGCAGACAAAACAAATAAGGTACCCAGAATCTTGCACCAGGTCTTTTTATATCATTAATATTACAGGATTATGAGCAAAGGCATATGACAAAGATGGAGGAAACTGAAAACAAGGGGGTCAGGAGATTATAATTCCTTTGGTCAACTACTTTATAACGTTTTTTTTTCCTTCAGCTACAAACGTGTGGAAATGCTAACTATCCCACCCCAGCTTAACACCTATACCTAGTTATGTTTGCTTCCTGGATGCAGACATGATAGTAAATATTAGAATGGATAATAAATACTTTGACACTGTAAACTGCTGCCCCTCCACTGCATTGTCTCTCTAGCATAGCTCGTCGAATGTAAAGGTGTAAATAAATGATACCTGGTGATTGAGTGAAGTTTTGGCCTGCAGTGTTGACTGCCTGAATGAAGAAGTATCTCACGGTAGTACAATACGGACTTTAATCCTGGACCCACACCAGAGTACTTTTCGGACTAATATCTTCAACACTTGCAACAACTGCAAACCACAGGAACTGTAGCAAACAGCGGAGAGCAACCTTAAATAAGCATGTATTCCATACGTTATTTTTCATTTCCTTAGACATAATTATGACTAAGTCTAATACTTTAGAAATCAATAAAGACAAGTTCGTCAAAGAAGTAAACTGAAACACTTCCCATGCTTTGTCAAACTTTTCCGGAAGATCTGGCCAGCCTTGATAGGTCAGTACAAACACCAATAAGGAGTAACCGTAAAGAATCCTAAAAATTCTAGGCAACTAAATGTATTGCAAAGTCTGTTTACTATCGTGCTTTTAATTATTGCAGCAGCGTGGATGCACTTTCTCTTACAGTTGTACGAATATAACATACTTCCTATTGAGAAACAAGCTCTGGTAGTGGTTTAGTCCCCAAAGGGATCAGTATAGGGTGGTATAATGACCACTTGTCTTGAGACACGATGTAACCTAGAAAGTATTCTTACACTCATGACTGGGGGAGGCGGTAACACCGCTGCACTAAACACACGTGATTCTAATAATACTATATTTAATTCAGGGCTTGGTATTATTGAATGAAGAATATACTTTTTTTAAGTAGGAAGACATTCCAAGTTAAGCTAACTCGCCAATGAGTTTTTGTGTGCGTATTTGCTTGAAAAGTTCAGAGGTAATGCGACTGTTGATGGGGAAGGCTCATATACCGCACTGCAGGAAATTTATGCAGAAACCAAACTCCGCGTTGCCTAATCGTTGTATGCACTAAAATAAAATTACATTACCAGTGAGCTTCCAGGCTAATTTCTATCCATTTCTGTTACCTACTTCTTTGTACATACATCTGTTTAGTATTAGCTTACCTTTTACTGGTGGAGATGTAGTCCGTGGGTAAAAATAAATAAATCCTCCTCACTCTGAGTCTTCTCTTTCGTTGCATCTCACTCCTTCCTTCAGCTGAAACTTTACCGCGAATGTAAAAACGACCGAGCGGTGTTTTGGCGCATCGCACCAGCTGAAAGACGCTGTTGGCGATGCGCAGAACAGCTTACACGGAAAAAGTGAAATTTCAATATAAGGGTCGCGGGCATGGAAGAGCTCTGAGGGGACACTCCTGGTTTAGACAGTACATACATTAACTTAAGTGGCAGTGATGTAATACAAATGGACAAATTTTATTTTCTGCTATATGGATTGTAGAGATATCACTGGAAGGCAGTACTCCACGGTGGGAAAACGGTATTTTTTTAGCTATCATTATCCTACCAACTACCAAGCAGTGACAAAAGAAATCTTAGAGCACGATTTAAAATGCTTAAGCACTCTGCCAACATTGCCCAGTGTTGCATTGTAGTACACTCAGACTGATTTTAGAACTTCACCATGCAGTGTAATACTGCTAGCAATTAACACGCCCTGATTTGTATTATCCTCATCTACTATGTTGAACCGTATTCCATGAAACAAATTGTGCATCTTGCTTTTTGGGCACTTGCAGTTACCCAACATTGTTTTGCTTTTACTTGATTCTGTCGCAAGGCACCACATTGAAAAATAAAACTATCTCTTTGCCATGTTCAGAAAATGGCAAGTGTGCTAGCTGCATGTGACTTCTTTTCCCTAGTGCATCTTTCTTAGATCTAGAGGCTTGAGTTATCTTTCATTCAGTCTTATTGCCATTTTACAACTGCATAGCGGTCCAGTCTGCATCTTCGTAAACTTGTATTAGAAGCATTGTTGTAGAAAGTTACCTGTTTTAACCCGCAACTTTGGCGTGATATAGAAAAACATTAATGAAACTCTTTAAAGTATGTGTGCTTTTCTGAGATTATGACGTATACTTTGAAAGTAACATAAAACATGTCACCTGTTAGAAACCCATTCATCCACAACCCCTTTATCCCATTTTTTGCATATGTGACATGTAAAGAAAAAGAGTGGGAGGTCAGTCGGACCCAGTACAAGATCTTAAGTACTAGCATCTGAAATATCACACTAGGGGCAGTAACACTTAGCTCAATTGACCCCCACCCAATACAGGTGCAGCCAAGGACTGAAACTTCCTAATCCGACGGAAAATATGTTACATCTTAACAACTGAGTACCTGTCCCACGCCCCAGTATAAACAGTATTTGACAGAACTTTCAAAATGCAAGGGAATGTTAAGATCATCATTTCTGAATGAGCAGTAAAGTGATGTTATTGACTTAAATGATGTTATGGGGTAAATCAAAACTTACAATTTTTAATAGCAAAGATAACTGCTTACATTTTTTTGGGATTTTTTAATCAGATTTACCACCATGTGCACAGGCTGCTAGCTCTTGACCTTTTATCTCCATGGATCATCCATAATTAGGTTTAGGAACATAGAAAATAAATAACTGGAGAAAAATGCACCATATTGACACTTTTCATCAATACTGGTACTTACATCTGCAGCAGCATAGCAGTGCAATTAGTGCCGCCTGTGTTCTTTTCTCCACTTTAAGTACGGCTTAAGTCATCAAAGTGGGTGGTCCCATCAGCTGATGTCACTGTGATGTCACAAAATAGGTGGGGCATGGGTGGGAGAGGGGGTGGGAATGGGTGGAGTTATGTGTGATGCGAGGGGCGTGACTTTAGTCCAGTTTTAGCCGCAAAGAAACATGGCAACCCTAGTGCCAGGTGCTGAAATTTCTGCCCCTTGTTTTGATATATGACCTAAGATCTATGAGTGATGCCTTCTCAGTGGGCTGGGAAGGAGTGCATTTCCATTATGTGTTCCCCATGCCAGTTTTATAAAAGGTCATGTTTAAAGCAAGAAGGGACAGGCCAAGTGTGATTCTAATTGTATCCCAGTGGCCTATGCACTCTTAATATCTATTACAGTATTTACCAGGAACAAACTATGTTCAACTCTCTGTTTACTCACAGTTGCTAACACTAGGCAAGAACAAAGCACTGCACCCTACTGTACTGGCAGTTCTGGAGGAGATAACTAAAATGCTGAAGGCAGTTGGGAACCATCCACAAGGAAAACTTTTGTAGCTAAGTGGAATAGATTCAGTTTTTGGACCTCAGAAAGGCTTTACTTTTTTGTTTGTTTTGTTTCTCACACCTTTTGGCATGTTTGATATACATAATACGCCTGGCATATGACTTGACGCATAGCATGTTGCATTATTTCCAGTTTTCATACAGACTGAACAGTTTACTTCTGGCTAAAGCAGAACTGATAATGTTATTTCTTGGAAGAATTTTTGATAGACTCATAGGTAAGTACTAGGCTAGCTTCCCTTATAGACCATAAAGAGGCTGTTGCGGAAAATGTTATTTTTAGTAATTAATCCTCTGTCCATGAGATTTTCAGAACTACAGGATCTTTCTTCAGTGGGATCATTTTTTTCTTTTGCCTTCAATAAAAGGACTGGAACACTTTTAAAACCACTGAAAGATCACATTGTAGAACATATATCGGAGATGTATAGAAAGGTCTCATCTAATGCATTAGCAAAGCATATTGCAGAATATGGTTCTGACCATGTTTTTAAGTTTATGGTCATGGATGTGCTATACAAAAGTATCAGGGGGCTACAATATTAATTTGTTAGAGGTTAGAGAATATAATTGGATTGTAAGACTGCAAGCAGACTGAACCAGTGATTAATACTGCAGTTTGTATTAAACCTATTCTTATGAAAAAATAAATAAGTGATTGTTGATTTTAACAAAATGTGTCGTATAAAATTATTTGCTGTGAACTAATATTTGTTTGATTTTAGTTTTGATTATTTTAATTTGTTAATTGCTTGATGGTATATTTGTTTTGATTGCAGGCTGTGTCACATGATTTTTATTTGAATGCTTTATAATGTGAGTTGATTGTATTATATTTTACCTTTGTACTGAAGAAGAGTTGTTACCCAAAAGCTTTGCACTTTGATTAAACTTTTTGTAATTGGCTTGGTGTTTCTGGAGTCTTAAGTTTTGTTTTGTTTTTTGTTGGTTTTGCTGCTCTAAACCCACTTATTGCAATATTATATCCAGTTGTTGCTGGTTATTCATATCACCCACAGGTTCAAGAACACATACATGCAAAAACTTTTTTGCAGGTACACTCTGGGAAGCAGATCATGCCTTTAATTTTACATCCTGCTTATCCATTAAAATGCTGATTTTCAGACGATTTATAAATCACTGTCCAAGTGGAAGTATTGAGACAGACACATTTTTTTAAGAAATATGAAGAAATTTTGCTAAGTAATAGAACAGCCAGCAAAGCTGTAAGTCTCTATTCTGCATTTTTTTACAAAAGTAATTTGAAAGAAATGGTAAATAATTCTGATAAAAGTTATGGAAAGGTGTTAAAAACATAAGTACATTTAAATATCTTAATTACAGTATGAACAGTTACACAAATGCAACTAATGTTTTGTATGGCAAGAAGCTAAAACATGGATACATAAACTGTAAAACTGTAGGTGTGATCTACCTGGCAATGTGCGTCTGCAAAAAAATTAAAGTATAGAAAACTGACAGAACCTTGCATGCACACATTCTGGAATATGTGCCCGATATCGTCTAGCATTGTTTCAAGACTGATACTGCGACTATGTTCATATTTAGGTATTACACTATTTACATAAAATTTCAAAGGAAGGCGATTTTTAAAAATGTTTTATTAGTCTCGGAACAACTACTGTGGAATCTGGTTTGAATGACAGGATTTCCATCAACACAGTATTAATGAAGATAAGGAGAAGCTGGTTCAAATAAAAAGCATTTTTGTGGGTCCACCAGTTACAATGTGATGCTTTAGAAGCTGTATTTAAATGTACCTAAAGAAGTAGTATTTCAACTTTGACCTGATGAAGAACTTGAAAGTTGCTGGAAAGCTTGTTTTAATGTGCATGGTTATGTGTTATTTGAGGCAGTGAGTCAGTTATTGTTATTTCCTAATTTAGGTTGTGTTCTCATGATTGCTGGTGAGCGACAATGAATGTATTTTTCATTCTGTATGGCCGTTAATAAAATAGGTACTTTTCTGTTATCGGGGCAACACTTTAAATGCGGTTGCTGAGCTCCAAATCCAGTTACTTGTCATGTCTTTTTGGTCTGAATATAACCAGATGTGTGTAAAATTATTTTACTGCATAATAATTAACAAAGGCAATGTCAATTCTAAAATTTACACACACCTGGTTAAAAGACATAATGACGCACTGGATTTCAGCTCAACAATCACATTTAAAGTGTTTGCTTCCTGCGTACCAAGCAGATAAGTCACAGGGATTGCCAGGTTTTCCACAAACTTCATTCTCCAAAATGTAGGGTTTATTATTTTTTTCTTAAAACCTTAAAAATATATTTTCCGTTAACGGGGCAGCAGTCAAAATGTTTGGGTAATGTGAATGTGATGCTTTCTTTTTTTTCCGAGTTTAACTTTGTGTTCGTCCTGACAGTATTACTGATTTTCTGTCTTCTCAGTACTGCTTATTTTATCTTTCTGCATGGGATTGATTTTTGCCTTTGTTCTCCCAGTACTAGTGATTTATCCTCGGCAACCATCACTGCTTATGATGTTTTTGTACTCTGGTCTTAATTTGGCATTTGTTCTAGGACTGTTAATGTTTCCTCACAAGTCAGTGACGGTCACACACACACACACACACACACAGACTTGTAGAAAGATCCCCTGTTCCTTAATAAATCAGTTGTACATCACAGACGTCCTACACTGAGAAAATAAGGAAGTGCTCCTCTTTCCCATCACATGGTTAAGGGTCAGTGTGTTAACATTTGTAATGCTGTCAGGCATGTGTGTCAACCTAGACACACTGACAATGGGGACCAGGAGTTTCGTGAATAGCGACATGTTTTGAGAATGGCAAATGAAAAGTGGGAGCAACCGTTACGGGACCAGCAGGCGAAATGTGCGCTTGATCGGAAGTCAGAGCTGATGCTGGTTTTTTTCGTGTTTTACTTTTGCCTTCGTTCTCACAATGTCACTGATTTTGTGACATGTCAAAACCCTTAGAAAAAATGTGCTGAGACGGTGAACTGACAACATGGAGAAAGGGCATCTGTTGACAATGTGAACATGTAATTAGGCTGACAGTAGCGGTACTTCTCTGTTAGAACTTTTGCCCCGTTAATGGAAAAGTACCGTAAAATAATGCTGTGGAAATCTCAAAGTAACTGCAGAAAGTCATTATGATATTACCCATGTGTTGTGTGCAGATAGCAGGTTTTCTGTATTGTAAGTATGTCATTGTATTTCTAGCTTGACTTTACAGAACTGTTTTTGGTAACTTGGGTGTTTCACCACAGGGTGGCACTAAAAACAAATAGGCACTGTGTAGTGAGCAATGAATGCTTTGCAACCTGTACTTTACTGAAACATGATTTCTTGTGGCCAAGTACACTGCTACTGAACTGGATAGTTTGGCTTTTGCAAAGGGAAAACATTGTTGTATGTTTTCCAAGCAGAGACTAATAAACTGGATTAAGGAATGCACACACTGTGTTCCAGAAGTTTGGCAAGATATTGCCTGGGGCAGTTAAGGCTCTTTGTGCCAAGACAGTAGAAACTTCAGCAGCCTTTCTCACAATATGCCCTTGAAAAGATATTTGTGCAGCTGTATCATGAGTTAATTTCTATGCATTTACTGTTGTAAACAACTCTACTAGTGCACATTGCTGCTGTTTTTAAATATCCAGTATATGTACTGCAGACAACTGTATATCCTGCGTACTGTATGTATTGTGCTCTGAATTCTTGCTTTGAAAATCTCCTGTATGTATAACTGCTTCCCATTCAACTAGCTTATCATCATAAATGCCATTTCCATGCCTCTGCACCTCAGTAACTTCCATCTGTGTATATTTCTCACAGGTTGAGCATGAAAGTCAATGGTGATCAGTGCTTCGGTTAACAAATGGAAATAAATACACACAGAAGCATGAAATGTCTGACTTCCTTTGGAAGGTCTGCACTACAGCCATCTTTTCATGATTTAGAGAATTCTAACTTTTCTTTATTTTGCCGTTTGTTGCTCTTTTTCTCTGGGCCTGGATGCTAAGTTATTTATCCCCACTTTATGAATCTGTTGTAAGAGACACTCTGAATCATGATAGAGTAGTTATGAGACGTGCTCACTATAGAGTGAGTGAGTGAGTGAGAAGTGCTCACTACATAGTGAGTGAGTGAGTGAGTGAGTGAGAAGTGCTCACTATATATTGAGTGAGTGAGTGAGTGAGTGAGTGAGTGAGTGAGTGAGTGAGTGAGTGAGAAGTGCTCACTATATATTGAGTGAGTGAGTGAGAAGTGCTCACTATATATTGAGTGAGTGAGTGAGTGAGAAGTGTTCACTATATATTGAGTGAGTGAGTGAGTGAGTGAGTGAGTGAGTGAGTGAGTAATTTGATTTAGTTTGCTAATCAACTTTATACATCTGGGCTTGTCTTTTTTTCAGCAGAAGACTCAGGGAGAAAAGCTGCCAACAGAATGTAGTATCACATGAAAAGATGTAGTGGTTACGTCAGACAGATGCCAGCTACTAGAATGGGATTTCTATGCAATATTTTTCTGAAAAGAAAAAAAATAAACAATCCATGGAGCACGTAGTGATGTCATCATGTTTATATTGGAGCTAAGAAAATTTACCTCTGGTTATTTGTGAAAGTTTAACATGTAGATATATACATACAGGCAACTATGATGGTAGGTTAGTATACCTACACAATCACTGATGTATGATCAGTATTAATTAGCAAAAAGGGATCTAGATGTAGCTTTTCACAAGATAGTGTTTGGTAGTGAGTTATAACTGCAACTATAACATTGGTTCCTATAAGAAATCAGTAGGGTGTTAAACCAACCCAAACCATTGCTATCAAAAAATAACTAGAAAGCCATAGACCAAGAAAAAGCCTAATTGTTTTTGAAGGGTACAAGCTTTACTGTACTCTCCACCCCTTATCTATACTGATTCCATGCTTACACAACCCTAGTGAAAGAATACCTCACACGTAAAAACTGTGTCCCACAAAAAAGAAATCCAAAGTAAATGTTCAGCTAAAAACAACATATCTGTTTAAAAACTGCAAACTGTAAAATAAACTATTAAAACCACAACCTACTATTGCACTAAAATGAAAAAAAAACTCCAGCCAACTATCCTATAATACTACAAAGTAAAGAACCAAATAATCCTGTGGCACTCAGATGAAGGGCATGAATGTTAAAAACCAAAACTGCTTTATTAAAAATAAAGTTAAGTGCTTTCATTCCAAAAAAGACTTTGCATGGTACTTCATCATAACTAACTTGAAGGAGCTGTAAAAGCATTAAAAAGCATGATTAAAAACACATAACCCAACACAAGAACCAATGGCAGGCAAATTCTTAACTAATGCTAATTAGTTAACCTTTTTAACTGCAATAAAGAAGAAATAGAAACAAAATCAGTAAGTCTGGGAAAACAAGTGGCATTTAACCTAATTTGCCACATTAATTCACTTTTAGCAAGATGCACATTAACTATAATACCTCTAAGATGAAATGTAATTTGGTCCAACATTACAAAATGGCAAGAATGGCTAACATTATATTGAATGTGTCGAAATAACACATATTGGGAACATCAGTATTTATTTAATAGTATATATAAGGATAGTTGGTCATTATATACAAATTATTTGGAGGATATCTTAATTCTGTGGGTAGATTCTATTGTTAAACTTCAAGATTTTCTACAGTTTATTAATAGTGCATCTGATTTCTTGAAGTTTACTTTTACCTTTGATTACGATCGTATTTCTTATTTGGATATTCAGCTGTTTAAAAATATGGACGAGGCTTGTTTCACATCTACTATTTTTCGCAAAAGTACTTTGTCTAATAACTACTTGCATTTTTAGAGTTGGCATCTGCGCCACCAGAAAAAAAACATTGTCAAAGGACAACTGGGTTGGCACGGATTATTTCAGATGACAGTTTGTTTTTGACTGAATGTGAAGTGGTTGTTGGCATGTTTATTAAAAGGGGTAATCCCCTGAGTGTGTTACAAGAAATTAAAAATGAGGTTATTAACAAAAGGCTTAATGGCATCTTTAAACCCATACTTTTGATGGATCACAGGATATCATATTCAAATTGCAGAATGAGTTGTATAAACATGACAAATTATTTATTACAAACTATACAATTGATAGTGCCATTACTACAGAATGTATTTTCCAGAATTGGTCTATTTTTAGTTCTGATGTCAACATGATGGGTGAACCGGGTGAAAAACCTGTTGATGTCCTTCAAGGATGCATCTGCAGTCATAACATATGGGTTGTCCTGCCTCAGGCAGCCCTGCGGTCGGCTGGATTCCAAAGTCTGGGTCTGGCCTCGGCTGATGTCGCACTCTCCCCGACGTCAGAGCTTCTGGGGTATAAAGGCATCAGCCGACACCATTTTCCTCAGTCTTTCTTGCCGCGCGGTGCCCGAAGCAGAAGCTGTTCGCAAGTGCGGTCAGTCAGATCCAGAGATTTCAGCTACCGAAGACTTCTAAAAGCTAAGTACCCGTTGGGGACTCTTTCTTGCCTCAGCCGATGTCAGACAAAGTAAATAATTGTTTAACTTGTGGGAAACAAATACCTCATAAGGATTTCCACTCTTACTGCCTTCCTTGCTTAGGCCCAGACCACGACGTATCAGCTTGTTTAGCCTGTGCCTCCTTCAACCGACGGACTCTTAGGCGTCGGTCGGAGTTTTTTAGATCCGCTTTTACATATAAAATGCCGTCGGAGACTCGACTACACATTTAGCCAAAAAAAGGACCCGACACTGCGGCCCAGTTTCGGCTGAAACCACGGCTAGGCCTACCGCGAGTGTCTTGGTTTCGTCTGAAACCGAGTCCTCGGTTCTTACTTCTGCTAAAGTCATACCTCCGACAACCGAGGCCAGAGAGGCCCCGGCTGAGTCGGCTACAGAAATCCCTACCGAAGAAGCAAGCGCACAAGAATTGTCCGACACCATCCCATTGGACATTTCTACTCCTGCACGTGGGGCAGCTAGGCCCCCTGCTTCTATGTCTATTAAGGCTTTCTCCAGGGCTAAAGCAGCTAAACTTTCAAAGGCTTTACCTGCAAAAACTACCTCTCAGAGACCTTCCTCAAGTTCTCAGACTCTCAGCCTTGCTGAGGACCTTATATCTCTGATTAGAGGTTCCCAACCTCACCCAGATAGGGCCTCTCAACCTCCTCCTGACAAAAGGCCTAGGACTGAACCCCCTGAGCCTCTCTCCTCCAATTACTCCTCGGATGGATCTGATTTATCAGACCATCAGGAAGGGCCATACTCACCTTATGAGGATTCAGATGCCGAAGACTCTATTCCTTCTGCATCCCCTCCAGAAGAAGTTTCCTTTGGGGAGACTTTACACTCAATGAGGGAACACTTTCAATGGCAGGGTCAGGATTTTTCTGATTCTAGAAAAAGACTTAGGACCTTTTTACACTTGCCACAGCATAGGCCTTTAGCCATACCACCTGTGTTAACAGTAGTTGATGATGCATATAATGATGTCAGTTCTGCCCCTGATTCTCTTCCCCCGGCCCCTGCCAAACCTGACAGATATTACAGGGTCCCGGATTCTCACTTTCACTTGTATAAAGCCCATGCTGCAGACCCAGAAACTATTTCTCAGGGCCCAAAAGGTGTTGCGGCTGCCACTGCCAAAAAAACCCTACCCTCTGAAAGGGAGTCAAGAGCATTAGAGAGATGGGGAAAAAAGGTTTATACATCTGCTACTCTTTCTGCCAGGGCTTTAAACTGTCAATTCCATATGATACAGTACCAGGAATATTTGTTAGATCAGCTGAATAAAAAGCTTTCTTCTCCTGAACCTTTAGACCGTAAGTCCCTTCAGGATTTGGTACACAACTCTCAGCAGGTCAGTAATCATTTCTTAAAATGTGGCTATGATGCACTGGAGGCTTCATTTAGATCAGCTATGACTGGAGCAGTAATTGAAGGCATGCCTGGCTAAAAGAGCAATCCTTGCCAGACCATGTCAAGGCTAAACTCCTAGATGCTCCAATGGAGAAACAAAGTTTATTTGGCTCCCCTGCACAGGAGATTCTAAAGAAAGTGGAAGAAAAAGCAAAATCTGTGCAAACAGTAAAGGATTTTCTGCAGGTCCAACCTCCAAGGTTCAGCAGAAACTGGCCTTCAAAGAATTGGTCCTTTCCAGACACCTCCAGAGCACAGAGGGGCAGGAATAGACACCCAAGAGGCAGAGGTCAATCAAAGGGTGCCTACAGGGGTCGTCAGTGGCAACCTGCCAACCAGAGGAGTACTGCCACAGCTACAACTACAACCACTTCCACAGGACAGACACAATGACTTGGCTCTGATTCCGCCTACCAGGGAACAAGTGGAAGCACCCTTGGGCGGAAAGTTGGCTTTATTCTCGAAAAATTGGCATTGCATTACAAAAGACAAATGGACATTGCAAACAATAGACAAAGGATACAGGTTTCACTTCCACACTTTACCAAAAAAGAGCGAAATGCCAAACCTTCCACCAAACCAGAAGCCAGAGGCTCTAAGGCAAATCAACAGTTTACTTCAGATGAAAGCAATAGAAAGGGTACCACCTATGGAACAAGGCCAAGGATTTTACTCCAGACTATTCCTTGTACCAAGAAAAGAAACCCAATGGAGGCCTATTCTCGACTTGTCTGCACTAAACACATATCTCATTGTGCCAAAATTCAAAATGCTGACCTTACAGCAACTTCTTCCCATGTTGGGCAAGGAGTCTTGGCTGGTGACTCTAGATCTCAAGGAAGCATACCTGCATGTCCCTATACGACCAGATTGCAGAAGACACCTCAGATTTCTTGCAGGATCAGAGCATTATCAATTCTCAGCATTGCCCTTTGGCTTATCTACTGCACCCAGAGTATTCACGAAATGCCTGGCATCAGTAATTGCACATTGCAGGCTTCAGGGAATTCAAATCTACCCATACCTGGACGACTGCCTAATACAAGCAGACAACAAGACAAAACTAATAAAGGATTTGGCCTATGCCATACACCTGTTACAGGCCTTGGGATACACAGTCAACATCCAGAAGTCAAGACTAGTGCCATCCCAAAGGATAACATTTTTGGGTGTGGATCTGGACACAATAACTCAGATGGCTTTTCTCACAGAAGAAAAACAAAAACAACTCCCAGTCTACTTCATGGCTTTGACGAGACAAACTCAGCTTACTGCAAGGAAAGTCCTGCAGGCCTTGGGTTACATGGCATCCTGCATAATCTTGATCCCGCATGCCAGGCTGTATATGAGGAAATTACAATGGTACCTAAGGAATGTATGGTCTCAACACAGACACAGTCTAGAAACCATGATACCAATCATTCCATGCCTGAAGAAGGAATTCCTGTGGTGGGCTCAGGCCTGCCAGACCAACAGAGGGTTGCCTTTCGACAAGCCACAACCAAGGCAGACCATCACCACGGACATCTCAGACCTAGGATGGGGAGCACACATGGAAGACAAGTGTATCCAAGGCCTATGGTCTCAAGACCAACTGAACTTGCACATAAACCTAAAGGAGATGCTGGCAGTGAAGCATGCAATCGAGGCATTCAAATCATTCCTCCAGCAAGGGCATCTGCTGATAAGGACAGACAATACCACAGTCATGTGGTACATAAACAAACAGGGAGGCACGCATTCCTACCCTCTATGCCAGATGGCAATGGATCTGTGGAACCTAGGCCTGAATCTCAACATCCAACTGCAGGCCAAATTCGTACCAGGAAAAGAGAATTCACTAGCAGACAGCTTAAGCAGAACTACCACGGATGCTCACGAATGGATGCTGCATCCACACATCTTCAAAATCATAACAAACAAATGGGGAATGCCAGAGATAGACCTGTTCGCCTCCCCACTCAACCACCAACTGAACAAATTCTGCTCAAGAGTATACCACACACAAGCCTGGAGGGTGGACTCAAGGCCCTAACAGTGTATGCTTTTCCACCTCTCCCATTGATGTACAAAGTTCTACTGAAGATCAGGGAGGAACAGCCAAAGGTGATTCTGATAGCTCCAGACTGGCCAAGGCAGCACTGGTATCCGTTACTGAGAAGCATGTCTCGGACAAATCCATGGCCTCTACCCCTATGGCCTTTACTTCTAACGCAGAACAACTACAAGATCCTGCATCCAAACTTGAAAACACTGCAGCTAACTGCCTGGAAAATTGCTTAAAGCAAAACCAAACTGTTTTATCTCAGAGGGTCAAGAACATTATCCTGGAGGCTCGCAGACCTTCCACAAGAAAAACATACTCAGCAAAATGGAAAAGATTCCTCATTTGGAGTGCATCAAAGGGTAAAAATGTCACACTGGCAAACCTAGCACACATCCTAGAATACTTAGCGGAACTGTTCCACAATGGCCTGTCCTATTCTTCCATTAAAATTCATGCTTCAGTAATTTCAGCAGAGTACAACATGGATCCTCCTATCTTCTCTCACCCTCTCCTCAGACAATTTTTAAGAGGGATCAAAAATGTAAAACCTCCAAGGAAACCTCCTCTGCCTACATGGGATCTCAACTTTGTGCTGGAAAAATTAACACTACCCCCTTTTGAACCAGCAGCATCAGCAGACTTACAGTTTTTATCTTGGAAAACTGTTTTCCTTCTAGCAATCACTTCAGCAAGAAGAGTATCCGAGTTACAGGCACTAATGGCAGTGCAGCCTTTCTTTATTTTTCACCAGGATAGAGTGTCTCTGAGAACCAATCCGACTTTCATGCCAAAGGTGGTATCCAGGGTATACTTGAACCAAGCTATTCATTTGCCTACGTTCTTCCCTAACCCACAGAACGGGGGGAAAAACTATTGCACACCCTGGATGTACACAGACAACTACGCTACTATCTGGACAGAACTAAAACCAGCAGAAAAACTGACCAACTTCTTGTAGCATATGCAACTGGAGTGCAAGGAAAAGCAATATCCAAACATACAATTTCAAAATGGATAGGAAATTGCATTCGATTCTGCTACTCTTTTCATGGAAAGACAACTCCTGAAAATATCAGGCCTCACTCCACAAGAGCCACGGCCACCACTACAGCTTTCCTACGAGGGGTGGCTACCAAGAACATTTTAGAAGCTGCTATTTGGAGCTCCGTGCATACATTTGCCAAGCATTACAATCTACCTTTATACTCCAGATCCCGAGCAGGTTTTGCTACTGCAGTTTTACAGGGGATCTTAACTACACCATCATTATCTTAGTACCTCCTCCCCCAGTTTGGCTATGGTATTCTACCCATATGTTATGACTGCAGATGCATCCTTGAAGGACATAGTACAGTTTTGTACCTACTATAAATGTAGATGTCCGATAGGTATGCATCTGCAGTCAGGATTACCTACCCTCCTTCCCCTCTGTGGTATTCCTAGGGTGCTTACCCCTCTTTCAGCTAGCTGGGGGAATCTGTTATGGTGTATTTGTTTGTATGTATATATGTATATATATTTTGTTTGCTACTGTTTGGAATTTTCAATATTTATCCAAATTTAGCCTTCCTAGAGGGCACCTGGCATCTGGGGCAAGAAACACTGAGGAAAATGGCGTCGGCTGATGCCTTTCTCCCCAGAAGCTCTGACGTCGGGGAGAGTGCGACATCAGCCGAGGCCAGACCCAGACTTTGGAATCCGGCCGACCGCAGGGCTGCCTGAGGCAGGACAACCCATATGTTATGACTGCAGATGCATACCTATCGGACATCTACATTTATGGTAGGTACAAAACTGTACTTTATTTATCATAGAGATAAATATTTCAAGAATCAGCTTGAACAAAACAACAGGTATGAGATTAATTCTAGAAAATCAGCTATGTTTAAATGTGGGCACTGTAGTGCATGTCCCTATATTAAAACTGGAGACAGTTTTATTGTCAGAGAAACCAATTTTACAGTTAAAGGAAATTTCACTTGTGATTCCAGTAGGGTTGTATATTTGGCTTGTTGTGATTTATGTCCTGTTTTTTATGTTGGCAAGACAGGTTGGAAATTCAGGACTAGGATTTATGAACACACCCTGGACATCAAGAATCGCAAGACTTCGTCTTCTTTTGGCTTTTCTCGGTTAGGGGTCGTCACAGCGGATCACCTGTCCGCTCATGATTGGCAGTGGAGTTTTTATGGTGTCGAATTGCCAGCCCAGCGCCCAACCTTCCACAGAAGGCACACACACACACACACACACACACACACACACGCAGACTCTCACACCTAGGGCCAATTTAGAGTGTCCAATCCACCTACAGCATGTCTTTGGGATGTGGGAGGAAGCCGGAGCACCTGGAGGAAACCCACACAACCACAGGGAGGACATGCAGACTTTGCGCAGAAGGCACCCCAGCCGAGGATCGAACCGGAGAACCTCTTGCTGTGAGGCTGCAACACTAACCGCTGCACCACCGCGGCCGCCCCAAGAATCACAAGACTACAAATGCTTTATTTCGACACAGTCAATATAATGTTAGCCATTCTTTCCGTTTTTTAGTGTTGGACCAAATTACATTTGATCTTAGAGGTATTATAGTTAATGAGCATCTTGCTAAAAGTGATTCTGTTTCTTTTTCTTCTTTATTTCAGTTAAAAAGGTCAACTAATTAGCATTAATTAAGAATTTGCCTGCCATTGGTTCTTGAGTTGTGTCACATGTTTTTAATCATGCTTTTAAATGCTTTCACAGCTCCTTGATGTTAGTTCTGATGACGTTCCATGTAAAGTCTTTTTTGGAATGAAAGCACTTAACTTTATTTTTAATAAAGCAGTTTTGGTTTTCAACATATATATAGGTTCATAGGTTCGTAGTTAGGTACTAGGCTATCTGTCCGAAGGCATTTATAAGCCTAGCCAGAATGTGTTGGCTTTCGCCGCCCCCTTAGATTAGTTCCCTGTGCCTCTGTCCAGCAGAGTCACTGAATTGATCCCGGGGTAAACTTTCTGTTTCCCATCCACTCATCAAGGCTTCTCTTGAAGAGTGTTAGCAAGGAGCTCTGCCTAATGTAGATTGGAATCTTGTTCCAAAGCATGGGAAGTCTCTGGGACAGGAATCTAACCCTCCAGCACGTCCTATTTATTGTTGTCTTAAGGTTTAGATCCCTAGAGCGTGTGGCTCGAGGGGATATGGTTTTCTTTAGGTGGAGCATGTCTATCAATTCTGGGTTGGACATGGCCTTGTATGTCAGGCATAGATCACCTCTGAGTAGGCGGTATGCGACTGAGTACAGCTGGAGTTTCTTCAGTCGAGCTGCATAGGGCATCTGTTTGAGGCCAGTGATCCTCTTGGTGAGGTACTTCTGTAGTCTTTCCAGCTGTTGCAAGTGTTTTGTAAGGTACATCCCAAATGGGGCGTTGTACTCTATGATGGGTCTGATGAGTAGAGGGGCACAATGATCTCTTTTTGATTTGGATGCAAACTCTTTTGTGATTAGGTGGGCCACATAGAAGGATTTTCTAACCACTTTGGCAATGTGATTATCAAAGGAGAGATCACTGTCTACTTGGGTCCCCAGATCCCTTATTACGTCTTCCGTATTTAGGGGACTACCACTTATGTGGTAGTTTGTGAGTACTTTGTTTTTTTCCAAAGGGGATTACTATGCACTTTTTGGCATTTAGCTTGAGGCCATGATTTTGACACCAGGTATCCGTCTCAGTGAGACCCTTTATGCCCTTCATTTGAGCACCACAGGATTGTTTGGTTTTTTGGTCTGTGTTTTTCTTGTTGGACTTGTTGGATTTCAGTATTACAAAGTAAACAGACTTTGACAAAAAGGATTTTGACGGTCCTTCCCTGGGATTTATAAAGTCTTACAGTGATGGGGAAGCCATAGTTCCATAGGTTTCCATCTCTCAATAAGCCTGAGCTGTTTAGAGACCACTCTCCTGCCACCATTTCCATTCGCAGTGGCCATAGCATGAAGAGTGGTCTAGCTGGCAAATCCACTTACAAATTCAGCAGTCTGGGGAGTGGATAATGCAAATTAGTCATCCCTTGGAAATGCGCGGCAGTGGATTAATGTATTAAAGTGTTTCAGAGAATTGATCTGTGGAGCTATTTTTTTCTCTAAAGGGAAAAACTGAATGTTGTCTCTTGACATCATTCACTAATTCTCCCTTATGGAATGATAATGAGTTGTACCACAACTACAGATAGGTACTGCAGAACAGTGTGTGTGTGTGTGTGTGTGTGTGTGTGTGTGTGTGTGTGTGTGTGTGTGTGTGTGTGTGTGTGTGTGTGTTTGTGTATGTGTGTGTGTGTGTGTGTATATGTGTGTGTGTGTGTGCGTGTGTGTGTGTGTGTGTGTGTGTGTGTGTGTGTGTGTGTGTGTGTGTGTGTGTGTCTATATATAATGCTAATTGAGCATCCCATGTTTGCCCATAAGCACTGATGGTGAGAATCTGTTTGAATTCCAAGTGTGATTCACTAAAAGATGATTCTCTTAAAAGGAATTTGATTATCCTACATGCTGCATTTAGAAAGAGACACTTAATAGCAAGTGGATGTAGTAGTAGCTGTACGTTCATAGGTTAAGTGTATACATTTTTAGACTTGTACATTGGATTGGTCTTAATCCCCAATTCACTACCACCATAAATTTCTGGAGGTATCTAGAAAAGAAGCTTGTGGAACTCCCCCGGTAGAGACAGTTATCACATATTCTCTTCTGGCAGCTTGGAGATATTCAGACTATAGTTCCTAAGCTCTCAAGAAGACAAACTTTCTCTTTCAAACCCAGCCAACTCCTTTAAAGGAAGATGTTTCTTTGCCATAAAAAAGGAAATAAGTTTCACACTGTCTTATGCCCATATAAGCTGAGTTGCCCAAGAGGATGAACCCACCACCTGTGGTGCAGCAATCCTTACACAGGCTGGGACTGCCTATAGGGGAGTTATTCTCTCAGTTTGACCAAGCTTGGAAAGTATCACAAAGCACCAGTGGGTTCTGGAATGGGCACGGATTCTGGAATGGACATACTCAGGTATAGCTTGGAGTTCATTGGTCCTACCCCAGACTCTAACATTCAAAGGGGTCATTTAGACTGTCCTACTTATGGAGGATAGGCATGTTTTTTACTTTTGTCTCTTTGAGCTCCCCAAAGTGTACTGTTTCTGGCCAATGCTAGACCTTGCCAACTTCAGCCAACACTTCTGTTTTGGATGGTTATGCTGTTAGAGCAAGCCCTTACTCCTGCAGGATGCCTGGTTGACATTGCTAGGTATGATGGCTATCTTTTGATTCTTCACTGTGTGGGGTCCACACATTGATTCCCTCCAGTTCACTCTGTGTGCTGTTTGGACTTCCTTCTGCATCTGTCATTTGCACTAAGGTATTATCTGTGGTGGCTGAAGCCTTGCTTGTATTCCATTACCTGGATGACTTCTCTTCTGGTGCCCCCATCCAGAGATGCCGTGAAAGTGTCCCTGCAGTGCATGGTCCAATGACTGCAGTCTCTGCAGTATAATGAAATGGGAGACTTCCTCCCTGACTCCTAGTCAAAGGATTGATTTCATACACATGAAGCTGGGCACTCGTCAGTCTCAGGCATGTCTCCTCTTATTGAGGCTACAAGCTGAATATAGAGTGCAAGCCTGGACTCTGCTCTACCTCCTGAGCTCATTGTTTGCTTTGATTTTCATGGTGGCATTGGCACACCTGATCATGCAGCTCTTGCAGTTGATTGTGAGGTGTTCATGGCTACAAAGTCACCGTGCACTTATGGACTTTCTTCAGGTGTCATCTCCCTGTCACTCTGCCCTGCAATTGTGGATCACTCTCACTGACCTTCTGATAGGTCTTCACTGATCACAGCTTCCATCACAGATTCTGATGCAAGGTGAAAGTTCACCTAAACTTCCATATAGTGCAGACAGTATGTTGCCTCCTTGGAGAGATGGCTGAACATTGCCCAGCTGGAGCTAAGAGCAGGTCTCCTGAGCCTTAGAGTCATGGCAACAAAGTTTCTTCTGGGATCTTTTCTTATTTGGTTAAACATTCAGTTCATCTTGTATTATCTGAACAAGCAAGGAGGTACAACATTCCATTCCATCTGTAGAAAGTCTCAGCTCATTTGACAAATGACCATAGACACGGGCATCACTGTCTGAGTTGTTCAACATCCATGGAGAAGTGAAAAGATTCATTGAGCCACTCCCCCGATCTTGTCCTAGTTTTAGGCTTCTAGAAGTGGTGCACAATAGACATCATTGTACTTGTCACTCAATAAAATGTAGCCCTTCCCCTTCCCCTTTTCTGATCAGTTCAGGAAAGAAAGGGGGGTGGGTTGTAGCAGTGAATGTGCTCTCTGTCTTGTGGCACAAGGAGTTCCTGTACACATTCCTTCTCTTCTCACAACAGCATATCTTACCATAAAGCTCAAGGAAGAAAGACCAAAACTTGTTCTGCTTTGTACTTGATGGCTGAGAATGGCATGGCTTTAGGCATTAAAGTCCCTGTTGATCCAGGAAACGCTTATAGTCCTTCCCAAGCATGACAGCCATCTCCACCGCAGAGCCTCTCTACTGCATTAGCTCCACTAATTCCATGAAGTTTGCTGGCAGGAGTATTTGAGGCCACTATGAAGACCACTACTACATATGCCTGTGCCCCAAGTGGACATGTCAGTTTGAGCTGAATGGTACTGATCCTGAGTGGCACAGCAGCATAGTAGTTTCTGGCACTGCCCTGCAGTCCATGGTTTCTAATTCATTTCCTAGCTGGTGTGCTTTCTTTGCAGAGTGTGCATGATTCTCTTGCAACCATGTAAGTTTTACCCTGTATGTTCCGGTTTCCTTCCATTCCTTCCACAGCCCAAAGATATGCTGTAGGTGAAATGGTAATACTCCAGCTTACCCATTTTTGTGCATGCTGTTTCTGAACTACAGAGTCTGTTCACGTGTGTGTGTGTGTGTGTGTGTGTGTGTGTGTGTGTGTGTGTGTGTGTGTGTCCCTGCCTGTCTGTATGTATGTATGTATGTCTGTGTGTGCACTTGTATATGTGTGTATGTATGTACATTTGTATCATTGAATAAGCAGGTATCCTACCGGGATTCCTTTATCTACCTAATGCCTACTCCATGCTAGGATAGGCCCTGGCTCTACTACAACTCTGGAATGAATTATGTGGGTAATTTCAGAATGAATGAATGCATGAAAGGTACTGACTTTATCTGTCTAAAGCACAAGTGTGACTTATTCTTTAATAATTAAATGATAATAGTGTTTATGTTGTCTGTTTCTTCACATTATGACCTTCTGCAGGACAAGACTTTGGCCGTAGACTGGCTGGTCAAGCAGTTCTTAAAAGGATTACTGCACCTCTATTCTCCTTACAGGATCCTCCCTCCCCCTGCATTACACCTGAGTGCCATAATTGACAGGGTTGCCTTTCTAACAAGAGATGCTGCTACCTCAGTGGCATTGAAATTCATTGCTTAGAAGACTGTGTTCCTGGTTGCCATCACCTCCTTTTTGTAAGATATTAGAGTTTCAGGCATTTGTGTTGGGAGCCATATCTGATATTTCACAAGGACTGACTATTTTTTATAAGAGCTCCAAATTTCCTTGTGAGAGTGGCTTCCAAGTTATCCTCAAAGTAATCATTTTTTTTTTAGTTTTCTTTGCAGGGTCAGAAACCAAGGGAGAATAAGACTTCCACACTATTAATGTTCACTGTCAGCTCAGATGTTACCTAAAAGAGGTTCTTGAGTTTAGAAAGATGGACAACTTGTTTGTCACTTTCATTCCTGCAAGGAAATGGTACACAATTGCCAGGCATACACTGTCCAAGTAAATTACCAGCCATCATGTAGTCAGCTTCCCATTAGAAAAAGCAGCAGTAGTTACATCCTTTTCCACTAAAGGCGTAGCTGTAAACAGTTTATAATTCAAAAATATGTGTGGCAGACATGTGTACCGTGCTTTTAACAAACATCATTGCTTCAACCGTGATTCAGGCCTCTTCTGGAAAGTCAGTACTTTTGACCGTGTCTATCAGTCTTTTGAACAGTGACTTATATCGTTCTCCACTGGCTTCTACCCTGGTGGTTTATTGCTTGGGATTCAGACCAACCAATGACCTATCGGGGTATAAGAAATGTATTCTTACCATATTATTTCATCTATGAAGAGAACACTCCTTGATCGGTCATGTATGCTAGTCACGTACCTCTGTCTGGGGAGGAAGTACCTGTAGCCAGCCTCCACTAATGGAATTCTCTGTATGTAAGGCAAGTACGTACTTGTTTTTACATGTCAGCAGTGTAGATGCGCAAAGCTTTATTGTTATTAATTTGTAGGAAGTGCTTATTTAGTTGATTGGGGTGAAATAGCAAACATGGACAATAGGTGCATGTATCTATCTGATAGGATACCTTACAGCATGCACTGGAGTGGGTGTGCTTATGTCCCCAAATGCAGAAAATTCCAGAAAATTTGCTGAGTGTGTGACAAGTGGAAAAGATGAACTCAACCAAGGATCCTAAAAAAGGATTACCTTCACAGATCGAGTGATGCAGTAATAAACCATATGTGTTACATAATTATTTTCCCTCTATTTTCCTGCTATCCCTTCCTCCCACTTTTGTAAAAGTGGAATCACATCACCCTTCCTGCTGCCCTTATGATAGGGACATAGATTAGTACTAAGCTAACTGCCATTGTGGGCCATTTTAAGTGAGCAGTGATTAGAGATTTCTGGGGTAGCTGTCAGTAAGCCCCACTGCATTATTCACTTTTAATTTAAAATAGTTTATTTAGTACTGCTCTTTTATAAATGGACTTGGATCAACCCCCACCCACCCACCCATTAAAAGTATTTTAGGAATGGACTTGGATCAACCCCCACCCACCCACCCATTAAGAGTATTTTATGAATGGACTTTGATCACCCTACCCACACCCTCAGTTTTTGCTTTAGGAAGCTTCCTTTTTCCATTTTAAAAACTACAAAGCTCTCTTCACATCACTTGTCCATTGTTAATATACCACTCAACTTTACAGAATTTTGCAGAATGTCCAGATTTTTGGCTCATATTTTTGGTCTGTTCCTCATAAAATTTGTGTTTTTTTTGGCAAATCTCTGTGATGACCTGAGGATTAAAATCACTGAATAATGACACATTTGAGTTTCATTCTTCAAATTCTTCTGAAAATGTGTGTTAAAACAAATCCTGCTACTCTAGCAACTTTCTAAGTTTATAAGAGCAATATTTAAAAAGTGTCCCTATTTTTGGGCCTTTCTCCCCCCATTTTGTTGGGCTTTAACCAGATTTATTGCACTAAGTGGTTGAGAGGTATGAAAGTGTCAGTATGACTAAAGTTTTCTTTTCTTCTTAATACCTTTAAATCATTTGTCATCTTTTCCACAGTTTGGACATCTGCAGTTCTGACTGTTTCCCTGTTTCCTTCTGGTTTATCTGATATTGTTGACTGTCTTCCTCTGCTTGTATTTCCTTCTATTCTCTAAGTGGTAACTATTTGAAATGGCAAAGCCCACTAGAGCGAGTCGTGAAATGCGGAGACTAAATGGCTGAAAGAACGGACTTACATATACCAAGTCTGAGATGCCTTTTTCTTGGAATATTCCCTTTTCTTCGAGGTATGGCGATCTGGGAGTTGGTATATATATATATATATATATATATATATATATATATATATATATATATATATATATATATAAATTCAGGGGAGATGGAGGCTTGCCTTCTCCCCTGAAAAAAATAAGTTTTTAAGGAGAAGAGTGATTTTTGAGATTTGCGCTTCTCTAGGTTTTTGGTCTTTTTTTCATCATTTTCGCACTTGGCATTTTGAGTGCCAACATTTCAATAGTGGGCCCTTCTAAGTATTAACTTTTCCCTTTAGGCTTCCCTGATACCTATTTTGATTACCATAGTGTCTTTTTCTTCTGTATATTATTCAGTTTTTCCCCCCTTAACTCCCCTTTCCAGTGATTATTGGGCATTACCTCAATTAGGACTTTTTCCTCTCCACTCCCCATCGTCAGTTTGTAGATGAATTGTAGTGCCTGACTATAGCAGTAATGCCTTTCTGATATTTTTGATATCAGTTTAGATCTTTCCCTACTGTTCTTAACCCATTCTAGACAGCTTCTTATTGTTTTCCAGAGGCTCTTATTTAAAGTCGGCTCACCAAAACCTTAACCCTGTTACTCTGGAACAACATACAGATTAATCTGTAAGAATAAAGGCATATTAATTATCTATGCTGCTGCTAATTGTTGAGGCTGGGATTTTTTTTAACTTTCATATGGTCATCCATGAAGCTCATATATTTTTCTAAATCTCCTTTTCTAAGGTATTCAGGTTTGTTGCTCCACAGGTTCACAAATTCATTCAACCATTGTTTATTGACCTTACTGTTATAAAAAACTTCACTTTAGTCTAGCTTTTACACTACATTTTGAAGTTCCACACTAACAAAAAAAGTTTGGATTGTCCATGGCTTTAATTGAAGGATTTAATCACCTCTTCTTCTTCTTCTTTCGGCTGTTCCCATTAGGGGTCACCACAATGGATCTTCTGTTTCCATTTCTTCATATCCTCTGCATCTTGCTGTGTCACACCAACCCCCTGCATGTCCTCTCTCATCATATCCATAAACCTTATCTTAGGCCTTCCTCTTTTCCTCTTACCTGACAGCTCCATTATCCTTTTCCCCAGTATAACCAGCATCCCTCCTCAGCACATGTTGAAACCAACGTAATCATGCCTCTCTGGCATTGTCTCCAAACTGTCCAACCTGAGCTGACCCTCTAATGTACAGATTCCTAATCCTGTCCATCCTCATCACACCCAGTGCAAATCTTAACATCTTTAACTCTGCCATGTCCATCTCTGACTCCTGCCTTTTTTCAATTCCACCGTCTCCAACCCATATAACATAGCTGGTCTCACTACGCTCTTGTAGACCTTCCCATTCACTCTTACTGGTACTCGTCTGTCACAAATCACTCCTGACACTCTTCTCCACTGATTCCACCCTGCCTGTACTCTTTTTTTCACCTCTCTTCCACTCTCACCATTACTCTGAACTGTTGATCCCAAGTTTTTAAACTCATCCACCTTTGCTAGTTCTACTCCCTGCATCCTCCCCATTCCTCTATCCACCCTCTCATTCACACATATATATTCTGTCTTAGTCCTGCTGACCTTCATTCCTCTCCTCTCTAGATCATATCTCCACCTCTCCAGGGTCTCCTCAACCGGTTCCGTACTCTCACTACAGATCACAATGTCATCTGCAAACATAGTCCACGGGGACTGTTGTCTGATCTCGTCTGTAAACCTGTCCATCACCATTGCAAATAAGAAAGGGCTCAGAGCTGATACTTGATGTAATCCGACCTCCACCTTAAACACATCCGTCACTCCTACCACTGTCACACTACCCTTGTACGTATCCTGTATCACTCTTTCATACTTCTCTGCCACTCCCGACTTCCTCATACAATACCACAACTCCTCTCTAAGCACCCTGTCATATGCTTTCTCTAAGTCCACAAAGATGCAATGCAACTCCTTCTGACCTTCTGTATACTTTCTCATCAATACTTTCAGAGCACAGATCACATCTGTAGTGCTCTTTCCCAGCATGAAACCATACTGCTGCTCACTAATCATCACCTCCCTTCGTAACCTAGCTTCCACTACTATTTCCCATAACTTCATGCTGTGACTGATCGATTTTATCCCTCTGCACATCACCATTACTCTTAAAATTCTGTACCAAAACACTTCTTCTCCACTCCTCAGGCATTCTCTCATTCTCCAAGATTTCATTAAACAGTCTGGTTAAAAACTCCACTGCCATCTCTCCTAAACACCTCCATGAATCCACAAGTATGTCATCTGGCCCAACAGCCTTTCCATTCTTCATCATCTTCAAAGCTGTCCTTACTTCCACCTTGCTAATCCATTGCACTTCCTGATTCACTATCCCCACATCATACAACCTTCTTTCTTTCACATTCTCTTCATTTATCAGCCCCTCAAAGTACTCTTTCCATCTGCTTGACACACTCTCCTTGATTGTAAGTATGTTTCCCTCATTATCCTTTATCACCCTTACCTGCTGCACATCATTCCCAGCTCGGTCCCTCTGTCTAGCCAATTGGTACAGGTCCTTTTCTCCCTCCTTAGTGTCCAACCTTTCATACAACTCTCCATATGCCTTTTCCTGTACCACCTCTCTCGTCACCATACACCTCATCTCCTTATACTCGTGTCGACTTTCTTCATCTCTCTGACAATCCCACTTCTTCTTCACCAACCTCTTTCTCTGTATACTCTTCTCATTCCACCACCAGGTGTTCTTGTCCTCCTTCCTCTGTCCATATGTCACACCAAGCATCTTTCAAGCTGTCTCCCTTACCAGCTCTGCTGTAGTTACCCAGCAATTCAGTAACTCTTCACTGTCACCCATTGCCTGCCTTAACTCTTCCCTGAACTCCACCTCACAAGCGCCCTTTTTCAGCTTCCACCATTTGATCCTTGGCACTACCCTCACTCTCCTCCACTTCTTCTTGATCACCAGTGTCATCCTACAGACCACCATTCTATGCTGCCCAACTATACTTTCCCTGCCACTACTTTAGAGTCTCCAATTTCCTTCAGACTGGCCCTCCTACGTAGGATCCACCTGTGTGCATTTTCCTCCACTTGTGTACATCACCCTCTGCTCCTCCCTCTTCTTAAAATACGTATTCACCACAGCCATGTCCATCCTTTTCACAAACTCCACTACCATCTGACCTTCTGCATTCCTTTCCTTAACACCATACCTACCCATCACTTCCTCATCCCCTCTGTTCCTTTCACCAACATGTCCATTGAAATCTGCTCCAATCACCACTCTCTCATTAACACTTCATCCAACTCACTCCAAAATGTTTCTTTCTCATCCATCGCACAACCATCTTGCAGAGCATATGCACTGACAACATTCATCATCACACATCAGTTTCCTGCTTCATAAACATAACTCTATCTGACACTCTTTTCACTTCCAAAACACTCTTGGCATACTGTTCCTTCACGATAATCCCTACCCCTCTTCTCCTCCCATCCACACCATGATAGAACAATTTGAACCTGCCTGCAATATACCTGGCCTTACTCCCCTTCCATCTAGTCTCTTGCACGCACAATATATCAACCTTCCTTCTCTCCATCATATCAGCTAGCTCTCTCCCTATACCAGTCATACTGCCAACATTCAGAGTTCAACCTTCCTTCTCTCTTCCTGCCTTTGGGCATGCCTTCCTCCTCTTCTTTTCCTTCAGCCAACAGTAGCCCAATTTCCACCAACACCCTGTTGGCTAACACTACTGGTGGGAGTCGTTGTTAACCTTGGCCTCGACCAATCCAATATGGAAATCTGTATTGTTGTCCGCATATGTCATTTGGCAAAAGTTTTACACTGGATGCGCTTCCTGACGTAATCCTCCCCATTTATTCAGGCTTGGCACAAGCACGAAGAAATGCACTGGCTTGTGCATCCCCAGTGGCTGGGTTAAAGATTTAATCATTTCTGATGCTTTTGTATCCTAAACTAAACATTTGGTGTGACATAGCTGTTTGTGATCAAGTCCCAACATAACCCTGTATTTTATGACCCATTGTCTGTTCTTTTGATCCTAACATGGCTTTTCTCTGTGATTATATTTACCAGTGATAAGATTTATTGTGGACCATATTATTAAGTTGTCATTTTCTCCTAGATAACGCATGGGTGTTATAGCTGAGATTTTTGTCTACACCCTGTTTTAAATCAGAAGATCAAAAAGGTTTCCTCCTGTGTAGGGACTAGCACAAACTGTTTAAGCATGCACCATGCATGGCAGTTAGTGAGGATATGCCCTATGTGTAACACAGGCTGTTTAAAGCATGCTCCATGCAGGGCAGTTAGTTTGGATATGTGTAGCACAAAATGTTTAAAGCATGCTGCATGCAGGGCAGTTAGTGTGGATATGCCCTATGTATAGCACAAACTGTTTAAAGCATGCTCCATGCAGGGCAGTTAGTGTGAATATGCCCTATGTATAGCACAAACTGTTTAAAGCATGCTCCATGCAGGGCAGTTAGTGTGAATATGCCCTATGTATAGCACAAACTGTTTAAAGCATGCTCCATGCAGGGCTGTTAGTGTGGATATGCCCTATGTATAGCACAAACTGTTTAAAGCATGCTCCATGCAGGGCTGTTAGTGTGGATATGCCCTATGCGTAGCTGCAGTTCATCTGCTCTGTCTGATTACTGGCACATACACCCCCACCCCCAAATCAAAATATGTCTTTTTCTGCCATTCTAAATACTTTTTGTACCATTATGCTACTTTTTCTGTCTTGGTGAGATCTGGATGTGTAAATAAGATCTGTGCAAATGGAAGTACTAATCTCTTCCTCCTAAGTGAACCATAATGTCTTATGCTGTCATTTATCTGTAACTTTTATTGCTCTGATCCTTTATTTTATGTAAAAAGTTGCCACTCCTGCAGTTTTACTTTTCCTGTTGCCATTGCTATAGTTTCACATTTCCTGTAGAATGTAAATATTGGTATTTTAGCATTCCAATAACTGTGTGCCAGGTTTCTGTGACTGATACAATGTGTAGGTGGTGCTCTTCTACCAAGGCTACTTGTTAGAGAAGCTTCTGAAACTAAAATCACTATTGCTTATTGGCTTCCATTTTCTAGTAGGTTTGCCTGGTTTGTTCCGTTTCCTTGTTGCTTTTTTTGTGGGATATGAATATTCTTTTACCTTTTTTTGTATGAACTTTTGTCATTGTGTCTACTTTACCAACTGCATGATTTTTTCTGATATTTTACAGGAAAGTTAAAATTTCTCCATAGACTTGCTAATTACCTCCCTGGGCTAGTTTATAAATGTTTGCTTATGAAGCATTTAAGCCTGTTATTTAGGATTTTGGCTTGTCTGCCAGATATATACAGACCATCACAACAATGTAGACGTACGTTTCTCCAAGTGGGTTCCCAATTCCCAGCAAAGTCAGTATCCCAAATTCTGCAGCAGTTATTCGAATATGTATTGAACCCCATGATATAGATTACCCGTGTACTGCCCATGGCACCGACACATAGTACATCAGAAAATGTTACTTTGAATCCAGTTTGCCTAAGGCCCCACTTCATTTCCACAGACTGCGACTGCATTACCACTGTCATTTTCCACAGTAGGTCAGTGATCCCTGTAAAAATGTCCTAGCTGGACTGTAACATCCTCCTTCCATTTGCAAACTACAGTACTAAAGGCTGGCTGTGTCTGCAGTGGTGCCAAGTAGGTCCATAACCTGTGTGTCATATCCCACCAGTAGTTCTGCCAACCTACTAAATGATGGAATTTCCCATTAAAAGCTGTTTCATTCTTCTTTGCTGTCCTGTGTTACTTTCATGTGAATCCTGGCTGTAGAATTTCCCAGCATCTTTAGTCACCATATTTGCTGCCTCCATAAAGAAAACCGATTGTGCCAGCCATTCATCAAAATTTGGAAGGGTACATTTGTAATGCAGTGCCTCTCTTCTTCAGCATTCATTCTGTCAGGGATCAAGATGCCCAGAAAAACCTGTAAAAACATATCGGTAGCCGCAACAAGATCCTCCTTTCTTTACTTTTCATCTTTAATGCACTCATTGTCTCTGAATTACTTATTCATTGCAATCACATTATTTTATGCTTAAGTCTTTTTACTCATTTGCATAGTACTATCTATCTATTAATTTGTAGAGCCGTTCTTTTGCTGTTTGGTTGTAACATTGGGATTAACACTAGGACTGTCTTCTAAATACATATATGCTGGTACAGACATTAACACTAGAAGGATGCATCCTTTTCAACAAACTGTTAACAGAAAAACTTATATGTAGTGTTGTAGTTTCTTGACTCGTTGACAGCAATGGATGATTGTTACATGGGCAAAATATTATCAACATCCATTGATATTCTTCATACTGATCACTGCTGCAGAAGCCTAAGTTATATGGGTTATATCCTGAAAGGATATAACAGCTGGCCAGCTTCCAAAGTGTCAGGACACCTTCCTCATGCCCAAACTGTTAGTCAGCTTGAGCTGACCAAAAAGACAGGTTTGGGCACCAAGCCTCCTAGAATTTTTCTGCCATCTCAGAGTATATTCCTCTGTGGCTTTTGAGGATTGACAGTCTGCTTATGGTGTTCCTTTGCCAAACAGATAAGTTCCATTCAGGGAAAAAACTTCCTATTCTACAAAAATTGCTTGTTGATAACACTTTGCTGTTCGGGAAAGTTATTTTAAAGCTAAGAGTTTGTGTTTTGTCATGAAAGTGTATTGTACTTTTTAATGAGAGTACTTTTTTTCCTATTAGTTTTAAAGTGGTTTAAAGTACATAAAAACATGTTTTCTGTGGAGAAATTGTCTTTAACTATTTGGGGCTGGCAAAGTATTTTGAAGGGCTTTTTACTGTGTTTTTCTGTGAAAAGGTGACATTTAAGGACATTAATTTTTTTACAGTCTCTTGCTGCTTTTTTTCCGTGGGAAAGAGGGGGACCATTTTCAGTTTGAATATGGAGCAGACTGTTTTTTACCCATGGTTGGTTTGTCATCCAACCACAAAAAGAAAAAGTTAAGCAAACAGCCTTTCCCATCACAGCAGGCTAGCAGTTTGCCTCAACCACAGGTGGGTGACTCTGCTATGGCCATTAGTTGTACCTCAGACCACTCTTCTTTAACCCCAGATCCCTGTGGTGTAGCCCCTACAGGCACTTCAGATGAGAGTTAGCCATGTCCTCTGCAGCTGTTTCCGTCCTCTCAGTGGACAAGGGACACCCACTCTTGTTGGTCCTGTGAAGGTGGAACAGGGAATGCTTCCCTGTTTTGTCAGAATGTTGTGCCCATCCCTGGGGAAGCTGATCCTGCCATTAATAACTGTTGGCTCCATTTTTTCCTGTCAAAAAGAAACAGAAGACCAAACATTTGTCTACTCCTCCTCAAATTTCCTTGGACAGGAGTAATTTACTGGATCTGGCTTAGGGTTTAATTCAGGTTATTGATCATTCTTATAAAATAGTTTCTCGGAAAAGAAAGAGGGATACCTCTCTATTGAAGAGATTAAAGATTCAGAATCTGGACAAGAAGATAAACTTTTTTTCCCCAGATTTCTGATTCGGACTCAGAGGAGAGCTCTGTTTCTGATTCTGCCTGTGGGTGCTTATCTTTCTCTTAGTCTAGTTCCAGAATATCCCAATATTTTCAGTGGGAGAACACTGAGGTTTATCAGTCTCTCAGAAAATACTGTGACCTGTTACAGAAGGAATGTACCAAACCTTCACCTGTTCCACCAGTTCTGTTATATTTGGAGGGATGTGTGTATTACTGCCTGTAATTTTTCTGAGTCGGCCAGCTACCCCTAAAAAGGCATAGGTTAAAAGGTAAGTTTTATATACTCTTCCCAAACCTGAACCAGTGGCTATAGCTTTAGTTAATCCTACTGCTGCTACACATTTACTTAATTCCAATCCTACTCTTTCTGATAACAATGGGAAGATTATTGAAGAATACAGGAAAAAAGTGTGTACTTATGCAACGTTAATTTTCAGAATTTTGAATTGTTAGGCTCATATGTTAAGATTTGTTCAGACTAACTGGGAAAGTGTTGGGAATGTTTTGTCTGCAGTCTCTTTTTGTGAGGAAGAGTCTGCTTTAAATAATTTACTTTCTTCCACCTTACAAGTTGCTACTCATTGTTTACAGTGTGTTTATGATTCTGCTGATGTTTCTTCAATGGCTTTAGCCACTGATACTGTGTTGAAGAGGTTTGACTGGTTGCTTTCTCAACTTCCCAAATGATGTTAAAAATTAAATTTCAAATTCTTATTTGAATAGAGATTTAGTTTTTTCTGCTGCAGAGATAATCAAAAAGTGTGATGTGGGGTAAGTAGATACAGGGAATCTCAAGATTTTTCAGCCCTCCTTTTCCAATATTTTTAAGGTATACTGTGTAACCCCTCATCCAATATTTGCAAAAAAAGAACAAAATAAACAGTATTGACAAAGTCCAGGTAAATGGACATTTAGGAAGAAATTGCAAGGGGTTTCAATAAACCACTCAAACCAAGGGCAGTTCAACAACTCAGAGTAACTGTTTAAGGGTCCCCCCCCCCCCAGTCCCTCTTCCCTTCCAGAAAGTCTGAATCTCCAGTTTTCTCTTCGGCAACAGATAGTTTCCGACAAATGGTTGTGAAGGTCATTCATCAAGGTTACAGATGGCAGTGGAAGGAAATTCCTCCTTTGGGGAGGGGGTAATCCCTCATCTACCAGATCAGACTCTATTAATGTTCATCGTGTTTCACTGTTGCAGTCATTACACTTGGGTTATCCTACTGGCAGGCTACCCGCAGTGGGCCTGAATTCCAAATTCCTGGTCCGGCGTCAGTTGCTGTCGCTTCTTCCCTGACGTCAGTGCGCCAGGGGTATAAAAGATGCAGTCGATGCCATTTTCTTCAGTCTTTCTTGCCTCAAGGTGCCCGAAGCAAAAGCATTTCGCAAGTGCCGGTCGGCTGACTCCTGAGATTTTCAAAATCGAATTTCAGATCCGAAGTCTTCATTAAAGCTAAGTACCCCACTGGGGAAACTTTTTTCTAGCTCCAGACCGATGTCAGAAAAAGTTAACAATTGTATTTCTTGTGGGAAGCAAATACCTCATAAGGATTTTCATTCTTACTGTATTCCTTGCCTAGGCCCTGACCACAATGTTGCTAGCTGTCGGTTTTGTGCTAGATTTAACCAACGCACTATTAAGCATCGGTACGATTTTGCCCTTCATTACTTTGGCCGAAGATTCAATTATATAATCTGTCGAAACAGCCGATGACCGGAGTTTATAAAAAGCGCAAGGAAAAGGAAATGGACAGGAAGCCGAGGTCCAAAACCAACGAAGAGGCTTCCGCTAGGCCAGTCGCCGGTTCTCAGTGAGGTGCTTTCGCAGCCCCTGACACCCGCTACCTCAGAGCCACAGGCCGCTTCCAACTCCCACGTGGAGCCAACTAGGCCTCTGGAAACTCAAGGTATTGGACACTCGGAAACTATTCCCTCAGATGGGTCCGGAGCCACTGTGCAGGCATCGGCTTCTGAGGGTGTTTTCAGACCTATGCAGTTATATGTTAAGCCAACCTCAGCTTCAAAGGCAAAGACTAAAGCAGCTCTAAAGACAAAGAAACAAGTACAGCATTCTCCTGGACAGACTTCCATGCCTAAAAAACAGATGCTTAAGATGGCCGAAGACCTAATTACTTTGATCAGGGGTTCCCATCCCCCTCCTGATAAGAGGCCTAGGCAAGAAACAGAATATGAATCTTCAGATCAGGTTTCCATTTCCTCTGACTCCTCTTCTGAACAGGAATACTCTCTTCCTCCCTATGAGGATTCTGATGCTGAAGAATCTATCCCTTCAGCCTCTCCTCCTGAGGATTATTCTTTTGGGGAAATCCTGCATACCATGAGGGAGCATTTTCACTGGGAGAGCCAAGATTACTCAGAATCTAAGAAAAGGCTCAGAGACATTGTTTTACTACCTCAGCACAGACCTCTTGTTATTCCTCCTGTTCTAGACATTGTAGATGATGTATTTTCAGAGTACGGCCTGTCTCCTGACTCTTTACCCCCTGCACCTGTTAAGCCAGACAGATACTACAGGGTCCCAGATTCTCATAAATTTCTATATAAAAACCCTGCTGCTGACCCAGAAACTATATCTCAGGGTCCCAAAGGGGTCAAGGCTTCTACTGCAAAAAACCCTGTCCCCTCTGATAGGGATTCAAGGGCACTGGACAGATGGGGAAAAAAGTTTATACTTCTGCTACCTTGGCTGTAAGGGCTTTAAATTGTCAGTTTCATATGCTTAAATATCAGCAACATTTAATGCCACTGCTAAAACAGAAAATGTTGACAAATTCTGAATGTATAGAAAACAAGGAAATGCAGGATTTATTGCATGCATATGAACAAGTGGGAAAGCATACTTTGCAATGTGGTTTTGATTCTCTGGAAGCCTCTTGCAGGGCCGCTGTTACAGGTTCTGTCATTAGGAGGTATGCTCGGTTAAAGGAACAGAACCTGCCTGATCATGTTAAAGCAAAATTATTGGATGCTCCATTACAGCATGATACTTTGTTTTGTGTTAAGGCAGAAGAGGTGTTGAAGAAAATGGAGGATAAAGCGAAATCTGTGCAGACAATTAATGATTTCTTACAGGTACAGCCACCCAGATTTAGCAGGAGCTGGCCTACAAAGAATTGGTCCTTTCCAGTGTCAGACAGGCCACAAAGAGGCAGATACAGATGCCCTAGAGGCAAATCCCAGCCCCAAGGCCCATACAGGCCTAAACAATGGGGTGCTTCTCCCCCCAAAAGCAGAGAAGACAAATCACAACCATATAGGAAACAGTCATAATGACTTTCCTCTGCCAGTACCAAGCACTTATCTTTTGATGGCCCCCGTAGGGGGAAAACTAGCACTTTTTTCATAAAATTGGCACATGATCACCCAGGACAAATGGGTCTTGAATATAGTATCTCAGGGCTACAGGTTCCACTTTCACACCCTGCCAAAGGCAAAAGGTATGCCAGACCTGCCACACAATCAATGGGCAGAGGCACAAAAGCAGGTTTCATCCCTCATGGACATGAGGGCCATTCAGCAAGTACCAGAGCAAGAGCAGGGACAAGTATTTTACTCAAGACTGTTCTTGGTGCCCCGAAAGGACAAAGCCTCGAGACCAATACTGGACCTATCTATTCTAAACACATTTCTGGACATTCCAAAATTCAAAATGTTGACTCTGCAGCAGCTTCTGCCCATGCTGGGCAAGAAGGCTTGACTGGTAACTTTGGACTTAAAAGAAGCATACCTGCATGTCCCAATCAGACAGTCTTGCAGAAGATACCTCAGATTCATAGCTGGCTCAATGCACTACCAATTATCTGCACTGCCCTGTGGCTTATCTACTGCGCCCAGGGTCTTCACAAAATGCCTGGCACCAGTAATTGCATTTTGCAGACAAAGAGGAATTCAAATATATCCTTACTTGGACTACTGCCTTATTCAAGCAGAGAACAAGGACATTCTACTAAAGCATCTGGCGTTTATAAAAAGATTACTAATTTGCCTAGGGTACACAGTAAATGAAAAGAAATCAAAACTAGTATCCTCTCAAGAGATAATATTCTTGGGTGCAAGCTTAACTACAACTGCCCAGATGGTTTATCTCACGCCAGACAAACAAAGGCAACTGACTTCTTACTTCAAAGTGTTGGCAACAAAGACCCAGTTTTCTGCAAGAAAATTTCTGCAGGCCTTGGGCTTCATGGCATCCTGCATTCTACTAATTCCATATGCAAGACTGCATATGAGGAAACTACAATGGTATCTAAAAAATGTTTGTACTCAACATTGCCACCGCCTGGAAACATTAATTACCCTCATTCCCTGCCTGCAACAGGAGTTTCGATGGTGGGCACAGGCCTGTCACCACAACAAGGGACAGCCATTCACTTTACCCACAGCCAGGCAGACTTTAACAACAGATGCATCAAACTATGCCTGGGGGACCCGCATGGCAGGAAAATGTATTCAGGGCACATGGTCCGCAAGCCAAATGCATCTTCATATCAATCAAAAAGAGATGCTAGCTGTTCAGAATGCCCTGACAGCTTTCAAGGATCTACTTCATCCAGGACAATTACTGATAAAGACGGACAATACTACAGTCATGTGGTACATAAACAAGCAGGGAGGCACACATTGCTACCCCATTTGCAGACAAGCCATGACTTTGTGGGACACAGCATTGACTTATCAAGTTCACCTGCAAGCACAATTCCTGCCAGGAAAGATAAACACTCTGGCAGATGAACTAAGCAGAAACCTCATGGATCCCCACGAGTGGAAACTGGATCCACAAGTCTTCAGCGTGATAACAAGGAAATGGGGACGTCCAGACGTAGATCTATTTGCCTCCCCTCAAAACTGCCAACTACAGAGATTCTGCACAAGGACTTATCACAAGCAAGCATGGAAAGTGGATGCCCTATCCTTCAGCTGGAAAAATCTAACAGTATATGCCTTTCCTCCTCTGCCTCTCCTCCCCAAGGTACTCCTAAAGATCAGACAAGAGAAGCCAAAAATGATACTGATTGCCCTAGACTGGCCCCACCAGCACTTGTACCCGATCCTAAAGAGCTTGTCTCAAGGCCCAGCCTGGACATTGCCTCAAATTCCTCACTTACTGACCCAACAAAACAATCAGATCCTGCACAGCCAACTCAGGACCTTAAATCTGGCAGCATGGCAGATAATGTAGCCATTCAGAACACTCCTCTCTCTAAAGTGGTGATGGATGTTATCTTGGAGGCCAGGATGCCCAGTACCAGAAAATCCTATGCAGAAAAATGGAAGAGATTCTGTGCTTGGAACCAGGCACAAGGAATTGACATGTTGGTACCAAATATTCCTCAGATTTTACAATACTTAACTGAGATGCTGGACAAAGGCCTATCATTTTCATCAATTAAGATTCATGTCTCTGCCATTTCAGCCCATTACAATACGGAACCACCTATTTTTTTCTCATCTGTTACTAAGACAGTACCTCAGAGGGGCCAAAAACATAAGACCTCCGAGGAGAGCACCAGTACCTGCATGGGAATTATGTCTTGGAAAAACTCACACTGCCTCCTTTCGAGCCAGCCTCAACAGCTGATATAAAATATTTATCCTGGAAAACAGCTCTGCTCCTAGCAATAACCTCTGCAAGACGAGTCTCAGAGTTACAGGCACTCGTGGCTGTGGAACCTTTTATCATTTTCCATCCAGACAGGGTTTCTCTGAGGACAAACCCTACTTTTATGCCTAAGGTAGTGTCCAGTGTGGCCCTTAACCAAACCATCCATTTGCCTACCTTTTATCCAAACCCACAGAATAAGGGGGATAGACTTCTGCATTCTTTGGACATACACAGACAGCTACACTTCTACCTGGACAGAACTAAAGCTTTCAGAAAGACTGACCAACTTCTAGTGGCATATGCTGCAGGGTCACAGGGAAAAGCTATCTCAAAGCAGACTATTTCAAAATGGATAGGCCACTGCATTCATTTCTGCTATTCACAACATGGCAAATCAGCGCCTAAGGGCATTAGGCCACATTCAACCAGAGCAGCAGCCTTCCTCAGAGGAGTACCAACAAAAGACACCTTAGAGGCTGCTACTTGGAGTTCAGTGCATACTTTTACAAAGCACTACCACTTACCTCTCTACTCTAAATCCAGGGCAGGTTTCGCCACTGCAGTTCTGCAGGGCCTCATAGCCTCTCCTAATCCTATTTAGTCCCAGCCACCCATCCTCAGCTTTGGGATTCAACCCAAGTGTAATGACTGCAACAGTGAAACACGATGAACATAGTACAGTTGTGTACCTACCATAAATGTAGATGTTCGAGTGTATTCACTGTTGCAGTCCAGGTTACCCACCCACCATCCCCCTTGCCTTTGTCGGGCCTTCTCTGCACTTCTCTATTCTATACAACCTATGTGGTGTATTTGCTTGTAGATGAAGGAAATGTTTACTTTAGTGCATGCATGCTTTTTGGCATATTTTTAGCCTGCCCTTTTGAGGGCACCTGCTGGGGCAAGAAATACTGAAGAAAATGACGTCGGCTGCATCTTTTATACCCCTGCTGCACTGACGTCAGGGAAGAAGCAACAGCAACCGACGCTGGACTAGGACTTTGGAATTCAGGCCGGCTGCGGGTAGCCTGCCAGCAGGATAACCCAAGTGTAATGACTGCAACAGTGAATACACTTGAACATCTACATTTATGGTCTGTACACGTGGTGGTGCTGCGGTAGCATTGTTGCCTCACAGTAAGACGCTGTCCAGTTCGATTCTCAGCTAGAGCGTCTTCTGCGTGGAGACATGCGTGAATGGGCGTACCTTCGTTGAAGGTTGTGCTTCAGGCCTGGCAAGCCGGTACGTAAAAATCAACTGCCAATCATTAGCGGATCGGAGTTCCGCTGTGGCGACCCCTAACCGGGAAAAGCCGAAAGAAAGAAACAAACAAACACAACTGTACTTTTCCTCACATGCTGTACTATTGGAGTGTTATAACCAGATGTTCTTCGTGTTTCACTGTTGCAGTTACCACATTTGGGTTATCTGCTTGCAGGTAGCCCTCAGCAGGCCTGAATACCAGGGTCTTCGGATTTCTGCGTCGGATGCTGTCGCTTCTTCCATGATGTCAGGTTGTCAGGGGTATAAAACATGCAGCCGACGCCATTACATCAGTCTTTCTTGCCGTGTGGTGCCCGAAGCAGAAGCAGTTCGCAAGTGCCGTTCGGCCAACTCCTGAAATTATCATTTTCGAGTTTCAGACCCGAAGTCTTAAAAAAAGATAAGTACCCCGTTGGGGATCCTTTTTTCTTGCTCTAACCTATGTCAGAAAAAATTAACAATTGTCTTGCCTGTGGATAGCAAATACCTCATAGAGATGTTCATTCTTACTGCGTCACCTGTTTAGGCCCAGAGCACGACGTCCCTCGCTGTCGGTTCTGTGCCTTGTTCAATGCCCGAACTATTCATTGTCGGGCTATTTTTGTAGCTAAATACTTTTGTTCTTGATCTCCGTACTCCGAAATGGCTGTGTTTAGCCATCCGACTACTGATCTTCCAAAAAACCTTAAGGATAAAGGCAGAGACAGACCGCATAGGTCCAAAACTGCCAACGACGCTTCCGTTAAGCTAGTCGCCAGTCCGCCAGTACTCAGTGATGCACTTTCGCAGCCCCTGATACCCGCTACTACAGATTCGCAGGGCTCTACTGAGACCCATTCGGAGTCAGGTATGCCACGAGATGCTTCTTCAACTATGGAACCTGCGGATGTGTCTACCTTGGATGGGCCAGGAGCCGCTGTGCAGGCACCGGCTTCTGAGGTTGTATTCAGGCCTACAGACTTTCATATCAAACCGATGGCATCATTTCCAACTAAAAGTACCGAATTCCTCAGGCCTAAATCTCGCACTACGCCTAGAAAACCGACGACCAAACCACTGACTCAGGCCCATATGCCTCAAAAACAAATGCTTAGAATGGCTAAAGACCTTATTACCTTAATTAGGGGAAGCCAACCTTCCCCTCTAAGAGACCTAGAACTGATTTTCTTTCTGATTCTTCTGATCAGGAATCTGATATCTCTGCTCCTTCTGATTACCAGGATTTGCCCTTATCTACTTATGAGGATTCTGATGCAGAGGATTCCATTCCCTCTGCTTCCCCTGCAGAAGAGTTTTCTTTTGGTGAAACCTTGCGTACCCTTAGGGAGCATTTCCGCTGAGAAAGCCAGGACTATTCCGAGTCCAAAAAGAGACTTAGGGAATTCTTACTCCTGCCTCAACACAGGCCTCTAGCTATCCCTCCTGTTCTGGCCATTGCAGATGATGTTTTCTTGGAATCTAGCCTTACCCCAGACACTTTACCTCCAGCTCCCAGAAAACCTGACAGGTACTACAGAGTACCTGACTCTCACAAGTTCCTCTTCAAGAATCCTATTGCGGATCCTAAGACCATTTCCCAAGGACCAAAAGGCATTAAGGCTACTGCTGCCTAAAATCCTACCCCTTCTGATAGAGATTCTAGAGCTTTAGACAGATGGGGTAAGAAGGTATACACTTCTGCTACTTAGGCCATTAGGGCTTTAAATTGCCAGTTTCATATGTTAAAGTATGAGCAACATATCATGGGACTATTAAACAGAAAATGATGTTGATTCCTGACTGTGCTAAACACAAAGACTTGCAAGATTTAATGCATTCTGCAGAACAAGTTGGTAAACATACCTTGCAATGTGGTTTTGATGCTTTCGAAGCATCTTGCAGGGCTGCTGTCACTGGGTCTGTACTTAGAAGGCATGCTTGGGGAAAGGAACAAAACTTGCCAGATCATGTTAAAGCTAAATTACTGGATTAACCCTTAAACCATGACTGCCTTTTTGGCAACAAAGCAGAGGAAGTCCTCAAAAGGATGAAGGAAAAAGCTAAACTTTTGCAAACTGTTAAAGATTTTCTACAAGTACAGCCTCCCAGATTCAGTAGGCATTGGTCTTCAAAGAACTAGTCCTTTTCAGTCCCTTCCAGGCCTTCTCAGTCCAAACCCAGGAACAGCAGACCACCAAGACTTCAGTCTCAGGCTACACACAGATCTAGGCAGTGGGGGGCTCCCACTTCCAAAGCAGGGAGTAGTAAGCCACCCCCCATGGAAAAATGGCACAATGACTTAACCTTAACCCTTCCAAACCTTGCTCAACTACTTGCACTTAGGAGGAAAGCTCACCCTGCATGCAAAAAACTGAGAACTCATTACACAGGACAAATGGGTTTTGAACATAGTTTCCCGAGGATACAGATTCCACTTCCACACCCTACCAACCCCAAATGGTTGGCCAGACCTTCCCCCAAATCAATGGGCAGAGGTCCAACAGCAGGTTCTCTCTCTTCTCAGTATCAGGGCTATTCAACCTGTCCCAGCAGAACTAAGGGGACAAGGTTTTTATTCAAGACTTTTTCTGGTTCCCAGGAAAGAAAACTCCTGGCGTCCTATCCTGGACCTTTCTATTCTCAACACCTTTCTGGCGGTTCCAAAATTCAAAATGCTAACTCTTCAACAGCTTCTTCCTATGCTAGCCATGGATGCCTGGCTGGCAACCCTAGAGTTAAAGGAAGCTTACTTGCATATCCCAAAAAGAGAATCCTGCAGACAATACCTATGTTTCAGGGCAGGCTCCATGCACTTTCAGTTCTCTGCACTTCCCTTTGGCTTATCTACTGCGCCCAGTGTGTTCACAAAGTGTCTAGCTCCAGCCATTGCATTTTGCAGGCAGAGAAATATTCAAATTCACCCATACTTGGACGGTTGTCTGATTTAGGCAGACAGTCAGGACTTGCTAGTACAACACCTGGCATTTGTAAAGAAACTTCTAACCTCAATGGGGTACACCATCAACGAAAAGAAATCACACCTAGTACCCTGCCAACAGATTGTATTCCTGGGAGCAAGCTTCAACACAACTTCCCAGATGGCATTCCTCACTCCGGAGAAACAAGTTTGTTTGACAACCTACTTCAGACTATTGGCCACAAAAACCCACCTATCTGCAAGGAAAATACTGCAAGCTCTGGGTTTAATGGCCTCTTGCATTCTGCTAATTCCATATGCAAGACTGCATATGAGGAAACTCCAATGGTATCTAAAAAGTCTATGGTGTCAACATTCTCAGGACCTGGAAACAATGATTCCTATCATTCCTGGTCTAAGGACAGAGTTCCTTTGGTGGGCAAAGGCCTGCTACCACAACAAGGGACTCCCTTTCACTCTACCCCCTGCCGCCCAAACCCTAACAACAGATGCATCAGACTATGCATGGAGGTCTCACATGGCAGGGCAGTGCATTCAGGGCAAGAGGAACCCGACACAGATGCACCTGCATATCAATCAAAAAGAAATGTTAGCTGTACAGAATGCTCTGACAGCCTCCAAAGACCTTATTCTTCCAGGACAACTATTGGTAAAGACAGACAACACCACAGTTATGTGGTACATAAACAAGCAGGGGGGAACCCACTCCTACCCCCTCTGCAGACTAGCCATGGCTCTGTGGAGCACAGCCTTGAGCTACCAAGTACACCTACAAGCTCAATTCCTGCCAGGCAAACTAAATTGACTGGCAGATGACTTAAGCAGAAATCTCATGGACCCACACAAATGGAAACTAGAACCCAAAATATTCAACCTCTTGAGGAACAAATGGGGGACCCCAGAGGTACACCTGTTTGCCTCCCCTCAGAACTACCAATTGAACATATTCTGCACCAGAATTCCCTACAGTCAAGCTTGGAAAGTGGATGCCCTGTCCTTTACCTGGGAAAGCCTCTCGGTTTATGCCTTTCTCCCTCTGCCTCTCCTCTCAAATGTTCTACTAAAGCTCAAACAGGACAAGCCGAGGACAATACTGATTGCAACAGACTGGCCACGCCAGCACTGGTACCCCCTTGTGTGCAGTCTGACACTGCTACAACCATGGCACCTGCCTCAGACTCCTTCCCTGCTGTCCCAGCAGGTGGGCCGGATTCTGCACCCTCAGCTTCAAACCCTGAACCATGCAGCCTGGCTAATTCCATGAACTCTCCAATAGCATCCCTCAGTAAGCAGGTGTGGGATGTCATTCTGGAGGCAAGGAGGCCTAGTACCAGAAAATCCTATGCTGAAAAGTGGAAAAGATACTGTTCCCTAAGCCATGCTCAAGGGGATGTACCTCATATTCTAGAGTACTTAACTGAAATGCTCCACAAGGGCCTATCCTTCTCGTCAATTAAGATTAATGCTTCTGCCATTTCAGCACATTATAATACTGAGCCACCCCTCTTCTCTCACCCCTTGCTAAAGCAATTCCTTAGAGGGGCCAAACATTTAAGACCCCCCCCCCCCAGGAGAGTTCCCACTCCAGCTTGGGACCTTAACTTTGTATTGGAAAAGCTCACTCTTCCACCCCCTTTGAGCCAGCTGAAATTCCTTTCTTGGAAAACAGCTTTACTTCTAGCCATCACTTCAGCAAGAAGAGTGTCTGAATTACAGGCCCTCATGGCAGTGGAACCCTTCATTATCTTCCATGCAGGCAGGGTTTCCCTCAGGACTAATCCTTCCTTTATGCCCAAGGTGGTGTCTAGTGTGGCCCTAAACCAGTCCATTCATTTGCCTACCTTTTCCCTAATCCACAAAACAAAGGGGAACGGATATTGCACTCTCTGGACATGCACAGACAACTTAGATTCTATTTGGACAGGACTAAGCCTCTCAGAAAATCTGACCAGCTGCAAGTTGGCTTTGCTGCAGGGGCAGAGGGGAAGGCCATTTCAAAGCAAACCATTTCCAAATGGATAGCCCATTGCATTAATTTCTGTCACAAGCACCATGGAAAACCTACCCCACAGGGGATAAGATCACATTCCACCAAGGTTGCATCTACCTCTACGGCATTTCTCAGAGGAGTTCCCACCAGGGACATCCTGGAAGCTGCTACCTGGAGCTCTGTACATACCTTCACCAAGCATTACCACCTGCCTATCTTTTCTAAATCCAGAGCTGGATTTGCCACAGCAGTCTTGCAGGGCTTAATGGCTGGCCCTAATGCTGTTTAACTACCTCCTCCCTTCCTTAGCTTTGGGAATCAACCCAAATGTGATGACTGCAACAGTGAAATACAAAGAACATAGTACAGCTGTGTACACTTACCATAAATGTAGATGTTTGAGTATATTCACTTTTGCAGTCCTGGTTACCCTCCCTCCAGCCCCCTGACTTCTCTTGGCTCTACCTTTACTTCTTGTTCGATATATATATTTTTTTCATGTGTTTTTACTTTTTGATGAGGGTATACCATACCTTATAACTGCTTCCTATTGTGGGGGCACCTGACATCTGGGGCAAGAAAAACTGATGTAATGGCGTCGGCTGTATGTTTTATACCCCTGACAACCTGACGTCATGGAAGAAGCGACAGCATCTAACGCAGAAATCCGAAGACTCTGGTATTCAGGCCGGCTGGGGGCTTCCTGCAGGCAGATAACCCAAATGTGATGACTGCAACAGTGAATGCACTCGAACATCTACTTTTATGGTAAGTATACACAACTGTAGTTTTCTCCTTCCCAGGTGGGAAAAGGTTTTTATTCAAGGATATTTTTAGCACCAAAAAAGAAAGAAAATCCTTAGACACCAGTCCTGGGTCTTTCTTTCCTAAACCTGATTGTGATAGTGCCCAAGTTCAAAATGCTGTCACTTTACAACCTGTTAAATCTTCTTACTCTTTTCAATTTCCAGTTAACTATAGATTTAAAAGATGTTTATCATCATATCCCTATTCATCCAGACTTCAGGCGTTTCTTAAGATTCTATGCTGCTAGATCACATTACCAGTTCTCTGTCTTACCCTTTGGACTGTCCACTGCACCAAAAGTGTTCCCAAAGTGTCTAGCTCCAGCTATAGGTCATTGCAGGCTGCAGGGTGTCCACATTTTTGCATGTTTAGACAATGTACTGCGGTGGTGGTGCTGCAGTAGCATTATCGCCTCACAGTAAGACATTGTCCGGTTCGATTCTCAGCTAGAGCGTCTTCTGTGTGGAGACATGCGTGAATGGGCGTACCTTCGTTGAAGGTTGTGCATTAGGGCTGGCAACTCGGTACGTAAAAATCTACTGCCAATCATTAGCAGACCGGAGTTCCGCTGTGGCGTCCCCTAACCGGGAAAAACTGAAAGACACAACAACAGCTTATCTTTGCAAAGTATTTTTCAAAGTGTCAGAATCTCTTTACTTACACAAGCTAGGATTCCAAGCGAACTTTCAAAAGTAATTTTTGACTCATTCACACATGGTTGTGTTTCTGAGGTGTCAACTAGACACCTCAATTGAAAGAGCTTTTCTTCCACAGAAAAATAATAGATCTATATCTAAATCTGTTCCTAAGGTTTTCCTCTCAGACTTCAGTCACCATGATGGAATACCTCAGGATTTTTGGACTCATGGCATCTGTGAGTCTCATGATACCCCTGGCAAGACTCTACATGAGAAAGACGCAATGGTATCTGAAGTCTGTTTGGTTCCAGCACCATTATCCTTTGATCTTTCAAATCCCAGTGTTGGTGTTTATCAGAAGGGAAATCATTAGGTGGAGACAGCAAATATTCCTAAATCCAAGTCTACCCTTCTCTTTCCCTGTCTCTAAGCAGTTGGTCACCACAGATGCTTCAGACTTAGCCTGGGAGGGGTGCAGTTACAGGAGGTGTAAAAGTGCAAGGTTTGTGGGACACCAAGGACAGATGCAGGCACATAAATATAAAATCAATGCTTGCCCTGATCAAAGCACTTAACTCTGTGAATCATTTTTGGTCCCTAGGATCTCTTCAAGTTGTTACAGACAATATTACAGTTATGCGGTACATCAACAAGCAAGGGGGAACCAGGTCATATACCCTTTGCAGACTAGCCATGTTAGCTTGGGATACAGCTTCACAGCACAGTCTCACTCTACAGGCATCCTACATTCCGTCAGACCAAAATTATGTGGCAGACAGGCTGAGAAGCACAAGGGCAGACCTTCATGAATGGAAACTAGATCAGGGGGGTCTTCCAAGATTTAATTCATTTGTGGAGAGTTTCTCAAGTAGACCTATTTGCCTTCTTTCTGAACAATCAGCTGGCAAGATTCTGCTCCATGATTCCATGGGAGAAGGCCTGGAAGACAGATGCCTTTTCTTTTCCTTGGACAGGAATGTTCCTGTATGCTTTTCTACCCTTTTCACTGAAATTCAGATTATGTCTAAAGATTCAGAAGCAATCCTCCAAGATCATTGTGGTGACTCCCTTCTGGCAGTGGTTCTCCCTCCTTTTGGAAAGGTCTAGGGGCAGTTATCACAAGATTCCTTATAGACTGGATCTACTCACACAAGATCAGGGATGTTTGATACACCCCAACACCAATCAACTTCAGTTGACTGCCTGGATAATAGGGTCTTAATTCCCTTTCGGCACTTTTTTACTGAGAATATGCAGCAGGTACTAATAGAGGCAAGAAGGCATGCTACTAGAAAATCGGGTCTATTTCACCAACCAAAATCCCACTTAACCGACTTTCATATAACCAAGATAACAAAGCCGACAACTCAGAAGACCGACCACCAGGAACATTGACTTTCAACTCCAGGTAAGTAACTGCTTGGCCAACCTGAAAAACAAATTAAAATCAAAGCAAACTAAACCCATCCATGTGGGGGGCTTCACCCTCACACCCCCCTAACTAAATATTCCAACTCCAAGATCGCACTACCGTAGGGTTAAGAGGCAAAGTTCACCATGGTGGCCAAGTGGTTACTTATCTGGAGTGAAATGTCGGTGTTCTGGGACGTCGGTATTATGGATTTTCAGCTTTTTTGTCTCGATATTTTAAAAGTTGGGTAAGTGGGATTTTGGTCTACTGAAGCAGACCCAGAAAATCATATACTAATAAATGGAAAAGGTTTTCCAGTCAGTGCCAACAACATAACCAGCATCCATTCAGGGCACATTTTCTCTGGTTTTACAATATTTGTGTGATTTACTATCTTATGTTTTTTTTTTACTCCTCCACCAAGGGTCATTTATTGGCCATTTCAGCATGTCTGCCCATTGATCTACCTCTTTCAATGCATTTTCATATTAGTATTTTTCAAAGGGGTTTTGCATAAGAGGCCTCCTAGAAAACCGGTGTCCTGTCCTTGGGATCTTAATTTTGTGTTAGAGAAGCTAACACTTGCTCTATTTGAACCAGCTAACCTGGATGACTTGTGGTTCTTAACATGGAAAACAATTTTATTGATTGCTCTGACCTCTGCAAGAAGGGTATCTGAGTTGCAAGCTCTTATGACGAGTCAGCCCTACCTCATTTTCCACAGGAGCAGGGTTTCTTTGAGAGCTAACCCTTCTTTTATGCCTAAAGTGGTATCTGAGTTTACTTTAAGCCAGATATCCATCCCCCTATTTTCTTTCTTGAACCTAAAAATGAGGGAAAAAGAATACTTCATACCTTGGATGTCCACAGACAACTCGGGTACTATCTTGACAGAATTAAATCTTTCAGCTCTTCGGATCAATTGTTTATTTCTTTGAAGGTAAAAAGAAGGGACAGCCTGTGCCATTCCAAATTGTTGTTTAAGGGCTATTATTACCTTTTGTTATACTCAACGTAACAAAACTAGTTTCGGCAGGGTCAATGCCCACTGTACCAAGGCCTTGGCTTCATCTATGAATTTTTGGAAAGGGTTGGATTCTAGAAGTATGCTAGAAGCAAAAACTTCATCCTTTGTATATACCTTTACAAAGCACTATAATTGTGATTCCTTCTGTTGGTCTTGATCAGGCTTTGTTAGAACTCTTCTCCAGGGGATCCTGGACTTTTTTCCTTCTACCTCCCAAATGTAGTAAGTTAGGGCAGTCTACCCTTATAGCTAAGGCTACTGCAGCAGTGATCAATATTATGAACATAGTACAGTTGTGTAGGTAAAGTTACTATAACAATAGATGTCTGAATGATCAGTGCTGTAGTAGCCACTTCCTCCCTCCATCACCCTTGTTTTTGGTGTATTTATGCAGTGATGTGGACAATTCTTTTTTGCTGCTCCTAGCATTGTCCTTTCTAGGCTCAGCCTCCCTCTCTATTGCCATGGAAGCTCTAAAGGGCTTGGTGCCAAAACCGGTCTTTTTAGTCAGCTCAGCTTGTGCTGACTAATGGTTTGGGTGCGAGAAAGATGCCCTAAAGCTTTGGAAGCTGGCTGCCTGTTATAGCCTGACAGGATATAACCCATATAGCTTAGGCTACTGCAGAAGTGATCGTTCGAACATCTGTTTTTATGGTAAGTTTACTTACGCAACTTTACTGCAGGTCATCCCATAAACACACCTTTTCAAAAAACTTAGATGGCTTATTTGTCCTCACTCACCAACATTCACATTTTTAACATATCCTGTCACTCACTGAACAACTTTATTGTATCCCATAAATTTGAATGAGGCATGCCACACATAGAAATTATTTGGACTTGGTTTTGCAGGCCTCCCAACTCCCACCAACCAGCTTCAGCCCGGACAGTTAACACAAAGACACTAGAATATAGAGCTCATATAATACATTTTATCTGACCAGCATAGATTTTGCAATTGCTGAAGCTTCTCAATGAAGAGTTTATACAAACCCGAAAGCTTAATTAATTAATTAATTGCAAAACGTATGTTGGTCCAATAAAAGGTATTACATCAAGTCTGCGTTCTTGTGTTTTTGTATAGTCTGTTAATGGGCCATTATGGCATTTCTTAATATTTTCTTCCTGACAGTTAAATAACTGATTGCTTTGTCTGGGAATTTCAGGGCTGGTCTGGCCAACCTAATGCTGCTATATCATATACAGGTTTTGAGTTTACATCTTTTCCTGTTTACAGCGAATAAGGTGATTTGGTGAACCAGTTTATATCTCATCCTTATGACAGCATACTCTGTTTGCTGTTTTTATAGTGCATTTTGTTGAGAACCTCCTCATTTACAAATTACCTATCAGTGGATAATTTTGCTGAAATGCTGAGCTGTATAACCTGTGTCTTATGTGTTCATCTTTTGTTTTATAGCTCTGCAACCCTTCCTTCAATGATTAAGTGTATTGAAGAAAATAATGGAATAGACAAGAGGATCAGCAGATTTATACTTCCCATTGGTGCCACTGTGAACATGGATGGAGCTGCCATCTTTCAGTGTCTTGCTGCAGTATTCATTGCCCAAATAAATGGTGTTGCTCTAAATGCAGGGAGATTTTTACTATCCTGTAAGTAATGTATAATTATTATCAGTAGTAGTAGTATTTGTATCATTAGTGGTGCTTGCATGGGTTACTGTAATTCATGTATTACTTTGTATTTTGCTTGTTTTTGAGTCCACCCCTGATGAAATAGTGTGTAAACAGGCTTGTGGTATCAAAGTTCCTAAGAAAACAGCTGTTGATGTATTTGAAGTGTAATGGCTTCCCTTGTAGTCTAATATAATACACTGTCATCTTTATCAATGGGAGGAGGACACATGGAGATGGGGGAGTCAGTAAAGTTAGTTTGTTTGTTTGACATTTGTATACCAGGATAGTCCAACTGGGTCAACAGAATCCATTTTCAGCAGAAACCCAGGTAGAAATGCTCCATATACTGCTAAAACATTGTAAAAAACATACTCCTCATACAGAAATGTAAGACATTACAACATAATTATTGCATTAGAATTCATTACAGTAAACTTCTTTTAAGATCATGAAAAATCAACAGATAACATAACTTGGAATATGTGATCATGGCACTGAATTATAATACAATAAAATTTTTAAGAGTTCAAATTAAATAATTAAATTGGTAGGTTAACAGCTCACAGTGGATGGATGTTAGAATATGCTTCTTATATGTTGAAGTAAACAACATGTTACATTGGAAATGTGATCATGTCACTCTAAATTATGCATGACAATTTTATATACCTTCAAATAAGGAGAATAATAACACTGAAGTTTAAAAGTGTAGACTGAGGGGAAGTTAAGAGACAGAAAGATAGTACAGATTGAGAGTTTATGGTGACAAAAAGAGAAAAGGGATGAGGCTTGACAGACCTAGTGGGGGTTTAAAGAGAGAGAGAAAGAGAGGAGGGGCAGGGCTAAACTGGTAGCTGAGGTAGAGGAGAGAGAAGTTGTAGAGTTGCATGTTGTGCATTGCGTAATTTCAGTAACTACGTTGCAGGAATGCAAAACTTCTTTTCCTCTATGTCTGCAGAAAGCAATGAATATGAAAGCTGTCCTGTTGGTGTTGAAATTTATAGATTTGAAATAAGGTCTCAGCTGAGCAAAGCTTAACATTTATAACATGGTATTCACTCAGCTGCAAAAAGTAGAAGTACAAAATCTAAGTATCCACATTGTGAAAAGTTTATTTTATTTCATACCATTTGGTAACCAGGTAGGTGGACTGGTGAAACTGAACCCTTTAAGCCATGACAAGGGTTACAACAGTAGCATATAAAATAATTTTAATCAATTCAAGATATGGGACATTTATCAGTAATTGATATAATTTGAATGCGGTGGTACAGCGATAGCGTTGTTGCCTCACAGCAAGAGGTTCTCTTGTTCGATTCTCGACTGGAGTGCCTTCTGTGTGGAGTCTGCATGTCCTCCCCGTGGTCGAGTGGCCTCCGAAAGACATGCGTGAATGGCCATGCCTTTGCTGAAGGTTGGGCGTCTGGCTGGCAACTTGGCACCATAAAAATCTACTGCCAATCATTAGCGGACCAGAGTTGCGCTGTGGCGACACCTAACCGGGAAAAGCCGAAAAGACAAACAAAACAAAACATACATTATACTAAAACTTTTTGAGTTAACTATAGGTTAAATAAGACACTTACTGCTTAGTGTTTTTGTGGGTGTTAAAAAATGCCAGTCTTTTCTTAGAAAAAACTAAGGCTATAAAATACTTGTGTTCAACATGAGAAACTTGGAAATGTAATAGTAGATGTTTCTTATGTAGTTAGAGTATGGTAATTGCAAGGTATTAATTTGTATTCTGAAAATGCTGTTAAGGCTTTAAAAAAGTTAAGGAACAGGATTTAAATGTATATAATGCTTATTCAGTCCTGCATACAGTAGAAGGTGTAAAAAAGCGTGTGTCTACCTAAATGAAAATACTGAAGCAAAATTATTGATTTGCTTTGGAGAAAGTTAAGAGTAAACAATACTGTTTTCATAGGGGAGAAACCTGGGGACGCATTATGTAATTGTTTGCCCTGGGAAAATAGGTATGTAAAATGTTAGTGTTTACCTCAAGAAAACAAGACTGATCTTGTTAAGCAACTGTTTTTGATAATAACTCCAGAACACAAAAACTCTTAGAACAACAACTTAGGCAACAGAAAATAGAAAGGGCCGTTGCCAGACTTAGGGAGCCTATAACAAGAAAAGTAATCATAGGATCATAGGATCAAAGGAGATTATTAGGCTATTGACACTGAGGTCATTTTAAGCCTAGCCGTTTCAACCCAATGTAATACCGTAGAGGTACTAGTCAATACCTAAGATTGCATTTAGTGATGACTTCCCATATCCAGGAGGGTTGTGGGTGCTGTCCTGGTAAAAATTTACGGTGCCTCATCCACTCATCCAGGTTCCTCTTGAACAGTATCATAGAGGTTCTCTGTTTCACATGAATTGTCAGCCTGTTCCAAAGACTTGGCAGTCGTTGGGAGATAAATCTGTCCCTCCAGCATGTCATGTTTAAGTCACAGGCCATATTTAAGTCCCTGAAACGAGTGGCCATAGACCCATTTGATTTACGGATATGCAGTAAATTCATTAGGTTTGGGTCTTGGGTTGCTCTCTAGGCCCAAACCTAATGAACTTACTACCAGAGATCCTGTAGAGGTATTAGAGATATTTCAGAAATTTTATGAAAAATTGTAAAAAGTACAGGAGTATGAAAGTAAAGAAAAAGTACAAAGGAAAATATTACTAAAGTAATACTTAAGTATACCAAGGTTAGAGGTAGATGAAGCACACAACAGTTAAAATAGGAGGAGATGAAATAAAAATGGTGACATATAATCAGTCTGGGGAAAGTATCCATGAATCAATGGTATTCTTGTGAAGAAAGTGATAACAATCTGGAAGGTTTTGTTTAACAGTATTAAAAGGAGGGAAAGCACCAACATCCTGCAAGAAAGCTGTGTTGGCTGTAATACCTAAAGATGGTAAAGCTACATTAGATGCAGCTTCCGACCCATTTACATTTTAAACCATGATTATAAAGTGTTTATACTAGCTAAAAGAATGGCAAATGTGTTGTCAAAATTGATAGATATAGATCATTGTGTTTTTGAGGAGAGGAGGCAAACATTTGACAACATTAATAAAACAAATAATGATCCAGACGGAAGCATAATGTAAGAAAATACCACTGTTGTTGTTGGGTCTTGACGCAAATAAAGTTTTTGACAGAGTAAGATGTTATTTTATGAGTAGGACAATGGAAGCATTTGTATGCCATGATACAACAATAATGTTAATTAGGAGATTATATGTGGGATCAGAAGCAAAAATAAAGTGGGAGGGTTCCTCTCTGATATGTTGTCTGAACAGAGAAACCAGGCAGGGGTGTCCTCTTTTCCCTTTGTTATTTGTGTTATATTTAGAACCATTAGAAAAAAGTGAGGGACTTGGAAATTCAAGGATATAACTTGTATGGAAATCAAGAAAAGTTAGCTTTATTTGCAGATGATATTATTTTATACCTGATAGAACCAGAAAATGACATCTCGGTGTTGTGGAGCATTCTGAGACAGTTTCAAGTTTTTTGAGTATATGAAATTAATGCATACAAAACAAAGGCTATAGCTGTAGATTATGTTCCCATATGTGAATTGGTTCAGCAATAACCATATTTACAGGGACACAATAAAATTAAGTATTTAGGAGTATGGATTAAAAAAAACTTTTGTTATGGCAGTAAAGAATATGTGGGAAGAGACTAAACAAAAGATACTAGAAAAACTGAAACTGGAAGTTCTTTTTTATGGATACAGATAGTAAGATGCAAGCAGTAAAAATGTTTTTAGTCCCTTTAGTTTTATATATAGGTCAGGCATATTTTTATCAATCAGAGGAGAAGTTGTGGACAATAATTAATAAACTATTGGCTAAGTTTCTGGTGTCATTCTTAGGGGATCCAGTATCTGTCTGCCTGGGATGACATGATTGACAGACCTCAATGCTTTGCGAGAGATGGCCTGCATCTGTCACCCCTGGGCTTCCGGATACTGGCCAAGGCTATTGCCACCCCTATAATGCCTTTTTAGGCAGTGTTCCAAAGACCAAGTTACCACCATAACAGCTACAGACAAATGCAATCTGAGGGTCATGCTGCTCAATGCTAGAAGTCTAAATCTCAAAATACACTCGCTCAAAGCACTCCTTAAAATGGAGAACATCGACATTTGTGCTGTAACAGAGACCTGGTTCAAGGCAGCAGAAAGCACCTCTGCACTACCAGGCTATAACTTATTCAACACCTTTCGGTCCCAGAACTTGGAACGAAGCTTCAAAGGTGGTGGTGTTTCTTTATTCATAAAGGATGCACACACCTCCAGACTGGTAGCCTAACATAGTGCATCAGAGATACTTCAGGTGCAGCTAACATTGGGTAAGACGGTGATTCAGGTAGTATCCTGTTATAAGTCCCCAACCATGTCCCAAGACACTCACTCCACATTCCTAAGCACCCTGGAAAATATTAGGGTTCAACCTAACACTCTTATACTGGGCGACTTCAACTGCCCTCCATTAACTGGGAAAAGAACACATGTACCAATACACTTGCCCAATGTATCCTGGAATTCATTAAGTCCAATGCCCTGGACCAGCTCATTCTTACCCCTACTAGTGGTAGCAATATCCTTGACCTGGTCATTACTAACATGGGCGATAGTTGCTCTACACCAATAGTCAACTCCTCCCTGGTTAGATCCAGCCACAGACTAATCACCTTGGAAATCCACATCCCACCCACCCCACCCCTGCAAAGGTAACCACCATGAAAAACTTCTCCAAAGCTAACTTTGGGCTCCTGAGAACAGAGGTGGCTAACTTCATGGCACACATGCAAATGGAGAATAATTTCATGACTGCCGAATCATACACCAATGCAGTGTAGAAACACATACACAAATGCATGGATCACGCCATACCCAATAGAACCAAGACGCTCTCCTCAAAAAAGGAAGCCAATCTGGTGGTCCCCTGCCATAAACAAAGTCTACCACAGAAGGAGGAAACTGATGCAGAATAAGGAGAAGTCCCAAGACTGGAATAACTCCCTTATCAGCCTCAACAGAAAGTTGAGATCCCTCATCAAATCCTCTAAAGCTAGTTATGAAAACAGAATTTCATCAGATAGTAAAGACAACCACAAGGCCTTCTATAATTATGTAAAGAACCTCCATGGCAATACCCAGATTTGCTCTGAGCTACTGCACAATGGTACCTCCTATACCGAGCCAACAGATATTGCCAGTATACTGGCCAACAGATTCAGTGCCAACATTACCCCTCTCTCCCCCCCTAAGGACCAATCACAACACCAGTAGATTGCCAGGCACCCAGTATTACTGCTGCACAGGTTAAAACAGCACTGTCCAAGGCCAAGAATGCAGCTCCTGTGGGACCTGACAATATCCCTGGCTGTGTTCTTCATGAACTGCAGAGTGAACTGGCACCTCACCTGTGTGCCCTGTTCAATCACAGCCTCACCTCAGGCTTTGTCCCTACCGAATGGTGCACTGCTATAGCCATCCCTCTCCACAAAGGAGGAGTGACTACAGACCTTGGGAACAATTTCCCCATTAGCCTGACAAGCCTGATATGCAGAGCTATGGAACGCATCATAATGGACCTAATAAACAAGGATATAGGGAATCTCCAAACTCTGGATCCCACACAGTTTGGTTTTCTGAAGGGTAGATCATGCCTGCTCAACTTGGTCGGCTTCTTTGAGTCAGTCCCCTGGGCTGTGGATGAAGCCAAGTTGGTTCATACAGCCTACCTTGATCTGGTCAATGCCTTTGGTACCATTCCCCACTCATGAATCATGGAAAAACTCACTAAGCTAGGCATCAACCCCTATATCACTAGGTGGGTTGCAAACTGGCTCACAGATAGAACCCACAGTGTGAAAGTAGCTGACTCCAAGTACCACAGGGATCAGTCCTGGGTCCTTTCCTGTTTGGTATCTACTTCTCAGAAGTCCAGGCCAACATGAAGGGACTCTGGCTGACAAAGTTCACAGACGATTGCAAGTTGGGAGCCATTATTAACTCCCCAAGTGATGACATCCTGCAGAAAGGCCTCACTGAGACCATCGACTGGTGTCAGAACCATGGCCTTAAGCTCAATGCCAAACAATGTGTCGTCATCCCCTTTGGGAAAATCCAGTTCCCATGAACTACCACATCGATGGTAGTCCACTGAACACAGAAGGTATTATAAGAGATCTGGGAACACAGGTTGACAGCAACCTCTCTTTTGACCACCATACTGCCACTGTGGTCAGAAAGTCCTTCGATGTAGCACATCTCATTACTAAAGGTTTTGCATCCAGGAAGAAGGGGGTCATTGTCTCCCTCTACTCTTCCCTCATTAGGCCAATCATTGAGTACAATGCCCCATTTGGCATGTACCTCACTAGACACCTGCAACAACTGGAGAGGCCACAAAAGTTCCTCACAAAGAGAATCCTTGGCCTTAAACACTTTTCCTGTATGAACAGACTCAAAAAACTCCAACTGTTCTCTGTCTCATATCGCCTACTTACAGGCAATCTCTGCTTGACGTACAAAGCCATGTCTGACCCAGCTCTGTTAGAAATGCTACATCTAAAGAAATCCCAATCCCTCCACACCACACGCTCCAGAGACCTCAACCTGATTACCACAATCAAGAGAACATGCTGAAGGGGCAGGTTCATAACCCAGAGACTGGCCATGCTATGGAATAGACTTCCCATACATGTCAAACAGAGCACCTCACTGGCCCTCTTCAAGAGAAATGTTGATGAGTGGATGGGAAATAGAAAATTCACCCTGGGGATCACTCCAGTGGCTCTAATTGACAGAGGCACTGGAAACTAAAGTCGGGTGGCACAATGCCAGGATAATCCTATGGGCTAGGCTTGTAAAGGCTCCAGGGCCATTAGCCTAGTACACACCTATGAACCCAAGAGTTGAAGGAATTAATCTGGGAGGGGAAGAGGGCAAGAGTCAATAAGCTAATCCTTTGAATAGAGCAGTGTGGTTTAGGATTATCCGATTCAAATGAATATTTTAGAGCTACACAGTTAAGGCTGATATACAAAATACAAGCAGAAGTTTGTAATTCAAAATGGAAAGGGTCGATGATGAACCAAGGGGGAAGCTCAAGAAATAGAGAATGAGACTTTGGATGCAGATCCTTAGGCAGAATAATAACAACCATACGGAATATAGCACTACAACAGAATAGAGCAATGGATATCCAAATTAAGGGGGAAGCAATTGGTCAGGTGCCATATGAAGATATTTTGGAGCCTTCCACAGGAAACCAGTATAAACACTTGAATCTGGAGAGCAAGGGAAGGAACAGGAATCTGTGGAAACTCTGATGCAGTCAAAGTTGAGGAGTGAGAGGCCAGTGAGTTCCGATATGACAAAGCAACGGATGGCACAGGTTGATATTAAAAAGAATGTGCTACAGGAAGATGCTATAGAACCTTCTATAGAATGCCCACAGAAAATGGAAGACAAAAAATGTGCCCACAGTTTAGAAGAAAATTAATTAAGAGAAGAGTTGCTTGATTTAATAGACATAGACATATTAAGATCAATGAAAGAAATAGACTGCAGAAGGTTAATAAAATTCAAAAAGTCAGAAGTCTGATGAAACAAATGAACACAGTAATTGGGACTGTCCATAGAGATCCATGCAATATAACAGAAGTAAACAGGATACAGTACTGTGCAGCTAAATTAATAACAGATAAAGTTCTACCACAAGAACACAGGGTAGTGAGGGAGAGAAAGGGGAGAAATTGAATACCATCATGGAAGTATCGAATACAGAAAACTATAAAGCAGTTAGGACAAGAAGTGTCACTGTTAGAAGAGTATAGAAGAGGGAATCGATCAACAAAAAAACTAAGAAAGATAGACGTGATGTGCAGTATTAAAACAGATCAGGATCTCTCATGCACTATCTCAAATAATAAACTAAAAATCTCAGCACAGGCATAAAAACTTAGAAGATACACAGAAAAATATAAAGGAAAAGTACAAAATAAGCAATATATTGATGACCCAAAAAAGTTTAGAAATAGATACATTTTGGAGAAGTATATATGAAGATCCTGTGGAACATAACAAATATGCTAAATGGATAGAAGAAGTAAAAGAAAGAATAAGAAGTTTAAAGGTACAGGATATGAAATGGGAGGAAGTAACAGCCAGAGAGACTGAAACAAAGTTAAGAAAAGTATCTAATTGGAAAACCCCAGGCCCAGATGCAGTACCTAACTTTTGGCTAAAAGTATGAACATCTTTGTATGAAGATTTAGCCATAACAAAAACACAGTACCACCACAGCCATTCTATCCTTCATTAACACTATCTCTGAAGGAAGAGACAATAACAAACTGGTCTCCTGCTTATTCCTTGATCTCTCAAAAGATTTCGACACAGTCTCCCACTCTCTCCTTCTAAACAAACTGACTAACCTCAACTTCTATACCCTACTATAGAATGTTTTTTTAGCTGTGTCTCAGATTGACAACTATCTGTAAAGTGGCTCTCTGCTCTCTCCCCCCTCTACCTGTTAAAACTGGTGTTCCCCAGGGTTCTATACTTGGTCCACTTCTCTTCAATATCTTCACTAACCTACTCTATACATCTTGCCCTCAGTCATCACTTGTCCAATAAGCAGATGACTCCACTGTTGTTTCTATCACCGACAGCCCCACCGAAATTCTCTCACTTACTCAGTCTTCCTTTAACTCAGTTGAAACTTGGCTAGCCAACAACCAGCATATACTGAATCCTAACAAAACCGATCTCTTACTGTTCCTCCCCAAAAACCTTAACAATATTAAATCTTCCTTCTCCATACTCTCCCTAAACAACACACCAATTACAGTCGAACCATCCACTAAACTCTTAGGTGTCTTATTCGATGACCAACTAAAATTTGATCTACATGTTAACAACAGCATCACTAAAACACACCAAAAACTGGGGCTCTTATACAGAAATAAAAACGTTCCTCACTAACAAAGCAAGGACATCACTCTCGCATGCTTATCTACTACCAAGTCTTATGTACAGCTCCCAAATCCTAACTAACCTTAATTCCTCACTCCCCAACAAGTTAGAATCTACCTATAACAAAATCGCCAGATTTGCAGGAAACTTAAATTATAAATCTCATCACTGTCTCTCTCTAAAAAACTTACACTGGCTTGAACTTCCCCATCAGCTTCTTCTCTCACAACTTATGGTTATTCATTCCATTTTATATCAACCCTCCTTCTGTCCCAACCTATTCCCCCTCATCTCCTACTACACTCCTTCCAGGACTTTTCGAAGCTCTGACCAAGACCTACTTCAAGCACATCAACCAAAGGATAAACCTGGCTGCAACCTTTACAGCTACAACCCTGCCAAATCATGGAACAAACTACCCCAAGAAAGCAGGACTCTCAACAATGCAAAGGAATTCAGATCAGCATTAAAAGAATACCTGAACAGCCTATGGTCCTGCAGTTGTACAGAGCCTCCTTAACTAATTGTCAAGGGTAGGAGATCGGCATAATGGTTAAGGTGTCTGCCTTACAAACACAAGGTGCAGGGTTTGATTCTGACATGGGGTAATTGGCTAAGCTTAAAATGGCCCACAAGGGCAGTTAGCTTAGTACTACTCTATGAACCTATGAATCTACTTACCCTTTTTCTCCTTCCCATTTCTCCTATTGCAGCACACTCGCCTACTTTAAACCTATATACAACTTCTCCCCTAACTACAAAGTCTCACTTTTTCTTTCTCAACCTAAACACACTTACACTCTCTTAGCACCCCATTCAACTATTTCTATACTATAACTTTTTCATTCAGTACTTCCTAACAGTACTGCATGTCTTCTACAACCCCATCTCTAAACCAAAGTCTTATAATTAGTTTGCTGTATGTGAACCCTAATAAACTTGAATCTATCTAGTCTGTAACTTAACCTGTCTGTACTTAATACTGTTAGTAGCTGTAAATTCATTTATACTGGTCTGTACTCAATGTCTGCTAACAAATGTTATCTGGAGCTTTTCTCCAAATTATTGATGTATTACCTTTTTCTACCATTGTATTATGTAAAGTGGTGCTTTTCTCCCCGGCCTCCGCTGAAAAAGGGCTGTCAGCTCATTCAGAGAAACCTGGACACAAATGTAAAATAAATAAATAAAAACTATTTATATGCGCACCCCGAACAGACACCAACCTGGATAACAACAGGAAAACCAATGCTCCTACTTAAGAGAGAAACTGCAATCTATCCTAAAAATTATAAACCAATAAGTTGCCTTCCGACAACGTGTAAACTATACACAGGAATTGATGCCGACAGAGTTTATAGTCATTTAGAAGACAACTCAATTATGGCAGTAGAACAAAAGGGCAGTAAAAGAAAGTCATATGGAACAAGGGATCATTTCTGGTTAAATAAAGTTATAGAAGAGAACTGTAAAAAGGGGAAGAATCTAAGTATGGCATGGACTGACTACAAAAAAGCATTTGATAGTATCCCACATTCATGGATAAAAGAGTGCTTAAAAATGTATAAGATGCACCCTGCACTGATCGACTACATTACAGTGACCATGAAACAGTGGCAGACTATTTTGCAATTAAGCCATGATAAAGGACAAATTATTATCCCAGGGATAACAATTCAAAGGGGGATATTCCAGGGTGACACTCTCACAGCTGCTATTCTGCCTTGCCCTTAACCCATTAAGCTGTCTACCTAACAGCTTAGGCCATGGCTATAATTTGGCTCCTAGAAAACAACAAAGTGTAAAGGCTTCTCATCTTCTCTTTGTTGATTTAAAACTGTATAGCGCATCAGATGACGAACTGAAAGCACAACTGCAAGTTGTCATACTTTTTCAGATGATATAATAATATCATTTGGTTTTGATAAATGTGCAAAAGCAACCTTTAAAGCAGGAAAACTGCAGCACCAGGAAAACATCAGTTTGGGACAAGAATGTGATATAAAAGAACTTGAGCAAGAGGGAGTTTATAAATATGTGGGAACTGATGAACGATCAACAATAAAAACAAATGTGAATAAAACTTAGTAAGGAATACTTTAGAAGACTTAAATTAATCCTGAAAACAGCACTGACAGCAAGAACAAAATTCAAACTATAAACCAATTTGCTCTTCCTTTCTTAACTTGCAGTTTTGGAGTGATTGATTGGCCCCAAAATGTGTTGGATAAATTAGACAGGAAAACAAGAAGGATGTTTCATACTCACCAAATGATTTATAAAAATCAGTGCATACCAAGATTATATATTCCCAGTTCCAAAGGAGGGATGGGCCTCCTTAAAACTGATTACATGTATAGATCTGCAATCGTGGGACTCCGCATATATCTGCTGACCTCACAAGACCCAAATGTAGTGAAAGTTTTGAAACATGAGGAGAATAAATCTAAGATGACTTCTCTGCTTAAGAAGCAGAAGCATTTCAGCGTCAAGCAGGAATGGAAATCAAACCAGAAGTAGATAAAAATCAGGCAGCAATTGAATGTGTCAAAAAACAAAAGAAAGACTATAAGGTGAAGGACCAGATGAGAAGGTAAGAAATGTTGGAAAATGCATAAATATAGTTGAAAATATAGAAAACTTCTGAAAGAACTTCATGTTGATCGGGAAGAATGCAGGAATTGTTAAGGAGAGGCAAATTCAAACCAAGAGATGAAAGGTTAATATTGGCGGCCCAAGATAGTAGGCTGCGTACACGTTGATTTTCAAAGTCCATTGAACATGTGGAGGAAACAGACAAATGTAGGTTTTGTAAAACTGAATTGGAAATGGTTGCACACCTCGCTGCTGGTTGCGACATACTAATGGCACTAGGACTGTATACTGAAAGGCATAATAATGTGGCAAGACTGTTGCACTGGGGATTGTGCAAATATTATGGTATTGAAGTGGCTGAAAAACACTGGAAACATGAGCTACAAAGTATCTGAAAATGATGAAGTGTACATCACATGGGATCATCCATTACCAACAGTTCAAAAGATACATGCTAGAAAACCGGATATAGTGATCCAAGACAAGAAGACAAAAGTAGCATTGATCATTGAAGTCACCACCCCCAGTGACTACAGTGTCTTGCATAAAGAGAGACACAAAGTCATAAAATATCAGGATTTGCAGGCAGAAATGAGAGCAGTGTGGAAGAAAGATACCCAGATAGTTCCAATAGTAATAGGAGCAACAGGTCTTCTAAAAAAGAATTTACAGTCGTATTTAGATATGCTACCAATACAACATTGGGAAGGTGGCCTAATGGTTAAGGTGTTTGCCTTACAAACACATGGTGCAGGGTTTGAGTCTCACAACGAATAATTTGCTAGGCTTACAATGGCTCACAAGGGCAGTTAGCCTAGTACTAACCTATGTAACTCCATACGAATTGCAGAAGGAATCATTACTGGGCACATTGTGCTGTGAAGAGCACTTTTGGCTGATATCAAAGACTGAAGCAGTACCACGTACTTTAATCGTACTTTGACTTAGGAATGGGGTCCATTCCTGTCATGGTATAAGAAACCCAAAAGATTTGGAGAAATTAAAAAAATATTATATTCATAAAGTAGCTGAAAGTATTCTATGAACAAAAGCAGCAAGGGAATGGAGAAAGGAGATTTTGCCAGTAGGGATGACATCAACTAGGGGTACAAAAATAAGCAATAGGGGGCCGGAATTTACTGGAGAAAACTGGCAAAGGAACCAATAACTAGAGCGGGAAAGGTAATAGAGTGGAATGAGGCCAAGAAGATGTTTAGACTGCAGGCTTGAGACTGTCTTTACTTCCTTGGACTGATATCAAGGTATAGGCAAAGAGAAGTGGATATAGAAATCTTAAGTGAAGACCTGCTGTGGTAAAGCTTTAAACTGAATATATATAACAGAAGCTGCTGCTAAAACAGTGATAATTAGTATGGCATGTAAAATATTACAAGATAACTACAAGAATCAATAAGAGGAGGTTAAAAAAGATTGGGAAGAGAGACTTGAAAAGGAATTTGCAAGAGAACAATGGGAAGACATGTGTATGGCTCCCAAGTATACAACAAATTCCAGGAAGTTTAGGATCTTTGCTTGGAAGTGTTTGGGTAGGGATATTTATACCCCAAGCAGACTTTAAAGCCACATTTCCTCAGATATATAGCAAATGTTGGAGGTGTGATGGGGAAGAATGAGGTAAGTGGGAACAGATGTTTTAGAAGTATAATGAGTTGCCAAATTTTAAAAATTCCCTACAGAGAGTCTCTTAGAAATATTGGTTGAGCAGTTGGCTTTAACTAACGAAATTATTTTTCTGAGCTGGGACACAGGACCTGAATTGCCTAGATATAGTAAGGCCTTATTACATTTAATTCTGTTGGCTGCCAAAAAAGAATTACTAGAAAATGGGAGTCGTAGTCTAAACCAATGGTATTTGAAGTATTGATTATTATCAAAGGGAGAAAAAATGGAATAGGAATCTTTAAAAAAGAGAATGAGAAAATTACATAGAAATAAATGTGGGAACAATACTTAAAGAACAATGTTCAGAAGGAGAAGAAGAGAGAGCGGTTTAAGGAAAGGCAGGAATTCAGCAATTTATTTTATGTTGGACTGATAATATTTACAAAGAAAGTAAAGATGTGTGATGTATAATGTGTGTAATTGGAAATAATGTTTATATGGTTTGTTTTCTTTTCTGTTAATACATGATAATTTAATAAAGGTGTTTAAAAAAAATGTATATATATATATATATATATATATGTGTGTGTGTGTGTGTGTGTGTGTGTGTGTGTGTGTGTGTGTGTGTGTGTGAGTTTTATATATATATATATATATATATATATATATATATATATATGGGAGTAAGTACTAGGTAAAAAAACAGTTTTTGTATTTTGAATGCTTAGGTATGTTGTCTTTATTGTTGAGATAGAATAATCCTATATCAGGAAAATAATAGTTTGCCATTGTGTTTAAAATGACACATTGCATTCATGAACCAGTCATGTGAGACTTCACTAACATACCTTAAATGATGTCTTGATAAAGGGAGGCTTGTAAATATCATTGTACAATTATTTTTGTGTTTTGCCATGGTCACTGAATTCACTGTACATTTGCTATGAGACTTCTGCTTTCTTGTTTCCAGCAGTTTAGTACACTGCTTGGTTAGTTACACAAGACGTTTCCTGTTAGCCTGATAACCTTCAGACTCAGAACCCAAGTCAAAAGTTCCATTTAAAGTATGCCGATGAGGCCATAGTAACATCAAGTCTCTTACATGTTTGTAGAGGGTTTAGCTTGGTGGCCTGACTGCATTAATTTGCACTGTTGAGCCATGGTACTGAAGCCTGGTATATTTTCACAGGATTCTTTTCCCTGTAATGACTTCAGGAAGGGAGGTTCTTTGTATATGATTCTGTGTTTTTCAGGACGTTTTGGTTGGATCTCCTGTGAATCTTCTATGGGATTTTTGTTTTTTGATTAAATTAAAAGCATGCTCATACTTTTTATAGTTTTGAATATTTTTGTCTCAGAGCTACCAGAGTTTTCTTTTATTATTACTGTTATTTATTTATTTTACACATTGTCGACTGGGTTAGTCCCACTAGGCACTAATATCGTATTGAAATAAGGGGATGATAAAAAAACATTTATTATCTGGCATGGATTATGATTTTCTGCACATCAGTAGGTGTAACTTTGCCATTGGGAGTACAGAAAAAGAGACTGACTATGAAAGATAATGTGGTTATCTGAAGAAATGTCTGTAGGTTGGGTGAACATTCTCAGAAATCACATGAGGCTGTCAACTTGTTTGTAAACACATGATATAAAATGGTAGATTTTAATACTGTTGAAAAAAATCTTTTCAGTGTCCCTGGGATTTAAATAGCACATCTCCACTAGCCCTATGTGGGCAACACCACAGTGCCCAATAGCTTAATGGCTATATACTTTGATTCAGAGATATAATAAAGTTGCATGGAGCAATATCTCATTAGTGTTATCATGTCTCAGAATCACTATAAGTAACCACACTAGTGTCCCTCATACCAATCCACACAAAACAGTTGCACAGACACCTGCAAACACACATGCAAGTGCGCACCGACAAACATACATACAGTGGATATAAAACGTGTACACACCCATGTTAAAATGCCAGGTTTTTGTGATATAAAAAAATGAGACCACAATAAATCGTTTCAAAACTTTTCCCACCTTTAATGTGACCTATAACCTGTACAAGTCAATCGAAAAACAAATCCGTTAGGAGAAAAAATATAAAAAATAAAGAACTTACAATAAGGTGGTTGCATAAGTGTGCACACCCTTAAACTAATACTTTGTTGAGGCACATTTTGATTTAATTACAGCATTCAGTCTTCTTGGGTAGGAGTCTATCAGCATGGCACATCTTGACTTGGCAATATTTGCCCACTCTTCCTTGCAAAAGTGCACCAAATCTGTCAGATTGCGAAAGCATCTCTTGTGCACAGCTCTCTTCAGGTCACCCCACAGATTTTCTATTGGATATAGGTCTGGGCTGTGGCATTCCAAAACTTTAATTTTCTTCTGGTGAAGCCATTCTTCTGTTGATTTGGATGTATGCTTGGGTAATTGTCGTGTTGAAAAGTGACATTCCTCTTCATCTTCAGCTTTGTAGCAGACACCTGAAGGTTTTGGGCCAAAAGTGACTGATATTTGGAACTGTTCATAATTCCCTCCACCTTGACTAAAGCCCCAGTTCCAGCTGAAGAAAAGCAAACCCAAAGCATTATACTGCCACCACCATGCTTCACCGTGGGGATGGTGTTCTTTTGGTGATGCAAAGTGTTGTTTTTGCTCCAAACGTACCTTTTGGAATTGTGGCCAGAAAGTTCAACCTTGGTCTCATTAGACCATAACACATTTTCCCACATGCCTTTTGGAGACTTGATGTATTTTGCAAATTTTAGCCAGGCCTGGATGTTTTTCTGTGTAAGACAAGGCTTCCGTCTTGCAACCCTACCCCATAGCCCAGACATATGGAGAATAAGGGAAATTGTTGTCACATGTAGTATACGAGTAATTGTCAGGAATGCCTACGGTTCCTTCAGTGCTGCTGTAGGTCTCTTGGCAGCCTCCCTGACCAATTTTCATCTCGTCTTTTCATCAATTTTGGAGGGACGTCTAGTTCTTTGCAATGTCACAGTAGTCCCATATTTTCTCCACTTTTTGATGACTGTCATCACTTTGTTCCATGGTATATCCAATGCTGTGGAACTTTTTTTATACCCTTCTCCCAACTGATACCTTTCAACATTGAGAATCCTTTGATGCTTTGTAAGCTGTCTGCGAACATTGGCTTTTGCTGTAGCAGGCAACTGAGTAAATGTCAGGAAAAGCCTACTAGGACAGCTAAACTTTATTTTGGGTAAATCAGAGTCTCTTTAATTGATGACAGGTTGAACACTCAAACCCTTCTTTCACTGTGAGGTGAAATGCATTTCTACCTGGTTGTGAATAAACACAGCTCTTGTATTCACTAGGTACCCTGAAGAGATTACTGCTAAGTAAGTCTGGGTGAGAACACTGAAATCTGCCAACATTTTGAGGTTGATCTGGTCATATTAAACAGACTGTTATAACTTTGGCAAGTTTCAATATTTTCTTCCCACATTTTAGCATGTTCCCCTAATGACCCTTATTTATGAAACTGGTACAAAAGCTGATCTACCCAGAACTTAAATCTGCACCATCACTGTTATGTCACTCCTCTGGGAAGAATTTCACAGTGACAACACCATTATTCATGAAATTTGGCCATATAGATACTGTGATGAAAATGCAAGGTCAAACTGTAAAAAAAAAAGTCTATTTATGACTAAGAAGTGAAACATAATATAAAGACTGCACTGAGAAAACTCATTGACATCAGTACCGACACAGCCAACTCATGAAGAGTGAAGCCATGTCTCCAGTTCAGAACGGAAGTGCTGATCCTGCAGCTGTAGATGATAACTGAAACTAAAGGTGTCTGCATGAACTTGTGGTTCCACAGGGGGAGAAATGGGAATAGAAGATGACAGTGAGTAGCTTTCTTAATTTTGGGATGAGGTGTATGGATTGTATTCATTAATTTCAGGAACACTAATTAATTGGGTATCCACCACTGGCCCAAAATGTGGCAGTGAGGAATTAGGTGACCCACTGTTAAGAAATAAAGCAAAATGAATTAAAAAACAAATATGTTTTCTTAGGTTCAAGGAATGGCATCCCAGTAACCTGCATTATTGATGGAGCCAGGTAGGAAGATGATTGTGGTACCTGAATGTTTTCTTCATTTCAAAGAAAAACTAATAAATAAGAATTTATTATATATACATGAACAGAGCTATTTCCTTTATTATTGGTATGACACAATGGATAATCTGCTACTCTGGTACACAAATGTAAATGAAAAAAAATGTGCTAGCAAGTGACATGACAGCAGGGGATAGGATGCATTCAGTGTCACTTAGTTTGGACTATGAATTGTGTTGGGAAACACAGGAGGAGGATGGTAGGATCTTGTTTATTTTATATGTATAATAAAGTGTAATTAAAGTCTAAAGGAAATTATGTTTTTTTTTTGCTTCTTTCACATTATTTACATTGCCCGAGATTAGCACCAATACTTTAATTGACACTGTTTGGTATACAATTCCCCAGACTTCATAGCAATTTGTCATGCAGATCACCCTGAAATTTCCACCAATGCATTCCTGTTGACATTAGTGCAAATAGGTTCATAGGTTGGTACTAGGCTATCGGCCCTAGGGCCTATACAAGCCTAGCCATAACAATTCCCTGGCTATTTCTTCCCACACTATTTACTTCCCTGGTCCCCTGTCTAGCAGGGTGACTGACGTGATCCCCGGGGTGAATTTCTTTCTCCCATCCAATCGTCAAGGTTCCTTTTGAAGAGGGCCAAAGAGGCACTCTGCTTGACATGTATGGGCAGTCTATTCCAGAGTCAGGGGAGTCTCTGGGTCAGAATCTATCCCTCCAGCATGTTTTGTTCATTGTGATGACAAGATTTAGATCCCTGGAGTGTCTGTCTCTGAGGGATTGGGATTTCTTTAAGCGTAGCATGTCCAACAGCTCTGGGTTTGACATGACCTTGTATGTTAAGCAGAGATCGCCTCTGAGTAGATGATATGTGACAGAGTATAGGTGGAGTTTTTTTAGATGGTCAGCATAGGTCATCTGCTTTAGGCCTGTGATTCTTTTAGTGAGGTATTTCTGCGGCCTTTCTAGTTGTTGCAAGATGTCTTGAGAGGTACATACCAAACGGGGAGTTGTATTCTATAATGGGTCTAATGAGGGATGAGTACATTGGGACAATGACCTCCTTTTTTCTGGATGAAAAGTCCTTTGTGATGAGGTGTGCCACATAGAAGGATTTCCTGACTGTTGTGGCGATATGGTTATCGAAGGTGAGACCACTGTCGACCTGTGTCCCTAAGTCTCATCACACTTTCGGTGTTTAGTGTACTGCCACCTATGTAGTAATTCACGGGTACATGTTTTTTCCCCAAAGGGGATAACTATACATTTCTTTGGTACCTTTCTTTCGATTGAGCTTGAGCCCATGGCTGTGGCACCAAGCATCTGTTTCTGTAAGGCCCTTTTGTAAAATATCCACATAATTTGAGGATTCAATAATGGCTCCCACTTTGCAGTCATCTGCGAACTTTGTTAGCCAGAGTCCCTTAGTGTTGGCCTGCACTTCAGAGAAGTAGATGCAAAACAAGAGTGGTCCCAGGACTGAACCCGGAGGTACTCCACTTGTCGCTTGTCTGGATCTGGATTTGGAGTCGGCTACTTTTACAGTGTGGGTTCTGTCAGTAAGACAGTTGGCAACCCATCGAATGATGTAGGGATTAATGCCCAGCTTAGTAAGTTTATCTATGATTCCAGAGTGGGGATGGTATTGAAAGCCTTGGCGAGGTCCAGATAGGCTGTGTTGACCACCTTACCTTTGTCCATGGCTCTGGAGACTGATTCGAAGAAGTCAGTCAGGTTCAGGAGACAAGATCGGCCCTTCACAAACCCAAATTGCATGGGGTTCAGTGTTTGAAGTTTGCCAATGTCTTTGTTTATAAGTTCCATGATAATACATTCTGTGGCCTTGCAGATCCGGCTCGTCAGACTGATGGGGCGGTAGTTCCCGGGATCCAAAGTGCATCCCCCCTTGTGGAGTGGGATAACTGTAGCTGTGTGCCACTCAGTGGGCACGAAGCCTGAGGTGAGGCTATGATTAAACATGACACTTCGGTGTGGTGCCAGTTCATTTTGTAGTTCATGTAGTACACAGCCAGGGAAGTTGTCTGGTCCCATGGGTGCTGTATTGTTAGCTGTGGAGAGTGTGTTTTTTATCTGTGTGGCTGTTATTACCGGAATTTGGCAATCTTTCAGTATTGAGATGGGCCCTTTAGGGGATGAGAGGGGGATGAAGTTTGCACTGAATCGATCTGCCAGGATATTGGCAATATCCTTGGGATCAGTATATTTAAAGCCATTCTGTTGTAGCTCAGAGCAGATCTGAGCATTGCCATTTAGATTCTTGACATAGCTATAGAATGTATTGTGGTTCTCTTTGGAATCTTTGGCAATTTTATTTTCATAACTAGCTTTGGAGGATTTTATGAGGGATCTCAGCTTCTTACTGAGGCTAGTAAGGGAGTTTTTTGCATCCTAGGATTTTCCTCTGTTCTGCAACAGTTTCTTCCTTTTGTTGTAAAGTTTGTTATGGTCAGGGACCACCAGATTGGCTTCTTTTTTGGAGGAGAGCGTCTTGGTTCTTTTGGGGATGGCACGATTCATGCACAAATGGATGTGCTCATACAGTGCCTTAGTGTAGGATTCAGCAGTCGAACTTTCAGTTCCTGTCTGCATGGGTGTCATGAAGTTTGTCACTTCTAATTTGAGTAGCATGAAGTTGGCTTTGGAGAAGTTTTTTACAGAGGTTTCTTTACTGGGGGGTGGGAGTGGAATGTGGATTTCAAGGGTAATTAGCTTATGTTCAGAACTGAGCAACAAGGGGGTGACCATAGGTGTGGAGCACTGATTTCCCATGTTGGTAATGACCAGGTCTAGGATATTGGAGCCCCTAGTGGTGGGGCTAAGGATTAGTTGATCCAGGCCATTGGAATTTATGAATTCCAACAACCGTTGGGCAAAGGTGTTGGTACATGAGTAGTGTTCCCAGTTAATGGCAGGGTAGTTGAAATCACCCAGTATTAGGGTGTTTGGTTGTATCTTAATAGTTTCCAGTATGTTTTGAAAGGAGTAGTGAGAATCTTGGGGCATGGGGGGGATCTGTAGCAAGCTACAATTTCGATTGCAGTCTTACCTAGTGTTAGTTGCACCTGAAGAATTTCAGACGCATTGTGTTGGACAACTAGCCTGATGTTGTGAATATCCTTGGTGAATATGGACACTCCTCTACCTTTAGTGTTTCGGTCCTGGTTTGGTGGCCAAAAAGTGTGGTAAGAGTTGTAGCCTGGTATTGCAGGGGTGCTCTCTGGAGCCTTGAACCAGGTCTCAGTTACTGCACAGATGTTGATGTTCTCCATTTTTAGGAGTGCCTCGAGAGAATGCATTTTGAGGTTTAGACATCTAGAATTGAGTAGCATTACCTTCAGATTTTGCATGCTTGTACCTGTTACAGTGGAGGTTTTGTCCTTTGAACCTTGCCTAAAAAAGGCACTATAGGGGTGGCAAGAGCCTTAGCTAGTAACCTGAATCCCAGAGGCGACAGGTGCAGACCATCTCTGGCAAAGCATTGTGGTTTGTCGGTCATGTTGTCCCAGGCAGACAGACACTGGATCCCCTTTGAGTGACACCAGAAGCTTACCCAATTGTTGAAGTCAGTCATTTTGTCCTTATACTGTAGTATCATTCTAGGTGAAGGCAGGATGCTACTCAGGGCTAGGGTCATACCTGCTTTGGCCACATGATCCAAGAGCTCTTTCATGTCTCTTTTCATGTAGTCCAGGGAGGTACGCCTCAAGTCATTCACTCCAACATGGACAATGACAGAGTCATATTTGTACTTGTTGTGGAGTGACTTGAGTGCATGCATTATGTGGCGGATCCTGGCACCTGACAGGCAGCTAACTGTAATTTTCTCCTTGTTCAGCCTGGTGAGTGGGACATCAGAGTGCCTGACTATAGAGTCACCTATGACTAAAGTGCTGGGTATGTTGTCTTGCCTTAGGGGCTGTTGTTGGGTGGCACACTGGTGTTGTGAGTTAAGTGACACTTTGGTTGTGATTGATGTTTGCGTTTCAGCTTCGGAGGTCCTTGTTGCTTGGGCAGGTTAATGTTAAGGGCCTCCACATATGTGGGTTTAGTGTTGCTATGTGTGGGTGTTGGTGGTGTGGGTTTAGAAGGGGGCTATGTGTTGCTTGAAGTGTAGTGTGTGTGTTAAACTTCTCCTCTTGACTGTCTAGCACAATCTTGGATGGAGAGAGCTTTGCTTCCAGTTTGGCTATGTAAGTGCATCTCTCACAGGTTGTAGTGTTGGGTGGTAGGAGGAGGGGGTTGTCTGTGTACATGAGGCAATTGCTGCATTGCCCCAGTATGCCCAGATTCATCAGGTGGACAGGAGAAATCACCAGAAGCTGACCCTTGGACATGCCTGTTTTGGTGCTTCTTTTTTTTTTTTTTTTTTTTTTTTTTTGTAAAGTACAAGAGCTATTTTCCCTTACCTTAGCAAGGTACTTTGCAATTATATGCTGTTTAGTGCCTACAGTTAATTTCTCCCTATTAATAAGGAGAGTTGACTGTTTGTATCAGTTTAAGACTCCCTAGTGCTTTCCAGCAGGTTTTAAAGCAAGTGCTAGTCACAGGAATGCTTAAAGGTAAGATGAAAAAATGGTTTATCCTAAACACTGCAGTGTGCACTAGGGGAGTTAAATGTGAAAGTAGGTAACTTAAGTTTTACCTGTGTAAAAAGTTAAGTTTTAGTGGAGAGTAGCTATTTTTAAAACAGCAAGATAGACTGAAAAGGGGTGGTCACTTTTGTATTCTGGTACTATGGAATACAGTAGGATGGCCAATAAATTTAAATAGTTGAAGGGGAGTGATTTCACAAAATGATAATGTTGTGCTTACACAAGCCAGTAAAAACAGAGAGGAAATGAGATATATGGTCAAATTAATATAAGGGGAAGGCAACTAGAAAGACAGTGGTGTTTTAGAACACTATGGTAACCAGATGGGAGGGTGGGAAAAAAACGTCTACCTGACTCACAAGAGACAGAGCTGTGGTCTCTTTTCAAGTTTTAATATGCAGTTAAAAGCAGAATACAAGTAAAACACAAGGTAAATAAAACAAATCACAGTATTCAAAATAAAAAAAGGCAATAAAGTTATACAACAAATAAAAAGCAAACTAACCTTTCCCTCACAGCAAAGTGTAGCAGAGTCTGGGTGAGCCTTTCTAGTAAAGCTCTGAAATGTTTTATTTTACCCCTTAATTAGAAGGTTTAGTTCCTAGCTCCACCCCCTCAGTTCACAGATGATTGACCTTAACTGACCTGTTCTGTTGACCTGTACTAATTTCTACCTGACTGACGAGACAGAGCTGTGGTCTCTTTTCAAGTTTTAATATGCAGTTAAAAGCAGAATACAATTAAAGCACAAGGTAAATAAAACAAATCATAGTATTCAAAACAGAAAAAGGCAATAAAATTATACAACAAATAAAACGCAAACTAACATTTCCCTCACAGCAAGGTGTAGCAGAGTCTGGGTGAGCCTTTCTAGTTAACAGTTTACAAGAATTTGTAAGAAAACTTAACCTGAAATGGTAATAAGAACATGAATGGATCAGATTTCATCTGTTCCAGCACATGCAATCTACCTTTAAAGCCAGAAGCTTTTTTAAGGGTGACTTTGAAAAACATGAGATTATTAATGAGTAAGCTTGTTTAGAAATATTTTAATTTAACTTCTAATAAAAGGGATGCCTTAAAGAATTTACAGTTAAAATGGAATTAGTTAAGGCAAATAAAGATAATGGCTTGATTGTTTTAAATGCTGCTGATTACAAAAGATGGCTGAATGAAATGTTAAATGATAGAAATGTTATAGTGTCAGTTAGTGTGGGATTAACGGAACATATATATTTATAAATTCTTTAATAGAGGAATGGCTGCTGGATTGATATTTTTAAAAAAATAATCCAATGGTAAACCAATTTTTCAGTCAGCCATAATACATAAGTGTTTAGAAAAAGCACCATTATTGCCAGTGGAGACAGTATAACTGAAACTCTAGTCATTTATGTTGTTAGCCAACTGCAAAATGTTGTTGTGTAAAGTAAATCATTTAAAAATGTCTCTTCTGTTTTTTAAGGAGTTTAAATGCATTTAGAGTATTAGATACTATTTTGGTGACCATTGATGTGCAATCTTTATACGCCACTATACATACTGATATTGGGTTAGAAGAGGTTACTGGCAGCCAGATGATTTAATGATAATTACATTATATTAATTGTGGAAATTATAGATGTTACTCTATCATGCAGTTTTTTTTATAGACTGATGGAAGTTTTTATAAGAAAATGAATGGGGCGGCTGTAGGTGCAACCTGTGCAAACATTTTTATGTCTAGCTGAGAATCTACTTTTATTTTTTCTTCTTGTTTTGCTGTGCATATTGCTTTGTTAAGCATTTCATTAGTGACTTAATAATTTGGAAATAATTGTAATATATTTAAATGACTGATTATGGTTTTAAAACTGTTTTTTTTTTCTTTTTGCATTTGGGGGTTTACAACACCCAGGATCAGTTGTCATCCAAAACTGTTAAAAAGCTAGGACAATACAATGCTTATTTGAGTTATTGATAGCTTGCACACCAAAACTTTGAAAATGACAATATGTTGGAACCAGTAGACTGGATGAACAAGAATTGTTTATAAAGGAAAGCAAGATGCTATCAAATACATTTTATAACATTTGCTAGTAATCAGTTAGAGAGGGCAGAAAAAATATGTACAGTAAACTGTCAGTTAACCGGAACTCAAGGAAACACAACTCTCAAGCAACCAGAAAAAAAAAATCGAAGAAATATAGTACACTTTTCATGTGTTGCACTTTCTGTCCCCCCGAAACATACCTTACGTTTTTAGAGTTTGAGTTTTAAAAAGGAAGGTAGGAATAAATTCTCTCTCCACGACCTAAGAACAAGTCATACCAAACAAATAGTATAGGGTACAGTATTAGTCAGGCCTGTTTTTAATAGTAACTGTCATGCAACCAGAAACTATAGTAATCCTGCATCTACCAATCCTCATGGGTGCTGGTTAACCGAGAGTTTACTATACAGACTTTATTGAGTAGCAAATGTTCCTGTTGTCAGAAAATAAATATAATGTAAAAGATCATAAAATGACCACGTTAATGGCTTCATCTGTGGATGAGAGAGCAATTAAGGCTTTTGTAAACGATTATTGGAAAATATTTGCTGGCTTTCCTGCACATGAAAATGGGTGAATGCTAAACTTGAATTTCTAATAAAACAGGTAGAAAATTAAAGATGTTTCAGAATAAACTAGACAGTTTATTTATTCTTACATATAAAACAAAGGTTACTGACAAATGCAATGACTGTAATTATTGCAAGTGCATTAATCACTGACTATCTGATTTGGAATTAAGTGACCATAGTATAAAGATACCAGGAAACTTTAATTGTAAATCCAGATGTGTGGTATATGATGCCAGCTGTACAAAATGCACTGCATTTTATATAGGGAGAACCATAAGGGAATTACATTCCAGGATTTACAAGGATATGCATGTTACAAATGTTAACGATAGCACTAATTCACTATGTTGGAATGTAATATATGTTCTAAGGCTAAAAGTTCATATCTTCTGTGACTGATGAGGTTAAAAATGTTAAATGCAGGTTTGATTTATTTATTTTATCTTTATTTTTATTTTATTTATTCTTTTGTTGACTGAGTTCATCCCACTAGGATAGTAACCTGTTTCCAGGGGTGATCCAAGGTAGTATTGATAATACTAGGGGAAATTTAGCCAGGGCATCGGGAAGCTTCCTCTGTTCTTTTTGATAGGTGCCATGGAATCTTTTACATACACCTGTGCTACCACCAACTCAAGCAGATGGGCCCTCAGTTTAATGCCTCATCTGAAAGACAACAGACTCAGGAGTGTAGCACCCCCCCCCCCATGCTGCACTTGATTATGAAGAAAATCTAAATGGAAAAAATACAGCTGTCAGTTGATAGTTACACCGAGCTAAATTATATGGAACATTTTAAATGTTATTTAAAGATAAGAATATTTCTGCACTCTATATTGCAGTTTGCATTGCCAGTATATATAAGGCACATGAATACTTTCCATAACCAACATGTTACAGATTACACTCCCACAGCACAAAGCCAAAAGGTTTGGAATTATAATAATGGGATGCAGGCCATGGACATCCAGCCAGCATTTTTGTTGGGTAGGCCAGGTCTTTGTGTCCCTGCATAGAGAAAGGGTTAGATAGATACTAACCACTAGATTAACCTGCTGTTGCCATCAGTTTACCTGCTTAACTATTGCAAAGGGGTATAATCTGCTACCAAACTGAAGTGCCAGCCCAACAAATAGTATTTCAAAGCATAAAAAGCCCACTTTATAGCTAGACTCTGTCTTTCACTTGCTGAGAATCTCCTTTTTGAATTGCTGAACTTCAAGCTAATAGAGAACACAGTGTCTTCCTCACCTTTAATGACGTTTCTTACAGTCTGGGGTTTCTAATGTTATATCACTGGGGCATGCTTCTGGTAACAGATAGGATCCTTTTATTGAATAACCAGAATCACATTTTGACACGCCTTTGGCCAAATGCCTATGCAAATACCACTGGTGTCAGTGCAAGTTCTGAAAAGGACTCTGAAGGCAGAACAGGCATAAAAACATATGATCTGATGTTGTCAGCCTTCACACAATCCTTGACAGTGAGTTCAGTTCCGAACCTCGGAATCAAGATGGCCATTTACTTCAGCTCCTGCTCTCCAAACTCTTGAGCCAGGCTCTACCCATGATACTCCTCTCAGAGATTACTTCAGATCTCGTTTGCCACTTCGCAGACACGATGCATTTGTTTCCTTCTCTCAAGCCTTGGTGTATTTTGTGAGTATTGTCTAAATTGTAGACTTCCTTTCCTTGAAAAATTTGAGATTTCTCTAATCCCTTTATAACTCTTTGCATTTCTACCCGCTCCTCTCTTTCTTATCAAAGCCATTTTTCCTCTTTCTTCTTCTACCATTGGTAGACTTTCCATTACCATCACTGGTACCCTTTCCCCTCCTTTATTTACATTTTTAAGGTATTCTTGGATACCATCATTGGTATTTCTCTACCTATCTAAAAAAAAAAACTTTCTAATTGTATTCATCTCACTCTGCTCTGTCACGTGATTGGGTGATAGTTTCTATCTGCTATTATGGATGAACAATAGGAAAAACTTTCTCCTACTAGACCCTCTAAAGGCACCTCCAGGTTTAAGAGATGTAAAACGTGTGGGCAAAATGCCTAACTCAGATGGGCATACTCTATGCGATTACTGTCTTGGCAAAATCCATCTACAAGAGAATTGTTTAGTTTGTCATGGGTTTTCAACCCAAACTTTTACTGAAAGGAAAAATAAATTAATTTTGAAAGGACTCTTTAAATCCAGATTTGACGAGGCCATTTCTGGGTCCAGGACCGAAGCCAGCACTTCCTCATCATCATCATTACCTGCTTCTAAGAAAAGGCCTTCCTCGGTTCCAGGGTCTTCAGAACTGTCAAGGAAAATAGCTAAATCTACCTCAGTACCAAAGAGTTCATTGGCACCAGAGAATTTAATTGGAATTAATTCCAAACTGGCTTCGGAGCCGACAGCTTCTTCTTCAGCACCTACTGATGCCTCAATACTAAAGCAATTAGGGCTGCCTCCACTCCCAAGAACATGCTATTCTCCATCTATAGACCCTTTTAAAGACACTCCCTTTGTGGACGTGAGACTCCCTAAATCTCCTTTCACTGCAGCTGTTTGATCTACTAAGAGTCTCTCAGAGGCAGATATCATGAGACTGGTGGATCAGCTGCTGCTGGTGAGGGGATTGTCCTCGATTCTGAGCCACACCAGTGTCAGAACAACTCAGCCTGTGACACCCTCCAGATCTTCCTTCTCCAACTCTTGCAGAGCCTTTTGAGCCCTCGATTGTGAATCTCCCAGCTCCGGCTATCTCAATTTCAGTAGCATCTTAGTCTCCGGTTCCAAGAACTGCCTTGAGTCCCTCCAAGCTTTCAGCACTGGAAACCTCCTGGGGTCGAGACTCTCTGGTCAGGTCCGAGATGCATGGTACCTTTTCAGCTCCTTCTGAGTCATCCATGTCTCCCGGTACCCCGGCCTTTGTAGCATCGACCCAGGCTTCTGTTCCAGGGACTGCCATCTCAGCGTGGGGTGTGACCCCGGTTCTGAAGGAGTCTATTTCAGTTCCATGCTCCCATCACTGTGTGGGGGGGGGCAGCCTTCCGGATTATGGAGAAGGCATTGTCTGTTGGAGATGCAGAGTCCTTGCCATCCCTGTTGGGACAGATTTCCGTATCTCCTCGACCTGAGCTACCATCAGTCTCATCCCCGGGACAGAGCGCACAAAAGTCTCAGGTAACACCTACCTTAGTAGGCTCCTCTTCAGGTACTTTCCTGGATCATCCCCTGAGGAAGGCCCTGTGAAAAGAAAGTACAAGAGGAAGCACTTAGGCTCTCCAGAAGAGTCTTTCATTGATGATACTGATTTTGATGAAGGGGAAGATTCCCCAGGTCACCCCTGATGATGTTTCCTTCAGAGACATCCAAGAAATCCTGAAACAGAGGGGTGGCTGGTCCTCCTCTCAACCTTCCTTAGTGGAATCAGTATACCTGGAGGCTTTTCATGCCCAGCCATCTACTTCTTGGAGCTCTCCTCCAGCTGACGATCTCATTAAATTTATCGCTCTGCGGGCATGGAAAATGCCCATTGCCATAGAACCAATCCTCAAGAGACCTGATCGAGTATTATCAGCCCCTAAGGAGGAACCACATTGGGCCAAAGGAATTCCCGTTGATGTCAGAACTTGCCGAGGAAAGTCCTACTATCCATCCTCCTAACAAGGAGTCTAGGACTTTGGATAGATTTGGAAAGCACGTCTATGCTTCAGTTATCTTCACTGTAAGGTCCTTGAATTATATGGTGCACTTTACAAGACTACAGAGGGATCTAAACAAGGAGCTCTCAGATACCGTCGAAGGAGCAGTGGCTGAAGGGGTACAAGATAAAATTACTTCTCAGCTTGCAACCCTAGAAGCAATTTCTAACTTGTCCATGAGGGTCATTGCCCATGCAGCTGAAGGGACGACTAGGGCAGTGGGTTCAGGCATAGCCATCAGAAGGCATTCCTGGATGCACTTGTGCGACTTTGTGTAGCCATTTAAAGTGTCATTCATCAATGGTCCATTTGACAGATCTTTCTTTTTTGGTCCCAAGTTCAAGGATACCCTAGCCAGATGTGAAAAGGATGGTAAGACCTTTTCTGCCATTGGCATATGTTTCTCCCCTCCTCAGAGACTGCACTCTAGGAACCAGGGGAGTGGGAGATTATGGTTTAAAAATCCAAAGGGCCTTTCCAGGATTCACAAAGCAAAGACTTCTCCTGGGGCAGAGGGGGAAGCAATGGAAGACGCCATCCTAAAGGCAGAATGGACCGCAAAGTCAGGGATCCAGAGAGACATTCTCTGGTGCTTCCTACCAGTACCCCTGAATGGGGGCCTGATTGGCCAGCGCTGGAGGCAGTTGGGGGACGGCTTTCTCTGCACCAATCTGCCTGTCAAATGTTAACAACAGACAAATGCATGCAGGGGAATTATATCCAGAGCTTACAAAATTCCTGTATCACAACCCACAAAACCCCAGAAAAAACTCCCGGACATGCCACCCAGTCTCAGGGAAGCAGCAGTTCTAGAAATTCAAAGACTGCTAACCAAAAGAGTCATCCAAAAAGTCCCACCAGACAAGAAAGGATCCGTATTTTACTCGAGATTCTTTTTAGTGCCCAAGAAAACAGGGGACTGGAGACCCATCTTGGATCTTAGCCAATTCAACAAGGCAGTTCAACAAACCATATTCCGGATAGTCATGGTTCAGTCAATACTTCCATTTGTGGAAAAAGATGAGTGGATGTGCTCTGTCGACCTCCAAGATGCTTATTACCACATACAAAATGGAAAAGAGCTCCAGGAGGTTTTTGCTCATCCAGCTGGGAGCCAGTCATTTCCAGTTCAGAGCGCTGCCCTTTGGACTCACCACAGCCCCCAGAATGTTTACCAAATGCATGGCAGTGGTAGCAGCTCATCTAAGACTGCAAGGGTTTTGAGTATTTCCATATCTCGACGACTGGCTCCTCACTGCTGCCACCAGACGTCAGTTAGAATGGGCAAGAGATTACACCATACATCTCTGTACATCTCAAGGAATAACTATAAATTTCGATAAATTCACACTTCTACCCACTCAACAACTAAATTTCATTGGAGCTCACTTAGACACTGTCTCGGGAATAGCATCTCTCCCTCCAGAAAGGCTACAATGTGTAAGATCCCAGGTCAGTCAATTACTACCTAATAACAAGGTCACAGCAAAATTAGTTATTTGAACATAAGGCTCCATGGCAGCAGCAATCACTCTAGTTCCCTTGGCAAGGTACCACATACGGATATTGCAATGGCTACTAGCGTCCCAGTGGTCTCTCATACACCAACCAATGTCTCAGCCAATTCTGATTACCAATCACTGCAAATACGACCTGTTGTGGTGGCTATACTGCAGCCAGATTCTCTTGGGTCGTCCTTTCATTCTTCCCCAGCCCCAAGCCATAGTGACCACGGATGCTTCCCAGACAGGGTGGGGGGGGGGGGCACTATCTGGGAAGGACAGTCCAAGGCACATGGTCCCAACTGGAAGCCAGCTTGTACATCAGTGTACTAGAGATGAGGGCAGTGCTGTTAGCATTGCAAGCATTCCAAGATGTCCTCCCTCTAGGAACAGTAGTGATTCAGACGGACAACATGTCAGTAGTCTGGTACATAAACAAACAAGGGGGAACCAAATCTTACCAGTTATGTTGAGAAGCACTCTGAGTTTGGCAAGGGGCGATTTCTTCCAATCACTTTCTCATAGCAGCGCACATTCCGTGGAGTTCCAATGTGATAGTGAACAAATTCAGCTGAGCTATTCTCTTCCTCACGATTGATCTCTCAAATCAGCAGGGGCGAACAACATTTTTCACCACTGGGGCCAACCTTGCTGCAATCTCTTTGCCTCTCCTCTAAACAACAAGTGCAGAAGTTACTTTGCCCTAACCCCCCACCTTGGGGGGAGTCATGCAGAGATGCTCTTCTCCATGACTGGCCTCCCTGTCTGCTCTATGCTTTTCCCCCAATTCCTGTCATGTCACACTTCCTGAAGAAAGCCAAAAATACAGAAAATTCAGTAATCCTCATTGCCCCCTTCTGGCCTCAACAAGTTTGGTTTCCCTTCCTGTTGCCTCATTTAATTCAGAAACCATGGATTCTGGACCCAGCTCCAGATCTGCTGTCTCACTCCGAGGGCATGGTGCATTCAAATCTCCAAAACCTCAAGCTCACTGCGTGGCTTCTCTAGTTCCCATGATTGCCAGGCATCCTTCTCTTTCCACACCTGTCCAACAAATTATTGTCGCTCATCACAAATTCTCTACAAGGAAATTATACCAAAGTAAATGGGAGAAATTTGCTAGATGGGCTCTGGATAATGAGACAGACCCGTACCCTTATTCCAGTGGTATCCACAATGTATTAGATTTTCTGGCTTCACTTTAACAGTCGGGTTTCTCTGCGTCAACAATTAAAGTCCACCTAGTCGCAATTTCAAACTTTCATATAGGACTGGATGGTGCTCCTGTAATGTCACACAGACTGTGTAAAGCATTTCTAAAAGGCCTCCTAATGCTAAGAGCACCATTTAAAGAACCTCTTCCCCCTTGAGGATCTAATTGTAGTTCTTCAGGCCCTGACTATGAACCCCTTTGAACTATCAGCAACTTGTGACTTAAAACATCTGTCTTGGAAAACGTTATTTTTGGTGGCTATCACTTCTGTCAGAAGAGTCTTGGAACTTCAGACCCTGTCATGCAAACCCCCATACTTAAATTTTCATAAGGATAGAGTTGCACTTTGAACTAATCCATCCTTTCTGCCCAAGGTTGTGTCCAAGACTAATATTAATCAGAATCTACAGTTACCAGTCTTTTTCCCAAATTTTTCAAACAAGGAAGAATATGCTGTCCATTTACTTGATGTGCACAGACAACTACATTCTTATCTTCACCGGACTAAAGTTTTTAGAAAATCAAACCAACTTTTTCTCGCATTTTCTTCTCTCCATCTAGGTAATTCAGTTTCTAAAGTTACCTTAGAGACTGCATCACATTAATTTGTCATTCTAAAGGACTCCCGCTCCCAAAAACATTTCAAGCCCATTCTGCAAGAGCAGTAGCTATGTCTGCAGTCTTTCATGCCAGAGCTTCTTTAGATGACATTTGTATAACAGCCACTTGGTCTTCTCATCATAGTTTTATCACTCATAACAAATTGGATCAGGTCTCAAGGGGACAAGCATCCTTTGACTCTATGGTGCTTAGGAATATTCTTCTATGAGACCTCCCGTGGCTAAAGTAGCTGGGGACTCTGCCCCACTGTCAAGGATTGTGTGAAGATTGACAACAACAGATAAAGAAGTTATGTCTTACCATAACGTTCCATTTGTGTTGTCGATCTTCACTAATCCTTGACATCCTCACCATCCTTCCCCCATCCTGAGACTCTTAGGAGACCGAATTTACTGCTTGGCTAGTTTCCCTTTAAGGACTCATATTTGGCCTTGGTTAATCTGACTATCATGTATCCATGACCTATCACGTCTGACTGCCATTCCTTGGCAAACTCAATCTGAGGTAATCTCTGAGAGGAACGTCATAGGTAGAGCCTGGCTTGAGAGTTTGGAGAGCGCTTGCTGAAGTAAACAGCCATCTTGGTTCCAAGGTTCGGAACCAAACCCACTGTCAAGGATTGATGAAGATCTACAACACAGATGGAATGTTATGGTAAGACATAACTTCTTTTTTATTCAGTAATCCATTAACTAAAGTAGCAGCCCATATGACTTTTTAGTTTCAGAGTAAAACAAAAAATACATTTTTAGCAGTGCTTAGTCCACACAGCACTTCTAGTATATAGGCTGTATTTTATGTAAAAGGAAAGTCCAAGGCTACAGGTCTCTCTTTGGCCCAAGTCTCAGTTCAGAAAACGTATACATTCACAAGGTATAATTCATAGTTTACACTCCACAGGTAAGCCTCAAATGGGATTCTTGTCATTCTGTGCTCCCAGGTCTTCTTTCCAGATGAATCTCAAACCTCTGTTTGAGAAATTAACTGTATGAATTTAGCCTTCTAGGCTTCACCCTATATAATATGCAATATGTTATGGTAAGGGGTATTTAAGACAGTATGATGTAGCTAATTGCCATGAAAACATTCTCATACTTCATATCATAGCATGCATTCTGAGTGCATGTTTAAAGACACATACACACGTCCTGTAACAATATTACACATGTAAAATATTCACATATTCATTTATGACCTGAAATGATTCTCAGCTGCTTATTGAAGTCTAAAGCTCCTGTGTCAATCTATACTACCCATAGTGTAGCTCTTAACCAAGCTACTGATGAGCAGTTACAATTTCCTGGTGCTGTATAACCACATTAAAGCATCGCCCTAAGTCTGGTAAGGTGCATATTGTCAGATAAGCACATTACTGTCATGTGTTTTAGTGTAACACCATCTTATATCTTTTGACACACTTCATATAAAGAGCCACTGCTTGTTAGTGTAGAGGTAAGCAGTATAATGCACCTAAAAAATTAAAGATTTTCCTCAAACAAGTCACTGAAAACTAGCCAGCATCATGGGGTAGAGGAATAAAGCCCTAACTATGAACTAGACGACCCAGGTTTGATTAGCATCTCTGGCATCTGAGGTACAGGCAGAGAGGATGGGTAGGCTCATCCCAGAAGGGAAGATGTTTGCCAATGACACTCCCTAAGGGGAGATATGGTCCAGTTAGGAGAGTAGTCTTCAAACAAGGTCGACAAATGTAGTAGAGCAGCAGAGTTTCGGATGGATGATAAAAGAACCCACCCGCACATTGAAGCTAGACAACACTGTCCCCAAGGATGCCCTTAAGCTCCTTGCAAACCGTGGCATGAAATTTGATATTGACCAGAGGGAGATTGGAGTGCTGGTAGACACAGCAAACAATGTGGGACAGTATGATGGTTTTGTCACATATGAAAGAAAGAGTATAAAAAATATTTAAAAAGTCACTCAAAACTGTGTGTCATAAGAATCACAGGAATACATATTCAATAACATTTGAGAAACTGATATTTCTACACTGAAATTTTAGTTCATAATATTTTAGGTTATAACAAGTAAAACAGAATTTCAATTAACTAAACAATCAAAGCCATGAGACTATAGAACTTTCTTTAAAGGGACGGTTGAGCTTACTACTGCAGTGACTGTACCCCTTGCTGCATAATCAGATGTAACCAAGAGTTCCTCTTATTATGCAAGTTTAATAGCATGTCGAACAAACTGACACCTCTTCATGTTACTGCAAGAACGTTATCACTTATCCACAGTAGTTCTGCATAGTCCAACATAACAAAGTCTTGTATAATGTATCTCATTAACTCTCGGGCAGCCTGCACAAATCTGGTATTCCAGAGAATTTCCTGAAAAATAAATGTAAAATAAGATAAACAAATGTAAATATTTTGTGAACAATAAAAGATATAACTGTACATATAACAATGTTATCAGTAAGTATTCTTTATACTGATAATAGTGCATTTATAGTCTTCCATAAATATTAAAATATATTATAATCCACACAAACCCACAATTATATTTGTTTGCTAAGCTTTCACAAACAAATTGTCATATGTTGGAAACTGTACAACCTAAGCATATACAGTTGGAACTTTTTTGTTAACAAGACATAAGCTTTCACATGGCAACAAAAAAAATCTTCTAGAAGTCCATGCTTATTGAGATAGTTACAGAAATATGAAAACATATGCTTAATTGTTCGCATAATAAAATAATACTTAATTTTTTCAACATGGGCAACTTGGAGTACAAATATCAAAGACAGTTTTCTACATCTTCTAATGTTTCACCTGATGTCATGCAACAGTTTGTAAATCACTTGTTTTTTGAAGTATTATATACATATGGAAATACTGTTTATTTTATAGTTACTAACAAGCAACTAGAAATATCTCAGGTACTCTGTTATATAAACTGGCATTGACAATGAATATTCCTGTCTTCCAACCATAATGTATCACACAAACGATAGCCCGACTGGTCTGGAACTAGGTAATAAAGGGTCAACGCAGCTTCCACAGCAAGTCCATTTAATGTGCTAAAAACATCGAAACATAACAGCAACTACATCCACAGAATACATCCACATCCACGAAAATGTTAAGCGCTTTCATCCGCCAATGGCAGACTTCATCAGAACAACTAGCTTCAGCAGAGACTGTGTATTATATACAAATTTTGGCGCCAAAACTTTTTTAAAAATAAAGAATTTCTTAAAGGCATAAAAACTCATTGAATAATATTTTGTGTACTGAATAGTAAAACTACATGCAGAAAAATACAATCTTTCCATAATTAGAATGCTTAAATTTATCCTTATATCTAAAACCTAATTATAAATGCATATATCATGAATGTAAATACACATTATAAAAAGTATATATATGCTATGTAAATATATTAACAATCAATCATATATAGTATTAGAAGATTTGAATTGTACGAAGATTAAAAGTAGGGATGGCAATTGTAATACTAAACAGGTAGTCTATCTTGCGAAATGTACAGAATGCTCTGCATTCTATATAGGCAAAACTGAGAGACAACTGAGGAAACGTATTTATGAACATTATTATAAGATTAAAATTAAAGACCTCAATAATGCCTTATATAAACACATTAGCGAGGCAGGTGAACAACACATATTCATGTTTTCTATTATTGACAAAGAAAATCTTAATCCCCTGGGTGGTGACTGGAAAACTAGATTGGCATGTAGAGAAAGTAAATGGCAAATATTAGTTGATGCCACCAGGAGTCCAGGTCTTAATGATTCAAACCATTTCTTAATATGTAGTAGATATACATAAGCATATTTATTTATTCATCTATTTTTGTATGTATTTATTTATTTATTTATTTACATATACATACATATCAAGTCATACTATATGATATCCTATGATTTTTCACATTGTCATAAAATATATTTTTTTCAAGTAATTGTTTTACATTTATGATGTGTTTTTCTAGACTTGGGATACATACATTCATAGAGTCTTTTTTTTTTATTTTAGTGTTTATACACAAATTGTGAGGGTATACTAGTACATTTTTATCATATTAGCATTTTTATATTATATATATTATATTTATTATATTTAGTATATCTTATTACATATATATACTTTTTATAATGTGTATTTACATTCATGATATATGCATTTATAATTAGGTTTTAGATATAAAGATAAATTTAAGCATTCTAATTATGGAAAGATTGTATTTTTCTGCATGTAGTTTTACTATTCAGTACACAAAATATTATTCAATGAGTTTTTATGCCTTTAAGAAATTCTTTATTTTTAAAAAAGTTTTGGCGCCAAAATTTGTATATAATACACAGTCTCTGCTGAAGCTAGTTGTTCTGATGAAGTCTGCCATTGGCGGATGAAAGCGCTTAACATTTTCGTGGATGTGGATGTAGTTGCTGTTATGTTTCGTTGTTTTTAGCACATTAAATGGACTTGTTGTGGAAGCTGTGTTGACCCTTTATTACCTAGTTCCAGACCAGTCGGGCTATCGTTTGTGTGAGTTGTACTCTATTTTGCTACCCATAATGTATCACACCATACTCCTCAATAACATGTAGGGCTCTCAGTTATGAAAATATGAATAATACGTGACGATTGGTGAATAATGTCTCATTGGTGGGACATTAACAATTATAGTGTCATTATGTTAATAAATCCTTGCACTTTCTAATTCTACTTATTATTAGCTGATAAGTCAATTAGTTAAAGAAGCAAAAAAAAAAGGTCTGGATGCCATAAGGGGCTATGGTTGCGGACTGGAAGTATACAGAAAAAGCACTATAGGTTTGAATGAGGTATAATTTCAAGTAAACTGCACCTCCTAGGTCCATTGTTGAAATGGCATTTTTATTATTAGTCACCCATGACCCTTCTTACAGCAGTAACATTGATAGCTGAAATCTGTTTTTAAACACCGTTACTGAATTATTATTTGTGACAAAGGCAAACTTACATTTATATAAAAGTAATCAAACCATATTAACAAATTCACATTTACATTCTGCATCATATTTATTGCTCCATACGATATAATCAAACCAACAGTACATACATTGTTCAATCCCTGCCTTCTGCTAAACTTCATTCCTCCCCCAAAACATTTTCTGCATGTATTGTTCCGACTTCCTGTTCTTTTGTCTCTATTATAACATTCAGTACTTCAAGTATGGTTGGTTTAGACTTTGATTTCAGTTTTCTATTAATTGCTTTTTTTTGACAGCCACCAGGATTAAACTTAACAAGGCCTTACTATATCTAGGCAATTCAGATCCTTTATCCAGCTAAAAGAAATAATTTCCTTAGTTACACTCATTTGCTTACCCAGTATTCCTGACAAGAGTACTCTGTAGGGAATTTTTTTAAGTCTGCCAACTCCTTATACTCCAAGAACATATGCCCCAAGGTACATCTTCTCCATTCTATGTTTGCCATCTACCTGAGAAAAAATTCTTTGGAGTCTCTTTGGGTTATAAAAGTACCTTTGCAAACACTTCCAGGCAAAAAATCCTAAATGTTCCAGATTTTGTTGTATATTTGGGAGTCATACATATATCCTCCTATTGTTTATTTGTGAATTGCTTGTCTAATTTCTCTTCCCAAATTTTTCTGACATCTTCTGATTGATTCCTATGGTTATTGTGCAATATTTTATATGCCTTACTAATTACCCCTTTTTGGACAACAGCTTTTGTTCTAGAGTCAGCTAAAAACCCAGCCAGTGCAGGTCTTTCACTTAGGATTCCTCTATCACTTTCCATTTGCCTATACTCTGATATCATTCCTTGATAGGGAAGGCAATCTCCTACTTACAGTCCAAATGTCTTTTTGGCCTCTTCCCATTTTATTACCTTCCCCTCTCTAATTATTTGTTCCCAATACATTGGTTATTTTGCCAGCTTCCTCCAGTAAATTCTAGTCCCCTCTTGTCTATTTTCTGTACCCCTAATTGCAGTCATCTGTAGAGGCAGAAACTTCTTTCTCCATTCCATTGTTGGCTTAGTTCTTCTACTTTATGACTATAATATTCTCCAATGGCTGTTGTTATTCTCCTTAAGGGTCTGCATCCAAAATCCCACTCTTTCCTTATTTTTTGGAATTACCCCCTGCTTCATCATTATCTCTTTCCACTTTGAAATGTAGCTTTCTGCTTGTGTTATGTATAAGAGCATTAACTGCATAGTTTATCCCTTCAAATTAGGTAATCCTAAAGCTCATTGTTCTATTGGAAAGATCAGCTTATCTGACTTGATTCTTGCTGTCTTCCCTCCCAGATAAAATCCTTCATCTCTTTATTACTTACTCTCCATAACTTCTCCTCTAGTTGATAGAAAAATGTCTGACCTGTGTATAAAGCTAAAGGGACCAAACATTTTTTACTGCTTATATCTTGCTATCCATATCCATAGGCAAGCACTTCCAGTTTCTCAGTTTTTGTATTATGTTTTGTTTAGTCTCTTCCCATATATCGTTAGCTGCCATAACAGAATCATTTTTAACCCATAATACTAAATACTTCATTTTTTTCATGTCCCCTTAAATGTGGGTATTGCTGAAACAGTTTGTGTTTGGGTACATAGGTTACAACTATAACATGTGTTTTATCTTCCTTAATATTATGTCCCAAAAAAGAACGGTCTCAGAATGTCCCACCACACTGAGATGTCCTTTTTTGGTTCTAACAAGTACAAAATAATATCTAGAAATAAAGGCAACTTTTCTTGAACACCATACCAAATTACATCCTTGAATTTCTGAGTGCCTTATTTTCTTTGCCAGTGGTTCTAAATATAACACAAATAACAAAGGGGAAAGAGGACCCCCCCCCCCTCCAGTTCCTCTGTTCAGACACAACTTATCAGAGAGGAACCCTCCCACTTTGATTTTTGCCCCTGATCCCTCATACATCCTCCTGTGTGACTTGCACCAGAATCATGTTGGAAAACATATTTTGAACTAAAAAAAAGTACACTTTAGTTCATTTTAACCTGACAAAATGACTAGGAACTGCAGGGAGCAACCAATCTTGTGAAATACTGTAAGACTTTAGGCATGCACATATCTCAAATTCTGATGTATGTTTTCCCATGCAGCTATTAATATAAACCTATGGGCAATAAAATCCTATTTCCATAAGAATATTTTGAAGAAGCAGAGAGATTGCCATGTGAAGTTGTCAAATTCAGGGTGGAGTGGCCTTTTGAAATTCACAAACTGTGTGTAGCTTTTGGTTCTCTTCTCAATGAAAAAATATCAGAACAAATATATAATATGATTTTAGACACCATTCATAAGGGATGCCAGCAACAACCTGCTCACCAATTTATACAATATCAAAGGCAGACAGAAGGAATACTTCCAGTAGCTTCTGCATGAAGAAAAATGCAAAGAAACTTTACTGCCCCATAGGTAGTCAACAGTGAAAGAGGAATACCACCGTAGAAGCAGTATAAACAGCACTAAGAAAGATGAAATTAGGGAAAGCAGCAGGCGTTGATGAAGTCACGGTAGCTGTTATTAAAATGTATTTATTTGTCTTTGTTGACCAGGAAAGTCCAACTGAGCAAAGCCCATTTTCAGGAGGCCCAGGGAGAAAAGCTCCATCGCAACACATTTATATTAACTAGTAAGTATAGACTGTTCTCAGGAAAACAATAGTTACATTTTGCAGAAAAATCAAACAACACATATATATACAGGAAAACTATTTACATGTATATGTATAAGTGTATACATTTCTGGTATCTTTAGATTCTTGGAAGTAAACGGATTTATTCTTTATAATGGAAAACATTGTAGCATAGGATGTAGCTAGGTAAGCACTGCAAGGAGGTACAGACATTTTGAGAGCATAGCTAGAGTTTAGTGTGTGGCAGAGGAGATAAAAAGTTAGAAATGATTTAGGTGAAGTGAGAAAAGGGAGAGAGAGAGGTGTGTATAAGTGAGTAAGTTAAGATGAGGGAGAGAGAGAGAGAGGTGTGTATAAGTGAGTAAGTTAAGATGAGAGAGAGAGGTGTGTATAAGTCAATAAGTTAAGATGAGGAAGTAAGCTGTAGGAAATGCTGGGGGTTTAGAGAGTCTTCCTGGTGCTGGCATGATCAGGATATATTCAGATGTAGTTTGAGTAGCCTTTTAAAGTATGGTAGTTGGTCAGCAAGTTTGGTGTGTTCTGGAATGGTCTTCCATATTTCTGACATAGCAGGAGTACAGTGAGTGTCTGGCTCGGTTATTACACTTAGGTTATCTGGATAGTAAATACATTTATATGCAGATACTAATTGTAAATGTTTTAGGATTTTGCTTAGTTCAAGACAGTAAGTTGTCTCAAGGCTTGACAATGGTGGGTTTTATGTGCTGAGATAGTAGCAAATTTAGTAATTTTATTATAGCAAGAGGCTAGTTTGGATTCAAAAGTGCTATTTAAGTTAGGATAGATTATGTGTAAACTAGGAGTAAGTAGGTTGAGGCTAATATTCGCCATGCTGTGCCTATAAGGTATTGTTTGGCTCTACAGAGAGAGCCCAGTTTCTGATTTGTCTTTTTTATGGCTTATGACATAAGGTAGTCATATTTAAGATTTTAATCAGTGACAACTCCCAGGAGTTTACTGTGTGTAACTATTTCTGTGCTAGTGCTGTTTGCTGATGTAATTAGGGAAGATTGCTTTTGGTTGTTATATTGTTTTGGGGTGAAAAGCATTAATTTAGTTTTGTTAGGGTTAAGAAGCAGGCATGAGTTTTTTAACCAGGTTTCTATAGAGGTAAAAGACGTTTAGGCAAATTCTTGGAGTTTGGAGAGTGTTGGGTCTGCAGATATTACTGCTAATCATCAGCGTCAAAAGACACAAAGATCTTGACAAACCAAAAGAAACCAAAAAGCACGGAACCGAAAACGACTTAATAAAAACGTGACATTTAGTAATTCCTCATTAAAAACCATAAACAATAAGTACTTTTGTCCATTAAATAATGAACTTCCTCAGATTCGTCAGGATTTAATGGACAAAAGTGCTTATTGTTTATTGTTTTTAATGAGAAATTATTAAAAGTCGCCTTTTTTATTAAGTCATTCTCCGTTCCTTGATTTTTGGCTTCTTTTGGTGAATCATCAGCGTATTGGACAATGCTTGCATGTTGTGTGACAGTATGGAGTTTATTTATACAGATGTTAAAGTGGAGTGGTCCGAGGATTGACTCTTGTGGTCTTCTGTAGTGGCAGGTTGAAATGGGGAATAATCCTGCTGCCATTTAACTGTTTGCTTTTTTTCAGAGATAGCTAAGGAACCATTTAAGAGTGCATAGGGAAATTCTAACACAAGCAATTTCAGAGAATAAATGTTGATGTGATAGTGTGTCAAATGTTTTAGATAAGTCTGAAAACATTGTTGATACAACCTTGCCATTATTTCTAAGTTGATTTATAGTGTTAGTAAAATGCAGTGGAGCAGTGGTTGAACTGTGATGGGGTCTGAAACCATGCCGTACTTCTGAAAGTAAGTTATTGGAGCTGAGATATTTTATGAGTTGTGTGTGGATATACGTTTCAAGGATTTCTGAAAGTGGGGAGGGGTCTGTAATTATTAAAGTCAGGTGATGTATCCCCTTTGTGTAATGAAATAATATAGAAATGTTAACAGATGCAGGAACATATTTTAAAGATGTGGATCTATTTACTAGTACAAAGATGGGAAAAGCAATGCCATCAGCAGCTATTTTTAGATATTCTGATGGGAGTTTGTCAGCGGACAGGGTGGTGAGTTTTAATTTAAGTAAACGCTTTTTAATAGCAGAGGTAGACACGTGAGTGAGGTTGAAATGGTGGGAGAGATTTGGATATGTTGACTGGAGAGAGAGATAGAAGGTACAGGGCCAGTATTAACTAAGGCCAGTTAGTCTATGTAAAGTAGTTTTTAAACTAGGAGGAAATTGATTCAGAGCAGGTGCTGGTTGTTGGGGAAGGGATGATAATTTGGAAAGGGCACAGTAACTTATTTAGGGTGACCATAAAAACGTAATTTTTTTATGTTTATGTTGGAAGTTATTATTATAGTAGGTTTGTTTATCTCATTTCATGCAGAGTTCACAAAGGTTTCTTAGATGTCTAGATACTTGTATTGAGTTTTGAGTCTTAAGTTTAAGACTTATTTTCCATGTTTTGTTACTTTCTAACAGTAGTTGATCTGATGTTGTCAATCTTCACTGAGTTCTTGACTGTGGGTCAGAATCGACTCGGCCGTTATTCCAGCTCGCACCTTCCAAAAACTCTCAAGCTAAGCTCTACCTATAATGCTCCTCGCAATATTACTTCAGATCGTTTGCTGCTTTATAGTGCCAGATGCTTTTTCTCCTCTGAACTATCGAGCAACAGTTAATTACTTTAAAAACTGTACGTCATTCATACATTTCCTCTTAAAATTGTATTACTGTTCATTTATTCAACTACCAGCTTCTCTTAATCTCTATTATATATATTTTTTCCCTGTGTGCGAGTGACCTTTCTCCTCTTTTTACCATTTCGGTAGTCGCTAATGTACCATCGTTGGTACCCTTTCCTTAACCTTGGCTGGTATTTGTTAAGTACCATTGTTGGTACAACTTTTCTGTCCTTAGTTTAATTTAAAAACAAAACTTTCTGTAGCTCTTTTATCCATGTTTGTGTGTGTGTGTGTGTGTGTGTGTGTGTGTGTGTGTGTGTGTGTGTGTGTGTGTGTGTGTGTGTGTGTGTGTAAGAGACTTCTCACTAATGGTAGACAAACCAGTTAAAGGGACTTCTGGCTTGAAAAGATGCCAGAAGTGTGACAGAAAACTTCCAAACTCTGACAGATACACTCTTTGTGTCGACTGTTTGGGGGTGGTACATCTGCAGGAAGACTGTGCCATTTGTCACAATTTTAGCCATAGAACACTAGTTGACCACAGAAATAAGCTTATCCTTAAGGGAATGCTTAAATCAGACTTTGACGAGGCCTTATCTGCCTCCAATACTGATGTCAGTTCACCTTCCTCGTCATCCTTTTCTACCAAATTGGATAAGCCTAAGAAAAGAAGCCAGTCGGTGCCAACAACTTTCTTTGGAACCACCGGTTAAAAAATAGCCAAGGCCGCCATGGTTCCTAGAGTTTCTTCAGAACTGGTGGGTCAAGTGAGTCAAACTTCAGTGAATTTGGTGCCGTCTTCTGCACCTTCTACATCGGCACCGAGTTCAGTTTCAGACTTTCTCATTTTAATACTAACCAAACCTCTGGAGCCAAAGGAGTTTTCCTTCAAGGGAACTACCATGCACCAGATATTCACTTTCAATGGACCCCTTTTTGGATCATCTTCCTAGACCTTTTATGGAGAAACATCCATTTAGGTCTCTTTTGGTTGCTTCTGTCTGATCCACCAAGAGTCTAACAGAATCCAGTATCATGAGATTGGTGGATCAGCTGCTTGTGGCAAGAGGATTACCTCCTTCTATGGTTCCTAGCAATTTTGGCTCTGGAACCTTGCCTATTTCTACTCCATCCTCTGTTCCTCCTTCGACTCTAGCTGAAACTTTGAAGTTAAACAGCTGTAATAAAAATGGTTTGGTAAGTGTAGTGTAGGAGAAGTTTTGAGAGATACTCTAGTACAATACAGCTAGGGACAAATCAGAATTACTATAATCTCTCTGAGGGGAAGGAAGACTGTGGGAATACTAAATGGCACTGGTGGAGGATATGAAAAGAACACCACAGAGAACAATGCAGTAACAAGATAGTCCAACTGTGTTTCACAGCTGAGCCTAAGATTCACTACTTTTACTCAAATACCGTATGGCCCTTCCTCAGGTGTGCATTAGCAGTTGTTCTTGATCTGCAGCCCACTGAGTAGGTGTAGCACTAAAGGAGTATGTATAGCAAGGAAGGGAGGGAAACTGACTCCATTTTGTTTAAAGATAGATATTACGTTTTAAGGAAATATTTTGGCTGAGTTAGTGGAGGAATGGTTCCAGAGAGTATTCATGGCAGTATGGAAATAAAGACATATTCCAGATGACTGGAGTATAAGCATTTGTGTGCCAGTGAATACGAACAGAGGGGATATTTACAGGTGTGGGCAATGTAGAGGTATCTTGTGTCACACTGCATGAAAGTACTGGAGAGGGTGATTGATAAAGGAATATGCAGAGTAGTAGAAAATAAGATGAGAAATGAACAATTTGGATTCAGATCAGAATGCTACAAAACTGACCCAATGTTTGCAGTGAGACGGATAGTAGAGAAGATGCTAGAGATGAGAAAAGTCCGACAGGGCATTCTTAGATACGACCATACCTCTCAACCTCTTAGCGCAAGAAAACTGGACAAAGGCCCAAAAATAGGGATACATTTTAAATATTGCTCTTATAAACTTAGAAAGTTGCTAGACTAACAGGATTTGTGTTAACATGCGTTTTCTGAAGGATATGAAATTTGAAACTCAAGTACATGTCATTATTTATTGACTTTAATCCTTAAATCAGGTGCGTGATTTGTCAAAAAACACAATTTTTTTGAGGAAAATGCCAAAAATATGAGACAAAAGTCTGGGCATTCTGCAAAAATCTGTACAGTTGAGAGGTATGCATATAACAAGGTCCCACAAAAGCTAATTTTGGGCAGTTCTGAGACCGTTTGAAATCCCAGAAACAGTGGTAGAATTAGTGCAGGCTATCTACAAGAACCCAATGGCACAGGTACAAATAGCATTTGGACTCACATAGGGGTTCCCAGAGGGAGTCAGTGTGCATCAGGGTTCAGATCTGAACTCATTGCTGTTTATACTGGTGATGGACTACATTAGCAAAAAGTTCAGAGGGGACAGAGATCAACAAAGCTACTGTATGCAGACTATTTGGCATTACATGCAGACTCGGAACAGGAACTTCAGCAAATGATAAGGGAATGGAATGCAAAACTGAAGGCACACAGGCAAGACAGTTATCAGGACAAAAAAAGGCTCAGTACTGCGTAGAGTAAAACAAATAACCACTGGAAAACACAGTTACAACACCCAGTGGATGCAGGAAGCAGCAGGGGACAGAACTCTTTGTCAAATAAACTACTTTTTGGATTTGGACATTGTACTTGTGGTCCACTCGGACTATTGCTTCTTGCATCCATCAGATGTTTTAACTGTGTTTTCCAGTAGTCATCAGGACAGCAAATGGAGGATATCAGAAGAAGCTGAAAATTAAGAGAGTAAGGAAAATAATGTGACAGGTTAACAGTTTCAGGTATCTAGGAAGAGTGGTTGAGGAGAAGGACCTCTGACTCAGAAGATCTAAGGAAGAATCAAAGGGGCTGCAGCCAACTGGCACAAAGTGTCAGGGATAGTATTTTACAGAAGAATGCCAATGAAGCTGAAAAGAAATGTGCTCCAACCAGTGGTGTGACCTGTACTTCTGTTTGGATCAGACACCTGGGCAGTTAATGATGGGCAGTAGAGGAAGCTAGAGGTAATGGAGATGAAGTGCCTGAGATGAGTGTTAGGATGCACACTGTAGAAGAGACAAAGAAATTAGGACATCAGAGCAGAAGCCAAAGTAGCTCCAAAAACAGAAAAAGTCAAAGAGAACAGACTGCAGCAGTGCAGGCACATGTGCAGAAAAGCAGAAGATGATTTGATAAAGATGATTTGGGAAAGACAGCCAGAAAGCACGAGGAACTATGGATGTCCAGCAAAGACATGTGTGAGAGAAGACCTGCAGCTGAAAGGCATGACTGTTGAAGACAACAAGAGAGATTACAGCTGTTGACACAAAACCCTGACTTCATATAGAAAATGTGAAAAAGGAGGTTGATGATCCTGATGTGTTTTCAGTCCTAAAAGAATATATATTTCTGTAGATGAATGATCTTTTTTATGTCTTGATGCATATTTTTTATAAAAATTCTAGATGCAGCTGGTGCTAGGAATTTGCAAGTAGGAGCTCAATGTTTTATAAATAATTATGCCAGTAATATTCCTTGAAAGTGTAATGAAACATTTATTTTTATTTCCGATAATCCGGATGCACAAGATCTGTGTTCCAAACTGGAGAGACTTATCTTTAAAGAAACATCAACATTCTATAATATCGGCAGCCTAGAAAGGTATGTTGAACTTGACATTACACCCCGAGGTTTAAGGTCCATTAAGAATCCATCTACACCTTTTGATCTTACCAATGAGATGGAGTTTAAATTTCATGAAAGATGGATAGCGGCTGCACATCGGTGCAGCTTAGAATGGGTGTCTATTTTGATTGAAAGGGACAATATGAAAAAAGACCAACTTGTTGTGGAAACTAAACAAGTTTGTGAACAGTTAGTGAATATTACATCTAACTCTACTTTAGAGAATTTCCTTTTAAATATCAACATGAAGCTAACAAATTATGAGAAAGAACTAGTGGAAAGAAAAAAATCTAAACTGACAAGAGACATACGGGATTACGAACACAAGAGGGCGTTCGTATTCCCGAGCCATCAGAGAAGCCGAAAAAAGAGTGTCTCCTTTCAGAAGGGAAATCCGGTTTCGGAACAGCATTCAAACAAGAACTTCCTGTCAGGTGAAAGCGGGGCCTCGTCATGGGAAGAAGATGAAAGGGAAAATTTTCCGGAATTACCAGGGGCAGCTAATTCGGAAGCTTTTCGAAAAACCTATTCTGAATCAAATGGACATTATGTCAATACGAGGAAAAGGGGTTGGACCAACTCAGAACGCCACAGAGACTCGGGCGATGGACACTATAAGAAAGGTAGATGGACATAATCTGTTTAGTAACTATGTGGTTAATTTATCAAATTACAAACTTGATGACATTGAGATAGCTATTTTAGAAAAAGGCCTTAAGTTTGTACCTACCTGTATACCTAAGAAATATGAGCTTAAAATTGAACTGTTTCAATTATGCCGTAAAATGTATTTAAGGGAATACTTTTTTAGGTTAGATAGTATTCCTGCTAGTAATGTTAACTATGAGATAACTTCAATATTTGATAGTGATTTAGAGAGTAATGACAGTTTTTACTCATGCTTATCGGATGAGGAAGGTGGAAATAATGCATATGACTTATTAGATACTCATATGTTGAAAAGTACTAGTTGTTTTCTTCCACCACGTAAAAATGCTAATATATTGAAATTTGAATCAATGTTAAATATATTACTAGAGAAAGAACTAGAAGGATTTATAAGTAAAAAGCATGCTTATAATTTGACAAAAATGGAATGGGAAAAGCTACAGTTACTAAGCAAGAATAGTAATATAATTTTTAAACCCTCGGATAAAGGGGGAAAATTGGTCATACTAAATTCATGTGATTATTATAGCATGTGTATGCAACACCTTGACAATAAAACTGTGTATTGTGAAACCAATATAACCTTTTTGAAAAAGGCAGAAGCAGAGCTTAATGCTCTACTACAAAAAGGTATTAGGTTACACTATCTAACTCAAACAGATGTAGATCGAAAAATAATCATTAAGAATAATAAAGTTGCCAAGTTTTTTTGCTTACCCAAGATTCACAAGAATTTAGACCGACCACCTGGCCGGCCTATTGTCTCAGCTTTTGGTTATTTCACTTATAACCTTTGCACTTTACTGCATGAAATTTTAATGAAACAAGTTCTGATGTTACCCTCATATATACAAGATTCTTATGATTTCCTTCAAAAGATTAAGGACATATATTGGTCTGAGGGAATGTACTTTATTACTGTGGATGTAGTGAGTCTATACACTAATATATCCCATACATTGGGCTTGGAAGCCATTAAATTCTTCTTTGGGGATAGTCCTAAAACTCATTACATTTTAGAATTAGTTGAATTTTGTTTATCTAATAATATCTTTGAATTCAATGGCATTCTCTATAAACAGCTGACAGGTACAGCTATGGGGGCCGCATTTGCGCCAGCTTATGCGAACCTATTTATGGGAATGTTTGAGAATGAATTTCTATATAGGGTACCATTCTTTAAAAATAATGTTCTGAAATACTTTAGATTTATCGATGACCTCATCTTTATCTGTAAAGATAATTTTGATGCATCTATAGACTTTGTTGATATAATAAATAATAATAAATTTGGGATTAAATTTAGTGATGTACAACGAGGTTGCCAAGTTAACTTTTTGGACATCTCTTTAAAGGGTAATAAAGGCTCCCCAATACACACGGGCATACATAGAAAGTTTGATGAAGTCAGCTGGAAGATGTGGGGTAACAGTTGTCACCCCTGCCATACTTTAACATCTATTCCTTATGGGGAATTTCTTAGAATAAAGCGACTAAACTCTGATATGGAAGTATCTTATAATGAGGCATTAAAAATAGCTGAAATATTTAAGGCTAGAGGCTATAATCCAATAAGTGTAGAAAATAGTCTATATAGAGTATTTGGAAATAAAAAAAGTAGTAATATACTTGATAACAACTATGAGTATAATAGTGGTAATAATGTGAAACCTAGCCAGGATAGAATGTTTTTTGTTACTAAATACACTAATTTTTCTTCTATTTTCAATAAATTAATTATAGAATATTGGAATTTCATGAAGAAAGATATTTTATCTCTGAAAGATACCAAATTAATTATATCGTATAAAAAAGGTAAAAGTATTCATGACTTTCTAGTACACAGTATATATAAAAAACCTTGCACTAACAGTTTAGATAATATGAAGGTTGTAGGAACCTATCCCTGTGGGAAGTGTTCTGTGTGCAAACATATAGTAAATGAAGTAGGCAAAATAAATGGAAAGAATTTTACTACAAGAACTAGATACTCTTGCATGAGCAAGGGTGTTATTTATACCATATTTTGTAGTTGCAATAAATATTATATAGGGGAAACAAAAAGAACGTTAGCAGAAAGAATTAAAGAACATATTAGGGATGTAAGAAATAATAAAATAAACAGCCCTATTGCTGAACACTTTAATTCTGCGCATTTTGGTAATATAGATCATATAAAAGTTTCTATACTGGAACATGTTCCTCTTTATTATAACAATATAGAGTGGCAAAAAAATATATTAAGACAAAAGGAGTCTATCATGATTATGAAATATGGGACTTTACAACCATATGGTATGAATAAGGAATGTAACTGGCAAAGTCTTATTTAAGAAATGTAGCTTCAAAGGTGTATTATTAATGAGATTTAATTACTTGATTGTATAATTAATTAATTGTTTTATTTCATTTTGTATATATTGGGAAGTTTTATATGTTTGACTGTTTTACTCTGTAAAGGCTGTTGGCCGAGGCGCTAGAGACAAGATTTGTTCGGAATAAATTTTATCTTTTTGGGAAGTAGAGCTGGGACTCACTGTTGGTCTTTGTTGTTGCTGCTTATAATTATCTTTTCTTGCTTGTTGTTTTATAATTTATTTTTATTTGTTTAATTTATTTAACCTTTGTTTACCGGGAAAGTCTGACTTTAAATGAAGGCAATTTTCAATGGAAGCCCAGGGAGAAATGCTCGGATCCATGTTTTTGTAATGTGGGAGGAAACCGGAGTACCCGGAAAAAAACACACGAACGCAGGGAGGACATGCAGACTCAGCACAGAAGGCACTCCAGCCGAGAATCAAACCGAAAACCTCTTGCTGTGAGGTGACGCTACCACTGCACCACATCACCGTCCAGTAAATAAATACATAGGTGACTACATTTAAACATTTACAGCAAATTCTGTGAAACGTAACTAAAGTATAATTCATCTGTTCATCTAAGCACTGATACAGCACATGTGACATGATGCATGAACTGCAGTTGTGTGCATTTCTTTTTTATACTGCAGAAGTAGGCACCATGACAATGTGTATAAGTACAATGCTTTAGTATGCATTATTCAGACCATTTATAGGGTACTTTAAAATAATGTTGCATTGCACTCAAGAATACTGGTTAAACTAGAATTAATAAAGATGGGAGATGCTCAGCTGTAGTCTTCCTCCTCCCTCCCTGCCTCATCTGTTTCAGCTATTCCAGTGCCCATGTCCATCACTGTTTGTACCTTCGCCTTTTTCCTCCCCAGAACTTCCCCAAGTTAGCTGGGGCATGGATGTTGAGTTTTTCTTGTGATGGTGCCGACAACTGCTTCTGGTGCTGAGAAGGAGTTATTATGACCTACCTTATTTCCCTACTCCTGCATTCATTGACAGTGTCTGAGGACTAGTCCCCTCTGTGGAATCCACCTCCCCTCAGGGCACATTTTCAAACAACATCCTACCCTGGAGTGCTTGCCCATCCTTCCCTGCCAGCACCTCACAACCTGAGTCACTGATGAAACCCATTTCACCCGGGCCATAGTTAGGGGTTTGTTCCTCTCTGCCACATCACTGGCTTTCTCCGTTGTATTCCTGATCTCCTGTTGGTTGATGGAAACAAACGTGTGCATAAAGATGATCTTACATGTGTCACACACAGCTTCTTGGTACATTTGTTATGATATTATCGAATACTAACTTTCAGCTTTTTATGGTGGAAGCCCTCTCAGCATTTATCTAGCTATAAGCTTCCTCCTGTTTTCTTACCTGCTGCGTGGACCAGTTCCACAAATCTGTTGTACTGCAAAAGCTATTTATGCTCTTGGGCTACTGAAATAACCAACAAAATGCTGCAACTAAAACTATCATCTTGGAATTTATACCATATCCAGATTTCTCAAAAAAGTAAACAAATGTAGCAAATATATATTGTCTGTTTAGTAGAGGAAAAAAGAAGTTATGTACCTACCATAACGTTCCATGTTAGTTGTCTCCTCTCGCCTTCTTTCTTGCTGGTTGGGTTTGGAGCCGATCCTCGGCTCCGACTTGGCCATTTTCTAAAGCTCGAGAGCTGTTTATTGGCTCGAGGCCTCCCCATATCCCATGATGCCTGGTGCTAGATACCCAGATCTTGTTTGGTAAGACTAACAGCAGACAAAATAATGAAGGAATCCTATCCTGTCATACATAAACCCTACTATAGAGACTACCAGGTAGAGTGGGATAGCCAGAAAAGGCTCAGCCAGTGCAAATCCATAGAGAACTATTCTCGGTCCACTGGGATAGGGGGATGGAGGGTGGGACGCAAGAAAGAAGGCGAGAGGAGACAACTAACATGGAACATTATGGTAGGTACATAACTTCTTTATGTTAAGTTGTCTATCTCGCCTTCATTCTTGCTGGTTGGGACAGTGTCCCTAGCACCTAATATCCTGGGTGGCTCAATGGAACAGACTCTTCAAAACAGTGGAACCAAATTCAGCTCTGCTCCTGGAAACCACATCCAACTTATAATGCGAGATGAAAGTATGAGGGTTGGTCCACGTGGCCGCTGCACAAATAGATTCCATGGGCAACCTAGCCTGAAAAGCCACAGAAGTGGCTAATGCTCTGGTGGAGTGACCTTTTGGTATGACAGGCAATTGTTTATTCCTTAGCTGATAGATAAAGGTGATGATAGAAGTCAGCCACCTGGATAAAGTTACTTTTGATACTGGTAGACCTTGTTTGCCCTCTGCATAAGAAAGGAAAAGCTGATCCAATTTTCTGAAGTCCTTAGTCCTATGCAAATAAAAGCATAGTTGCCTGTGAACATCTAACTGATGCAACTTATATTCTGCCCTGTTGGAGTGGTTGGGAAAAAACACAGGAAGGTCAATGGACTGATTCAAGTTATTCTCAGAAGAGACCTTAGAAAGGAAGGAAGGATTAGTCCTGAGAGCAACCCTGTCCTTGTGGAACACTAGGTACGGGGGACGGATACAAAGAGACTGAAGTTCCGAAACTCTTCTGGCTGAAGTAATTGCTACCAGAAAAAGTGTTTTCCAAGATAAAAATTTCAAGGGACAAGAAGCTGCAGGTTCGAAGGGGGGGAAATTAGAGAAGCTAGAATCAAATTCAGATCCCATGGGGGTGGAGGATCTCTCACTGGGGGCCTGAGCAGAGTGGTCCCTTTGAGGAAGGCCTTACAAAGCTTATGAGACATTATATTTGAAATTGCAGCTAACTGCACTCTAATTGTAGCGGAAGCGGATCCGGCATGAAAGAGCTCCACAAGAAATTCCAGGATGTGGTGTACAGGGGCTGAAAAGGGGTCTATACTCTTAGCCTCTGCCCAGGAAGAAAAACGTTTCCACTTACTAGTGTAAGTTTTTCTAGTGGTAGACTTGTGCGATGATAAAATGATTTCATGCACCGATTGGGAGATATCAGGAAGCCTGGCTAGGGTTGGAAGTGGAGCAACCAAGCCATGAGCTTGAGCAATTGTAGGGAATGATGCAGCCCTCCCTACTGATGGATCAGCAGGTCTGGAACTGGGTCCAAAGTCCAAGGCTGCTCGAGAAGATGATGATGCAGAAACGGGAACCATATTTGTCGAGGCCAGTACGGGGCAATGAGGATCATTTTGCAACCCAATACAGTAGCTTTCTGTATCAGCTTGGGAATTAGGGGAAAAGGAGGGAATGCATACAGAAGTCCCTGAGGCCAATCGTGGACTAGAGCGTCTCTGGGGGAATGTCCTGGATGTGGAAGGAGAGAGAAGAAGTTGCTGCACTTGCTGTTGAATGGGGTGGCAAAGAGGTCGCAGCAAGGTTGTCCCCATTTGCAGATGATTTGGTCCGTCACTACCTGATTCAGAGACCACTTGTGAGGCATGAGAATAGCTCTGCTCAGCCTGTCTGCTATGACGTTGGATCTCCCAGGGATATGCATTGCCGTCAGAAACCATTGGGAAGAGATCGCCCACTGCCAGAGTCTGAGTGCTTCTCGACATAGGGGGTAGGACCTGGTTCCGCCCTGCTTGTTGATGTACCACATGACTGACATATTGTCCATTTGAATTGCGATGGTCCCGGTAGGAAGAGAGTCCTGAAGAGCTTGCAACACTAAAAGCACGGCCCTCATCTCCAAGACGTTTATGTGCAGTTGGTACTCTTGAGGTTGCCAGGTGCCCTGGACTGTTCTGCCCTGATAATGCCTACCCCACCCGATCAGGGAGGCGTCCGTGGTCACCGTAGCAACTGGAGGGGGAAGTACAAATGGTCTGCCCAGGGGCACTGATGAGGAGACCATCCACCACACAAGGTGCTTTTTGCATGCTTCTGTGATAATAATCATGTGAGACATGGGAAGCTGCTGGAAGGACCATTGGGTGAAAAGAAGCCACTGGAGGATCCTCATGTGAAAACGGGCCAGAGGGACGAGTATGATTGCTGCTGCCATGAGACCCAGGGTTTGGAGGATGAACCTGGCTTGAATTTTCTTGCATCCTAACAAGACCTGGACATGCCGCCGAATGACTAACACCCTGTCTGGTGGAAGGCTGGCTGACCTGTCTTTTGTATTTAAGTTTGCGCCTATAAAGGTGATAGACTGACAGGGCGACAATGCAGATTTTTCGAAATTTATAGTGATACGTAGTCGCGTTTTTGCCTCACAGTAAGACGCTGTCCGGTTTGATTCTCAGCTAGAATGTCTTCTGCGTGGAGACATGCTTGAATGGGCGTACCTTCATTGAAGTTTGTACATCAGGGCTGGTAACTCGGCACGTAAAAATCAACTACCAATCATTAGCGGACTGGAGTTCCGCTGTGGCGACCCTTAACTGGGAAAAGCCGAAAGACACAAAATATAGTGATACCTAGTCTGGAGCACATCTGGATAGTGTAGTCTCAGGCTCGCAGAAGGTGATGCCTGGTGGTAGCAGTGAGGAGCCAGTCGTCTAGATATGGAAACACCTGGAATCCTTGCCGTCTCAGGTGAGTGGTAACCACTGCCATACGTTTGGTGAACACCCTGGGGGATGTGGTGAGACCAAAGGGCAGAGCTCTAAACTGATAATGGCTGGCTCCCAGCCAGAAGCACAGAAATCTTCTGGAGCGACTGTCCATTTTGATGTGGTAGTACGCATCCTGAAGATCTATTGAGCACATCCAATTGTCTTGACCCAGAAAGGGTAAAATGGACTGTAGCGTGACCATTCAAAACTTTGTTCTTTGTACAGACCTGTTTAGTCTGCTGAGATCCAAAATGGGTCTCCAGTCCTCTGTCTTTTTTGGTACCAAAAAGAACCTTGAGTAAATTCCAGATCCTTGCTGGTCTGCTGGGACTTGCTGGATGGCCCTTTTTCTTAGCAGTTTTGAAACTTCCTGAACTGCTTGATCCCTTAGATCGGGTGGAACATCTGGAAGGGACTTGTTTGACAAGAAGGGATCTTGAAAAAAGGGAATTCTGTAGCCTCCGGATATAACAGACTGTACCCATTTGTCTTGTGTTATGTCTTGCCAGGCTCTTGGGTACAGCGATAATCTTCCTCCGACTGCCTCCAGAGGTGGGCAGCCGGGCAACACTTCAGGGATGTTGAAAAGGCTTGCCAGAGAAAGATTCTCTGCTGCCCTGGTTTTGCGGACCCCCCTCTTCCCCGAGGGTGGTGTCTGTTATTGTTCCCTCCTCTGCCCCTGGAGGGAAACTCACCACGTGTGTCCAGCAAGGCTCCTTGGGATTTCCAGAACCACATCTTTCCACTCTTCTGACCCTTGGGATATGGTCTGGAAGGAGTGGAAAAACGGACTCCTACAGCAGAGAGAGTCTTGCCTTCCTGCTCACACCTGGTAAGGGTGTCCTTCACCTATGATCCAAAGAGAGAGGAACCATCAAAGGGGGTGTTGGTGAAAGACGCTCTGAAAGGTTCCACAAAGTTACAAAGCCGCATCCAAGCGTGTCTCCTTAGAGCGACGCCTGTGCCTGCGGCTCTACTCGCTCCATCGGCTGCATAAGAAATGAGCCTCATGGAGGAGTTCACCACTGAATTAAGAGTCGCCAGCTGGGAGGCAACCTTGGCCTGGACCCCCTGAGCTGATGGATCTTGGAGGGTATCTCCAAGCTCTTTAAGGAGATCCCTCTGTAGATGGGTAAAGTGGCAGAAATAATTCAGAGACTTCATGGAGAAAATCGCTGAAGAAAACATCCGCTTCCCATATCTGTCCATCATCCTAGACTCCTTGTTAGGAGGATGGACAGATGAAGAAGTTTCAGCCAACTCCTTCTTTATGGCCGCCGCTACCACCATGGCATCAACGGGGACACCTTTGGTCAAAAACTGTTTGTCCTGCGGTGCAGTTATGAATTCAGCAGGTCTTCTGGGGGTCGGTTCCACTGTGTCCGGAGCTGACCACGCCTTCTGAGCCACCACAGACATCAGTGGGTCAAAAGGCGGAGACACCCAGCAGGTGGAAGGTCAGGATCCAAATGTGTCCAGGAATACCGACTCATCCTCGGAAGGGCTAAGGGCAGTCCAGTTCCCCCTCTGCCTAAGCATCTCAAGGATGTCTGAGAAGGAGACATCATCAGAGGGGGATCTTGGGGACCCTTCAGAATCCTCTAAGTTGGTATCTGATGTGACAGACTCAGGGGAGTCAACATGCTTCCTCTTGCATTTCCTCTTACGAGGTGGCTCCTCTGAATGATCAGGGGAGGCCTCAGAAAAGGAAGATATACCCAAAGGGGTGTCCTGGGGCGCTGGATCCCCACGTTTGGGGTCTGGAAGAGAGGCAGAGGCTGACGCAGGCACCATAGGGGGAGGAGCCAATGGGGTTGATCGGGGGCCAGTACACTCCTCATCACCTCGAAGGCTTCCCTACCCGAACGCAGAGAGGGCTCCGGTTCCAAAGAAATCAGAATCTCTCTCCGCACTGAGGGGGAAGGCTTCGAGGCTGATGTGGGAGCCGAGCTCACCTGAGCCGAAGCCCCGAGGGGGAGAGCGGGGTCGGACAAGGGACCGATGACACTCGCCCCCTCGGAGCCGACAAGGGAGTCCCGGCGCCCAGATCCTTCCAGGGATGGAACCATGGAAGGGATCGGAGCCGATGACAGAACCAAAGGAGAAGGCATCGGAGCTGACGGTTCCACGACTCGAACCCCAACGAACTCCAGCTCCAAGCTCAAAGGGTGAGTCAGAGGAGGAATATCTGCAGACGTGGACGGAGCCGACACCTGATGAGGGGGCTGGACAACATTTTAGCTAGGGCCTGCGATTTTAACAGTCTACTGACCACTCTTTCCAAGTCATGGTCTGAAAGTCTTGAGGACCGAGAAGAGTGGGATGAGCGATGACTATGCTCCGATTGGAGCAGAGGTGATCTCGGAGCCAAACGTATCGACTCCAGAGAAGGAGACCTAGATCTTTTTCGACTCTCAGATGGCTCAGAAGAACGTGTCGGAGCTGACTGGGAGGGAGGAGCATCGGTTCCAGCCGGAGCCGAGATGGATGGTACAGGTTCCCCACCGACGGCTCTGAACTGGGAGCCGAAGGTTTAGGTGGCCTGGATGATTTCACAGGCTGAGCCTTAGCCGGTGAATCTTGAGGCTTAAGTAGACCCCTCAGAATCAACTTATTTTTGCGCTCCTGCAGGACTCTTGGACTGAATGCATGGCAAATCGAGCAAGAGTCCTGCAGGTGCACGGCGCCCAGACAATAAACGCAAGAAGTGTGACCATCTGTCAGAGACATATTTTGACAGCATGAGTCACACTTCTTGAATCCGGACGGCTTAGGATCCTTGGACATCCTGAAAGAAACCAAGGAACAAGGAAAACACACACACCAAAGGGTTAAAGTAACTAACCACAAAAATATACACTACAGATACCAACAACCAAAACTACAAGAACGGTTATATCTGCACTACTACAACCAAAAAAAATTATAGTTAACTATCATTAAACTAGCTAACAGTGATAATAAAAGAACTTTTTTTTTTTTTTAAAGGGAAAGAGATAGAGAGAAAAAGGTTATCCTCTAACTTAAACGGAAACCTTTAAGAGGTAAAGTTATCCTCTAACTTAAACGGAAAACCTTTCAGAGGTAAGGAATGAAAGAGGAAGGGGGAGGGGAAACTCTCTAATTAAAATGAGTTTCTGAGGGGAAGGGACAAGGATTCAGATACGAGAATACTACAATACAATAGATTTACCTAAATGAAAATTTCTACACTAAAACTAACAGTTTTATGACAGAAAAAAGATAAATATAAAGTTTTATACGACCTAAGCCAGTAGAACAACCTCGCAGCAGAAGCGGCAAACGAGATCTGGGTATCTAGCGCCAGGCATCATGGGATATGGGGAGGCCTCGAGCCAGTAAACAGCTCTCGAGCTTTAGAAGATGGCCGAGTCAGAGCTGAGTATCGGCTCTGAACCCAACCAGCAAGAATGAAGGCGAGATAGACAACTTAACATCTCATATTCAAGCAATATAATTTTATAAATAAAAATGTAAATGACTTCACCTTATTTTTGCAGTTATCAAGTCTACCAGTAAAAATTGTGTGTCAATACTGATCAAAAGAAAATTCCCCTTTTCAAATTATTAAACCAAAGGAAAACTCAGATAAGAGGCTTATATTAAAAGAGTGTAACAGTCATATCCTTCCTACACTACTAGTAGTACTTTTAGTATGTGCATCATGTAGTGTTGGTCTTTTTAAAACATTATTATCTTTCAATAATCATAATCACATACTGGCCACGGACTGGAACATAACGTTGGGTTCTGAATGTGTCAGATTAGCATCTGAATCTCCTTTCAGAAAAAAAAGAAACTTCTTTCTTAAAAAAATTAGTGAATGTAAATGATTTTTTTCACTAGTATAAATTTCTCTCACAAAACATTGTAGTCAAGAATTGACTGTTTTTGATCTTAAAATCTTACAGGAAATACAATGTGGAGTGCAACATTGAGCCACAGTGATTATCAGATCACGTTGTAATACTTGCTGTGTTAAACTTTAAACTGTAGTTAAGTACAGCATCAACATTTTATTTTATTTTTATTTTTATTTATCATTTGTTGACCGGGAAAGTCAGACTAGGTTCCACAGAGCCTGTTTTCAGCGGAGGCCCGGGGAGAAATGCTCCAGAGGCACAGCAAAATAATGGGTATAGTTCCCCATACTAAAGGGGTGGCGTAAGCCACAAAACTATGGGCTAGGCTTGTAAATGCCCTCGGGCAGATAGCCTAGTATGAACCTATGAACCTATGAACCTATAAGATGCATGTCTTTAGAATGTACACAGGGAGAACATGCAAACTCCACACAGAAGGCACCCCAGCATCGAACCGGTGAACCTCTTGCTGTGAGGCAACAATGTTAACCACTGCACCACTGCGCCGCCCGATCATCTAACAGGAGACAGCCCATGGATGCTAAAAGAAATCAATATTTGCAGCAAGATTTTAAGGCTATTGAATCTCCACTTCCAGAATATTTTGGACAATACTATACCATTTTATGTCAGATGGTCAGCATTTAAGGTTATGTTAAGAGGGATCATAATTAGTAAAGCATCTTATCTAAAGAAATGTAAACTAAAGATATATAGATTACTAAACTTGCTAAATATTTTCAGAAAAAGTTGAAAATACTATGTATTCAGCTTTAACTTCAGCTTGACATAACTAAAAACCATACAGGCCACTAAACAATCTATTTTTGACACTAAATTTGCTGCCAAATAAGCAGAATTGACCAGTCTTCTGTTTAAGATGCTTTTAAGTATACTGAAACTTAATCAAAATTCCAATAAAGTTATTTCTTTAAAATAAATTATTCATTTCTTGTCAGGTAGTTTGAATTCTTACTTACCCCCTCTGAGGCCTTCACTGATAGTTTTCTACTGATTGCCTCTCTGGTTTCTTTGCATTCCACGTGGTTTACACCCATTGTGCTATCTCTCTCCCCCATACTAAGTCTATATTAGAATCCTGCTGAGCATGAAGACATCTTTAAATTTCTAGTCTCCCACCAGGACACAAGTGCTTTTCAGCAATTGCATTCTGCTTTCTGGTAAGCCATTAGACCTCAGGAATTTGTTTAAAGTGTTCAGATTTGTAAAGTTATACTTACATTTTACTCTTGTCTTGGTAGGCTCTGCCTTGCTCCATTTGCCCTTGCTAACGCTCGGGCTCTCTCTGCTCCCCTGCCCTCCCCCCTATTCCCTCCCGCCCCCACTACCTCTACATTTATAGTAATCACAGCCACACCCACAGCTCACCCTCACATCACCTCTGCCAATCACAACTCCTCAAGTCAGATCACATTATACCACACCAACTTACTTCACATAAAATACTCCCAATCACTCTCATTCCCACTAGGCATGTTTTATGTCACCCACACTCCTTACCCATCCACATATAGTGCTACCTTATAATTCCTGTTCAGACCCCCACCTAGTACCAACTTTAACTTTATAACCATGACTATCAACAACTAAATCTAGTCTGTCTTCTCATAATTCTTTATAACACCACAAGTTATCACTCTAGCAATATCTCTAAACTTAGTAGCACAACACTACATTATGCACTCTCATATACAGACACCACACCTTATAATAATATCTGCCCACAATTGTTCAAGAACTACATAACGGACCAATTCAGAACTAAACACATATGCTCTCATTCCTACTCCAAAAAAGCACAATACTTTCTCACACTCCTCACCAAACTCCAACATCTGTATCACCATTATAACACCAGGCTCACCATAAGTGGGGATATCCACCCTAACCCAGGCCCAAATCCATCCTGTCCAACACAAACTGCTCCTACACAAATGTCAGAACATAATACCCCCACTATCTTCATCCCTGGACAAATCAACAACAGCAGCAAAACCAACCATTTTTAATGCTAAATATTAATATTAGAAGTATCAAAAATAAAATACCTGAACTCCAGGCCACAATAGGACACTACTCCCCAGACATAGTTACTTTAAACCTGGCTAAATAAAAACATAGCTAACTCAGAAGTTCCCCCAACTGGCTACAGTATCATTAGACAAGATAGACCACTTCATAAAGGGGGTGGAACTGCCTTACTGTATAAGTCCAACTTAACTGTATGTCAATTACCAAACTCCTACCTCTCCCCCAATAATTGGGACATACTTATCTCACAACTTCAACTTCACCCTGAAAAGGTCATCACCACAATTGTGATCTATATTCCACCTGGTAATACACCTGCTAGCATTGAAGACTTCTTATCCTGGTGTTCTTCCACATACTCACAAAAAAACCTTATTCTGGGAGATTTCAACCTAGATTGGTTCACCTGCATATCAGAACCATTTATCTAATAAATCTCCATGGCTACCAGCAGCTAGTCCAAATTCCAACTAGATGTGATAAAAAATCTAAAAGGGAATCTGTCCTTGACTGGGTCCTAACTAACAACCCCACATTGTACCCCCACACAGGCAGTCTCCCAGATACCTTAAGTGACCACAACATAATATACTTTATACGTAGTAGAACAAGCACATGAAAAACCACTAACTATATATCCACTAGAAACACAAAAAAATTCTCTCCTGAGGTCCTCAATACTTTACTCTGTAACTGTGACTGGACCCCCCCAAAACCCCTCCTACTTAACCAGGCTGTAGCATATTTCAACAAAACATTTCTATAACACCTAGACACTGTCGCTCCATTGTGCAAAATCAAGGTTAGAACCTCTACAAACCCCTGGCTCAGTAAAGAAACCAAACAAATCCTCAAGTCCAGAGACACTGTCTGGCTTTACTATCAAAAAAACAAAGAAATACAAAGCCTAACTAAGTACCAAGAACTGCGCAACCGTGCAAAAAATGCATTAGGGGTGGACAAAAAATCCTACTACACAACATTACAAACTAATACCAACACAACCCCCAAAAATTTTGGAAAAATGTAAACCAGCTACTAAAACTCACCCAAAAGGCTACCCCCAAACCAACCACCCCTGACACTAAAGTTCCCATCGAAACACAATTCACCTCCCACTTTGTGAACTCAATTCTATCCTTAGTATCACAGGACAGTTCCTTCCTCACTATCCCCCCCAACACAAATAACACTAATACAAGCTTTACCCTCAAAACAGTTTCCACCACTTCAATCAAAAGCATGCTCTCCAAACTAAAAACCTCATCAACAGCAGCCGACCTACTCCTCAGCTATTTCTTGAAACTCACAGCAGATGATATTGCTATCCTAATCTCCACTCTCATAAACAGATCAATTGTTGAAAACTATGTGCCCAAACTCTGGAAAATATCCTATGTTACACCCATACATAAAGGCGGGACCTTCACTGAAATTAATAACTACAGACCCATTGCTTTACTCTCCCCCCTGGCCAAAATCCTAGAAAAATGCATCCATACCCAGATGCTAAAATATCTCCTAGCAATATCTTGTCACCTACTCAGCATGGTTTCAGACCTGCCCATAGTAGCACTACAGCCCTCCTCTGCTTCACAGACACAGTAAACCATCTCAAAAATGAAGGCATGCAGGTGTCAACTCTTTTTTTGGATATGTCTAAAGCATTTGACACAGTCTCGCACCAAATCCTGCTAAACAAAGTAAACCAATATCACTTATCAAATTCCACTCTTACCTGGTTCCAAAGCTAATTAACTGACAGGTACCAAGCTGTGAAATGGTAAAATTCTCTCTCTCTCCTCAGCTGCCCATAACTGTAGGAGTCCGTCAGGGTTCTATCTTAGGACCACTACTATACACAATCTTCACAAATGACCTCCATACCGCCACACAGCATGCATCTATCGTTCAGTATGCAGATGACACTACCTTAATCTGTGCTGCACAAAACATTTCCACCCTCCTGCAAACAACTCAACTAGCATTCTCTGACATTGAAAACTACCTTACCAAAGCCCAACTTATCCTCAAGCCAAAGAAAACTCAGCTTATGATTATAACCAGTACTAACAAAAACACTGATAACAGTCAATTCACTATCTACTCCACAAATGCTACTCCAATTACTCCAGTGGCACAGGCTAAGCTATTGGGAATAACCATAGACTCCCACCTAAAATTTGATAGTCATCTTAACTTAACTATTAAAAAAGTACATGCCAAACTGGGATCACTCTACCCGTAGCAAACCATTTCTTACCAACAACACAAGATCAGCCATTGCTCGGTCCCAACTTCTATCCACCCTACTCTATGTATCTCCCATTCTGACTAATCTCAACAAAACTGAACTAAGCAAAATGGAAGCCTGCTATAACAGAATTGCCCGCTTTGCTGCAAATTGCTCATATAGAACTCATCACTGTACTGCTTTGAGACAGCTCCACTGGCTTGAACTGCCCAACCTCCTAACCTACAATCAGCTCTGCCTCTGTCATTCGATCTATTACCTCCCCAATAAGTATCCTGCTCTCAAAAACCTAGTACAACATCACTCAGCCAAAAGGCCTCTTAGATCATCAAGCAAACTACTACTAGAAGTCACCAACAGCTACAATAGCTTTGGAGATGCACTATATAGTAGTTCAGTGGCTAAAAAATGGAACTCTGTCCCCACTAGCATTCAAAACACATAATCTAAAGCCTCCTTTAAAGACCTCATCAGGCAACATCTCAAGCAAAGTTGGCAATGCCATGATTGCTCCCCAGGCTAGTGAAAGCGGATAAGGTACACATACTAAACCTAGAATACTTGATAATAGTTTTCAATCTTACTCACAAACACTGGCTAATCTACAATGTATGTACTGTACCTGTGTACTATGTATGTATTCTACCTATATTCCAAATGTCAGCTGTAAACCACAAATATATTAATTACCTTTATTTTTAAATTAATATTTTTTTGTTTGTTTTCTCCACTGTAACTGTTGATGTGCTGCATACCACTGTAAAAACATATCTTTTGTAATTTGTGTGCATACTGATCATGTCGAAATAACTAAATGTATCTGTAATTTTTCTATGTGGAGCTTTTCTCCCCGGGCCTCTGCTGAAAAAGGGCCTTTTCGGCTCAGTTAGATACCCCCAGTTAACAAATGTAAAATAAAATAAAATAAATAAATAAAATAACATTTCATGGTAAACCATAATAAATACTTAGATTTTAATACTTAATGTACTATATATGAACTAGCAAACCCTCATATTAAGTTATCTGGTATAAATAATTTCTCATTATCTTTAATCTGACTAAAATTCCAAATTGGAAGCATTGCAACCTAATTACTATTTCTGTAATTTTCTGAAGTGTTTAACTCCTTAAAACTAAGTCAAGCTCCTGGCTCAGGTAGATTTGATTCATCTTTTTACATACAGTTTATAAACCACAATTGATTCATGTTCTCCAGAAGTTATTTAATATTATTAAAAATAACAGGTTGTCAGACAAGTATATGAACTATTCTAGGATAGTTTTTATCTACAAACCCATTGCAGAAATTCTTATATTGGCAAATCAACACCCAGTTTCCTTTTTATGAATGTTAATATCTAAGCTATAATCCTAGCTAAATGCTTTAGGACAGAAACAGTAGAATTATTTCAAAATGTTGGGATTCATAGAAGCGAGACAAACCCATGACAATAATATTATAAGACTAATTCTGAACTATAATAAAACATCTGATATGCAGATGAGCATATTTCCATTAGACAATAGCAATGCATGTGATTGGATCCATGCTGTTTTTCTTTATGAAGTGCTCAAAAATTCAACTTTACTGACAAATCTATGTATGCCATTAGAGTCCTCAACTAAACAATGATGACCCTTATTGCTGTTTTTTTAATAATCTGTTGAACCACTCTTTTATCACATTATAAAATATTTATATAAAATGGATTTCAGTTTTGGTACAACAGAACTGAGCATCACACCTTTTGCAGATGATGTACTGGTATGTGTAAATAACCATAAATAATTTATCCCTAGGACTTTGAAAACTGAAGAAGAGTATAGTAGGGATCCTAACTGTAAGATAAATATTGACAAATCAAAACTCTTTCTATATACATTTTTAGACATATCAGCTTACAATGATTTAATTCCTAAAACAAACATACCTCTCAAAGGACATAAATACTTGGGGGTCAAATATAAATCAGTTAATAAATTAAAAGATGATCTGATATTGTGGTCTAAATTCAAATTTAGCTTAGTAGCAAAATCTTTCATAATTAAACTTAATGTTCCCTTATCTTTTTTGTAATCCATGAAATTTCACATATTTCATCACAGTGATGTAAGATTATTAAGAAATGTTTAATTAATTTTCTTTGGAATAATAAAACCTGAAGAAGTAGCTTGAATAGACTTTTTGACCCAAAATTAAAAGTGGCCTAAATTTATCTAGCTTCCAGTTAATTACTTGTCATCTAGAATTATTAAGCTGTTAGGAATTTTATGTCACTGTGAACCCAGCTAAAATCCCATTATGGATGCACACAGGAAGGTTTCAAATCAAATATTTAGGTTTCTCATTGAAATATGTACCCTTCTTATTTAAAATTACTTGTTCCAGATATTCATTCTTAATTTAAAAAATAGCTCATTTGATGAGTTTTGTCTACTGTGATCACTTTTAGCCAACCTAAATATAATGGTAAAGTTTCACTTTGTAGTGAACAATTTTCTATGTTAGTAGATGTGTACCACTCCCATTTAATAGAAGATAAGTTCATTTCTAACAGTAGTATGCTTCCAAAGTAGAAACTCTAAATAGTGGCTTATCCCTCCTGAATCTGATCAGAATTACCACACTAAAGTTAGTACCAGTTCTCAAATATAATAAAGGTAAAATTTCATCTTACTTCATCTTGGATGAACTGTTCCAAGAAGAAAACATTCTCTCTCACACACGTCTTTATAATTTATTATTAACTTTAAGTATAATTAGATGATATATAATGAATGGTCGAACTGTTTCATGAGTGACAAAAAAAAAAAAAAATCAACTAAAACACATCCATCATTCGTTATACAGCCAACATAACAAAATGATGCACAGTACATCAAAAAAGGAAACAGATTTCCTTATCTGATGTACTTTTCATAACCGGGTCTATATCATATGAGCGAATCACACAAATTGCGAACGCTCATAATAACAAATGTACTGGACGTCGAACTTCCAATTGTGGTGGGCTGCCCCCCCACAGTAAATATATATTCCAACTCTGAGATCGCACTACAGTGAGGAAAGGGCAAATATCTGTACCGTGATCTCAGAAAAAGCACTTTCGAAGTACGTTCGATATTATGAGCGTTCGCAATTTGTGCAATTCGCTCATATGATATAGACCCCCTCATAACCCTACTTCACATTCAGCTCAAATTTGTCTGGTAGTGATAGTAATAGTGTTATGAGAAAGCATTTTGTTAGGTAAGCTGCAATACGTGCTAACTCTAACCCTGTCCACGTCCCTGCTCGTGCAAATGTGGAATAAATTACCCTCTGACATCACATCTTTGTGCTCTCTCTCACATTTTAAAAGACAAGTGAAAAATCATCTCAACAAACACTGGATATGCTCCTGCACCAACCCAGGTTAACTCACTCCTTCCTCTTCTATCCTTACATTAACTTTATATGTATGCTTTCTGACAAAAAAAAAAAAATTTTCATACATGATATTTTGTTTGCAATTTTTAAATTAATGTTCCCTACTTACTGCTTTTTTGTAAAAAATTTATTTACCAATGTCTATGTTCTGTTCCCTATATGTTTTTTATATCTGTAATTTACCCTTGGAGCTTTTCTCCCCGGGCCTCTACTGAAAATGGACATATATCCAGCTAGACTAGCCCGGTCAACAAATGTAAAATAAAATAAAATAAATAAAATAGGTCAATCCAGGAATCCCTCTCTCTGTAAAAAGCCACGCATTATCCCTCTGCATAAAGAGAATGCAACAGACATTACTAACTTTGACCTATAGCAGTCTTATCCCCCCTCTCTGAAATACTTAAAACAATATATTGTCATAGCAAATTGTTAGGGATCATAGTGTTTCATAATCTTATAAATTTGACCTACATATAAAAAAAAATGCTTAAGAAAAATGCATCAAAAACTAGGGATGCTTTATAGAGCCAAAAACTTTCTCACAAACACAATAAAAACTACATGTGCCACTACTTACCACTTCCCCACAATTTTTATGATGCCCCCATCCTTACTAACCTCCGGGCTTCACAAAAATCAAAACTTGAACAATATTATAACAAAGTTGCTAAATCTGCAGCAAATACCCCTTTCAGAACCCACCACTGTATAGCAGCAAAAAACTGTAAATTAGTTAGAACTGCCCCTTCAGCTAACATATATATATATATATATATATATATATATGGCTTTTTTCCACCTATAAAATTATAAAATTATCCAGCATCCATCTGCTCATCCAGCACCAAATAACATTCTGCACAACTATGTTCCCAGTCAGTCATTACTATCCAGTGACCAAAAACTCCCATCTGTCTGTCCACAAACCGATCTGATAAGCACTATCTGTATTCCTACCATGTTGCTAAGGCCTGGAACGCCTTACCTGTATCCATCAGGTCAATATCCTCTCCCCCCATCCTTCAAAACCATTCCGAAAGACTTTATTTATTTATTTATTTATTTATTTATTTATTTATTAGCATTTGATTACCAGGATAGTCCACGGGGCCATAAGAGCCCATTTTCAGTGGAGGCCCAGGGAGAAAAGCTCCAAGTACATGTAACAGTCTTAAACAATTAAAATAAATCGTACAGACAAGTTAGCTTCCAGAGGTTCGATTTACATTCAATAGTGTATACATACATGCATGTAAAACATACACAAATTAATAATACAACTTGGGATATTAATATGATACATTAGTGTCTGGATATTAACAGTTGCTTGGAAGTAGAAGCAGAGATAAAAGGGAATTAAGCACTCCAAACAGTAAATGCAGATAAAATTCAGTGTGTAATTAAGTTGAGGAATAAGATATTCAGGAGTATGGTACATTTAGAGGCAACTGAGTAGTAAGTAAAGGGTGTGAGAAGAGCTAAGGAAGTAGAAGAGGTCAGGACTTAAAGCAGGGAGGTGTAGAGCAGTTACAACTCCAAATGGAAGAGAGGTGGTTATGTAAGGAAGTTTTAAAAGGAGCGAGGTTTTGGTTGGATCTATTACAGGAAGAGAGTTCCAGATCCTGGCTAAAGAATAAGAGTATAGGAGTTGGCCTCCTGGTAGGTTTGGTTTGTGAATCTGTAGAATATGTTGTTTTCAGATCTAAGTGATCTTTTGGGAAGGTAGCTGCTGAATAGTGAAGAAAGGGCAGGACATACTGAGGGTCTGTATACAATTTTGTGTGCTGTAGTTAATTATATGTAGGAGAGACAGTGTGGCAGTTCAAGGCAATTAAGAGAGTGTAACGATGTACAGTGGTGGGTAGAGTTAAGTGGCATTAATGATTTTGTTGTAACAAGTTTCTATTTTGATTTTAGGGTAAAGTTGGTGAGTAATGGAGCACCATAGGTTAGAGAAGGTAGTAGATAAGTGATGGTAAGGGTCTTTTTACTAGTAGAGCTAAGAAAGTGTTTGTGCCTACACTGCAAGCCCAGTTTTTGGTGTATTTTTTAATGTTATGTTGAACATGTAGATCAAAGTTTAGGTGTTCATCTAGTATAATCTGCAGTAATTTAGTCTGGGAGACTAGTTCATTTGGTGTTTTTTTTTTTTTTTTTTTGCGAGAGTATAGAAAATGTGTCTTTGTTTAAGAGGGTATTTGTCTTAAGGGTAAAAACAAGTAGCTTGTTTTTGTTAGGACTGAGTAGCAAATGGTTGTTGGTAAGCCAGTTTTCAGTGGAGGAGAATCCAAGGTGAGTAATATGTTGGAGCTTGGGAATGGATTTAGTGGAGCAAATGATAGTTGAATTATCTGCATATTGAATACGAGAGAGTGATAAATGTAAATTAGTGATGAAGATGCTGTATAGTAGGGGCCCCAAGTAGACCCCTGGGTAAAACCAGTAGGGTTGGGGAGATGAGAAGAGAGGGCGGAATTCCATCTAACTGCTTGTTGGCTGTTATATGGATAGCTTGCAAACCAATAAATGAAGGGGACTTCCTAACAAAAAGCCATCTCTTTTCTTGCTCAACATCAGGATAAACTATATCCCTAAATGTGAACAAATACCTATTCTTACTTTACACCTCCTTAGTCTCCCAGCTTCACTGACTTCCTTACTTCTATCAATTTCTGTCCATTGGTTTTCTCTCTAATTATACCATAAGCCTGCTTTTCTCTTCATATTTCAGTTCCCATTTGTAATATACTAACTTACATTTCATTTTTCTATAAACCTGCTGAAATTTCTGTAAATATTCAATCATTGACATATAACTTGTATCTGTTCTTAACCAGTGTTTTTATATTATGTCTAATTTGGTATAATCATTTAAACTGTAGTTGCGTATTATTTTTATAGATTGTAACATTATTGTTCTTAAAATGCTTTGTAATACTTATTTATGAGCTTTTCTCCTCAGGCCTCCACTGAAAATGGGCTACTACCCAGATTTTCCCAGTAATGAAATGTCAATCAATCGATAAATAAATAAATAAATATGCTTTGCCCAAATCAGCTGTAACCAATAAAACATTTAGTATGCCAAGCTATTAGGTCTCTCTTGTAAAATAAGTATATATGTTTCCAAATTGGCAGTCAATTTGACAAAACACTTATAAAGTATTACTTTATCCAAAATATATTCATCAGCAATTTATGCTGTTGCAGAATGCTTACTTGTCTTCTCACAAACTTGCAGCCATAGGTAAATTACCTTCTTCTTATGGCTGAGTATTTAATGATAATTCAGTCTCTAATTTATTACATATATTTTGGTCTTGTAACTTAATCAAATTTGTTTTGTCTTATAATTTAAAAGGCCTTTATAAAAGTCACATTATTTCTGATATCAAGACTGCATATTGTATCACTGTCCTTTAGGTGTGTATCTGAACAAACAAATGACTGGTGCTAAAGTCATGAATCAAAACTCAATGCAAAAAAATGCAAAGTGCCCTTTGGAAATCATCCACCAAAGCAAATTACTCCATCAGTAAAACACCCCAAAGAGATGACTCGATAGTTAGGGATCTGGGAACATAGGTAGACAGTAATCTGACCTTCAAACAACACATAGCCAAGATAGTAATAAAGTGATTCTATGTTGTCCAACTCATAAGCAAGAGTATGGCATCCAGGTCCAAGGAAGTTATAGTACCACTCTACTCAGCCCTTATCAGACCTATCACTGAGGACAGTGCCCCTTTCAGCATGAACCTAACAAGGAACTTTCAACAGTTGAAATTCCCTCAGAGTTCTCACCAAGAGAATCCAGCATATGAATACCTTGTCCTACACAGACCGCCTTAAGGCTGTATCTCTGTACTCAGGCTCTTACACGTTATTGAGAGGCAATCTATGCCTAGCACATAAGGCATCCTCAGATCCAGTTCTGATAGATCTCTTGCACATCCAGTAAACAAACAGCACCAGAAGCACTCGATCCAAGCACCTGAACTTTGCCTGCAACGTAAGTAGAACACACTGGAGAGACTGATATGTGTCTCAAAGGATCCGCATGATATGGATAAGCTCCCCATCTACATGAAGTAGACTTCTTCTCTAATCCAATTCAAAAGAAACCTTGATCCTTGGATGGTAAATCGTGAATTCACCCCCAGTCTGTCCCCAGTGTCTCTGTTGGACAGAGGTAGACAGCAAGTAAATTAATCTCCAACTAGCATATCCTCCCACATAATCCTTAGCTACCTCATTACTAACATATCCCACCGTATAGGTGTCCATGGTTCTCAGAGACAAAACTGGGTTGGGTTACATGGCTAGGCTTGTAAAGACCCAGGTGGACATTAGCCTAGTATAAACCTATGAACAATATAGAGAATATTTTTTAATGTGTTTAATACCATCATATGATGGCATCTCTTGTAATAAAGAACTGCATGTCTGAATTTTTGAAAAATTTCCAAACATTTGTATCATATATGAATAAGTATTCTGATTTATTGGACCATATGACAAAATTTATTGTAGACATAAAAAAAAAATAGGTTAATGATTGGATTGTTGTTTAATTAGGGACTTTCGTGCTTGGTTTTATGTATGAGTTGCATATTCCATATATAACCTGTCATTAAAAAAGTTTTATATAGCTACCTTTTCCAAGGAATGGTGTCCAGTATACTGTTGTCCTTGTTTATCATGCTTAACAGATAACTCAGAAGTTGTCTGTTCTTTGGTAGCAATTATTTTCTTACTATGTTCAGAATGTGTGTACCTACAGTCTCTGTTTAAGAGCTGTTCCACTTTCGCATACCTGCAATTTATTCTCTATATTCCAATTCATTTCAAGTTGAAACATGTTTTTGTTTTATATTTTGCATATATTGCATGTTAAAATGATGTTAAAACCAGAATTAACTCAGTGATGTATCTACCATGATGCCAAGTCATACATATATGTGGGTGTGGGTGTTTGTGAAAAATTCCTTCAATAAAAAATTTGTTAAAAAGGAATTTGTCGATGAAGTTAGTCAACTTTAGTAGTATGTGTAATGCACTATACAGTGTGCTTTTTGTGAAGCTGTTTTACAACTGAAATATGTTTTTTTTTTTTTCAGCAGTTGTGATGTTATTTAGTAAGACACAATTATTTCCATAGCTTTACCAACATTGTCATATTGAGATGGCAGTACATGGTTGGGGATATTTAATCTCCATTTTGAAATAGAGATGTGGCTATCTTATTTCTAGACAGAAGAAACATGACTATGAGATCCCAATCTCTTTGCAACATAAATAGAACATGTTGGAGGGCTAGGTATGCATCATATAAAATGCCTCTTCGATCAAACCGTCTCCACTCCATATAAAATGAAGTACCTTTCTTACTGTGTTCAAATGTAATTTGGACAAATGGATGGGAAATTGCAGATTCATTCCTTTTTTAGCACCCATGCCCATCATGGATAGGGGCACCAATTAACTGCCCCAACATTTCCTTGTTCTGTATACCTCTGGGTTATTTATATGCAAAATATAAGGGCTAAAAACTACCATGGGACTGTAAAGCTAGGCTTCTTAAAATACTTACAGATCCATAGCCTAATAAGTACCTATGAACCTATGAAAGACAGAAAGTTTTTATGTTTTAGTGAGATAAGGAAGAGTCAGGAGCCTGTAGCTTGTATGGAAACACTTCAGCACTTTAATTGTGTGCTACTAAGTCACAGAAAAAATGAACCTTGGCTTATGGCAGTATTCTCTTATACCAAGGTTCAGTGAACTTAAGAGTTAGTATAGTTCGAGTTGTATGGAAGTAGGAGTGCAGGTGGACAAGCTCCCTTCCAATTTTGTTTTTTATTTGCTTTTGTTAAACTCAGTGATGCTGTACTATCATTTTATTTTTGCTTTGGTCTTGAATGAGATGTTGTATACAGTGTTTTGACATAAGTTGGAGATGGTGTTCAGCCTCTATAAGCCAAAATGTTGACAAAATAGTAGACTTGGTTGTGTACAGTTGATATCGGAGTCATTTAACATAACAAGAGACTTGGTGGTAGTTTGCTTTAGGGTACTGAATAGGAAACATTGTTTCCTGGTGTGTTTTTGAGGGTAGATATACAGCACAACAAACTGAAGGAACTTCTAGGGAAATCCATGCTAGGAAGAATGACATAGTAGATCAGGGTGAGTGATGTAAGACAAGGCAATGCATATTAATAAATATATAAATGAAAGCCTTCATTGAAAGGCATGTCTTTATGGCTGATGTATGGCTGATCAGTAATAAAGTTTAGCAGAAAAGAAGGGAACTGGTTGCAAGTTGTTTGTAGTAGCATTGCACTTGTGGGATCCTTTTCACTGTGTTTTAACATTAGAGGACTGGGACTATTCATCTTGTGGCTGGAGGTGTTGCCTGGTCTATCCGAGTTGAGAAATGCACAAAATGGCTCAAAGTGTAGTCATTTTATTGGCCAGAGGTCTCAGTAGTCAGTTTTCTGTTTCTTCAGTGCTGGTGAAAATTCAGCAATGGCACAGCTCTGTGCTCATTTCCACAGAGCTCAACAAAGCTTACCATCCTAGCCAGTGTTCCAGAAATGTTTTACTTGCATCCAGTGACATCCTGGCAGAGCTAAGTACTTTGGATTGTTAAACTGCATTTGTATCACTTATTTCAAGTAATCACTGATGTATTTTTAAACTACTCTGCCTCAATAAAGCACCTTAAAAGCCTTCAGTAAACCCCCAGTACACCACCCCCTTGTAGCTTACCAATTAAACGGCTGACAGCATGGGTATGCAATTTCCTAACTTCTCTTTAGCCAGCGTGGAGGATAGGGGTTATCTTGAGACACTGTAGCAACTGTCTCGTGTTTACCAACAACCACTTAATCCTTAAAGTAACAGATACAGTATGCTAGGGGAGTACTTACATTGTCATTGTAGAGTACACTGTCACATACAACCACACATCAGGTTGTCTAAACCACACATAACACCAACACACATAGCACACAACAGACACACACGCACGCATACACACACACACACACACACACACACACACACACACACACACACACACATAGATTAATGTGTGCTGAGGCACTTAAATGCAATCTTCCTAAACAACAAAGATCTCCTAGACTTCCCACTGGCAAAGCTATTATCGAGCAGACACAAAAGTGCTCAGCAAATCCACACATATAGCCACACTCAATGGAGCCCCAAATACAAAGCCCTTACAACAAGGCAACACAGTTGCCAGGACTGTAGTCATAGGAGACTCCATTGAAGAAATAATGATGCCCCCCTAACCAGGCTAAACAAGGAGAAAGAATTAGTTGATTATCTGGCACCAAGATCTGCCAAATTACACATTCACTCAAGTCATTACACCACAGGTATCAATCAGTAAGATTCCATCATACTCCATGTAGGTGTAAATCACATGATGGTGCTGTTAGACTATGTGTTTCGGGAAGGTATGAGCCTAGCATTGAGCAGCGTATCACCTTCATCAAGGAAGATGCCACAGTGGTGACTGATCTTAACAATTGTCTGAGTTTCTGGTGTCATTCTAAGGGATGCAGTATTTGCCAGCATGGGAAGATATGATTAATAGACCAAGTTGCTTTGCCAGGGATGGTCTGCACCTCTTGCCTCAAGGATTTTGAATACTGCCTTAAACTTTGACCAATTCCATAGTGCCTTGTTTTAGGCATTGCCAAATTGACAAACTTACCAACATAGCAAAATTAACTTAACTGAACCTCAGAGTGTCACTACCCAATGCCTCGAGCCTAAACAAACAAATTACACTCCCTCCAAGCCCCCCTCACTGCTGGGAATATAGACATCTGTGCATTTACCGAGACGTGTTTGAAGGCCACAGAAAGTGCCCCAGCAGTGCAAGTTTTAAGTACCTTCCACGCTTTTTAGGCCAGATGCACAGACAGGGGCTAAATTTGGAGGTGTCTTGATATACATCAATAACAAGCATACCTCTAAGTTGGTTAAACAGGGTGTTGTATTGGAGTTTCTCCAAGTGCAGACCACCATAGATAAAATCCCCTACCATATCCTAGCTAGCTACATGTTCCAATAAACTCAGAGAATGTACTTGGACTTACTGGAGACCCTTACCATCCAACTGAACACCCTACTCATGGGAGACTTTAATTACCCCTCTATAAACAAACTGGAAATCTTACACAGCCTCAAATCTGTAGGCACACAGATTCCAGGACTCTGCAAATACAAACACCCTTGACCAATTTGTGCATTCACCCACTGGAGGCTCATACAGACCTGACCTCTCACTCACAAATTTGGAAGAATGCAGCATCCTCCCTCCCCCATAATGTCCTCCCTGGCAAGGTTTGACCATAAAGCTGTCTCCTTCAAAATCAGTTAGGTAACCCCAGTAAACCTAGTAAAAGTTAGAAAGTACTCCAAGGCAAACTACCTTTTATTAAGATATATTTTGTTAAAATTCAGTGCCCCTCTGGTCCCAGAGAGCATAAAAGCCTATGCAGAATTTTTCACAGAAACTCAGTAAAACCATGTCAGTGACTGCATAGGGGCCTCTGTACCTAATAGAAGTAAGCCCATAACTAACTCTAAAAACAAACTGCCTTGGTAGCATCCCAAATTAAACTGGATATACAAAGGAAAAATGAGGAAAAAATCAAGGCAAAAATTAGGAAGTGTACCTCCCATAAAAATAAGAACTACATCACCAAAAAAGCAGGCAACTAAGAGGGTAAATTAGGTCAAATAAAGCCAACATCAAGACTAAGATAGCCTCCCAAGCCTTCTTCAGCTGTGTCAGAAACCTGAAGAGCAGCACACAGCAGTGTGCTGAACTGGTGGTTAATGGTGCTACTACATTCACTGAGTCTGGTGATGTAGCAAATCTTTTGGCTCACAAATTCAGTTTCAACTTTGCCCCCTATTTAGCTGCAACTGCCCCCCTCCAAGAAATAACCTTGAACATAACCCCTCCACCTATAGCATGCCATAGCTGCTCTTGCTAAGACCAAAAACACAGCCTTAGTGGGCCTAATAACATCCCAAGATGCCTCCTAAATAGTCTAAAATATGACTTATCAGGACCACTGAGGTCACTGTTTAACTATACTCTCAATACGGGCTTTGTGTCGTGAGAATGGAGGACTTTAACAGATCATGAAAACTACAGACCCTTTAGTCTGAATAGTCTTATTTGCAAAACCATTGAAAGAATTATCATGGAAATGATTAACAAAGACACAGGAGACCTCCAGAGACTGGATCCATTCCAGTTTGGCTTTGTCAAATGAAGGTCATGCCTACTGATCCTGGTGGACTTTTTTTGAAAAGGTCACCAAGGTAACGGATGAGGGTAAAGTGGTGCATACCGCCTACCTTAATCTGGTTAAGGCATTTGATACAGTAGTCCACTCAGGCATTGTTAACAAACTTACAGAGCTAGAAATAAAGGCCTTTATAATGAGCCGGAAGTTAGGATAAGTGAGACCACCTCCACAAAGAGACTGGTCACCAGTGGAGTCTCTTAGGGCTCCATACTGGGTCCACTGCCCTTTGACATCTACTTTGCAAAGGTCAAAGCCAGTGTCTAAGGCTTCTGCCTGACCAGGTCCGCAGATGTTTCCAAACTGGGAGCAGTTATGGAATCCCCCCAAGATGAAAACATCCTACAGGAAGATCTAACACCAAAGTCACAGCTTAAAACTCAGTGGCAAGGAATGCATTGTATTACCTTTTGGGAAGTTATCCACCCTGGGAAAACTACATTATCAATAAAACACCCCTAAGAGTTGACTTTCTAGCCAAGGATTTGGGAACTCATGTAGAGTGTAAACTAGCCTTCAACCAACATGTATTCAAGGTAGTAAGAAAAACTTCTATGTTGCTATACTTGTATGCAAGGGCGTGGCATCTATGTCCAGGGAAGTCATCATGCCACTGTACTTGGCCCTCATCAGGTCCATCATAAAGCATAATATCTACTTTGGTATGTATCTGACCAGACATGTGAAATAACTGGAACATCCACAAAGGTTCCTTATAAAAAGAATACAGGGAGTGCGCACAATGTCCTTTGTGGTTCACCTCAAAGCCTTATCTTTATACTCAGTCTCATATAGACTACTGAGAGGTGACCTATGCCTGTGTACAGAGAATCTTTGTAATCTGCTCTGAAGAACCTTTTGCACATGTACAAGACAAACAGCATCACAACTACTAGATCCAAAGGCCTACATTTTGCTTGTGACAAAAATAGGACATGTTGGAAAGACAGATATGTATCTCAGATATTTCCCATTCTCTGGAATAGGCTCCCCATCCATGTGAAGCATAATCCCTCCCTTTCCCTATTTTAGTTTAACTTGTACCAGTGGATGGGAAATCAGAAATTCACTGCTTGTCTGGTGCCTATGTCTCTGATGGACAAAGGCAGCCACAGTAAATCATGACATAAACCAAAAATCATCCCCTGTATAAATGTCTAAAACATAAAACTTGTGGGTCACACTTGGGTTGCATGTCTGAGCTTATTGAGGTCCTAGTGGTCATTAGCCTAGTATACACCTATGAATTTTTGAAGAGTTCATGGAGTCTCTTAGAAATTATATTTTTGAAGAAGAAAATTTTATTAATGTACTTCACAAAATACATATACACAATGGGACCGGTAGCTCAGAGGTGAATCCACCAAGTATTAAATACTGTCCACGAATGTAATCCAAAACTTTTAATTAAAGAAGCCAAATTCACATGAGCGCTTTTGTTTGGCTCATGCCAAACTTTTTCAAAACAGTAATAACATCATTTCCTGTTACTTAAATAATCCCTAGTGTTGATGCAATATTGATTCTAATTAACTAATTATGCCAATGATAATGTACTAGTTTACACACATACACTTAAATCAACATAAACTGAAAATTCAAAATCTTTCCTTTAACAGACGCAATAATAATGCATAAAAAGCTAAGCAAAAAGGATGAACAATAAACAATTACATAATAATGAAGTAAAATATTGAAGTGAAATAATGAACAAATAACAAACCCTAGACTGGGGTAATTTTTTCTTAATGTGATATGTGAACATATGTATATGTATGTTTATATTTTGATGTTATTGTTTTTGTATTTGCGTTTATTTATTTGATATTTTGTATTATATATGGATCCCCCATCATGGACCCACTTGATGTCAAACATTATTGAACCCTCATTTTAAATGTATGTATAAGTTCAGACGTCGAAAATATAAAATTCTTATATTGGTTTGTGTAATAATTACTAATCCTTAAGTAAAAAATAACATAATATAAAATGTGTGACTAATTTTTTTTCAGCTTATTCATGTAATGATTTAAATAAGTAAATAGATATACATACAAATATATAAATATAAATATATAATATAATATTATAAATAACATATATTTCAAAGTTAATATGATATGAGGTTAAAATGTTAAAATATTTTTAAAATGTTTTTTCTAAAAATGTGTATTATTAATGTTTAATTTTTGATCCACTTAATTTATAGTCTAATGGTGAAATAATAAAATTGATGGTTAAATGTAGTTATTATCCAAAAGCATGTTGCAAAATTCAACTTAGATAAATTTATTTGGTTTATATATTACATCAGTGGTATCGGGATAAAGATTTCAATTTTAAAATACTACTAATAGAAATATAATTATTCAGTCCTGGCCAATTGTTTGAATTAAGTCTAAGTTGCCAATAATGTTTGACATCAAGTGGGTCCATGATGGGGGGGGTCCATATATAATACAAAATATCAAATAAATAAACGCAAATACAAAAACAATAACATCAAAATATAAACATACATATACATATGTTCACATATCACATTAAGAAAAAATTACCCCAGCCTAGGGTTTGTTATTTGTTCATTATTTCACTTCAATATTTTACTTCATTATTATGTAATTGTTTATTGTTCATCCTTTTCGCTTAGCTTTTTATGCATTATTATTGCGTCTGTTAAAGGAAAGATTTTGAATTTTCAGTTTATGTTGATTTAAGTGTATGTGTGTAAACTAGTACATTATCATTGGCATAATTAGTTAATTAGAATCAATATTGCATCAACACTAGGGATTATTTAAGGAACAAGAAATGATGTTATTACTGTTTTGAAAAAGTTTGGCATGAGCCAAACGAAAGCGCTTATGTGAATTTGGCTTGTTTAATTAAAAGTTTTGGATTACATTCGTGGACAGTATTTAATACTTGGTGGATTCACCTCTGAGCTACCGGTCCCATTGTGCATTTGTTTTATACTTCGTTTGTCTTTTGGTTTTGGAATTACAAAATACATATAGTTGTGTATTAAGTTTTTCATATGTAAGGCAGCATTCAAAATACATGTTGCTGAACATTTTTCTGGCTACAACTCGCACATTAACAACATAATTTCTGTTTAGGCAAAAATACTTACTTCTAACATTAGCTGCTGTATCACTATAATTTATTATGTAAAGTATGTTAGGGATTTGTGAATCTAAAAGCAGTATACTTTGAAGGAATCGCTGCTATTAGTGTTAAATGAATTCAGTACATTGTTAAACAAATTACTAAGGTGCATTTTGGACAGCAGTGTTGTATCTGCCCATTGTTGGCAGATTAATTGATGTCCTTCAAGAATGCAACTGCAGTCCTGACATATGGGCTGTCCTGTGTGTTTTCAAATACCGAGTCATCTAAAAGCTAAGTAAACATTTTTTGCCTCAGCCGATGTCAGAAAAAGTGAAAAGGTTAATAATTGTTTGTCTTGTGGTAAACAAATACCTCATAAGGACTTCCATTCTTACTGCCTCCTTGCCTGGGCCCAGACCACGGCGTCCGCCTGTGCTGCCTGTGCTTGCTTTAATAAGTGCACACTATCCATGTCCATCAAGGCCTTTGCATGTGCCAAGCAGGCCAAGGCCCATCCTACAACTACTGTACTCAAGGCTGAGAACATTTCTATGAGAGAACATGTGTCCATCATTTATGTGGTAAGTCTTCTTTGGAAAAATTACCATCTGCATGTATCACGGTCTATTTCATCTGGTACGTAAAGAGCTTATCATGACACAAAAGGTATGGTGTACAATTTTAAGTTGCCTGGTATGAATTTTTTGAGGATGAATAGATGAACTTGTTTAAGAAGGTGCACTGTTCAGAATTTTTCAGTGTTGCCCTCAATATTCAGGTGCTGTTGGCCACTGAATAAATCCTGTCATAGGCCTAGTGACATACATAATCTAAAACTGTTAAAGGTCTGTTCTCCATCCAGTTCAGGGAGGTTCTATTCATTTTCTGAAGCACTATCATGTTTCTTATTTTTACCCTTATTTTTGGCACCAAGTATCTGACTATCAGTTATTTTCCTCATCCACCGGGTCTAGTAGATCCAAATTAATCTCCTCCCCCCAGGCTATATCCTGTCCATGTTCAAGGCTAGAGATGAGATTAGGGACCCTACGGCGACATCATACTGCTCCCAGGTGGTGTTTTCTCCTTTATTTCTGGCCTTCTGTGCACAGCCAATTCCACTCTGATGAATGGCGGTGGAACAGGAGCTAGAACTGAACTACCACTCACTTCCAAGAGGCTGCAATCCGCATGATGCTTTTGGATTATATATGGTTTTAAGAATTTTTGTGTGATGATTTTGATATTCACATCTATGGCGCGCATTTGGTAGTCTGCAGTAGACCTTCACTGCTTAATCCATTAGTCTGTTGTACCTTGAAATACAAAAATATTTCTTCCCCAAGGACAAGAAGAGTTGTAAATACAGTCTTTGGGTCAAATTCTGCATCAGAAATCTCTGAAATGTTCATTAGTTTGTTCTTCAATCTTGAGTTTTATCACAGAGAGTGAAAGCTATGTGCTTCTAAGAATTATGTTCTTGTTGCAGTCCTGGGTTTAATTCCTTCAGTCTCCATTTGCTTTATGTGTGACTGTTGAGTGAACCACTGAACCAGACAGGGCTTATGGGCCACCGTTGATAACATGCACGGCTGCCTGTTGGGTTTATCCAGTTAGTAAATTAAAAAAAAAATAATTGTCTAAGCTTAGTGGTCATTCTTGGACTCTTTTTCAGTCCCCATCTGTACCTCAACTGCAAAATTAAATGAAGTATGTGTGGAAGGTTTAGACTAGCCAGTCAGCAAACATATGTTTGGAAGGTGAGAGGAAAATAAGCTGCAAAAAAAAAAAGTATACGTGAGTGAACTACACACACACACACACACACACACACACACACACACACACACACACACACACACACACACACACACACACACACACACACTAGTCAGATATAGATTCCGGAACTGTGAGACAACAACCTTAGCCACTGAACTACCACATTGCTCCTTTTTAATGTATACTGTGTATTTTAGGAAAATTGTATTACAATTCTTAGCTTTTTTATTGTCATTAAGTAATTGGAGGATGGACCCTAGCAAACAATTTATATGTGCCCATTTTAATGATAATCTTAACCAGGTAATAGTGACTAATTTTTGCTTTTCATGTCTTGACTTTTTTCTTTAGATGGCATTTATAATATTTATATTGTTAGAATGGATCAGCCATCTTATGATTTCACTGGGGTTTAAAAATGTACTTTACAAAAGGAGAACATAATTTAAGTTCTTACTGACATAACAGTTTTGTATCTTTAAATATGGTTGGAATCTGTATGTGTGGAATGCAATAATAATGTACAACCTGATGTTTTCTGATATATTTCAGTGTAACGGCTACAGCCGCAAGTGTTGGAGCAGCTGGAGTTCCAGCTGGCGGAGTTCTCACCATTGCTATTATACTAGAAGCTATTGGACTTCCCACCAAGGATCTCTCTCTAATTTTAGCTGTGGATTGGATTGTGTAAGTAACTATTTAAGTATGCTATTTGTAATATCTGTCTGTTTTAAGTTTTATCTTTATCTTTTTATTTTGGCAGTGCTTTGGATTATTGCACTTCAGTAAAACTGAATTTAAAATTTTCAAAATAGTATGCCTTAATTGGATCAAAACAGTAAGTTTGTTTGTTTGTTTGTTTGTGTCTTTCGGCTTTTCCCGGTTAGGGGTCGCCACAGCAGAACTCCAGTCCGCTAATGATTGGCAGTTGATTTTTACGTGCCGAGTCGCCAGCCCTGACACTCAACCTTCAATCAAGGTACGCCCATTCATGCATGTCTCCACGCAGAAGACGCTCTAGCTGAAAATCGAACCGGACAGTGTCTTACTGTGAGGGGACAACGCTACCGCAGCACCACCACCACGGATACCTGATCAAAACAGTAAGAAAAACTAAAATCCCATTGATTTTCTTTGCCTTTCTCTTTCATTTCAAAGTGAGTGACTTGAGTGAGTGACTTTGAAGTCAGTTCTGTTGTACATCTTTAGTGCAGCTCTGCCTTGTTCCAAGGACTGAATTTCGTCATCAGGATTACACCATTTACATTATACATTACCTTGGGACAATCACAGCTGTGCTGCTTTGTGTTGCTAATTGTAAGCAGTTAATAAGGATGATGATCTGCTCTCTGCTACCCGCATACAGGCTGTGACCATAAACAAGTCATATATCCTTGCAGTCGTAACTGTTTAGTCTTTGACATACTATTCAACAGCTGCCTGCATACAGAGAGCCATATCTCTCAGCTGATCTGCTTTTGGCAGATCATGCTGATTTTACCTTCCCTTGAATTGCTCTCTACCGTGCTCTGAATTGTTTTTTGACAGCTCTGACTTGTGGACTTTCATTGGATCAGTTGTAGAACCAATGAAAATGAAACTTGTCCAGCTAAAATGGTAGTCAGTGAAGTCACCATACTGGCTGGCTTCTTGCTGCAGTGTACTATTGGACTGTTGGAAGGACCAATAGCACAGAGTGGAAACATATAGAAAAAGTGCAAGCCCTTTAAAAGCCGATGTAGTAACTGGTTTGCCGATTTTTTTTTTGTTTTGCCTTGACTGGGTTCTGTTCTGCTCAGGATTTGTTTTAGTGTAGTCAGGACTACAGTAGGCTACATGGTGCTACTGTGACTACAGAGTAGGGTTTCTTGATATACTTCTCTGAGCTCTCCTTTGCACATGCTGCTGATTTCAGATGAAAATATGATGTTTTGTTTAGATGGCTTACTTTGTATCGTATTTGTCAGGGTCCTGTCTGACTGTTAATTGTTCTTTGGTGTAGGGTTTGGCTTTGATAGGTCCACTTGTGCAGTGTTGGTTGTCCAAAGTTGTTGCTGCTGCTGCCAGACAGTCACTGCTAGTTCTTTTTTCCCCCTGCAGCTGTTTTGTAGCTTTAACAAGTGTAAATTTCTCAATCCAAGCTACAGTTTTTGCTGTCTGTTACTGTGAGGTGAGTTAGCCTGACTGTAAGATGGGCGAGACAACTACCGAAATACATAGAGTAAGTAAAGCAAGAGAGATATTGATGAAAAATCTCTTATTTTGCATTGATGAAAAATCTCTTATTTTGCATTAACATGTAAAATATAGTGTAATATAGCAACTGCTTTTCCAGTTTGGAACACAAGGGAAGCAGTGGGGAAAGTAGGAAAGCCCTGATTGAACCCATGTTTTACACTAGATTTTATGTTGTTAACATAAATAAACTTCACAGGCAGGAAACAGGAAATTACATGAGGTTAAACCAGCTCTATATTAGGTCTGAGGTGAGTAGGCTTGTCTGAAATGCTCACAAGAGGGATTTCTGGGAAGGAGTCCCAGCATCCCAGCAATTTTAAGTCTTTAGGAGAGTGAAGCAGCTGTCATGCAAATGACAGTTGGATGAATTTAGGTGCATTTCTAGAGTTTACCTTGCCTGTGAGGGAAGTTGTTGGGAGTCTTCCGTAGTTGTGGCACTGTTATTAGTTGTGCTTTTGGAGGTGCTAAAGGGAAGTACCTATGAACCTTGGAAAATTTTGGACCAGATTTGAGAGATTCTTTGTGATTACTGCATCAGATAGAAAGGAAGCAGTCCTGAATTGTTATTTTCCACAAAGCTTTAAATACTGCACTTCATTTATGTTTTCTGTTTTCCATTCATTTTGCCAAGAACAGCACATGTTTTGTTAATTGCCATTGCAACTAAGTGTTTCAGTGACTACTAGTGTGTGTGTGTGTGTGTGTGTGTGTGTGTGTGTGTGTGTGTGTGTGTGTGTGTGTGTGTGACACGCACGCACATATGCATATGTATGCGTGTATGTGTATACATAAATATATTCATCCACAACCATTTTCTCCATTTTTGCATATTGGGTTGGGACGTCACTTCAATAGTAACAAACATCTAGAGCCAATGCTTAAACCACCGGCTGGCTAGCCCTGCAGAAGTAGTTTTTTGCAACACACACACACACACACACACACACACACACACACACACACACACACACTCACACCTATGGCCAGTTTAGAGTATTCAATCCAATCTACTGCATATCTTTGGAATGTGGGAGGAAACTGGAACACCAAGATGAAACCCACATGAACACTGCATAGAAGGCGCACGCGCGCGCACACACACACACACACACACATACACATCTATATATAGGTATAGATGTAGATGTACTTCAAAATATCGAAGTATCAGAAAATCAAACAGTAAAACAATGGTCCTAAAAGTTCAAAATTGACAACATCAAAAAAAGCCTCATATTTTTGAGGGGCAGTCCCCTAGAACCCAGCAACCCCATGTGCCCCCTGCCAATTAAATATATGTTTACTCCAAGATTGCATAACAGCAGAGTAAAGACAAATTCCCACTCCCTGCTGTTCTTTGACCTCCCCAAACAGTAATGCCAGCAGAAGTGATCATATCATCATTTGATTACATCTTCCTGCATTACAGGCATTCAGTATTATGAACGTTAAACTAAATGTAATGTTCCCATATATATATATATATATATATATATATATATATATATATATATATATATATGTGTGTGTGTGTGTGTGTGTGTATATATATATATATATATATGTATATATATATATATATATATATATATATATATATATATATATATGAGTCTATATTACATCGTTGAACTCACAGGAGTCCGAACATTGTCATATTGAACCCAAATTGTCCGAAATCCAAAAATAGAGAAGCCACGGCATACCAATTTTTTTCCCAGGGAAAAAAATTAGTGGGCCGTTTTCCAGGCTTTGCTATGTCCTCCATTGTGGTGTGATCTCGGAGTTGGTATATTTAGGTAGGGGGTGTGTGGTGGGCACAGGCCCCCACATAGGGGGATGTGGGGTGACTAGTTTACTTTTAAAAGTGTAAGTTGTTTTTGTTTGTTTTTTTTTTTTGTAACGGAACAGCGATTTTTTTCCCAAGGAAAAAAAATCGCTGTTCTGTGTTTTTGTAATTAGTGGTTTTCGAACTTCATGGTTCGATATTACAACGTTCGAACTCCTGTGAGTTTGATTATGTAATATAGACCCTATACATACATACGTGTGTGTGTGTGTGTGTGTGTGTGTGTGTGTGTATATATATATGTGTGTGTGTGTGTGTATATATATATATGTGTGTGTGTGTGTGTGTGTGTGTGTGTGTGTGTGTGTGTGTGTGTGTGTGTGTGTGTGTTTTAAATTGTAGATGCTGTTTTTCCATATAAGTTTTTTTTTTGTCTCAAAGATGTATATATCATATATGTATAATTGTTTGTATTGTTGTATAACAGAGTATGTTGTGGTAAATGTAATTTCTTGTATGGTACTAGTTTGTGAAGATTTTCTGCATGATCCTCTGCTGAAAAAAGGCTCTTATGAGCTTAGTTGGATTTTTCCAGCTTACAAATGAAATTAAGTAAATATATAGATAGATAGACAGACAGACAATCGTATAAATGGGTAAGTGTATTCATAGAATCGATAGGTAGCCTTCTGGCACCAGCTCAGACATACTTTTTTTAAAAATTGAGATGCAGGTGCAAGGGTAAACTCTATTAGTGCATGGGTATATTGAAAACATTAACAGTTTACATATTGCTGTATACCAGAGGTTAGCGTCATTAAAGAATATATATATTTATATATGTGTATATATATATATATATATATATATATATATATATATATATATATATATATATATATGTATATGGGCCATATTTAACAGAGGCTATCTGAAGAGGGTTTCAAAAATTTCTTGTTAGTTAAATTATAATCTGGTAATATATTCTAGTTGTGCTAAGAGCAGCTTATAGAAACTGAAGATCTCCTATAATTCTGTTGAGATTTATTACAGGCCTGCCTTATTTCACTCATTATTGAAAGGGTCCAATGGTCTAACAGATAAGGCATCAGTCTCTAGAGCTGTGGATTGCGGATTCAAGTCCCATTTGGGTTGATTAATATTTTCAATGGGTGGGTCTGGCATAATGGTTAAGGTCTCCACCTCATAGATACAAGATACAGGGTTGGGTTATTGGCTAAGCTTAAAATGAACCCTCAGAGGAGCTAGCCTTATATTAACCTATGAATTGAGAACTTTGTAAAACTGCTTGAGCACTATAACCCCCAACACATTTAGCCATATTCCTTATCTTCAAGATTCTTCTGATGGCCTACATAAACTATTTTTTAATATAAGTTCATGTACTACAAGTACCATAAAGTATTGCCTCCACAGATTTCAAGACTTAGAGGATATTCAGAAATAGTTTCAGTGCCACAGTACAGAACTGAATATCAAAGGTTTCCTAGCATGATGTGACTTGATACTGCTTAGCTATGTAATAGGATCATCAGCTATGTAATAGGATCAGTATTCTGGGGAAAGGGCTGTATAATGAACTAGAACAGCTGCACTATTAGCAGCAGCCATGCTGTGGTGATGTTACCATGCTTCATCTGGTCACATGACCAAAGTAACAAGAACAGTAAGGGGCATGTTTTAGGCTATGTATGTTCACACCTCATAGTGCAACATCAGCACTGTGGGCAGCCTACAAGATGGTGAACACAGCAAAGTATCAACTTAGTTCATCATATAAATATATAAATAAGGAGGAAAGGGGGATAAGAAAAGTAAAAAGGGGCAAGAACAAGTATAGAAACACACATAAGGGTAAACTGAAGGAAAAGTAGGAGGGCTGAGAGAATATTTTTTGTGGACATACTTACTTTTTTGAAGAGGAATTGTACAGAGGGCCAGTACAAAGGAGCATATGTGTGGAAATGTAGATGGAAGTAGGGAGGGTAGAAGGGACAAATAAACATATAATGCAAACAGAGATAGACAGGGGTGGTATGGATATAAAGGGGGGCCCGGGGCAACAGTGAAGGAACATTGGCATACAGAAGAGGGCATCTGGGGATGCAGCGGAACTACAAGCATGGCACAAGAAGTGATACATAAAAAGGGATATGGCAGAGTACAGAGGGCCTGCCTGACCAATCTAGAGGAAACCCACCCAGACATCAGTCACCTTTCTGGCTGAAGTCTTAGGAAGGCTGTGCCACTGATAGCCCAATGAGCAAGGTCATCCAGTTGCTGAACTTTGTCAGCCACACCCTGTATAACAGTCTAGCTACCAGTGCACATATGATACAGGTAGTTGCTACATCTGATGCCAGCTGAGCAATTCAGAACTCTCCACGCCACTGTCAGATGAGCTTCTGACCCCTCTGAAGAGGTGGTCACTGAGATCATCTGCAAGTCTGTAGATCAGCTTCAGTGGGGCAACCTTCATCCCTATTCCAAGAGGCTAACCTGATGAACACTGGTGGCACCAGGCTCATCATCTGGAGCTGATCCAGGTGCCTGCCACCACTCCATATGATGTACTGCAGCTGAACCTGTAGAAGGAGGGGAGAAAAAAAGAAAGAGAATAAGTAAAATCTATTAGTAACCAAGTGTATGACAAATGGAATTTCAGTGTAAATGACAGACATGGACATTGTTTACCCAGCTGCCTGGACAGCCTCACTGTTCTTCTAAGACCCTATAAAAGAAAACAGACTATTGAATAATATCTACCCCTGCCAACAGAAGGCAAGCAAGACAACAGACAAGAGTCAGGAAAAAATTGAGAAAAGTTGTACAGTTGTTACTGTAAAATACTGGCTCACTCTCACTAATCTCTGTCTCCCATTTGTGGAAGAGGTGGGGGTGGTACCTCTGCAGGTCATTATAATGATGCCCACACTGTTGGCCAGAGCTGTTAATGCTAGTGGCATCACTTACTGCCATATCAGCCTGGTGCCATGCATCATTCTTATATGACAAGCCCTCATAATGGACCTGCAGGCACTAATGATACTCCCTGGGCAACAGATACAAAACGTTGCCTAGATGCTCTGGGCAGGAGCCCTGCGGAACCCAGTGCCTGAAGAGACCATGTCCACTCACTATGTCTGAATGAAGAGTAGAATGGTAACCCCATGTACATGGTGGCATGTTGTGGACACCACTCAATGTGCATCATTGGGCAACAGCAATGCAGTGTTGAAAATATCACTAGTGCAAAGTGACAATACTATGGATTTTGCAGTATCTATGCACGAGCATAGTGTGCATGTCTTTTCTAGCACTGGAATGAGTATGCATAAGCATCATGACAGCACTGCCTAGGTGCACAATTTGTTATGGCAGTGACTCAGTGACAATCACAGTAAGTGCATTATCATAATCACCATCCTATGAGGCTCACTGTGGCATAATAGCCTATTCCTGTCTTGCTCATCTTAATCCCATCTCCCACCATATTTACTTTCATATAGCAATCAAACCATAAACACAGTTCTTGAGTTTCAGCAGTCATCCCACATACCAGGAAAAGGGACAGGCATAAACATGAGAAGGTTGTATATCTTGCAGAAATGCAGACTTAATATCTTTAGAATTAATTTTCCATTGTTTTTGGAAAATTATGTCCAAAAGAAGATGATGAGATTTTAATGCCCATGTTGGCAAATCTTTTGGAAATTTTTTCTTTCAAACTCTCTGGCCACTTGTTTTGACTCAGATACTAAACCTTTGGATTCATGATTATTTTTTCATCACTGTTTGTCTGACAGACAAAACAGTGGAGAAAAATCACTGAAAGTTTTTAAGCTTTTTTTTTGTATGAGGACTTGCCCACTGCACCCCCTGTGTAGGTTGGGGGGAGAACCCCCATACTCCCCAACTTAATATACCAACTCCATGGCCACAGAACAGTGGAGAAAGGGCAACATCACCTATTAGATCAAAATGGATTTCAGCGATAAAGCCATTGTGCTGTTGTTAGTCTGATAAACAGCATTCAGTTCAAACACACATTTCCAATTATTTCAGGGTTTCTTTGAGGGTACATACCCCCCCCCCCCAGTAAAAATGCATTTTGCCCAGCATTGTCAAGTTTCTCAAGTACATTATCTATTCAGTTCTGTATCTTATCCTGCTGTGATGATTCAGACAATATTAATCAGTAGTGCATCATGGTCTGCATGTGAGTTAGAAGGCTATGTCTAATCAGTTTATGGTTCAGTGTGAAACATGTCTACATATGATATGTCAGCAGACCTTTCTGTGCCTACAGTATCATCAACTTATACCAGTTCATGTTCCTTCCTGTAACTTTACCAGCCACCCTATGTTGTACTCGTTTTCTCTGTCCACAGAAGTTGCAGTTTGACCTTTTCTGAGACTGAGGCTACTACTGCATTGTGGTACCTGTGGCTGCTTCACTCCATCAGTGCTAATCTCTTCCATACTCACTTTGGAATTCTCCATCTCATATTCATTTCCACTTTCTGTGGTATAAGTCTCACTGTTGTCATTTTTTTAGTGGTCCTGTACTTCAGTCATGACTTTACACATTCTGGTATGATACTCCCTTAAACAAGTACCACCATGCCTTACAAGTACTGCAACTTCATCTTGGCCAAAGATGTCTCAGGGTCCTTTAGCAGTACACCTTGTCTTCCTTTCAAACCTTCATTTGTAATATGAATTTGTTTCCATGGTGCTCTCCAAATCCTGTCTTAACATTCAGCCTGAGTACATGTTCACCTTGTTGCATGTAATGCTGAAATATGTTCTCCCATTTCATGCTCTTTGTATGCTCTTCTAGGACAGGCAGTTTACCAGCCAGAACAGAAGGAAGACTGGGGTTCTGACCAAACACAAGTTAATGTGAACTCTAGCTATAGACGTTCCGCATGGTACTTTTTGTCAATAAACCTCAATCTTATGCTGTTCACATTCACACCCAATACTAACTTTTACTGTTAACATTTCAGTAGGGATATGATTGTGTCCTTCTAGGAGAATTTAGTTCCAAAGGAGAAGTTAGTTCCAAGGACTGTATGCTGCTCTGGCTGGAGTTTCAATATTGACATTTTGTAGCAATTTCTAATTCCATCATTAGTAAATTCTCCACTGTTGTTGCTAAATAACTTCTGCAGTGGACCATGCTTACTTATGCAACAATAAAATGTTTATTTACAATTGTTTATAGTTTCTTTGTGTTACTAATGGTTTCAGCAATGAATATTGTGAACTTGGCAGTGACATGAAAGTACCATGTGCTTGGTTTAAGTTTGTGTATGTCAACAGCAGCTTTGTCATTGCACTTAAAGATTAGAGGCTTACCAGCAACAGATCTGGACTTGGGTCTGCTGTATTTCATTCGGGTGTCACAAATGTTAACAATCTGTTTCAAGATAGAAGTACATTCAGAGTCCTTGTATCCAGAATTACAAAGAAGTTTCTACAAGCTAGCCACAGAAGCATGCTCAAATTTAAGATGCATTTTCTTAAAAACATTCTGCCTCCTACATGATTGTGTCCCCTAAAACTGTAAGAACCTCAGATTACCATCCTTCCGGTATTTATCTAGAAGTACATAATGTCCAGAGCTAGTGAATCTAAGAGTTGCTGGTTGATTAAACGTCACCTGTGTTAAAGTCATAAATAAATAACATTAAGAATTTACCTGATATGCCTCTAGTCAGGAACAACACTTCAGGATGTGCAAACAGAAATTTTATTCTTACAGCGCTAGGAGTTATTCTTCATAATTTTTGATGAAGCATTCTCAATTTACATGCAAAAACTGTAATTTTATACATTTTCTTAAACTGCTCATGCAGTTTCATGACGTTATAATGACTTTGTCCTATGGAAAACTTTGCAAATGTTCTCATCCCTCATGATTTTAGTCTTAGACTTCACGTGAACACCTTCCTATACATGAAGAACCACAACCCAACGTAAGAATGATATACCACAAACTGAAGGCCAATTCCACTGAAGTGCTTTTAGAATTTATTGTAAAATATGTAACAATAGTTCAATATACTTCCACACAATCGATTTTGTGTGGAAGTATATTGAACTATTGTTACATGTTTTAAAATAAATTCTAAAAGCACTTCAGTGGAATTGGCCTGCAGTTTGTGGTATACCTTCCTATACATGATTCACCTGCTTCCAAGGGGTCTTGTTTCTGACCTTGGATGTTTCAAACCTGCTTTAGCAACAACGCACTCTTAGCCTGGAGGAGTCAGGCTAACAAATTCCTTTTTGTATAGCTACATGCCTCACTTCATGCAACATACTATTCACTGTTATTACATACTAAAAGAATGCAGTTTAAAATGAACAGTAATACTGTGGCTTATGAAGCTGTATTTTTCCCAGCCCTGCATACAAATTATATTTGCTTTTTAACAATCATATTATAATATCATTAATAAGCTGAAATTAATATACATTTTAATAAGCTGGTCTTGTCCCATAACTGTTTTTTCCCTCTGACACTGTCAGTGTCATACCATATAATTATATTTTTATTTTTCTTAACTTGATAAAATACGCCTCAGTGTCATAGTAGTCATCATCATTTTTTGTCAAAATAGAACTGTCATTGATTGGTGCATGCAGTGGCATTTCATGTGCAGGTGAGGGTAAACATCTTGTAATCACTGCCTTTAGAATAGAAAATACCAAAATGATCACAAATATAATAAACAGTACAATGACAATACCCTGGATTATGCTAGTTCCCAGGTTACTAAAAATACTGTCCTTTGTTTCATGAAATTTGACAGTTTTTTTTTTTTGTTCATTATGATAGTCACTAATATATGAACAGCAACTACACCTTATGAGGGCATATGCCCCCCCCCTTTTGCAGCAAGCATTATATCAAGTACTATTTGATTTTGTAACAACCCAGTTTGCATTTTAGTAATTTCTTGATTTGCCATCCTGATGTGATGTGAAGTTTCGTTGGCCACCTCCTGTAGAATTTGGGCAAGTATGGTGATTTCAAGCATTGTCCTTTGTACTCCATAGCCAGGATTAAAAATTGAAAATACTTGCTCAGTCCAGTGGATTGCTCGCTTATTTCTCAGTCTACCTGTTGGTGGGTGTTCAAAATGTTGAATAGCAGGAGTAATGTAGCCTATAAAGCAACATCCAGACCAGTCTGTAGGCAACCAGGGGTAGGCACGATTACCACAGATGTAGTAAGTCTTTTATCATGCCCATGCCACGCCCCCAGTCATAGCTTTTTAAATGCAAAGAGTTTAACAAACTTTCATGCCTGATGTCATTACTTTTGCTTTTCCCTACTGGCACAGTCCCATTTCTGGCATAACGTGTCTCCATGTTGTGGTTGCAAGTTGAAGAGATACAACCTTTGAAAAATCAGTTACATTACACCAGGTAAAGCTGATGTCATTAAGGTCCTTCTCAAATGACACCTGTGATGCAGGGATGGGAATCCCTGCCTTAGAATAATGAGGTTCATGGAAACATATTCAGCAGTTTGTTTTGTTTAGATTTTTGGCATATTGCTGAAGGACCAGAAAGAAACTGTTTTCTCTCGACCAGTTTACAGAAGGGAACAGCAGCAGAAACAAAGCAAAAGTACCTGTTGTCACTGGATTCATCATGGACTGCTACTGAAGTTGACCTTCTCACTGGGCAGATGATTTATCTGTCACACCTCAATCTCCCTCTGTTGGCTACGATGATTCATCTGGGGTCCCCACACAACATGTCTTCTTGCAATGAGATGAATGGATCCATGTTGGTAGTCCTGCACAGCGAACTGCAGTCATTAGCAGGACTTGAAAAGGCCCCTTCCACCTCAGACTGAGGCAGTTTTTCCTCTGGAAAATTTTTTTTATGTAGACCCAATCAGCTGGTTGTAGTTGATGACAGGGTTGGTCGGAAGGCTTTGGTAACGCTGCTTTTACTGTTTGATGATATTGCTGCAAAATTTTTGAGGAGTCCTCCTACAATAACAAATCAGACCATCATCTGACAAAGTTAAATCAGCATTTTTCACTGGAGGGGTAGCTGGAAGGGCTATGGGTCTCCCCATTAATATTTCATATGGACTCAACTTCCTGGTGGCATTCAGTGAGGCCCTCATACTCATTAATGCTAAGGGAAGGACTTTGGGCCACTTTAAGTGGGTTTCAGCACAAATCTTCGAAATTTTATTTTTAAGGGTCCTGTTTACCGTTTTCACTAATCCAGATGACTGGGGATGGTTGGGACAGTGAAGACTCAACTTAGTATTAAAAGCTTTACATAACTCTTTATACAGATTATTATTAAAATGAGTTCCCTGGTCACTGTTAACAATGCTGAGTATACCGAATCTCGGTATATAATCAGATAATTTTTTAATAGCCGTGATTGCATCAGCTTTGCGACATGGGTAGGCTTCCACCCATGCTGAGAACATACACACTACCACCAAAATAAATTGTAAATTATTAGTCTTAGGCATCTGGATGAAATTCAGTTGTATATTAACAAAAGGTCTCCAGGGTGGAGGTAAACATGCAGATTTGCTATTGGCATGTTTGCTTATGTTATATTCCAAGCAAATACTACAATTTTGTACATACTGAAGTATCAAAGAGGAGACATGAGGGGCATACCAACTTTAGGTAATTTCATTAAATAAAGCTATCTTACCTGTATAGGCCAGTAGATGATATGCCCTTACCAGGTAAAGTAGCAAAGAGGCAGGCGCCACCAGTCAGCCGTCCGGATGTTGCCATATGCCATCAGAGGATTTTCTACATCCATCCTTGAGCCACCTCAGAACTTCTCCCTGTGATGCTTTAGCTTGAAAGGCTGACAATTTTGCAAAATCAAACACATCATTACTCTTGTAGTTTGTTGCTGTCAACATACAAAGATGTTTACAACAATTTACTACTGCTTTTGATCTGCACAACATTTGATTACAGACAGCTTTTTAGATAACAAAAGGGCATCTAACAATGATTTTATGTACCCTGAATTTTTAATTTGATTTCCTGAAGAGATTAAAAACCCCCTCTCTCCAAAGTTGCCCAAAGTCATAACAGCTGTCTGTAAAAATATTGGCCACCTTGTCTTTGACTAACTCACAGGCTTTTTGTAAAGCCACTAACTCAGCTGTTTGAGCAGAGTGAACACCCTCTAATCTTTGTTGCAACAATATTGATTCCTTGGTGCAGACTGCTATTCCTGAAATCAACTTTCCTGTTTGAGCTCTTCCACAGGAACCATCGACAAACAGATGCATGCCAGCATTGGGTATAGGAGTGTCCTTTAAGTCCTCCCTAGGAGAAAGCAAATAGTTACGCACACACAATCATGCTCTTCACCATCCTCAGCAGTAGGCAACAGAGATGCAAGGTTTAGAACAGGACAGTGGATCAGAGAAATAGATGGATCAGAAAGAAGTGTAAGTTCATATCTAGTTAGACGTGCAGTCAAGAAGGGATGAGTTTCATTTTAAGTAATAAAGATGATTCAGAGTGAGGGATAACTACTGTAAGGTCCTACTCTGAGATATTAAATGACCAAGATAACACACCTGAGGGATAACTATAGCTGTATTTTTTTTTGTTGACACTTTGTGTCCATTTCCTGCAAGGATAGTCAGGAGATGCAAGGTATCCTGTTAACATTTGCTGAAAGGAGTTTGATGCTATTAGTAAATCATCTACATATTGTACTAACACAGACCCACCCGGAAATGTCACATTTTCCAAATCTTTTTTTTTTTTAGAATTTGAGAAGATTTAGTATATCCTTGTGGCAACAGTGTCCAGATATATTGTTGTCCCTGATAAGTAAAAGCAAACAGAAACTGACTGTCAGGGTGAATAGGTATAGAAAAGAGTGCTGAACATAAATCTATCACAGAAAAGTAACTAGCTGTGGTATGCAACTCAGTATTGTTGCTGGATTTGGAACAGGAAAAGTAGGTAGTACAAAACTTAATTACTGTCCACAAACCTAAACGTCCTGCTGGACAACTTCTCCTCTCCTTCTCCTTAGGTAAGAAATGGAACTCTCAGATCTGAACACCAAAACTTAATTACTGTCCACAAGCCTAAACGTCCTGCTGGACAACATCTCCTCTCCTTCTCCTTAGGTACGAAATGGAACTCTCAGATCTGAACACCAAAACTTAATTACTGTCCACAAGCCTAAACGTCCTGCTGGACAACTTCTCCTCTCCCTCTCCTGAGGTAAGAAATGGAACTCTCAGATCTGAACACCAAAACTTAATTACTGTCCACAAACCTAAACGTCCTGCTGGACAACCTCTCCTCTCCTTCTCCTTAGGTAAGAAATGGAACTCTCAGATCTGAGCACCAAAACTTAATTACTGTCCACAAACATAAACGTCCTGCTGAACAACTTCTCCTCTCCTTCTCCTTAGGTAAGAAATGGAACTCTCAGATCTGAGCACCAAAACTTAATTACTGTCCACAAACCTAAACGTCCTGCTGGACAACTTCTCCTCTCCTTCTCCTTAGGTAAGAAATGGAACTCTCAGATCTGAACACCAAAACTTAATTACTGCCCACAAACCTAAACGTCCTGCTGGACAACTTCCCCTCTCCTTCTCCTTAGGTAAGGAATGGAACTCTCAGATCTGAACACCAAAACTTATTTACTGTCCACAAACCTAAACGTCCTGCTGGACAACTTCTCCTCTCCTTCTCCTTAGGTAAGGAGTGGAACTCTCAGATCTGAGCACCAAAACTTAATTACTGTCCACAAGCCTAAACGTCCTGCTGGACAACTTCTCCTCTCCTTCTCCTTAGGTAAGAAATGGAACTCTCAGATCTGAACACCAAAACTTAATTACTGTCCACAAGCCTAAACGTCCTGCTGGACAACATCTCCTCTCCTTCTCCTTAGGTACGAAATGGAACTCTCAGATCTGAGCACCAAAACTTAATTACTGTCCACAAACCTAAACGTCCTGCTGGACAACTTCTCCTCTCCTTCTCCTTAGGTAAGGAGTGGAACTCTCAGATCTGAGCACCAAAACTTAATTACTGTCCACAAGCCTAAACGTCCTGCTGGACAACTTCTCCTCTCCTTCTCCTTAGGTAAGAAATGGAACTCTCAGATCTGAACACCAAAACTTAATTACTGTCCACAAGCCTAAACGTCCTGCTGGACAACATCTCCTCTCCTTCTCCTTAGGTACGAAATGGAACTCTCAGATCTGAGCACCAAAACTTAATTACTGTCCACAAACCTAAACGTCCTGCTGGACAACCTCTCCTCTCCTTCTCCTTAGGTAAGAAATGGACCTAAACGTCCTGTTGGACAACTTCTCCTCTCCTTCTCCTTAGGTCAGAAATGGACCTAAACGTCCTGCTGGACAACTTCTCCTCTCCTTCTCCTTAGGTAAGAAATGGACCTAAACGTCCTGCTGGACAACTTCTCCTCTCCTTCTCCTTAGGTAAGAAATGGACCTAAACGTCCTGCTGGACAACTTCTCCTCTCCTTCTCCTTAGGTAAGAAATGGACCTAAACGTCCTGCTGGACAACTTCTCCTCTCCTTCTCCTTAGGTAAGAAATGGACCTAAACGTCCTGCTGGACAACTTCTCCTCTCCTTCTCCTTAGGTAAGAAATGGAACTAAACGTCCTGCTGGACAACTTCTCCTCTCCTTCTCCTTAGGTAAGAAATGGACCTAAACGTCCTGCTGGACAACTTCTCCTCTCCTTCTCCTTAGGTAAGAAATGGAACTCTCTCCCTTCCACACTAAGGACAATGTCAAACACAAACAACTTCAAAACTCAGCTTCACACCTACCTCTCCTCCAAATGGAAATGTAACTGCATTCTCCCTACCTAGAACTCTTTAACAAAAGCCCCTGGGAGGGTATCTCCCGAGTTCCAAAGCACATTATAGCTGGCTATAGCATTCTATAGCTAATTCCCATACGATCTCTCACACTCTGTAAATAGCTTTTGACTTTTGACTTTAACTGTGTGAATTTGTTAAACTGCATCTGCATGATATTTTTCCACTATGGGCAATATTGTTCACACTTTGTATTATCTGATATATATTTGTACTTGTACTTTTATTTTTTATTGGACTGCTATCTTTACTGTAATCTGTTTCATGGAGCTTTTCTCCCCAGGCCTCCACTGAAAATGGGCTCTCTGGGCCCATTGGACTTTCCCAGTAATCAAACTGGAAATAAATAAATAAATACTGCATTATTTACAGCCCTTAATTCTTGAACAAATGTATAAGTATCCTTTCCTGACTTTTTCACTGGGAAAATAGGAGTATTACAAGGGCATTTTAGTGGTGGTGCTGCGGTAGCGTTGTCACCTCACAGCAAGATGTTGGGCCGTTCGATTCTCAGCTAGAGCGTCTTCTGTGTGGAGACATGCGTGAATGGACGTACCTTCGTTGAAGGTTGTGCATCAGGGCTGGCAAACTTGGCACGTAAAAAATCTACTGCCAATCATTAGCGGACCTGAGTTCCGCTGTGGCGACCCCTAACCAGGAAAAGCCGAAACAAACAAACAAACAAGGGCTTTTTAGCTAGTAGTATTATTCCTGATGTATTAGAGACTGAATTACAGGCTTGATTCCCTGCTCCGTTTCTGGCTTTAGTGGATATTGTGGAACTCTGGGGAGAGGTTTTGATAGATTTAATTTTATTTTTACTGGTTTTGCTGATTTCAGTATACCTACTTTATTTGCATGCTTAGCCCATATGTTAGCAGGTACCTGCTGTAGTAACTCTTCATCTGCCTGTATGCTTCCAACAGGCTGTTCCTCAGCTTCTGCTAAAACTGCCAATACTTCCCCCTCTGATTCTGTTGGTACATTTAGATACACCCCTTCTGGGGTACAGTAAATAGTACAACCCACCTTACATAACACATTTCTTCCTAGTAGGTTTACTGGTGCAGTAGTACTCAAAAGGAAAGAATGCTTCTCTTCACTCAGACCTAAAGAAATGGGGATGGGTTCTGAAACAGGATACGTAACAGTAGCATTTGTTACACCAACTGCATTTACTTTGTTTTTATACTGGTATTTAACTGTCTGAAGGGACTTTTAATACAGACCTAGTGTTGCCAGTTTTACCAAGAATAGAATTCCTTTGCATTTATTTCTACTTTAACATAGGGTCCTTTTTGATTCAGTGGCAGCAAAGAGATTAAGATTTATTTTTGTTTTATTACCCTGTCATAGTCAGTATGGTCATTTGCAGCACTTATTATGGACTTTAAGTCTTTTTCCTGCCAGTCTATAAGCACTTGTTTCATTTGATTTTTGTACACGGTTTGCAAACCCTGCATGAAGGCAATTGCAACAGCTAGTTTAGCTTGTTCATTTGGAGATGGAATTTCTAAATGTTTAGCAAACACTGCTTTAAGATGACTCAAGTAATCTGCAGGGGTTTTCTCTTTATTTTACCTACATGCCTGATACACACATGTCATTTACCAGTGCTATCCTTTTATTTATTAGTGCATTTCCTGTGGGAATAAAATTTATTTTAGCCTTTTCAAGTAACTGTGTTCTTATTTTATTGGTGTAACTTTTCAAAGCATCTGGTTTAAATCTGTCAAATTAGGTCTGTAATAGTTTTTTTTTCTCTATTCCTTCTTAAACCTTTATAGATGTTTTTTTTTCTTCTTTCAGTTAGAAAACATTTAGACATAGTATGCAAATCAGTATTAGCCCCCCCCCCATTTATTTTTTTTAAAGGTGCCAAAAAAAAAAAATCTTCTGCAGAGGCAATAGCCTCTTGTCCTACCTTATCATGTCAGCACTTGTGATGAGCCAAAGGAGTGTCAAACACTAGTGCTCCTGTTGGAAAGGTAGAAGCTTGTTGAAACTGATAGGAAGAAGGAAGGAAAAAAAACTTTTTAACTGCAGATGCTGTTCTAAAGATGACAGCTAACAGCAGAAATAAGTTGAGATGTAACAGTACCATGCTGACCTTGTGCTCAAAAAAATGCAGAGGTCTGCGAAAGCAGAATCTTGTGCAGGAGCCACCTGTACATATGGGGGTGAGGTGCAGTAGCTATTGGAGGATTATTATCCTCTTTAGACGTTTCTTTTTGGCCATTTTCAGTTTGTTCCAAACCTACTAAGACAGGATAAAGGGATCACGTTTTACTGGTCTGTACTGCCTTTTTAACCTCTCTTACTTGTTGAAACAATTTCTTATTAACATGCTGTAAACCTCTGAATGCCGACTCCTTTTCCCTTTTAAGTCCTTTACTGTACCAAGAATAAAATGCTGTCATTTGTTCCTCACTTACTTTGCTTTGTTCTTTTCTTCTGAAATGCCTTTCAGTGTCAACAATTTAGTGTTATCATAAGTTCTTTAATGGAAATACCCCACAGCACAATCCTTAGTAAGCTGAAACCAGTCATACAGATATTTACAACTTTCCTTTCTATAACTAAAATACATAAATATGCAGGTGTTCCCTTTTCAGGGATTTGATCTTGCTTGCTTATCTTTGCTCCCATTTTTCTTATTTTATAAATCATTAATAAAAATGTTAGGCTTACCTTACAACTCCTGGATTCTGGCAATTCCAAAGATAGAAAATAACTGTAGTAATCTACACACCATACAGGGAGGGAAGGGTAGGAAGTCTGTCACCATGCAGCAACAGAGGAAAGGTTTTGATCAGCCTTTTTCTCACAGCACCCCCTTGCTTTCGTCCCTGCACGAGATCAAAAGTTACAGCTCCAGCATTGCGGTCAGGATAACGGGGCGGATAGGTACTGTGTCCAGAATTAACCACACTTTGGGACCCTCTGAGGGTACTTTCACACAATCACACTAAGTCCAGCTCATGAATTTATTTTAACAACACATACCTCTACGTCCTATCATGCGATAGGCTTATGAATTTGTTTTAACAGTATATAGTCTACATCCCAGTCATGCTATGGGGTCATGAACTTATTGTATAGTCTCCGTCCCAATCATGCAGTGGGCTCATGAACTTGTTTTAACTTTACAGTCTACGTCCCAATCATGCGGTGGGCTCATGAACTTGTTTTAACTTTACAGTCTACATCCCAATCATGCGGCAGGCTTATGAACTTGTTTTAACTTTACAGTCTATGTCCCAATCATGCGGTGGGCTCATGAACTTGTTTTAACTTTACAGTCTACGTCCCAATCATGCGGTGGGCTCATGAACTTGTTTAAACTTTATTTTTAACTTTTTCTTTTCTTTCTCTCATGCATTCATACATCGACAGAATAAAAACATCTGTCATACTTCTTACCTTTCAAGCCAGAGGGTATCACCCTCAACACAAGGCACCTCCTTGTGTTAATTAGATTTTACTGTATGTGCACATACATTTACTATACTCATTTACTGTGGGGTCCTCCCACTATTATTTGTATATCTTACAAAGACACAGTCATGCACTTATACTGCAAACCCAGTTATGTATTTATTCTACAAACACAGTCATTCACTTATTCTACATTTTGCTAAAATTGTCTAAAGAGAGAAAGGAAAAAAACACAAACCCTTTTCCCTTACAAAATAATTTCCCTGCCAAGGCTAGTATGTTTGCACACCCTGAAAAGCTGCACATCTGAGTCTCTGACTATTCCATACAAAGCAGTGTGGAATTCACAGAAAATCTGTTATGGTCCCTATTCCAGAACTGCCCTGCAGCAATACTAAAGTTCAGATCCAGAGAACGGCACCAAATTGTTAACATCATAAGTAAATAACACTAAGAATTTACATTATATGCCTCTGGTCAGGAACAACACTTCAAGATGTGCAAACAGAAATTTTACTCTTACAGTGCTGGGAGTTATTCTTCATAATTCTTGATGAAGCATTCTCATTTTGCATACAAAAACTGTAATTTTATACATTTTCTTAAACTGCTCATGCAGTTTCATGACCTTATAATGACGTTGTCCTATGGAAAACTTTGCAAATGTTCTCATCCCTCGTGATTTTCGTCTTAGACTTCACGTGAACACTTTCCTATACATGTTTCGCCTGCTTCCAAGGGGTCTTGTTTCTGACCTTGGATGTTTCAAACCTGCTTTAGCAACAACGCACTCTTAGCCTGGAGGAGGCAGGCTAACAAATTCCTTTTTGTATAGCTACATGCCTCACTTCATGCAACATACTATTCACTCTTATTACATACTAAAAGAATGCAGTTTAAAATGAACAGTAATACTGTGACTTATGAAACTGTATTTTTCCCAGCCCTGCATACAAATTATATTTGCTTTTTAACAGTCATATTATAGCATCATTAATAAGCTGAAATTAATATATATTTTAATAAGCTGGTCTTGTCCCATAACACCTGTTTGCCATTTCTATTGCCTAGACTGTTCCTCCCTTTTTGTGGACATCTTACTCAGCAACAAAGGTATCGCAACTGGAATTTCCCTTTTTTTCAACAGCACACTAGATTTGTCTGATTTTGCTGGTATTTTCAATCTCTTGGTGCAATGCACATTTTTTTCCTCTGCAGTCTTGAAATTCCTACTGGTAGGTGCATCAGTTTTCAACATCTTATCCACCTCATTCTTATTCAGTTTACTGATATAGTTGTTTAACCATTTTTCCTCAAGCTGTGAGTGTGCATGCAGTGACAATCACAGTTGAGTCAAATATTCTATTATAAATATCTTTGCATCTGACATTAGTAGAATTATGTTAGATTCTTCTACAGTTGTTTTTTTCTTTACCTCTGTTTGCTCAGTGACTGATGGCCTGAAGTAAGCACTTTTAGATCTGTTGCCATCTCTGTCTAGCAGATTTATATCTGGTAATGGTGGTCTTACTAAGCTCTTTGTCCACCCAACTTGTTGCTTCCTTTCTGCTTTGTGAAATATGATGCGTCCTGACCTGTCTTAATACCCACTGCAACATGTGATGCCTTTTCTCCTAAAATGCACTTTGGGGCTGACTTCTTGGAGGCAAAAGAAAGCTGAATACATGATGTTAATTCTTCTTGGAATCTTTTACATTTGAGCATATTTAGTTCTTAACTTACCTCCAGAACCTTTGACAAAGCAAAATAATTATTGAAAAAAGTCCCAAACTATAGACACTTATAAAATACTGATATCTAATATATGATAACTCAGAACTTCTCAAAACAATCGCTAGATTTAGTAGGGATGGAGTAAAATAAAAAAAAATAAGAGTTGTCCCTAAAATATTGAGACATTTGATAGGTAGATAGGTATCTTACAGCTTAAAAATGCATACTACATATGGAGCACTATATTATATTTACACATCCAACTCCATCTGTGCTCAGAATCACATGTAATCAGCCATAGAAACTGTATGTCTTCAGTAATCCTTTTCCTCTTTCCAGAACATAGCATTAAGTGTCCATGTTTAAAACCTGTGCTGAAATATCCACTGCAATGTCTGATACTCTCCCAGTAAGTGACAATGCAACTGGAATGGTATGGTTTCATTTTTCTACTTCTGTAACCCGAGTCCAAACCATAATCTCATTTTCCAGCTTTCATTCAATAGTTGGAAAACACCTTCTGCTATCAATGCTAACCCTGTGCAAACAAAACTTTCCAAGATGTACAGAATTTGTTTTCTTACAAACATACATTCTGTGCAAACACCACCACCAGCTCATACTCAGAATATTCTAATGCAAAAATATACAATCACTGCCACAAAATAAGTGCTAATGTAAAAATGTGGCATACAGAGAGTACTGCTGTAAAAGTCCCAAACAAAAGAAATGACTACAGGCTTAACACAGAATACCTTTTCCGAAAGTCACTCTTTTGTAGCTTTTGAAGCATTCCACTTAGGATTCTGCATAAATATTGCACCCACTGTGGAAAGACCCCTCAAGGTAAGATATAAAGATATACAAATACTTGCTATTATTACTTCATCTTTGAGAGGGGCCCCTGGCAGGGGGTATCTCATTCCCCCATCTGTCCTCAGTTGCTTGGGATATTTCAACTACAGTGTTGTGGCAGCAGAACCTCTTGTAAACAAACTTCATTTTATATTTCAACATTATCCTGTGTTTTTTTTGCACATGTATCATGTAAGTGGTGTCATGAACTGAGGATTCTGTAGTTGCATCTATCCATGTTCCACAGACATGACAGCTTGACATTTTAGAGCCATGTGAGATGACCCAAGAAGGATATACCCAAGTGTTCTGCGTGCAACAGAAGGCCATGCTGAAGATCAGCTAACATAGTGAATAATTGCTTCTGTTGGTCCTGGTTTGAAGTAGTGTTTATATTGCAGGAATGGATTTGTTCTCTTAATATTCAGTAGACAGGCAACTGTCGAGCAAATGTTCTGTATGGTACCATGCACTATAATAAGGAAGCCACACGTTCGTGCATGCCATACTCGAGTAATTACTGCTAGATTATATTATTCTGCTCCAGTATTATTCAGATAATACTGGTTCAATCAAGACTGCTTTATTCTTGTATGCAACATCATTTGCAAGGGGGAAGCCTATCCTCATAATTTACAAATGTACTTTTCAAGTTAATGGCCATTTCAACATAAATAATCTGTTAATTGAAAAGTTTTCCAAGAGAGTTAAGTTGAATGACCAGTTGTATCCATTACAACCATGGTATATGTTTAGTTATAAATCATAAACTAGAACATCAATCTTTTGCGCTGTAAAGACTGTGCTAGTCCTGTTGGCCCCATAAAATGCCATAGCATGAGTCAGAAATGACAGATGGGGACATGTGAAGAGCAAACAGGCAAGCTGGAAATGAAAGATCTGTGAGAAAAGAACTGTCTTTACTAAATGCAGCTGAACTGCATTTGTTGTTTGATTCTTATTTATTTTATATTAGACTTAATTTGCTGACTTTTGAAATAGTTATATGTTAAGAACTTAAGAAGCTGGTATACAGTTTAGATTATTTTCTTTTTTGGTTCAGTGCTGTATCAGCTCTGAACCCTTTCTTATTTGCAGTGGTGATGGACAGGTTGACAGACAAGATCAGACAGGAGGTCCCGTGGACTATAATGTTTGCAAATGGCATTGTGATCTGTAGTGAGAGTAGGGAACATGTGGTGGAGATATGCTCTAGAGAGAAGAGGAATGAAGGTCAACAGGACTAAGACAAAATATATGTGTGTGAATGAGAGGGAGGATAAAGGAATGGTGAGGATGCTGGGAGTAGAGGTGGTGAAGGTGGATGAGTTTAAGTACTTGGGATCAACAATTCAGAGTAATGGTGAGTGTGGAAGAGAGGTGAAGAAAGGGTACAAGCATGATGGACTGGGTGGAGAAGAGTGTCAGGAGTGATTTGTGACAGACGAGTACCAGTAAGAGTGAAAGGGAAGGTCTACAAGAGGGTAGTGAGACCAGCTATGTTATATGGATTGGAGACAGTGGCATTGACAAAAAGGCAGGAGTCAGAGCTTGACATGGCAGAGTTGAAGATGTTAAGATTTGCACTGGGTGTGACGAGGATGGACAGGATTAGGAATAAGTATATTAGAGGGTCAGCCCAGGTTGGAAGGTTTGGAGACAAAGCCAGAGAGGCAAGATTACGTTGGTTTGGACATGTGCTGGGGAGGGATGTAGAGTGTATTGGGAAAAAGATGCTGAGGATGAAGCTGCCAGGTAACAGGAAAAGAGGAAGGCCTAAGATAAGGTTTATGGATGTGGTGAGAGAGGACATGCAGGTGGTTGGTGTGACAGAGCAAGATGCAGAGGACAGGAAGAAATGGAAACAGTTGATCTGCTGTGGCGACCCCTAATGGGAGCAGCCGAAAGAAGAAGAAGAAGCTGTTCAAAAATTACTTGTTTGCAATATATATTTGGAGTGTTTGTGTACTAGTTGATTGCAAAGTAATTTACATCTTCAAAATGCAGATTTTATTCCTGACATATAACTGATGAACAGCATTTGAAAGCGTATTTAAAGACACATTATTTTAGGTCTAATATTTTACTTTCTTCTCATTGATGAATCAGTTGCATATACAGAACGTGTTGATTTTAATTTGATTTATAACTGTTTAGAGTTGTTGATTCACAGCTCAGATTCCAGTGTCTTGTAAAACAGTTCACTGTGCAGTGATTTAGATTTTAGGCTTAGCGGATTTATTTTCCCATTTATAAATAGTTGGTGCCATGACATTAAGGGACAATACTCTTGACTGCAATTCTAGATTACCAGGATTTAACAAGTGCCCCACCCCCACCCTAGGATAGCTGTAAATCTCTCAGGCCAAGAAATGTGGACAAAGCCAAAAATAATGGGGATACAAAGACCCCAAAATAGGGGCAGATTTTAAATATCAGTCTTATAATCTTTGAACATTTCTAGAATAACAGACATTGTGTTAGCATGCATTTTGTGAAGGATATGAAGTCTTAAACTCAAATGTATGTCATTATTTTGTGATTTCAGTCCTCAGCGATTTGCCAGAAAATCAAAATTTTTATGAAGAAAAGGCAAAAAATATAAGGGAAAAGCTGAGCATTTTGCAAAATCTAGACAGTTGAGAGATATGCCCCCTCAGGCCCGGAGGAGTCAGCCTGGGACAGGGCAGCAGTTAAGCCACCTATATCAACTCACCACTCTCACAGAACAGGGTGCTGTAGTACTCAGTGAAGACCATGGCCCACAGTGGGAAGGCATTTATAGTGGATTAGGAGACAGGGTTAACTGAGGGATGTTTCACCACATAAGAGTGAGGATACCCTTATTGAGGCCTGTTTTGTGCTCACATCCTAATCACTTAGCACACTAGGAGGCTAGGGCATATACAAGGAAAATCTCTTGTGCAGCATAATTGACATTGCAGTCAGCTTAGCTCCTCTTTGCTTCCAACCCCAAGATCCTTGTACCCCTTCCTACCTCTGTAGTTTTCCTGGAGACTGGCAACTGGTATTCCATGCAGGGTAAAGGTGCCTGTGAGACTAAGAAATCAGGAGGTGCACCAAGCAGCAGATAAGCATCCATCCTGAGCAGGCAAAATAATTTCTAATTTATAGATAGTGTACAAAATTTGAAAAGATTATAAAGCAAAGTCTGCCAGTGAACTGTCCATATCTTTAGCTATGTGTAATTTTTGAAGAGCCTGTTTTCTGTTAAGGCAAGAAGTAACTTTATTCTACAATTATTATTATTATTATTACTTTTTTTTTTCTTTACATTTACTTTTCTGATTTGCCGGCAGCTTGTTGAAGAGGATTGTGTCTATTATTTGCTCATAAGCTTCATGCTGTATTCCAGGGTTTGAGTCCCAGTGTCCATTTCCCTATTGTGTGGCACTGAGCAAATCACTTATATAGACGGTGCTGATTGTTTGCCTCTAAAAAGAGGTGTGCGACTAGTGGACTTACTGATTAGTAAATAAAATAAAAATATTTATTACATTTCTTAACTTCTGGAATGATGGAAAGGTAAACCATTGTGACTGTCTGCTCCTTAAACACTAGGAGTTTGCTTCTGGTTCTTGTTTGTCTGTTATTAATTTCCTCTTAAGTTTGTCAATTAATTAGAATTTGCTGAAAAAAATGAAGGCTCCAGGAATGGAACAGAAAGGACAGAGCAGGGTAAACTGGAAAGAAGACAGGGAGAGAGATGGGTGATGTGTGCAGGACCAGAGTCAGCTGGTTGGCTTAGGAAGTTTTGAGTGGCAGTGGATAAGGGCTGTGAAGGAGAATGGGGAAGGGTCAAAGAACATAGAAGTTAGTTATGACAGAGGTTTAGCTAGTCAGGTGAGGAAGGGTGGGATAGTCAAGGAGGCAACTGGAGGCCAATAGACAGAATGGAGTGGAGCAAGGTAGGAGGAAGAATGTCAGAGATAAAGAGGACATGGGCAGAGGTTGTTAGAGGAGTTTCAGCAAAGGCAAGGAAGAAAGTGGGAGGTACAGCCATGAAAAAGGGATGGAGAAACATGTCAAGCAGTAAGTACCAATGTAAGCAGTAGTGACAAGTGATGTAGGAAAACAAAGCAAAAGATGGTCATACAGGAGTCAAGACCATAAGGAGAGCAGAATAGAAGTGGACTGGGAGGGGCAGTAAGTCAGACAAGAGGGACAGAGTGTGTAAGGGACACAGCACTGGAGATTATTTGTATGAAGGTAACACAATGGGTTAGAAGTGAAATAACTGCAGCACAGGCAGGTTGACATCCAACAGATATTGTAAGGAGGGATGGTGGAACTGCAAGGTGAAGGTTGCAGGTGGGAGGGGTTGTAACATGGGCCAGGACAGGAAGGAAATGAGAGCTACGTAGGGAAAAGAAGAGGATTTTTATGATTGGAGGTTTGGTCGTTAAGTAGATTAAAAGTGGAGAATGTCATATATATATATATATATATATATATATATGTATATATATATATATATATATATATATATATGTATATGTATATGTGTGTGTGTGTGTATATATACACACAAAACACCAAATCCCAAAAGGGACCATAAACTTTCCAAAAAACAAAATCGGGAAGCAAGCGAATTTAAGCTGCACTTTCTTTATTGCACTTCTTCTGGTACCTCAGCTAACAAGCATTCAAGGAATAAAAATGTCATATACACCCAGGTGAAGGTACTGTTAGTCAGAAGTGACTTTGTCACTGTATGTTTTAGAGTGGAAGGATGGATGGCAATGCAAGGACAAATACAATTATGTAGGATTTTATTGGTGGGTCATGATTTTCTGGGGAGAAGATTAACATTGATTAAGTGGATAGGTGGAAATTTTTTGGAAACAACCTATAAGAATGTGTCAGGAGTAGAATAGTCAGGATATGGGCAATGCTTTAAAGAAGAAGCAAAGAAAGAAAAGGCTAGTATTGTTGCACAGAAATATGAGGACAAGTGATTAGGACAAAATACATGGCATGGTAGAAGTGAAAGAGAGGGGAAAGAGGATGGAGGAGGCATAATAAAAGAATGCAAGCACAATGATAAAAAAGGGAAAGAAAAACTTTTTTCAGATACACAGTGGAGAGGAGGAGATGAGAGGAGAAACAGACCCACCAGACTGAGTAAAGATAAAAGGAAGTAATAAATGAAAGGAAACTCTCAGGATGACCACAAAACTCCTAACTCATACAATCCCATGTGGCAATGCCAAATGGACAACAGCCCCAGGTAAGTATAAAAAGTGTTTAATAATGATTAAAAGTTGAGCGCTTTCATTCCTCACCATGGAAACTTCATCAGAACAAAAAAGCACAGTTTAACACATTATATAAATTAGTAAACCCACCTTCCAGTTAAACTCCCTTGTTAAGACCAAGCAATCAAATATCAAATCACACAAAATTTATGAATACTGAAGTTAACCTCAGGACTTTAAATGATTCAGACAGTATAAAATGCATGTCAAACTTCCAGTTGCTTTAACTTCAATATTGCAGTGATGGAACATGCATCGTTTAACCCCGGGAACATGTAGCACTCAACAATAGTTGCCACGTCAGTTCATTTTTGCCCAAAAGTTCATCAACAATATAACCCCTTGGATCATTCACCACCTGTTTAGTGATGGTAAATTTAAAAGAATGCATAAGAAAGTCTGCTATAAGTCTATATAAAGCATTAGTGTTCTTGCATTTCCTAATATCTGGCAGGTGTTCTCTCTCTAAATTTCCTAGATTTTTGCCCACATAAAAAGCTGGGCATGTATTACAGCATGCAATATAAACAACTTGTTTTGAGAAATTCCCATAAATAATGTTAAGTTGTCAATCTCGCCTTCATTCTTGCTGGATGGATTGCTCCGACTCGGCGTATTACTAAAGCTCGAGAGCTATTTTCACTGGCTCGAGGCTATACTATTTCCCATAATGCTAGGCGTCATATACCCAGATCTCGTTTGCCACTTCAGCTACGAGGTTGCGTTTTCTCCGGCTCCAGGTCGTATTTAAAAATTTTTATATCTACAGTTAGTTTTTCTTAGATATTTTTCTCTTTAGTTTATTTAATTACTGTTTTAGAGAGTAGCGACTAGTTTCCCTACCCTTTTCTGGTAGTTTTCCCTCCCCTTTTTCCACGCTTAAGGTGGATGGGCCTAACCCTCCCTTCAGCAGTTAGTACAGTTTTCCCCGTAGTGTGTGTGTGTGTGTGTGTGTGTGGAATTTCTGTCTTCCTTTTACTAGTTAGCTTAACTTAAATTTTTTGTTGAGCGTGTTAGTGTTCTTGTGTAGTTTCTTTGCTTCGACCCTGTGGTATCATGTACAAAGATACCAAGGTATCGGGATTCAAGAAGTGTGACTCGTGCTGTCAGAAGATGTCTCTGACAGATGGTCACACTTCTTGTGTGTACTGTTTGGGCCTTCTGCACCTGCAGGACTCTTGTTCCATCTGTCACGCTTTTAGCCCCAGAGTCCTGCAGGAATGCAGAAATAAGCTCATTCTCAGAGGCTTATTAAAGCCTGAAGGTTCTCCGCCAAAGCCTATCTCCGGAAAACCTTCAAAGCCCGCCAAATCGTCGGCTCCATGTTCGGAGCTGGCACAAAGCGGTCCTCTTTCTGCCTTGTCGGTTCCACCTGGAACCGATTCATCGAGGCTTCAGTCGGCTCCTGCTTTGGTGTCGGAGCCATTCCCAAGCCGAAAACGCTCCAGGTCTCCTTCACTGGAGTCGGTTAGATCGGCTCCGAAGTCTCCCTTGCTGTCGGAGCGGAGCCATAGATCTCACTCCTCCAGTTCTTCCAGGCTCTCGGACCATGACCTCGAGAGGGTAGTCAGCATGCTTTTAAAGTCGCAGGCGCTGGCCCAGTTATTGCATAGCCCGTCTCAACAGACAGGGGCTACCCCAACGCCTGCTCAAGTTCCTCCTCTGACTACTTTGCTGAGTTCGGAGCCGGAGGTCATCGATGTTAGTACCGTTGGGGCGTCGGAACCGATCCCTCCATTATCAGTTCCTTCATCGGCTCCGATCCCTTCATTGGCTCCGTCCTTGGAGGGATCCGGGCGTAGAGACTCCCTCATTGGCTCCGAGGGGGCGAGTGGCATCAGACTCTTGTCCGACCCTGTTCTCCCACTCGGAGCCTCGGCGCAGGTGAGTTCGGCCCCGACATCGGACTCGGAGCCATCCCTCTCGGTGCTGGGAGGAGCTCTCATCTCCTCGGAGCTGGGACCCTCTTCCATGCCTGACAGGGGCGCTGTCTCCCATACCGGCGCCATGGTCGGCCTCGTCGGCCCCTCCCTCCACGGTGCCTGCTTCAGCCCCTGCCTACCCTCCCGAACCCAAGTGCGGAGGGGAGCCCCCTCAGAAGAAGACATGCAGGAAGAAGCATGTCGACTCCCCTGAGTCAGTGACATCTGACACCGAACTGGATGATTCGGAAGGGTCCCCAAGGTCCCCCTCTGAGGATGTCTCCTTTTCTGACATCCTAGAGATCCTTAAACAGAGGGGGAACTGGTCCGCCCTCAATCCTTCCGAGGACGAGTCGGTGTACCTGGATGCGTTTGGTTCTTGCCCTTCCACCTCCTGGGTGTCCCTGCCTTTCGACCCACTCATGGAGGTGGTGGCTAGGAAGGTGTGGATGGCTCCGGATACTATGGAACCAACTCCCCGGAGGCGTACAAAATTTATTACAGCCCCGGCAGACAAGCAGTTTCTGTCTAAGGGCGTCCCCATTGATGCCATGGTGATGGCGGCAGCCACTAAGAAGGAGTTGGCTGACCCTTCAGTACCTGTCCATCCTCCTAATAAGGAATCTAGGACTATGGATAGGTATGGCAAGCGGATGTTTTCTTCAGCGACCTTTGCCACGCGGTCGCTGAATTACTTGTGCCATTTCACCTGTCTTCAGAGAGACCTCCTTAAAGAACTGGGTGATACCTTACAGGACCCAACAGCTGTGGGGTCTCAGGAAAAGATCAACTCCCAGCTGGGGACCCTGAACTCTATTGTCAACTCCTCCATGCAGCTCATTTCTTATGCAGCCGATGGAGCGAGGAGGGCCGCAGGCACGGGCGTTGCTCTAAGGAGACATGCCTGGATGCGGCTTTGCAACTTTGCTGACCCCTTTAAGGCGTCCTTCACTAACACCCCCTTTGATGGTTCTGCCCTGTTTGGACCTCAAGTGAAGGATACATTGACCAGGTGTGAGCAGGAAGGCAAGACTCTCTCTGCCGTGGGAGTCCGTTTTTCCACCCCTTCTAGACCATACCCTAAGGGTCAAAAGGGCAGAAAGATGTGGTTCCGTAAACCCCAGGGAGTACTGCGTGACGCACATGGTGAGCTCCCCTCCAGAGGCAGAGGAGGGAACAATAACAGACACTGCCTAGGGGCAGGGGGGGGTCCGCAAAATCAGGGTAGCAGAGAATCTTTCTCTGACAAACCCTTCCAACACCCCTGAGGAGCTGCCCGACTGTCCACCTTCGGAGGCAGTCGGGGGAAGACTTTCACTGTACCCAGAAGCCTGGCATTCCCTTATGCAAGACAGATGGGTACGGTCGATCATATCTGAGGGTTACAGAATCCCCTTTATCCACACCCCGCAACAACCAAAAGGGCCTCTCCCAGATGTTCCACCCGGTCTGAGAGATCAATCAGCATCAGAAATTTCAAAGCTGCTGTCAAAAAGGGCCATGCAGTCAGTCCCAGCAGACCAACAAGGATCCGGAATCTACTCCAAATTCTTTTTGGTACCAAAAAAGATGGGCGACTGGAGACCTATTTTGGATCTCAGCAGGCTGAACAAGTCTGTTCAAAGAATGAAGTTTCGGATGGTCACGCTACAGTCCATTCTACCCTTTCTGGGTCAGGACAATTGGATGTGCTCTATAGATCTTCAGGATGCGTACTACCATATCAAAATGAACAGGCGCTCCAGAAGGTTTCTCCGCTTCCGGCTGGGAGCCAGTCACTACCAATTCAGAGCCCTGCCCTTTGGCCTCACCTCAGCCCCCAGGGTGTTTACCAAATGCATGGCAGTGGTTGCGGCTCACCTGAGACAACGAGGATTCCAGGTCTTTCCATACTTAGACGACTGGCTCCTTACTGCCACCACCAGGCACCAGCTACTTCAAGCCAGGGATTACGCTGTCTAAACGTGCAAAGCGCTAGGCATATCTATAAACTTCGAAAAGTCTGCCTTGTCGCTCTGTCAGCATATTACCTTCATAGGCACCGTGTTAAACATGGTGGAGTTGTCAGCAAAACTACCCACACAAAGAGTTTCAGACATTCGCAGCCATGTTCAAATCCTACTACAGGAGGACAGGGTCCAAGCCCGATTTGTACTGAAAACACTTGGTCTAATGGCAGCAACAATCACCTTGCTCCCCCTAGCTCGTTTTCATATGCGGCTACTGCAGTGGATGCTTTTTTCCCAATGGTCCTTTCAGCAGCTTCCCATGTCTCACAACATTCTCATCACTCAGTCATGCAAGAGACCTCTCGTGGTGGATGGTCTCGCCTCAGGTGCTCCTGGGCAGACCTGTTGTTCTCCCCCCTTCCGGTTGCCACCGTGACAACGGATGCCTCCCTGATCGGGTGGGGGGGGGGCATTTTCAGGGCAGGACAGTCCAGGGCACATGGCAACCCTTCGAGTGCCACCTGCACATAAATGTCTTGGAGATGAGAGCGGTACTTTTGGCGTTGCAGACCCTTCAGAACTCTCTACCCACCGGGACAATTGCAATTCAGACAGACAATATGTCTGTAGTGTGGTACATTAGCAAGCAGGGCGGAACCAGGTCCTACCCCCTATGTCGGGAAGCGCTCAGACTTTGGCAGTGGGCAGTCTCTTCTCAATGCTTTCTGGTAGCAACGCATATTCCAGGGAAGTCCAACGTCATAGCGGACAGACTGAGCAGGGCCATTCTCATGCCCTAAGAGTGGTCTCTCAACCAGCTAGTAGCAGAACAAATATTCAGAAGGTGGGGTCAGCCTTGCTGCGACCTTTTCGCAACCCCTCAAAACAGCAAGTGTCAGAATTTCTTCACCATCTTTCCTCTTCCGGGTCTCCCTCCCAGAGACGCTCTAGTCCACGATTGGCCCTGGGGTCTCCTATACGCTTTCCCCCTTAATTACTCAATTAGTCCTGAAAGCAACTGCCTTGAGATCCAGGATGATCCTCATTGCCCCTTACTGGCCCCGACAAGTTTGGTTTCCGTTCCTGCAACGTCATCTACTAGAGCAGCCCTGGCATCTGGACCCAGTGCCAGACCTTCTGACCCATCAATCGGGCGGGCTGCACCAATCCCTTCCATCTCTCAACCTCACAGCTTGGTTGCTCCACTTCCAACCCTAGCCAGGCTTCCCTTAATTTCTCAGTCAGTACGTGATATCATCCTTGCCTCTCACAAGTCTAACACCAGAAGTATGTATGCTAGTAAATGGAAGCGTTTCTCCTTTTGGGCAAGGAAAAATCAAGTGGACCCTTTCACAGCTCCTGTCCAAACAGTTCTAGAGTTTCTGACGGAACTTTTCCAAACGGGCTCTTCCTCAGCCACTATCAGGGTCCAGTTGGCGGCTATTGCAAATTTCCACGTTGGCTTGTCAGAGACCAGTATTATGTCCCACAAGCTTTGCAATGCCTTTCTAAAAGGAACCCTATTACTTAGGCCCCCGGTTAAAGACCCTCCTCCACCGTGGGATCTAAATTTGGTACTGTCTTCTTTAATTCTGCCTCCATTTGAGCCAGCTGCCTTCTGCTCGTTAAAACTGCTCTCGTGGAAAACACTTTTCTTGGTAGCTATTACCTCAGCGAGAAGGGTTACGGAACTACAAGCTCTCTCTGTGTGCCCCCCTTATCTTGTTTTTCACAAAGATAGAGTGTCTCTTAGGACTAATCCTTCCTTTTTACCTAAGGTATTCTCTGAAAAAAATCTTAATCAGACTATTGATCTCCCAGTCTTCTTCCCAAATTATACTGATAGAGCTGAGAGAAGACTACATTGTTTAGACATCCACCGTCAACTACGCTTCTATCTTGATAGAACAAAACAGTCAAGAAAATCAGAACAGCTCTTCCTGTCTTATGCGGAAGGAAAGCAAGGCCTTCCAGTTCCTAAAGTAACCTTGTCCAGATGGCTGACCTCTCTTATCACGTTAATCTATCAATTGAGGCATAAGGAGCCCCCTACCAAGCCTAGAGCTAATTCAACTAGAGCATTAGCTTCCTCAGTAGCGTTTCAAGCAAGGTTACCTATGGATTCTATTTGTGCAGCGGCCACATGGGCCTCCCCTCATACCTTCATTTCTCATTACAAACTGGACATCGCCTCCAGAAGTCGGGCTGATTTTGGTTCCACTGTACTCAAGAGTCTGTTCCATTGAGCCACCCAGGACTAAGGTGCTAGGGACACTGTCCCATCCAGCAAGAATGAAGGCGAGATTGACAACTTAACATTGAGAAGTTATGTACTTACCATAACGTTCCATGTTAGTTGTCTTCTTCTCGCCTTCTTTCTTGCGTCCCACCCTCCATCCCCCTTGCCTGGAAAGACCTAGAGTATCTTGTGAGATGTCTTTTGTCACCAGAGTTATCTTCTCAGCTAGCTCTTTTGCTCCCCTTTTGGTAGCCCTTGTAAGAGATATATGTAGAAGAGCTTATTTTTACATATATTAGATAGATTTACTCTTTTCTTGGGTGGGACATGTATGTCCATAGTGTTAGCTATCAAACGAGATCTGGGTATATGACGCCTAGCATTATGGGACATAGTATAGCCTCGAGCCGGTGAAAATAGCTCTCAAGCTTTAGTAATAGGCCGAGTCGGAGCCGAGGTTCGGCTCTGAACCCATCCAGCAAGAAAGAAGGCAAGAAGAAGACAACTAACATGGAACGTTATGGTAAGTACATAACTTCTCATTATATGTTAACAGTTCTTACTGTAACTTGTCTCGTCTCCTACCAGAATATTTGGGCACTGAGAACACCAAACCTTTTTCCTGTTAGTGATAGCAACATTACATTCTAACGATTTTTTAAAAGATGTGTCTTTTTTAGAGTTCCTATTATGTGATCGAACTTCAACAAGTTCGAAGCTTATATGGTCGAAACCATATAGTCGAACTTGCAGACATTCGAACACATTTAAAAAAAAGTGCGGAAAGCAAATATTTCCCTTTACTGCACTGTAGTGCGATCTCAATAGTGGTATATTTAAAGAGCAGAGGGTGTGGGAGCGAAGCCCCCTACGTGGGGGGGGGGCCTGCTTGCAACAGTTAGTTTACTGTTGCATGTTTTTTTTATGTGTTTTGAAACTTCGAACAGACAAGTTCGATATTGTCATGTTCGAAGTTTCAAAACTTTGATCGCATAATAGGAACCCCTTTTTTTTACACAATATCGGGGTCTCTCCCCTATTTTGTTAATTAATTCTTGATCAAATGAAAAAATACTAAATTCTCTTTAAAGCAATTGAAAATAGCTTGGCTGTCTAAATTGTATGTGGTGATAAATAACTTATGCTGATAAGTGCCACAGGATCTCAAAATGTCACTAGTCATGCTGCCCACTTCACCATTATCTGTATGGATATCACCAGGCTTATTATTATCCCCCAAAATGGGGGGTTATAAAAACCTGCTTGTCTTTTAGTTACAACTTCTTCCTTAATCTTTTCTAAAAATACTTTAGGATAGTCTCTCTTGATGAACATATCCAGAACATTGTCGCATTCTTTAAGAAGAACTTGGTTGTCTGTTATCACCTTTGCCATTCTCACGATTTGGTCCTTAACCACAGCCTTTTTCCGATGTGAAGGATGCCAGCTTGTGAAATGACGATATGTGTTAGAGAAATTGGGCTTCCAATAAATATTAGCAAAAAAGACTTATACTTAGAGAAATTAGGCTTCTGATAAATATTAGCAAAAAAAGCCTTATACTCTAAATTCTTAGCTATTTCCACATCTAAATAGGAAATTTTCTCCTTGTTGTAGGACCATGAAAATTTAAAAAATGGTACTGTACTATTAATATAGTTAAATAATATATTGCATGCTATATGTGATGCCCCTGCATTGGCCTAGTAATTAAGGAGCCTCAATCCTCACCACTGGCAACAGTGAGGGATGTATACAATGGGACAATGACAAGTACACACACAGTAAAGTACAATTTCGCTTAACAGCACACAGAGTTCACAGTCAGTCTGGGGCTAGTTTCTCCCTCTTTCTCCAGATCCCCAATAAGACTCCCCACTGGCACAGCTATAGAGTTAAATCCTTAGGCAGGGTTCCAAGCCATTGTGTCCCTGCCCAGGTAACTGACACACACACACACACACACACACACACACACACACACACTTTGAGATTTGATTTATACATAGACACATACCTGGGAAAGGTTGGCACAGGTTCACTAGCTATGCCCCCTTCTGCCCACACCATAAGGTAGTTGTCACTGCCACCAGAACCCGTTATCAGCTACTTTAAGGCCCTTTCTAAAGGGTGACCAATCCTACTGTGTGATAAATACTGTTACTATAAATCTAGATGGTAAGTGTGACCAAGAGCAAGGCTGTTTAGGAGTGGCTTGTGCAGTGTCACCATATACATATGCAAGCACTCTAAGAGCTTAAATATGTCTCACAAATATCAGCCACAAAGATAAGTGCCAATATATTTAATAATAAATAATAAAAGAACAAGACAATAGTCAAGCAACACAGTTACTTCAGAGTTGAGAATCACAGGAAATATTTTAAAACAGCATTGCAGGACAGTCTCAAACAAATACAGAAAACATCTAAACTAATATTCACTATATTCCTATCTATATCTAAGAGATACTGCGCCCTAAATAACTTACTTTACAGAGCAAGGTAAGTGCAGATAATAATGAGTAGATATTCTTGCTAGGTCCGATACAAAATACAAAATGCACACAGTCTCTCTCTCAGAGAGTTCTTAAATTACTATCAAACATTACTGCTGGATCATCTTGGATGACATCACTCTTTGTCACCTGCCTTCATTTCCCAGGCTAGCAGAAACTAACATCTCTGTGTTAAAAATACACATCTCTCAGATGTTTGCAGATCTTGGATGTCGTAAAACAAAAAAACACTTATACATTTTAAACCTAGCAATTATTTCTCTTTCAAGACAATAGAAAAACCTTTAGCTCTAGACATTCTGTCTCCTTCACTGAAACCAAGAGATAACAGAATTTTAAAACAAATTTAACTTATTTTCTTGACGTTTTTCAAGTTAACTCTGTATGTTCCAGCTTCTACTATTAAAACATACATTTGCACAGGTATATAGTTTATATACATTTATGTTCTTTTCCAGTAGGGTACACTGTGGACACATCCTTGAAGCTCAGTACTGTATAAACCATGTTTAACACACACTTCTGCGTGAGTAGTTTAATATACTCATAACATATAGTTCTCTTATATTTGTAAGACAAGCATATGAATCATGTTGATATTCACAAATGACATAATTATTTACAAAATTCCAGATAGCTGGGCTGGCAGTGTCACACTGCAATACATGCCCAGGTTTTTATGTCGCAAAACCTCTAGGAAATTTAAAGAGAGGATTTATAAACACCTGTCAGATATTAGAAAATGCAAGATCACTTATGCTTTATGTAGACACATAGCAGAATTTTCTATGCATTCTTTTAAATTTACCATCATTGAAAAGGTGGTGAATGATCCAAGAGGTTATATCGTTGATGAACATTTAGACAAAAATGAATTGAAGTGGCAGCTATTGTTGAATGCTACATGTCCCCCTGGGTTAAATGATGCATGTTCCATCACTGCAATATTGAAGTTAAAGCAGCTGGAAGTTCGACATATATTTTATACTGTCTGTTTATTTTAAAGTCCTGGGGTTATTTCAGTATTTATGGACTTCATGTGATTTCATTTTTCATTGGTTGGTCTTAACAACTGAGTTTAATTGGAAGCTGGGTTTACGAATTTATATAATGTGTGAGATTTGCTTTAGATTATTTGTTCTGATGACGTTTCTACGGTGAGGAACAAAAGCGCTCATTTTTTTATCATTATTAAACAGTTTTTATACTTGCCCTGTGCCGTTGTCATTTTGGCTATTGCCGCATATGATTGTGTGAATTTAAAGACAGAAGGAAAATTTTGGAAGACTGAGAAGAAGCAGTTGTACCAAAAGAGTGCTTCTCTTCGGTCTTCACAAAGGAAAGCAAGAAGAGGATACCATGCTGGGAGTACAGGGGACAGTCGCTAGACATGAGATGATGGATTCCAGAAGGGAACCAACTGCCATAAGGAATGATGACATACAGAGACCTAATGACCTTCCTTTTAGGGTCCTCTGAAATGTAGTCATTGAGATGGCACATCCCCTGATGGAAATTTTTAACAAATCACTACCTATTGTAGATGCGCCCAATGAATGATGGAAGTGAGAAGCATCCTGGGAACTACATGCTTACTATCATAACAGACGTGGCAGGGAATATTGTGAGAGAATTCTGAGGAAAATACTGGTTGCATTCCTAAAGGATAGCAACCCCTAGAATAATAACCGACTTAGGATGATGGCCAGAAGGAGCTGTCAGTGAGTCTTTATCTCTTTTATGACTGGGTTATAGGATGTAGTACCTACAGATATGGTCTTTCTGGACTTCACCAAGGGTGATCAGAAAACAATTGAGTAAGGGTTTAGGACTGAGACTGGGGATCTGGGTCACAGCATAGTTAAAGAGTACGATAAATAGGATTGTGGTGAGAGGGACAGTTTCAGGAATAAGGACAGTAATGAGTGGAGTATCATAGGGCTCAGTCCTGGGTCCAGTACTCTTCAATGTGCTTGTTCCAAACATAATCTGAGAGAAAAGAGAATATGATAAATGCCTTTGCTGATGACCTAAAAAAGTGGAACAGCACAGGGGAAGGGAAGGCTATAGGAAGGCAGACCAATTAGAAAGATGACAGTTGAGCATCATTTCTGAAACACAAAAGTACTTCACTTGATTGACAGCAATCCTGGTATGATGTGTCATTAAGGAGTGTGGAATTGATGACAAAAGAACAAGAAAATATTGTGGGCCCATCAGGAGCAGAGTAAGAAAGAAGAGCAGCAGCATAAAAACACAATACGGAGGTACATCATCAAGGGGATAGCCCCCCCCCCAGAAGCAAGAGGTAATGCTCCCACTCTACACCCTGGTCAGGCCAAAGTCTGAGTACTCAAGGGAGTTCAGGAGGCTGTAGCAGCATAGAAACATCAGTTAAATAGAAGAGGACAGTTACCAGAAGGGTGTGAGGGTTGGAGGAGAAAGAATATGGTATGACCGCATATTAGATATGCTGAAGCTCTTCTTAGGGGTTGCCAGAAGAGACAGAGGACATAAGATATGAGTGAAAAATATCATGTCATGGACATGCAGCAGGGTCACGTTGTACAGGAAGGATAGGGGATGCACAGGCAGCAGAATGTAGGGATCAACCCTGGATCTAGAAAAGTCACAGATCGTACCCATAGAATGGACTACTGAAATAAGTGATGGAAAGGGAACCCACAACGTCATTAAAAATAGCATGGGATAAAGGGAGAAGTGTGAGAATGAAGGTAGGGATAGAGACATAGAATGTTAAATGTAATGCTGATAAGCGTAGATAACCTTACTGCCTACTGTGATCAAACAAATGTAATGCATTTTATATATATATATATATATATATATATATATATATATATATATACGGATTCATTTCAGAATCTCGAAATTCTAAAACATCGAATTTCATATGACCGAGACCATATGATCGATGTTTCGGAATATCAAAATTCCGAAACAAACTAAAAAAAAACAAACAATTTAAATGTTTCTGTAGTGGGGGGGCAAGCCCCCTGCACCCCCCACACCCCCGCTACTTAAATATTCCAACTCCGAGATTGCACTACAGCGAGGAAAATGGCAATCTCCCATTCTGCGCTATATGCAGATCTCCATTCAAAATGTCGGGATTCCGAAAGTTCGATCATATGATCTTTGCCATATGAAATTCGATCTTTCGGGATTTCGGCATTGTGAAGTGTTCCCATATATAATATATATGTATAAATAAATTATATATATATATATATATATATATATATATATATATATATATTTGTATATAAGTACACATACATGCATATTACACACAAAATTGAACACTCACACACACACATGCACGCACACACAGAGGTTAGTGGTGGCAGAAGTGTTATTCATTAATATTTTTAGCTCTGCAAATCATTTTTATTATATCTGAAATTCTTTGATGTACTGTCAGAGTAAGATTATTTAACTAATGAATAATTTTGTTCTGATTAATTGTACAGGGACCGGACTACAACTGTCGTCAATGTAGAGGGAGATGCTCTAGGGGCTGGGATCCTTCATCATATTAATCAAAAGGAAATGAAGAAAGTACAGCAAAAATCAAGTCATCTGAATGCAGAAGCAATACCCAACTGTAAATCTGAAGCAGAAACATCTCCTCTTGTAGAATATAAAGACTTAGCCTGTACACCAACAAGCGTTACAGATCCTGAATCAAAAGAATCTATTCTGTAAAGAAAGGTTTGGTACAGATAATCATAGCAGAATGATGGTGACTTTATTGACAAGACCAAGAACATCAATAATTTCCTTTTGGTTAAAAAAGAAAATGAACTAATAATTGGTCACTAGCTAAATGTATAGGTTAGCTCTAATTCATAGTGGATTTCAGAGTCTGGCATGATTTTTATAAACAAAAACACAAGCCAAGCTATGACTTCTGAAGATTGCTGTTTGATGAGTACCTGCTTACCCTTGACATTATATAAATTTTTTACGCCAATAAAATTTCCATTTGTGACCATTGCTAGCTGCATGGCTTGGCAATGGTTGTTGACGGCATAAAGAGGTCAGGTTAAGTTGTGCAAGACAACAGACTCTAATTTGCCCACCTGTACTTGTGTTTCAAATAATAAACCCTAAACACAGTGAAGAACTTTCTTTATTGTATAGAAAGATGTAGACCTAGTTTAAGTGGTCAGATTTTACCCCATTCCACTTATTGCTCACCTTGCCTCTGTCCCAGAAAAAAAAAGATTACTTATGGTCAGATCCTGTGGTTCTTTTCCTAGTTTAGAAAATATTTGACACTATCCTTTGGTCACAGCTCCTTTCCTAACTGCATACAATAAAATGAAGGACTTAGCAGGGCTTTGTCCATTAGCTTGTTGCTTAGTTTTCAGCTGTATCATCTTGAATGAATACAGAGTTTCACAGACTAGTCCAGGATATTGTTTTTTCAATGTGTCTGTAGGAATGAATACTGACTAGTCTGCGATATTGGTAAAATTGCATCTCATTTCTCCTTTTTGGGACCAGTTTCTGGGATTGACTTCTGTTGTGACCACACCCTCACCAAAGATACTGTTGCACAACATACGTCCCAGCACAGCACTGGCGTGCACCTTTGTGTGTTGTCCAGTTAATTTATGCTACACAATATAAGCAGAGGTTATGCTCACCCTACAGAACACACAATTCACAAAGAATGATTGTTTAGCATAGAGTTTGAGACTCAGCCTTTAGATACCATCACATCATTATTGACTACCCATTACACTCCTGTTTCACGATAATTATTGACTTAAAATTCAGTGCTGCCTTAACAGATCGTATCCTGTCAGTCTGTCTCACATTATTGTCTTTCTATTTTACCAACATTTATGGAAAGTGAGGACTGAGATCCTTGTGGTGAAATTTATTTAGTAATTAATCTCACTGGATGAGGGTTGTTTACTTTGAAATAATGTGTAGAGTATCTTGAATTATAGTAGCTACACGTATGATTTTTTTCTGTTAATGAACAATGTTTGTCCTAAACTTGTTTCTGTTTACTTTCTATGCAAATCATCTTGCTTTGCTGAAGACTAAAGCTAGATTCAATAAACTAAAACCCTGTCAAAAACCTGTTGGTGAAATGTTTATGCAGCTATACAGAGGCATAGTGTATTCACTGAATTATAAATCACTTTATGCTTTTATAAGTGCATAACATTTATTGAAGAAAATACAGTGTGAATCAAGATTTGCTAACAGCTGTGATATGTATGACTTAATGCTTTGCTTGAATTTACAATTAAATACTTGTAGTTAAAGACAAAATATAACTGAAAAATCACATGGGGTTTATAAGATGAACACAGTGAAAGCTAAAGCAAAGTTGAAGACCCTTAACAACACTGTTCAGTCTCAGCCTCCATACAGGTTTTGTACCAAGCAAATGGAGAAAAACTACAGTCATTCCACTGCATAATGGAGGACCTTCCACAGACCCGTGAAATTACAGAACTGTAAGTATGACCAGTTCATATGCAAATCCATGGAAAATTTCAGTCACAACATAGGAAACCTCCAAACACTGGACCCATCTCAGTTTATATTCAAGGATAGGTCATGCTTATATAACCTGGAGGATTTTTTGAAAATGTCACCAAAGCAATGGATGAAGACAAAATAATGCATGCCACATACCTTGACCTAGCCAAAGCTTTTGACACAATTCCCTACTCAGGTGTAGTAGAAAAGCTAAATAAACTGGGAATAAGCCCGTGTCTCATCTGCTGGATAGCCAAGTGGCTCACAGATAGGGCACAGGAAATCAAAACAGGTTAAGTTACATACAGTAAGAGGCCAGTCTCCAGTGGAGCCCTCCAGGATTCTCTGCTGGGACCTCTCCTGTTTGGCATCTACTTTTCCATAGTAAAAGCCAATGCCAAAGGGCTCTGGCAGACCAGGTTTGCAGATGACTGCAAGCTAGAAGCAGTCATTGAATCTCCAAATGACTTTGCCATCCTGTGAAACTAAATGCAAAAAAAAGCATTATTGTATCATGTGGTAAGTCATCGACCCCAAGGAACTACCACATGGAAAATACGTCCCTAAGAGTTGACCCAGTTCAGAATTTGGAAACTTATATGGACAATTACATAACCTTTGACCAACATGTCCAGTGTTGTAAAACGTCCTTCTATATTACACAGCTTATAATAAACAAAGGGATTGTGTCTAGCTCTAGGGATGTAATTTCCCCCCTTTACTCAGCCCTCACTAGGCCAGTCATTGAATATAATGTACCCTTTGGCATGTATCTGTCCAGATACATGCAACAGCTGGAATGCCCACAATGGTATCTTAATAAAAAGATACAAAGCCTAAACAACATGCCCTACATGGCCCAACTCAAAGCCCTGTCATCATACTCAAGTATCCTACAGACTGCTAAGAGGTGACTGGCATATAAGTCATCCTCCAACTCACTACTGATGGATTTACCGCATATCAGCAAATCAAATGTCATCCGAAATACTTGGTCTAGGGATATAAACCTCTTCTGCAACATCAATAGAACAGTTTGGAGGGACAGGTATATCTCACAGAGGATAATGCTACTCTGGAACAGACTCCCCCATCTACAAACAACAAAGTTCATCTCTATTCATATTCAAGCACAACTTGGATCTATATTTGGGAAACAGAAAACTTCCCCTAGGACTGCCCCCTTTAATACTAATGGACAGAGCCAGCTCCTAAATGCTTTATCTCATGCACAGGAACACTCAGATTATTTGTGGTATGATTCCAGTTATTCTTATTATGGGTAATATATAATTATCAACCATGGAATGGATAAGGCCCATCTCTAACCAAATGAAATTGGTCATTTTGAGCATAAAAATGTAAATTAGCTAGACATAAAATGGCCCACAAGGGCAGCTAGCCTAGTACTTAGCTATGAACCTATAAGAAAAATGCAGAATTTAGACCCTGCCTATTGCTCATTTGAGATGGATATCCAATGTTTTTCCTCCCTCCAATGAAGTTTTAGTGAATCAGTCCATGACTCTACTTAATATTAACTGCTAGAGACTTGATACTGTGTGTGTTTCTGGTTGATCTAAAGTACCTGAAAAATGGCAATATTGTTCTTCACCAGACACCAGACTCCCTAACCTAATTCATTACAGCAGAATATTGTCTTATTTTCTACATTAAGCATGTAAATGTCCCATATCCTATATAATAACGCCTATCCATTAGTTTCTTTCATCCTATTGTATAATATATGCCACTGGACAGTGAGGGGGTCCCATATTCTAGGTGAGTTCCCCCTCATCTTTCATATTCAAATCGTGAATCAATGCAGTTTCAGAGTGCAATTAGATAGGTTTGAAGTGATTTTGCTATATAATAAATGCATGAAAGAAGTGGCCAAGCTGTGTAGTAAGATAGACCCCTCCAGACCACCTCTTTTACGTGAGATAAACATATTAATTTGGTTGAGCCTGGGGTGGGGGGAGAGATGATATGTCCATCTGAAGTCCATGATGAGGTTCAGTAAATATGGTAGTCAGTGTGACAACTTTATAGGCAGAAGTTCTAACAATGTAAATAAACTTGAGTAAAAAATCTCAAGTACCTGAAAAATGGCGATATTGTTCTTCACCAGACACCAGAAGTGAGATGGAGGATGCTAAGTGGGAACTGACCCAAGAGAGGATAACATACAGGAACCTGATGGGCTTCCTCAAGCCTCTGAAGAAATCTGAGCCATGCTCCTGAAAGGAGTAAGATGGACCTTATTTGAAAGTATTGTCATCTTGACAAAAGTTGCCCTACTTGTTTCCTCTTTAAATCCAGATATGCTTTACAATAACCTGGATCCTTATTTACACAAATCTAGACAGCACTGTATCTGTAACCTGATTTGTTGCACCCAGAATCCGAAACCTAATTCATTGCAGCAGAATCTTGTCTTATTTTCTACATTAAGCATGTAAATGTCCCATATCCTATATAATAACGCCTATCCATTAGTTTCTTTCATCCTATTGTACAATATATGCCACTGGACAGTGAGGATGCTAAGTGGGAACTGACCCAAGGGAGGATTACATACAGGAACCTGATGGGCTTCCTCAAGCCTCTGAAGAAATCTGAGCCATGCTCCTGAAAGGAGTAAGATGGACCTTATTTGAAAGTATTGCCATCTTGACAAAAGCTGCCCTGCTTGTTTCCTCTTTAAATCCAGGTATGTTTTGCAATAACCTGGATCATGATTTACACAAATTTAGACAGCACTGTATCTGTAACCTGATTTGTTGCACCCAGAATCCCTAACCTAAATAATTGCACCAGAATATTGTCTTATTTTCTACATTATATATATATATATATATATATATATATATAAAATATAAGAATATTGTCTTATTTTCTACAGGCGGGATAGATGAGATGTCCATGTGAAGTCCATGATGAAGTTTCAGTAAATTTGGTAGCCACTGTGACAGCTTTATAGGCAGACGTTCTAACAGTGTAAATAAACTTGAGTAAAAAATCAATTAATTAATTTTGATTACAGTGATGTTAGCAAGAAAGAGTGGAAATAATTTCCATTGTGGCATTTAACTGCCAAAGCAGTCTGTGTAACTCGACAGGTAGCACATTTCCCTTTGGTTCAGAAGACCATGGTTCTATTCCCACATTGGTAGATGTATTAATTTTCCAATACTGACATGATCTTGCAGCATAAAAAGGGTGCTGCACTCTTGTGTGTGCCATCCTTCAGATAAGACTCTAAAACCCAGACCATGTCTGCCTGAGTAGGTGGTAACTTAGGTGAATGTAAAAAATTCTTTGGTATTTATTGAAAAGTAGGGGACTTTTATTTACAACTTACAATACATAAATGTACATATTTACAAAAAAAGAAATAACATCATACTTTAACTCTCCAAAGAAAATAATTACATTTCATACAGACCTCCATTCTTTTTCCATACCCACCACTTAATTTTCTTTATGATATTCAGTAGAATCCATTTTCCATTAAACATAACCTCATTTAACGTTTCATTCCAGATTATCCAAATTATACCAATTTTTTATCAATATTAACATATTATTTACTATATTCTCTATAAAAGCTATACTCAACCATATCCATATTTATTTGTTTATAATCATGCAATTCTTTAAATTTCCATGTTCTATTATTTTTCTCATAAATGTTAACTCTTTTACATGTAAAAAAAATGTTCCATTGTCTCCAATACCCACAATGCAAACACTCTTCAACTATTTTCTAAGGCATGTTTCATTTAACAGGTAACTTATTGATGTGTAATCTCCATAAAAATCTTGATACATCACATTCTTCATACACCATTTTTCCTTTATTTTATAGCTTTCATTTTTTTGTTCTGTTTAATGTTCCCAGAGATTCACACGATTATTTTGTCTCATAATATTCTTATACCAACTTTTCCTATTGTCATCAACTTTATCTAATCTTAATTTCCACATTTTTATTTTATCTTGGTACATTCCTATTCTATTCATTTTAGTTACATCCCTCCTTCTTCTTCTCCCTTCTGCCTTTCCCATTAGGGGTCACCATAGCGGAACAACGGTCTGCAGAACAATTGGCAGTAAAGTTTTACAGTGTCAAGTTGCCAGCCCAACGTCAACTCTTCCACAGAAGGAACACACATGCACACTCTCAGACCTAGGGCCAATTTAAAGTGTCCAATCCACCTGCAGCATGCCTTTGGGATGTGGGAGGAAACAGGAGCATCTGGAGGAAACCCACACGACTGCAGGGAGGACATGCAGACTCAAATCAGCAGGTACTCCAGCCGAGAATCAGACCAGAGAGCCTCTTGCTGTGAGGTGGCAACACTATCCGCTGCACCACCATTTTAATTGCATCCCATTCTTTTTATATTTTTCTTTAAATATATTTACTACCAACTTGTTCTCTTTTCCACTTACCCATCTTATAACCTTAAATAAATTTAAATATGCTCCATATACTATCGGATTCAGTAAGCCCAAACTTATGTACAAAACTCCTCTCTTAACTGGATTTGATCTAGATCCCCAGATAAATTTAAAGACAATTTCAATAAACTGCCTCTCCATGTCTTTTTGGAGCATCTATACACTGACTAGATCTGATTTTTCCTATCCATATGTGTTTATTAAGTGTACTTTTTATTTAATAACAGTTTATACCTACTCCACATAGTCTTGTCTTTTTAAATCTCTCAACATCTTCTCCCATTGCTTCTTTATTGTATCATACCATCCAAATTAAATTTCTAATGCTGATATTGTTTCCCAAAACTGTACACCTCTCAATTCTTTATTTCCTGTACATTTACATTTTTCTTTAATATTCAGTCCACTCCCTTGTAATCTATTAAATACATTTCTAATTATTTTTTTTCAATTTATTTTCCATTTTTTGCTGTTAATATTATATCATCAGCCATCAGCATAAGACATAATAATAGGATATTTTATTCCCATTTCTTGAATATATTTACTCTCATCCAGTTCCTCATTCAATCCCTTTATTATACTATTCATAACTATTGAAAACAAAATGCCACTCACTGGGCATCCCCTGATTTACACCTCTTCCAATATTTATTGCTTCACTAAACCAACCATTTACTAAAACTTTAATGTTAGTATTTTCATATACAGTTTTGCATACCTTTTGAATTTTTATACTAAAATTATATTTTGTATTAATTGCCATAGAATATTATGCTCTATTGAATCAACTGCTTTATTTATGTCAGTCACCATTAATTTTAGTTCTGTTTGATCTTTCTTAATGTCATCTATTTCTCTAAATATCATTAATACTTCCCGAGTTCCTTTTCGTCTGACCCCATATCTTCTTCTATTATATAATGCAATTTATCTTCTAATCTTTTTTGTATTACTTTTATAAACAATTTATAATCACAATTATACAGTATAGGTCTCCAATTTCGTATTTCTTCCTTCTCTCCTTTCTTCCATATAAATCTCATCACCCCTTTCACATGTCTTTACAAATTGTCCCATTATTTAACCATTCATTAAATACTTTTATTAGCATTTCTTTGCCATAACATTAGCTTTGCATACATTTGGTAGCCTATACCATATCTGCATCAACACATTTAATTACTTTTTCCATTTCTGCTACTATAGCCTGCTTTTCCAATTCTTTATTTCTCCTGAAAACCATTTTACCTTCCACAAACTTTTCCTTTTTAACCCTTTTCCTTTCACCATTTCTTTTACATACGTAACTACAACACCAATTATTTTAGATTGCAACTTTTCAATTCTTCCATTATTACTTTTCATTTCATTTCCCACATTAAACCACCCTCTTCGCTTACTTTAGCACTAAAGTATGGTGATAATTCTTCCTTCTTTCCTGTAAAAAAATATTTTTGTCTGTGTAGTAATTCTTTAATTTTCTCTTTGAGTTTTTCTGATAAATTTCTTCTTCTCTTCCAAAATAATTCCTTTCATTCCTATCTAAACAATTTAGAAGATCTTTTTGAATTAGCCATATTCCTTCTTATCTTTTGTGTTTCTTCTTTTATTCTCCAATATAAGATATATCTTTTTGTACTGCTCTTTAAATGTGATCCAACATTCTGTCCAGTTCTTATAAGAAAATCTCATTGTTAAATGATCCTTCCATAATTTTATGTCTTCCTGACCATAATTGTTCCACTCCTTTTCACAAATTCTCTTAACTTCTTTACTTACCTTAATATATTCTTTATTTTCCTTTATCTCAATCCGTATTGCTAAATTATTGAAAAACCTGTTTCTACTACTTGTTCTGTTCTAACTCTTATAGAGCTTGACAACATAGAATAATCTGTCTGAAATCTTCCTCTCCAATATGTCTTTTCACTTAAATGCCATAATTTTAAATTTCCACATTTTATTATCTCTTCCATTACTTTCTTTTCAGTTCTATATTTTTGCTTTTTATTTCTTAGATTACAATTTCTTAGATTACAATTAAAATCTCCTGTTACTCTAATATCCATAATTACTATAACATCATTTAATATCCCAGAAAATAATTTCCCCCTTTCTTTGTATAACACATATGCATATATTGCTATTATTCTATGCACTTTCTTTTCCTATCTAAAATCTACTACCATCAGCCCACCTAACTTAGCTAACATATAATCCAAAAATAAGAACTAGTAAGATAACAAAACCCACACAGTGAACTGCAACAACCGTTTTATTCCATAACCATAAAAAAGTACTTAGCGCTTTCACCCAAACATTAGGGCATTATCAGAGTACAAAGGATTAACATCAAGGTCATTCATATATATGCAAAAATTGCCTAATAACATAATTAATTAATTAAAAAGATGATTGATTAAACAATTCAGTGTAGAGGTATATTTTAAAGTGACTTGGCTCTAATATAAAACTACATGTTTAAAATACATATATAAAAAAATAGAAAAACTTATATTATTGTAAAATATGTTAAATATAAATATAAATTAATAAATATATTAAATCAAGACTATATACATAAAATATGGTCATATAAAATGTGACCTATATTTTAAAATACTTGAAATAGATATATTTTCATTAATACCTGGTAGCATACAAGCATTTAATCTGAATTGCCATAAACATTCCATAGCCTCAAGCATAGTCTTGTCATCACTGCCTTTGTGAACATTGTGTGGAATTCTATCTATGACAAAAAATATAAATCTTTTAAAATTTGGACATCTAGTACTGTGCATGTTTAAGGAACTCGTAGTCTTGTGTTTCTTGATATCCCTAGCATGCTCAACTATGCGTTCTCTTAGCTTCCTAATAGTTTTACCAACATAAAATGCCGGGCATGTTGAGCAAGTGGTCAGATATATCACCATATTCGTGTTGCAATTACAATATCCTGGGCATCTAATAGTCTAACTGTAACCCTGTATTGCAACATGGGGACCATCATTAATGTATTTGCAAGTGTGACAAGTACCACATTTACTCATTTTAGATGTTTTATATAAATTCCTATTACTATTAGACTCATAGATGTCCTTTAAATTTCTCCCTCTACTAAAAGTGATTTTGGGCTGACTTCCTAATATCTTAGATAACTCAGCGTTGTTGATAAAAACACTTGTCCATGTCTCCTTAATAACATTAGCTAAATAATGTGATGTATCATTATATGGCAAAATAAATGAATCGTATCTAGGCAAACTAGAATTAGCTTTGGACAAATTGTCACATCCATATTTAAGATGGTGAATTCCACACAATGTTCACAAAGGCGGTGATGACAAGACTATGCTTGAGGCTATGGAATGTTTATGGCAATTCAGATTAAATGCTTGTATGCTACCAGGTATTAATGAAAATATATTTATTTCAAGTATTTTAAAATATAGGTCAAATTTTATATGACCATATTTTATATATATAGTCTTGATTTAATATATTTATTAATTTATATTTATATTTAACATATTTTACAATAATATAAGTTTTTCTATTTTTTTATATGTATAGTGTTGACATTTATATATGTATTTTAAACATGTAGTTTTATATTAGAGCCAAGTCACTTTAAAATATACCTCTACATTGAATTGTTTAATCAATCAATTATCTTTTTAATTAATTAATTATGTTATTAGGCAATTTTTGCATATATATATGAATGGCCTTCATGTTAATCCTTTGTACTCTGATGATGCCCTAATGTTTGGGTGAAAGTGCTAAGTACTTTTTTATGGTTATGGAATAAAACGGTTGATGCAGTTCACTGTGTGGGTTTTGTTATATAATCCAAAAATGTTATTCCTTTTTTATATAATACAGCAATTACTGAACAACTTTTATGTCCCAAATTCCATATTATACCATCCATCCGTAGTGTTTCTGTTTGTTCTCTTTCTTCTTTATTCAAAATCCTAATATTTCTAACACTTTAATAGCCATACCACACTTATTACACCATTCTATTGTTCCAGTTATAACTGCATTTTAATACTATTAACATTTATCAACAGTATTCTAAGATTATCTGTTACCCTTCTTTCTACTCTGCCAGCAATTATTGTGATTATCCATTTTCTTTCTTTTTAGTTTTAATTCCCAACTCTTGGAATTTTCTTTTCCTATCTTTAATTATTTTCCCAATTCTATTTTAACCTCTTTCCAGTGTATATATTCTTCATCACCGAGCTCTGTACCACTTTCCCTTTCTACTTCCACTTTTTGCATATTACCTAAACTTTCTTATCAATGTATCCCACTACTTTTGCATTTCTTTATTTGTTGTTCCTCTAATTGTATTATTTTGCTTTCCTTCCTATTTAGTTGTTCAGTTTCACATTCTAACCCTTTGTCTTTCTCACAATCCATCTACACATGTCCAGTTTGCTTACAGTTATTTCTTTACAGCTTTTTGCATTATGACCAACTTCTCCACATAAATAACATATTTTTATCACAATTTTTCACAAAATGTCCGCCTTTCCCCACATAAAACATGTCTTTCATTGTCCCTAATATTTAACAACAGCTGTATTCCCATCATTATTATTTATACTTGGAATATGTACAATTTTACATTACATTCTCAAGCGCCTGTCCAAAGTCCTCTGTTATCAAGAACTTTTGAACTGTCTTTTACTTCATTACAAAAATATTTACATAAATATTATTAACAGTATCTCTTTCAGTCTCTGTTTGAAACTGGTATTGATTCTTTCTGTGTTTCTCAAAAAAAAGTCTTAAACACATAATTATTACCTGGATGAATGTCTTTGTCTCTATAATTTTTTAAGAACATTTCTAATGCTTCAGTCTCATAAAATGTCACAACATGTGTCTATTTATTAGAATAAATGCTGATACCTCCTGTGCATTTACACCTAAAGGCACAACTATATTTTCCTAAATTTCATACTTATTCTACTCAACTTTTTTGTACACTGAATTCTCAGCATATCCTTCTTTTCTTCTTTTTTCCATTCTCTTATTCTTCCTTTTGGGTTCTTTTTGAGACCCTACTATTTCTGCAAATGATTTCTTCTTTTCTTCATTGCTGCTCAGCTTCTCCATTATTTCGACCCACAAAGCTTCCATTCCTATCTCCAGTTTTTTCTGTTCCATTAAATTTTCTAATGTATCATCTCACAATCCTCCTGACTGAAGGAGACTATTTTTAACAATTAGTACAATATCATCCACATAATTATACATTATTGGCAGTTGTACTTCCTTCATCATTCTGTATCCAATGTTACTTGACATTTTATTAATTTCCTTCACTATTACATTCAGAACTAATAAGAAAAATTATAGTACTAGCTGGGCAGCCGTGCTTTATTCCACATTCTATTTTTATTTCTTCCCCAATCTAGCCATTTACATTTAGTTTCACATAGTTCCCTTCATAAACTGATTTTATTACTTCTAATATTTTTTGCTTACATTATATGCCTGCAAAATTCCCCCATAATGATTTATATTGAATATTATCATAGGCTATCCTTATATCCCCTATCATAACCTTCTCTTCTACATTTTTATTTATATCATCAATTATTTCTCTTATTATCCGTAATAACTCTTGACTACCCTTTCCTTTTCTTTCAAACACATTTTGGTCATATATTCTATCCATTTTATAACCTTTTTGTCATTATTCTCATGAAAATGTTATAATATGTATTTATTTCCTTTTTAATATACATTTTATTACTCCTGTACATATCTCTTTCTCTTTAATTCCAGTTTCTAACTATTCATTCATAACTTCTATAAACATAATTTTTATCACTCCTTCATTTCTTTATACATACCATATTCTATTCCGTCCAGTCCTGTTGCAGAATTCATGTTAATATCTTTTAAAATTTCATTCAATTCTTTCATAGTTATTTTTTGTTTTAAATACTCATTATCTTCATTATTTAATTTGTCACCTTTATAAATGTGTTCTGTGATTTCTTCTCTTTTAATAAATAATTTCAGTACATATTCTTTAATTACTTCTTATATTCCTTCTTGCTGTCTTATTTGCTACCTTCCATATTCTTTAATTCTCTTATTTTTCCTTGTTTTATTTTACTCAAATGTGGTGCTACCTCTTCTTGCTTTCATCACAAACAATATTTTTGTTTATATAACAAGTTATTAATTTGATTAATTTTATATATTTATCTTTCTTTTTCATAAATGGAATGTTTCTTTAATAAATCTCTGAATGTTTCTTGACTTAATATCTTCTCTCTCTCTTCTTCCTTATACATTCTAAAAACAGTTTATATATTTCTCTTTAAAATTAAGCCACCAAACAGTCCAGTTCTCATAAAACTTTCTCATAGTCATCATATTCATATGATTTTTCCATAATTCTATAAGTTCTTTTTTCTCTTCTAAATCTAACTCCCTTTCATTAATTCTCTTTATACCATTTCCCTTTCTTACATATGCCTCATTCCTGTAGTTTAACCCATATAGCCATATGATCCAAAAAGCCAGCACACTTAATTCCTTTATCTTTAACTTTTATCAGATATTAAAGAATAATAAATTCTGTCCTGATTTCATTCCTTTTGTAGGTCCAGTGGTTATTCTCCCATACACTTAACTTTCCACTTCTCATAATTTCTTTAACCATTTTAACATCACAATTGCTCTTATGTTTTCTTAAATTATAATTAAAATCACCCACCACTATAATGTCCCTATTTACACTAACATATTCAAGAATATTTTTAAACATCATTTCTCTTTTTTTGTTACATATGCATATAAAGCTATAATTCTATACACATATTTTCCATCTCAAGTCTATTACTATAATCTGTCCTAGTTCCGCTATGGTTACATCTAATATTTTAATGCTTTCTTGACATAAATATGCCTGAGCATGTCTCTTTCCCCATGTTCCAAACTACCACACCATTCCAAAGTTTTCAGTTTATGTTCTTTCTTCCTCTGTTAATAATCTGATATCTTCTAAAACAATATGTGCACCTACTGCAGCACATCGCTGTAATATACCTATTCTCCTCTTAAGATTTTTCATACTATTCACATTTAAAGCTAATATTTTCAGCTTTTAAAAACAGTATAATAACATTTTTATCCCTTTCCTTTATTTGCTCTAAGCATTATATTTTTGAATTTTCTTTTCCTTTCTTTAACTCTTTTCCCTATCAATTATTTTATTTCTTACTGTACGCCAGTCAGCGTCTTCCTCACTTGTCTTCCTGTTTCTTTTTCCTTGTTACTTTCTTCATGTGCAACCTCTTTATTAGTCACATCTTTTTGTACATTTTCTTGTATAACAAATTCTTCTATCTCTTTCTGCTGTATAACTTCATTTTCAATTTCTTGCACATTCATTTCATATTCTAGCCATGAATGACCAGTATTACCACATTATTTGCACTTTAAATCACATTTTTTTGCATTATGCCCCATTTTACCACATAAATAAAATTTTTTTTGTCACATTCATTGACTAAATGATCGTTTCCACAAAAATAAGTCTTTGGTTGACCCCTGTATTTCACAAAACCCCTATTACCATGAACATTAATAATACTAGGTACATGCATAACATTATCATTTTCCATTTTCAGTATTACTCCACATTCCCATCCCCCAGTCCATAGTCTTCTTTCATCACATATTTTTGTAGTGTCCATTACTTCTTTACATATAGTTAACAAATGATCTGATGTTGTCAATCTCCGTTTATTTCTGATGAATGGGACTCAGCTTGGCTGTTATACAGCTTGCTCCAGCCAAAAAACTCTTGAGCTAAGACTACCCACAATGCACCTCAGATCTCATTTGCCACTGTCAGCAAGATGCGTCAGGCATTGTTCTCAGCTAAGTCCTTAAAAATTTTCTATTTTAAACTAATTTTTTTATTTTGTTCTTGCTATCTCTATATCTTATATCTCTATATAATTGTTTTCAGCTGTGTGTTTGAATACTCTACCCTATAACTTTAGTATTCTCTGTTACCCTTGTTGATAACTTCCTCTCCCACCTTTTGTACCTCTTGTGGCAATTCTTAGTATCATCGTTGGTACCTCTCTTTCTTTTTTCCTTATACCTTTTTGGTATTCTCCACTACAGTTATTGGTAGATCTTCCATCTGTCCTAGTGTGTGTAATTAGTGTTTGTTACCTTATAACGCAAACTACTAAATTGGCAGAAAAACATAAAGGCACTTCTGGTTTCAAACAGTGTCAAGACTGTGGAAGAAAGATGTCCAATTCTGATGGGCATCTTTCATGCATTTATTGTCTAGGAGCTCCACATCTCAACCTAAATTGCGACATCTGTCAGGCCTTTAGTCACCGGGCCTTGATCGAGTGTTGAAATAAACTCATTTAAAAGGGTTTGTTGAAAATTTCTTTTAGTGAAGCCTTGTCCAAGTCTGACTACCCTCCAAAATCAGACCCTTCCATAAAGAAAAGCCACTTGGTATCTATGTCTCCCATGGCACTGTTGGTCCAAAAACATAAGGCTGCAGTTCTGATTACCTCCTTGGAACAGAAAGCAAAGGTACTGAAGCTACAAACTTCAGAATCGTTGGCACTGACTACTGCTACTACAGTGCCTTTGGCAACAGCATTGGCACTGGTATCTTTGGTTTCCGACTTGGTGCCAACTTCTCCAATGGCACCTCAGCAGGCTTCACCCACCCCCTCTGTGCCGAAACCAGATCCAATTCTCCCCAGGATGAGGTATTCACCTTCCACATTCCCCTTTGTTGGCCAGCTGCCCAGTCCATTTCTGGACCAGCCAGAGTCTCCTTCAGGATTATCCGTTCGATCCTCCAGGAGTCTCTCAGAGGTAGACATTATGAGACTGCTGGGTCAACTGTTGGCGGCCAGAGGTATTCCTACTCCTTGTCAGGCCCCTCTCCTATCCGGAGTTGGGTTTTTTCCCCCAAGGACTCCTGCACTATCTCCTCCTTTGGCTTCCACCAGAGTTTCGGAGCCTAGCACTTTGAATCACCAGCATTTTAATTCACCTGGTACCAACTGTTCCAGTGCCATTAGGCATCCCTACCTGGGCACCGGATGTTGCTGTGACTTCTTCGGTTCCCTCCTTGGAACTGACAGATTCTTGGGGCCAAGACTCCACCTCCAGTTCTGAGGATCTTGGATCAGCTCCTATTTTTTATTTGGAGCCAACGTTGGCTGTCGGGACTTTGTCGATTGAGGGCCCTTTCCCGGCTCCTGCTTTGAAAGGCAGACTCTCGGAGCAGGGTGTGACCTCGGTTCCGAGGTGGCCATTCTCAGTTCTAGGCTCCCACTTCTTTTCAGGGGGGTTCTACCTTCCAGGTTTTGAAGATAGCTTTAGCCTCTGCAGACTCTCAGTTGGTCCCTTCTGCATCTGACTGTCATATTACCATATCTTCTTGTCCAGAGCTGACACCAATCACCATGACAGTACAGCGAGCACCAAAGCTTCAAGTTACCCCTGTAGAGGGCCCCTCGTCTTTGGTGTCTTCCTCAGAGATTCCCACTGAACTACCCCCCTGTAAGAAGACATGCAAGAGGAAGCACCTAGATTCCCAGGAAGAATCTGTCATCGAGGACATGGATTTTGATGAAGGGGAAGGTTCCTCTGGTCACCCCATGAAGATTTCTCCTTTGGAGACATCATAGAGATCCTCTAGCAGAGGGATAACTGGAAGCCCCAAGACCTGACCTCAGAGGAATTTGTGTACTTGCAAGCATTCAGTGCTTGACCATCTGCTTCCTGGGTGACCCCACCCGCTGACGAGCTTATTAAGCTGATTACTCAGTGGGCTTGGAAGGCCCCTGACTCCATACAGCCTATTCCCCAGAAACCAGACAAAATTCTAGCCCCGCCAGAGGACCACCAATATCGGCCCAAGGGTTTAGCAGTAGATGCCATGGTGGAGGCAGCTGCCACCAAGAAGGAACTCGCCACTGAGAGTCCTACTGTGTATCCGCCTAACTGGGAGTCTAGGACAATTATATCACGAACAAAACTTTTGTTGGAACTGCAAAATCTTTTAGAAACGCACACAAATCACCGTAGTATCACCAAAACAAAAATATCACGAACAAAACTTTTGTTGGAACTGCGAAATCTTTTAGAAACACACACAAATCACCGTAGTATCACCAAAACAAAATATCATGAACAAAACTTTTGTTGGAACTGCGAAATCTTTTAGAAACACACACAAATCACCGTAGTATCACCAAAACGAAAATATCACGAACAAAACTTTTGTTGGAACTGCAAAATCTTTTAGAAACACACACAAATCACCGTAGTATCACCAAAACGAAAATATCACGAACAAAACTTTTGTTGGAACTGCAAAATCTTTTAGAAACACACACAAATCACCGTAGTATCACCAAAACGAAAATATCACAAACAAAACTTTTGTTGGAACTGTGAAATCTTTTAGAAACACACACAAATGTTACAACTGTACTTGTAGCACAGATATTTTTGACTCAAATGCGAACTTTCAGCATCCTGTTACTAAGGAAAGATTTACTTTTAATTGCTCAGTAAATTGTAATACAACAAAATTAGTATATTTAGCAACATGCACATTATGTATGGCGTTCTATATAGGAAAAACGATGAGAAAATTGAAGGATCGTATAATTGAACACAAGTCAGAAATAAAAAGGAAAGTATTAACTAATGGTTTATACAAGCAAATTTCAGATTTTCATACACACACATTTAAATTTAGGGGTATAAATGTATTAAATATGGATCCAAGAGGGGGTGATGTAAATAATGTGCTTGAATTGAGAGAATACGAATGGATTGTTAGACTGCAGGCAGATTCACTACCAGGCTTAAATAATACTGTTAGTTTGAAGCCAGTATTGGTAAAAAAACAGAGAGAAAATATTTGATGAACATTATAAATCTGCTCTATGTAATCATAAATCTGTTCTATGTATCTATGTACTTAGTTACAGTTTGCTTTTTGTCATTTTAAGTATTTATGCATATAATATAACATCATTTCAATTATTTATGCATATAACACAATATAAGTTTATATATGAGCATAATATATTCACTCTCTGTATTTATTTTCTGGATGTTTTATAGCATGTGTTTATAACATATGATAAGGCTAGTTTATGAATTGATTTAGATGGTAAATTATAAATAGAACTTGTTTGGCTGGCTAGATCATGTGATTTTAATTGGACCTCTATTTAAAGTATGGAGAATTCATTGATTTTATGTACTGATGAAGGGTGGATAACCCGAAAGCTTTACTCATTAAATTGTTAGCGTTTTTAGTGATTTGTGTATGTTTCTAAAAGTCTAGGACGATTTACAGATTTGGAAAGCGGGTCTACCCTTCATCGACCTTCACACTCAGGTCCTTGAACTTTATGGCACACTTTACTAGACTCTAGGCAGATCTGATTAAGGAGTTATCGGATACTGTCACTGGAGCTCTGCCTAACAAGATGCAGGATAAGGTCATCTGTCAGCTAGCCACCCTATAGTCTATACTGAACTTGTCCATGAGGCTTATTGCACACACAGCCAAAGACACGACCAGAGCAGCAGGTTCCATCTTTGCCATACGGTGACAAACCCGGATGCGCATGTGTGAATTCACGAAACCCTTCAAGTCTTCCTTCATCAATGCTCCTTTTGACGGATCATCTTTGTTCATCCCCAAGGTAAAAGGCACACTAGCCAGATGTGAAAAGGATGGAAAGACCCTGTCTGCTGGGCATTCGTTTTTCTACTCCTCACATATTCTACTCCAGGAATCAGAGAAGTAAAAATATGTGGTTCAAGAAGTCCCAGGGGCCTTTCCAAGACGCACATGGTGGTGGCTCCCCTCAGGACAGAGGGGGGAGGTTAGACGGAAGAACAGCCATGAGGCAGAGGTGACCAGCAAAACCAGGTTCCAGACACTCCTTTCCTACATAACCCTACCAGTGCTCCTGAAAGGAGGCCCAATTGCTTACCTCTGGAAGCAGTCAGGGGAAGGCTCTCACTGCACTCAACAGCCTGGTGACAAATAGCCTGCATTACTTGGGTGCAGAGAGTCATTACTAGAGTCTGTCACATCCTTTTCACCCTTTTCCTGAGATTAGTGAGAAAAATCCACAGTGTTTCACCCAATTCAGAGGGATCAAGCAGCCATAGAGATTCAAAAGCTGCTAGAAAAAAGAGTCATCCAAGAAGTCCCACCAGACCAGATAGGATCCAGGTTTTACTCCAGGTTCTTTTTACTGCCAAAGATGGGGGACTGGAGGCCGATATTGGAACTCAGCCTTCTGAAGAAGTTTGTTCAGCTGACAAAATTCCAGATGGTTATGGTTCAGTGTATTCTCTCCTTTCTAGGGGAAATTGATTGGATGTGCTCTATAGACCTTTAAGACACGTATTACCACATAAAGATGAACAAACGCTGAAGAAGGTATCTCCACTTTCGGTTAGGGGGCAGTCATTATCAGTTCAGAGTGCTGCCTTTTGGCCTCACCACAGCCCCCAGAGTGTTCACCAAATGCATGGCAGTAGTCACAACTCATGTGAGACTACACAGATTCTGGGTGTTTCCTTATCTAAATGACTGGCTCCTCACTGCTCCTACCAGGCATCTACTGCTTCAAGCCACAGACTTCATCATACATTTGTTCAGTGCTCTGGGCATAACAGTCAACAAAGAAAAGTCACAGCTGTCTCTCACTCAGAACCTAGAATCCATAGGAACCCATCTCAGAACAATTTTGTGTATAATTTCTCTATCCTTTCAGAGGCTCCAAAAGATAAGGTCTCAAGTTCAATTAATTTTAGTAAAAAACAAACTGACCACTCTACTTGTCCTTCAAGCCCTAGGATCCATGGTGGCAGCCATTACCATGGTTCCCTTGGCAAGATTTCACATGAGGATACTTCAATGGCTTCTGGCTTCTCAATGGTCCATTCTATCACATCTGATGGCTCACCTGATCCTAGTAACAGGCCATTGCAAAAAGGATCTATCCTGGTAAATGCAGTCAGAAGAAATCCTAATGGGCTGTCCCTTTGTTCCCCCTCAACTCAAAACCATAGTGACCATTGACACCTCCCAGATGAGGCAGGGGAGCATTATCTGGGAAGAACAGTTAAAGACACTTGGTCTCCACAAGAGGATATCTTGCATATCAGTGTCCTAGAAATAGGAGCAGTGCTGCTAGGGTTGCAAGCTTTTCAATCTGCTCTTCCCCTGGGAACAGTTGCAATCTGGACAACATGTCAGTGTTATGGTACATCAACAAACAGGGTGGAACCATATCCTACCCCCTTTGCCGGGAGCTCCAATGTGATAGCAACCAAGCTGAGCATACACATTCTACTGCCTCACGAGTGGTCCCTCAATCCCAAAGTGGCAAAGGAAATCTTTCACCACTGGAGCTAGCCTTGCTGCAATCTCTTTGCCTCACCAATGAACAAGTGCAGCAGCATCTTTGCCCTAATTCCACCTCAGAGGAAGTCCCTGAGAGATGCGTTGCTTCTCGATTGGCCCTCGAGTCTTCTTTATGCCTTCCCCTTTCCCCTCATACCCCTCTTCCTAAAGAAAGCCCAAAGGTTGCGAAGCAAAGAGATTCTCATTGCTTCTTTCTGGCCCAGGCAAGTTTGGTTCCCCTTTCTATGGCCTCACTTGATTCACCATCCGTGGATTCTGGACCCAGTTCCAGACCTGCTCTCTCACCCGCAGGGATTGGTCCATTCTGACCTACACACTCAATCTCACAGCTTGGTTCCTCCAATTCCATTAATCACCAGGTAGATTAATATTACTTCCCTGTAAAAAAAAATTCTTCTGGCTTCCCATACACCTTCCACCAGGAGACTATATTCCAGTAAATGGAAGAGATTTTCAATTTGGGTCTCTGAAAACAATTTAGACCCCTTCTTGGCACCTGTTGTAAAAGTTTTGGAAATTTTAGCCACCCTTTTTGACCAGGGAGCTTCTGCATTCACCATTAGAGTTCAGTTAGCAGCCATTTCTAATTTTCACAATGGATTTGATGTCCTTCCTTAATTTTTCATTGCCTATGCAAGACCTTTCTCCAAGGTGCCTTATGCCTAAAACCTCCATTCAAAGATCACTCAGCTCCCTGGGCTTTAACCTTAGTTTTGCAATCTTTAGTATGACCTCCCTTTGAACCAGCAGCTACTTGCCATCACAAATTCCTTTCCTAGAAAGCTCTTTTTTTAGTAGCCATCACTTCCACCAGAAGAGTCTCTGAGATCCAGGCACTATGTGTGAAATCCTTATATATCAACTTTCATAAGGACAGGGTGTCATTGAGAACTAACCCTTCCTTTTTCCCTAAGGTGGTCTATGAGTCTAATATTAATCAAACTACTGAGTTAGCAGTTTTCTTCCCCAACATTTCCAACAAAGATGAATATTGCTTGCATTTACTGGACATTTATAGGCAACTACATTTTTACCTTGACAGCACTAGAGTCCAGGAAATCAGATCAATTTTTATTTCCTTTCCTGGCCCAAAGGTGGGAAAAGTTGTGTCAAACATGTCTTTATCTAGATGGCTGAGAGATTGTATTACTTTCATTTATGAACATAACAACCGAAAGTTACCTGCACCTGTAAGAGCGCATTCAACCAGATCAATTGCCACATCAGCTGTTTTTCATTCAAAAGCTTCCATGGATGAAATATTTGCAGCTGTAACTTGGGCTATGCCTCATACATTTATCACTCATTATAAATTGGATATGGTCTCCAGGGGAAGAGCATCCTTTGGGTCTATGGTTCTCAGGAATGTTCTTCCATAAGGCCACCCAGGAAATAAAGGACCCGGCGACTCTGTCCCATTCATCAAGAATGAACGAAGATTGACAACATCAGATAAAGAAGTTATGTACTCACCGTAAAGTTCCATCTGTGTTGTTGGTCTTCATTCATTCTTTACATCCCACCCACCTTCCCCCTCCTGTAGATTTCCTGGATTTTCAAACCCTTGTCTTGGGTTTCCATAGGGTTTTTGCCATGGACATTGCTTCTGCTTACAGTTTCTGTGCACATGCTTGCTATTGTCTGCAAAGTCGATCTGAGGTAATGAAGAGAGGGGCATTATGTGTAAAGTCTTAGCTGGAGAGTTTTTTGGCTGTAGCAAGCTGTATAATGGCCAAGACAGTTCCAAGGATCAGAACCGAGTCCCATTCGTCAAGAATAAATGAAGTTCAACAACACAGAATTATATGGTGAGTATATAACTTCTTTTTCCTTCAGTTCTTTTGATTCAACTTCAGTTCTAAACTGGATCATTATTTTTTTGTTGTTGCTTGTCTGTAAAATGCTTGCACCACATATTCTGACCATGGATATTTTTCTTTTGTTCATATGCACCCAAAACATTTTCCATGGTCTGCCCAGTCTCAAATATCAAGTCACAAAAGCTCTATTAATTAAAATAAATGCTCTTACCTCATTTGGTTTGACACCCAGAGGTACTATGACAGAGTCCCAAACCTCATGCCTGTCCAAACTTTCTTCTTTTTTACTGCTCACATGTACTGTATACTTCCTTTTTTTTTTTCTTCTTTCTTCTTTGTTCCTTCTCCAACAGTTTGTACATAAGGTTTTGTTTCAGGAACTTTCTCTGGCACAGTCTTCTATTTTTTCCATGAAGTCACTCAATGAAATTGCTGCTGCATTTTCTGGCTCACTTTGCTTTACCATTTCTTCCAAATAATCATCCCGCAACCCCACAATTAGAGGATTGTAATTTTTCATTTTTCTGAGGTAACTCTCCTTCAAACAATCTCCTCTGAAAGTTTTCCTCTGAATCCATCTATGTTTGAACTACAATCTCCTTTTCCTCCAATGTCACATTTTATTCTGCACCCACAACATCAGAAAAAACTTCTGGTATCGATTCTACCATTTCAACTACATTTTCAACAACTTTCACTCCATTTTCAGCAAAAGCTGAATCAACCATATTTTTCCCTGTTCTTCCTGGCTGCCTCCACGCCTGTATAGGAAACAGTGGGTCAGGATGTGTAACACACAAACTCTTCCCCTGACTACCAAGAGTAAGGTTTTTATTGATATATATATTATGTATTATTTACATATTTACATTATTCACATCTATTTACAAATCTCCTTACATTATAAACTTCAATTTAAGTATTCCCTCCTCACTCTTTTATCCACAACCAAAACATTATTTTCTGCAAAATCTTTGTCAAAGTCCATTTTCCATTGTATTTAATTTCATTTAGTCTCTTGTTCCATATAGTCCATGAAACATAAAATATTATTTGCTCATATTTTAACAAACTTTTCACCCTATTATGTTTACATATTTCTTTCCACAAATTATTAACTCTTTCACATTTCAAAAACACATACACAGCAGTCTCAAACTCTTGACCTTTATTACATATTCTATCTTGCTTTTTTGTATGGCATATTTGCCTTAACCAGCAATTTTCTAATAGACAATCTCCATAAAAAATCATTACATTCTTTAATCTTTTTATAGTTATTATATTTAAACATTATGGCTTTTTTCTTATCTATTTCTAAATCTTTCCATGGGTCATTGCAATAAAATGCTTTCATAATACTTAAGTACCATTCCTTTCTATTTTTCTCACATATATTATTTTTTATTTTCCATAACACAATTTTGTTTTGATACTTTTTCATTTCTCCATTCACAATGCTTTTACTTCTTTTTCTTAACTTCCATTCCTTCCCACAGTTCTTTGTATGTATAATATAGTATAATTTCTATCAAGTTTTTATTTTCCTTCATATAATTCCTTTTAATACCTTATATAAAATTAAAGATGCTGCATGCACTGTTGGGTTTATTAAACCTAGACCTCCTTGCTCTTCTTTCATATATAAAATCACTCTGTTGACTGGATTCAGTCTAGAGCCCCATATAAAAGAAAATATAATCATCACTGGTTCCTTTTCATGCTTAATAGGCATCATATAGATGTTAGCAACATGGCACGTTTTCCTATTACCATGGTGTTCAACAAGTGTGTTTTTTTCTATATGAAAATCTGTATGATTTCCAAAACAATAGTCATATCCTTTACTTCTTTGAGTACATTATCCCATTGTTGTCTGTATTCATGGGGCTTGGTATAATGGTTAAGGTGCTTGTCTTACAGACACAAGCTGCAGTGTTTGATTCTCACTTTGGCAAGGAAATTGGCTTGGCTTAGAATGGCCTATTGAGAAAGCTAGCCTAGTAGTTAGCTATGAACTTAGGGTGGGAGGTTGGCATAATGGTTAAGGTGTTTACCTTGCAGACACAAGGTACAGGGTTTGATTCTCACATGGGGTAATTGGCTAGACTTAAAATGGCCCACAAGGGCAATTAGCCTAGTACTAATCTATGAACCTATATAGTTTTCATTGATCTCAATACATCCTATCATACCTTCAAAACCAAATCCTTTACTTTTCTCTTTATACATAAACCAATTTTTTTAAACTTATGCTTAATTTTTCATTTACTTTTTCTATCCATACTTTATTCCATCCATGCTTTATTTATCCGCATTATTGGCAGTTGTACTTCCTTCATCATTTTGTATCCACAGCTACTTGACATTTTATTCATTTCTTTCACTATTACAGTCATAGGGAATGAGAAAATTACACTACTAGCTGAGCAGCCCCGCTTTATTCCACATTCTATTTTTGTTTCTTCCTCAATCCAGCCATTTACATTTAGTTTCGCATAGTTTCTTTCGTAAACAGATTTTATTACTTGTAATATTTTTTGCTTACATTTTATGCCTGCAAAATTCCCCCTAATGATTTATACTGAATATTATCATAGGTTTTATTATATCCCCATCATAACCTTTGCTTCTACATTTTTATTTATGATATCATCAACTATTTCTCTTATTATCCATAATAACTCTTGACTTCCTTTTCATTTTCTTCTGAATACATTTTGGTCATATATTTTATCCATGCTTTTTAACCCTTTTGTTATTATTCTCATAAAAATGTTATAATCCGTATTATTCAATGTTATAGGTCTCCAGTTTTTTATCTCCTCTTTATTTCCTTTTTAAATATAAACTCTTGTACATATCTCTTTCTCTTTAATTCCAGTTTCTAACCATTCATTCATAACTTCTATAAAAATTATTTTTTGCCAATCTTTCATTCCTTTATACATAACATATTCAATTCCATCCAATCCTGTTGCAGAATTTATGTTAATATCTTTTAGAATTTCATTCAGTTCCTTCATAGTTATCTTTTCTTCTAAGTACTCATTATCTTCATTATTTAATTTTTCACCTTTATAAATTTGTTCTATGTGTTCTTCTCTTTTAACAATTCCAATACATATTCTTTAGTTATTTTGTATATTCTTTCTTGCTGTCTTGCTTACCTTCCTTATTTTTTAATTCTCTTATAATTCTTCCTTCTTTTATCATTTTATTCAAATGTGATGCTACCTCTTCTTTCTTTCCTTGTAAACATTTTTTTGTTTTTATATAACAAGTTGTTAATTTTAATTTGATTCATTTTATATACTTCTCTTTTTTTTCATAAAAGGAATTTTTCTTCTCTACTAAGTCTCTAAATGTTTCTTGACTTAATATCTTTTATCTCTGTTTTTCTTTTCTTCTTTTTTTTTCTTATACATACTAAAAACTCTTTTTTTATATTTCTCTTTAAAGTTAAACCACCAAAGAGTCCAATTCTCATAAAATTCTCTCATATTCATGTAATTTTTCCATAATTCCATAAGTTTTATTTCTCTTCTAAATCTAATTAATTTTCATTAATTCTCTTTATTCCTTTTCCTATTCTTGTATATTCTTCATTTTCCTGTACTTTAACCCATATAGCAAAATGATTAGAAAATCCAGCATACTTAATTCCTTTTTTTATAACTTTTAAACTATCAGATATTAAAAAAATAATCAATTTTTGTCCTAATTATATTCTTGTTATAGGTCCAGTGGTTATTTTCCCAGACACTTAACTTTCCACTTCACATAATTTCTTTAACCATTTTAACATCACAATTGCTGTTATTTTTTTTTTCTTAAATTACAATTAAATTCACCCACAATGTCCATATACACACAAACATACTCAAGAATATTTTTAAACAACCTTTCTCTCTTTTTTTGTTACATATGCATATAAAGCTATAATTCTATACACGTATTTTTCCATTTCAAGTCTATTACCATAATTTGTCCTAGTTCCGCTATGGTTACATCTAATATTTTAATGCTTTCTTGACATAATATACATATGCCCGAGCACATTTCTTTCCCCATGTTCCAAACTACCGCACCATTCCAAAGTTTTTCAATTTGTGTTTTTTCTCTGTTAATAATCTGATATCTTCTAAAATAATATGTGCATCTACTGCAGCACACCACTTTAATATACCTATTCTTTGCTTAATATTTTTCATACTGTTCACATTCACAGCTAATATTTTCAGCTTTTAAAAACAGTATATTAAAATGTTTACCCCTTTCTTTTCTTATTTTATCTAAGCATTATGTTTTGAATTTTTTTTCCTTTCTTTAACTATTTTCCCTATTGAATTTTTTAATTCTTACTGTGTGCCAGTCAGCTTCTTCTTCATTTGTCTCTCCTGTTTCTTTTCCCTTGTTACTTTAACTTCCTGTATAAGCTCTTCATCAGTCACATCTCTACATTTTCTTGTATAACATTTTTTATCTCTTTCTGCTGTATAACTTAATTTTCATTGTCTTACACATTCATTTCATATTCTAGCCATGAATGACAAGTATTTCCACGTTTTGCACTTTAAATAAAATTTGTTTGCATTATGGCCTGTTTTGCCACATAAATAAAACCTTTTTTTATCACATTCATTGATTAAATGATCATTTTTTCCACAAATATAACAAATCTTTGGTTGACCCTTGTATTTCGCAAACCCCTATTACCATGAACATTAATAATAGTAGGTACATGCATAATATTATCATTTCCATTTTCAGTACTACTCCACATTGCCATCTAGCAGTACATAGTCCTCTTTCATCATATATTTTTGCAGTGTCCATTGCTTCTTTACAAATAGTTAAATGTTCTTTCATTTCTTTTGCTTCAGCTTCAGTTCTAAACTGGATCATTATTCTTTTTTTTCTGTTTGTCTGTAAAAAGCTTGCACCACATATTCTTTCCATGGATATATATTTTTCTTTTGTTCATATGCACCCAAAAAATTCCATGGTCTGCCCAGTCTCAAATATCAAGTCACCAAAAGTCTTTTTATTAATTAAAATAAATGCTCTTACCTCTTTTGCTTTGACATCCAGAGGTACAATGACAGAGTCCCAAACCTCATACCTGTCCAAACGTTCTTCTTTTTTACTGCTCACATGTACTGTATACGTCCTTTGCTCCTTCTTCAGCAGTTTGTGCGTAAGTTTTTGTCTGTGGAACTTTTTCTGGCATAGTCTCTTCTTCTTCTTCTTCTCTTTTTCCCATGATGTCGCTACATGAAATTGCTGATCCACTTTTTGGATCACTTTGGTTTACCATTTGCACTGCACTGCACCACCTTAGTAATGGGTGCTAACCCTAACATTGTCCTTTCCCCCAACACTAACCCTACACCATAACATGATTAAAACCTTCCCTTAATCCTGGCACTGCAGAAGACAGGCTCAGGCACACATTCACAAACAACACTACATCTATCCCCTAACCTAACCCTTACTCTAAAATACACAAACTTTACAGAAACACACAACACCCATCCTTCAGTCATCCCAGACCCTAACTCACATACACACAAAAGCTGTTACCCCCAGCCCCACTTATCTGTATCAACATTCCATACCATTGACATATCCACCTTTCAGCCATACATACTGTCAACATTAAATCACACTCCTGCATTTGTTGCACAAATGTTATATTTGGTCAAATGCAGGAGAAATATACACACACACACACACATATATATATATATATATATATATATATATATATATATATATATATATATATATACACACACAGTGGCTATACAAAATGTTCACACCCCTGTTAAAATTCCAGGTTTTTCTGATATAAAAAAATGAGACCACAATAAATCATTTCAAAACTTTTTCCACCTTTAATGTGACCTATAACCTGTACAATTCAATTGAAAAGCAAACAAATATGTTAAGGGGAAAAAATATAAAAAAAAATGTACAATACACTGGTTGCATAAATGTGCGCACCCTTAAACCTATACTTTGTTGTGTGTGCTCACCCTTAAACTAATACTTTGTTGAAGCACCTTTTGCTTTAATTACAACATTCAGTCTTCTTGGGCACACATCTGCTATCAATTTAAGAGACTCTGATTAACCCCAAATAAAGTTCAGCTGTCCTAGTTGGATTTTCCTGACATTTATTCAGTTGCCTGCTACAGCAAGTTCGCAGAGAGCTTACAAAGCATCAAAGGGATCTCATTGTTGAAAGGTATCAGGAGAAGGGTACAAAAACATTTGTACAGCATTGGATATACCATGGAACACAGTGAAGACAGTCATCAAAAAGTGGAGAAAATATGGGACAACAGTGACGTTGCAAAGAACTGGACATCCCTTCAAAATTGATGAAAAGATAAGACAAAAATTGGTCAGAGAGACTGCCAAGAGACCTACAGCAACACTGAAGGAGCTGCAGGAATTTCTGGCAAGTACTGGTTGTGTACTACATGTGTCAACAATCGCCCATATTCTCCATATGTCTGGACTATAGGGTAGGGTTGAAAGATGGAAGCATTTTCTTACACAGAAAAACATCCAGGCCCAGTTAAAATTTGCAAAATGATATATCAAGTCTCCCAAAAGCATGTGAGAAAATGTGTTATGGTCTGATAAGACCAATGTTGAACATTTTGGCCACAATTCCAAAAGGTACGTTTGGCACAAAAACAACACTTTGCATCACCAAAAGAACACCATCCTCACGGTGAAGTATGGTGGTGGCAGTACCATGCTTTGGGGTTGCTTTTCTTCAGCTGGAACTGGGGCTTTAGTCAAGGTGGAGATAATTATGAACAGAACCAAATACCAGTCACTTTTGGCCCAAAACCTTCAGGCTTCTGCTAGAAACCTGAGAATGAGGAGGAATTTCAGCTTTCAACATGACAATAACCCCAATCATACATCCAAATCAACAAAAGAATGACTTCACCAGAAGAAAATTAAAGTTTTGGAATGGCCCAGCCTGAGCACAGACCTAAATCAAATAGAAAATCTGTGGGGTGACCTGAAGAGGGCTGTGCACAAGAGATGCCCTTGGAATCTGACATATTTGGAGCTCTTTTGCAAGGAAGAGTGGGCAAATATTGCCAAGTCAAGATGCATCATGCTGATAGACTCCTACCCAAGAAGACTGAATGCTGTAATTAAATCAAAAGGTGCTTCAACAAAGTATTAGTTTAAGGGTGTGCACACACAACAAAATATTAGTTTAAGTGTGTGCACACTTATGCAACCAGAGTATTGTAATTTTTTTATTTTTTATATTTTTCCCCTAACAGATTTGTTTGTTTTTCAATTGAATTGTACAGGTTATAGGTCACATTAAAGGTGGGAAAAGTTTTGAAATTATTTATTGTGGTCTTATTGTTTTATATCACAAAAACTTGGCATTTTAACAGGGGTGTATACACTTTTCATATCCACTGTGTGTGTGTGTGTGTGTGTATATATATATATATATATATATATATATATATATATATATATATACATACATATACACACACACACACACATATATATATATATATATATATATATATATATATATATATATACACACACACACACACACACACACATATATCTGTGTGTATATATATATATATATATATATATATATATATATACATAATTGAGACTTGACATATAACACATATATAACATGGTATATATATATATATATATATATATATACACACACACACTCATATATCTATCTATCTATATATATATATATATATATATATATATATATATATATATATATATATATATATATATATATATATATATATATATATATATATATATCTGAAGGTCTTTGGCTAACTAAATTCGCAGATGACTGCAAAATAGGAGCCATAATCGAAACTCCTAATGATGTGGACATCCTACAAAAGGGCCTCACTGAGGCAGATGCCTGGTGTCAAAGCCATGGTCACAAGCTCAATGCCAAAAAGTGCACTGCCATCCCCTTTGGTAAAAACTCTATACCTATGAACTACCACATAGGCAGTAGTCGACTTAACACCGAAAGTGTGATAAGAGACATTGGGACACAGGTGGATAGTAGTCTCTCCTTTGATAATCACATTGCCACAGTGGTCAGGAAATCCTTCTACATAGCACACCTTATCACAAAAGGTTTTTCATCCAGAAAAAAAGAGGTCATTGTTCCCCTCTATTCATCACTCATTAGACCCATTATAGAGTACAATGCCCCTTTTGGTATGTACCTCACAAGACATCTAGAACAACTGGAAAGGCCACAAAAATACCTCACAAAGAGGATTACTGGCCTCAAACAGATGCCTTACGCAGACCGACTCAAAAAACTCAAGCTTTACTCCGTCGCATATTGCCTACTCAGAAGCGATCTCTGCCTAACATACAAAGCTATGTCAAACCCAGAGCTGTTGGACATGCTCCACTTAAAGAAATCCCAATCCCTCTGAGCTACATGCTCTAGGAACCTAAACCTTGTCACCACAGTAAACAGAACATGCTGGAGGGATAGATTCCTGTCCCAGAGACTGCCCATACTCTGGAACAGACTACCTATGTCAAACAGATCTCCTCTTTAGCACTCTTCAAGAAAGAGCTTGAGGATCGGATGGGTAATAGGAAATTCACCCCAGGGATCACTTCTGTGGTTCTGCTTGACAGGGGCACAGGAAAATAATTTTCTTGGGTGGAAAAAGCCAGGGTACCTTTTTGGCTAGGCTTGTATAGGCCCTAGGGCCAGTAGCCTAGTACCTACCTATGAACCTATGTATCTGTCTATATAGATAGAAATGAATACTGTCAGTTTTCATTATACCACATTTTGGTTGAAAAATTCATTTTATTAAAAATCATTATTGTTAAATTATAGTTAATAGACAGTGAAGCCTTAAAAAGTATTCTTTGAAGTGGATTCACCCCCTAGATCTGGCATTTTGCCCCAATACCCAGTTTTGGTTTGTGTTTGATTGTACAACTGTTTGGTAAGAGAACATTTTGATTTATATTTTTTACCTCTGCTTTTCACTGTTTGTAGGAATAAAGGGACAGCATTGAGACAGAAAGATTTATTTGATTTATACCTTGTTGATTTACCTGTTATTTTCACTGTTTATTGTTAGAAAGGGATATACTGTAGTCAAGCAAACTCTAGCCATCCCAAGGGGCCTAGTCCTGTATAAATAGCCCTAGTACAAATTCACACAGACTATAGACATAATCCAGAGGTTGGCTGAAATTATTTGGTTTGTGATTTTTTGTGCAACTGCTAAGTAATAAAAGATTTATTTTGATTTATATTTTATTTTCCCCTCTGGTTTTTACTGTTATAATGAGGTGCAACTGCAAGCAGTAGTAATAGTAAAGGAAATCCAGCATTTTAGTGTGCCTGGCACAAGTGGTACAGTAGGTCAGAGTGATGACTTTATGAATTACATCCCCTTATATAAGGTTAGCTCAGTGTACTTAATTTAATATTTAGTTGCATATTATTTGTGCATTTTTCTTATAGAAGTTGCCTTAAAATGTCTTTGAATTCTCTGGTAAATGGTTTAGATTATTCTTTTCCTTTAGAATTCTTTATTGATTCATTGCTAAAAATGGGTTCCTTAAACTGAGTATTTCATTAATGATTTGCTAAAGTACAAATATCTTGTACAATGTACTAAATGCTATGCATATTTAAAGGTAACACCTGATAACATTAATGACCTGTGTTGCTTATGTCAAAAGCTGGTTGATTTGCTTACCATTATTAGCAAATCTAGACTGGATGATGATTGCACTTCTGTGATTGGCACAGGTTTGAAGGCTGTTGTTACATATATTAATAGCTGGACTGATAAATACGATTAGTGCAAATAGAACACATTTAGGAAAGGAAATGTCTATTGTCAGTAAAGATCACTGAACCTCTGTTTACATGATACAACTGATGATAACTGTAAAATTTAGTATACAAGTATTCAGCAGTCTGCAAATCCAGAGGATGTAGAAGAAATTAAAAAGAAAGAAAGGAAAAAGTTCACAACAAATAACAAGGAAGAAAAAATAAATTGATTAATGTCCATAATGCAAAGAGAATATATGTACTAAAAAGGACATTGTTTTATGTAACACATATTACAGTGAATTATAAAAATATTAAATCAGAAAATATTCAGTCCACAGAAAAATGCATAATTTTTCACAACAGAGAAGGTAGAAAAAAGGGGAAAGGGGCAGGTGAAAAGAAAGAGATCAAAATTAAACTTGGAAGGATTGAAAAACTTTAAGAAAAAAAACGAGAAAGACTGAAATTGATAACATGGCTCAAGCTGTGGAAGTACAAAGACATCTGGATGAGAATTGTATGCTTGCAAATGTAACAAGCAATGACAACAGTGATATTAATAAGGCAAACAGTGATGAAGATCATTCCTTTGTAACAATTGATAGAGCAGATATTACTGAATTAGAAGTTGGATATTCTTCAGATTTGGTCAAAAATGATATTCTAGTAATTGAAGATTTGATTATTAGAGGAACTGATATTTACATCTGCATAGATGAAAATGAACATCAGATAGTATTATGCTTGCAAGGAGCAAAAATACAGGATATGAGAAAAGCCTTAGAATGCCTTAGTGTAAGGAAGTACGGAGCTGTTTTTTTATTCATGTTGGTACACATGATCTAATCTGTAAGGACTTTCTGAGTACTAGTAGAGTACTTGCCCTGTTCTTTATTTCACAAATCACATATTGAAAGGTGAAGCCAGTGTGAATGAAAAGACTTTTTGGGTAAACAGCTTTATGAAAAAAGCCCAGTTTTAAAAAGTAGAAATATGTAGAGCATCCGGGCATAATTTTTGGCACATGTGTATTTAGACAGAATAGAGTGCACTTGTCAAGACAAAGACAATTTTTGCAGCAGATATACGGCAGTATTTGACTAACACAAGACAGGATTTTTGCCAGGTCAAAATTTTAACAGTGTACAAATAGCAACATCTGATGTATGTCTGATGGTTGATTGTGCTAGGAGCATTAATAATAAAGTTTGTTTTTAATGGGCTGTTTTCTACATTCCCACAAGACTGATATTACTGTTTAAGAAATGGTGTTAAAGAACAATGACTGAGGTCTGTTCTGTCAGGGTATAAATGTTTTTACTGTAGCAGACATTCTTACAAAAAATCAGGTGGTGGTGTTATGATAGGGATTAAACATTGTTATGAGACTTGTGATTATTACATGTTCAGCAATAACACAAATAACTATAGATTGTGTAACTGTGACAATAGAGACAACCCTAGAATATATGACAGTTGTTTGAGTGCATAGACCACCAAAGTCAAGTGCTGATGACCTTCAGGAGTTCATACATTTTTGCATCAAACACAGAAGGGAAAAATAATAGTGGTTGGGGACTTAATTTTGCCAGAAACAGACTTGAATAATATTGACTCAACAACATTATTAAGGAAAATATTTACAATGTATGTTCAAGAACAACAATTGCTTCAGATTGTGAAAAGCCTACCAGGGAAATGAACATACAAGACTTTATGTTCCTAAGGAAATGACTGTTACTTCATGTCAGGTTTTACCATTTTTTATGTGCAGTGATCATGGGGTCATAAAGGTTAAGTTTCTGCTAGCTAATTCTGCCAAAATAAAATTTAAACCAGCTCACGGAAGATTAATAACAGACTTTATGGAAGCAATTGGAGTGATGTATTCAGTGGAAAAAAAGGCAGAAGGAATGTGGCAAGTTTTGAAGGAGAAATTGTTTGAATGCAAAAAATCAAAAACATTTTTAATATCATGATCTACCCACACAAAGTCAGGAGGATACATTTTCCATAAGACAAGATGCCTGATTAAGGTGAGAGACAAAAAATATAAGAAAAGGAAAAGAGTTCAAACTGTAACTGTGAAAAATAAAATAAACAAGGTGGACAAACAAATTAAGAATAGTTGAAACCACAAAAACAAAAGAAGACCAGTAGTATCTTATCCTTCTGTTCACCAGACATTTTTTAATCCAAAGTATAAAATCTCTTAGAGCCTCGGCCACAGCCAGCCTTTACAGAGTAAAATTCTTTTCCTACAAAACTTCATTTTATACATCAGCATCACCAATTGATTACATTCAATTAGTTAATTACATTCAATTAGCTAAAAATCAAAGAGACTTTTTTTTAAAGTTAAAACATATCTAAATAAAACTTTGCCATTTACATTCTTTGTTCAAGCCATTGGGTTGTAAAGTGTTATATTTAATAATGAAAATTGATTCCTTTTTTCTAAGTGAATGTTTTAACATTTCTTCACTAACAAAATGTTGTGCAACCTGTTCTAAAACTGTTACTTTTAAATTCGTAATATCTCTTAGATGTACTTTATTAAAATGCTCTGCTATGGGACTTATAACTTTGTTTTTTTTAATGTCCCTAACATGTTATTTTATTATTTCACTTAGACTTCTCTTAGTTTCACCTATATAATACTTTTTACATGAACATCCTATGGCATAAATAATTCCCTTGCTTGTGCAAGAGAAAGTTCCTTGAGTTTCAAACTTTTTTCCTTTCATTCTCTCAAAAGTTGTTATATATTGACAAATGGAACACTTTCCACAAGGAAAGGTTCCAAGTTTTATTAAACTCTTGGTAACTTTCTCCTTTGGTTTAAAGTATTTACTATGGACCAAGAAATCCTTTAAGTTCCGTCCTCTTTGAAATGAAAACCTCAGTTCTATTTGTGAAAGTGATAATACTTTTTTATCTGTTTCCAGTACCCCCTTATCAGCTCATTTAACCTATCTGAAAAAAGGGTATATTTGGAAACAAAAAACAGAATTATCCATTGATGTTTCATTTACATTTTTATAATTCCCTGTATTTTTATTGTGTGAGCTGTGATTTCTCTCCTCCAGACTTCCATAAATTTTAGCATAACTATCTAATAATTTATCTTGTTTGTAGCCTCTACTCACGAACATGGCTACTGCTTTTTTAACTTCCTTCCGTGATTCATTTTCATCACTACACAATCTCTTTATCCTTAATAATTCTCCATAGGGAATGGAAGTTAAAGTATGATTTGGATGACAACTACTAGCATGCAACATCAAATTAGCTTGATTAAACTTTCTATGTATACTAGTTTTGATCCTCATCTTTGTTCTTCCTTCTAAAGTAGTATCCAGAAAATTTACCACTGATCCTACTTGTGCTGTATCAAATTGAATTTCGTATTTGTTATTATTGAGATACTGTAGAAATTCTGGTACCTTATCACTTCCCCCTTGACATACAAATATTAAATCATCTATAAATCTGAAATATTTAATAACATGGTTTCTATAAAATATACTTCTATATATATATATATATATATATATATATATATATATATATGTGTGTGTATTTTCCACCAGCCCCATGAACAGATTTGCGTATACTGTGGCAAAAGCTGCCCCCATTGCTGTACCTTTGTTCTGTTTATATAGGCTTCCTTCAAATTCAAATATATTGTTCGTTAAACAAAAATGTAACAATTCTTTGATGTAATAAGTTCTGGGATTATCAACCAGAAAGTACTGTATTGCTTCTAGACCATAATGATGATGTATATTTGTATATAAACTGACTACATCTGCTGTTATAAAATACATATCTTCCATCCAAACAATTCCTTCTATTTTTTTCAAGAAGTCAAAAGAATCTTTTATATAGGATGGTAGCTTCAGTACTTCTTTTAACAAAAATTCATGTAAGAAGCAACTCAGATTTTGTGTGAAGTAGCCCATTGCTGAAACTATTGGGCATCCCGGGGTGTGTGATAAGTTTTTATGAATTTTGGGGGCACAGAAAAATCTAGCTACAGCATTCTCTTTGGTTGTAAATTTATTCATCACATCATTAGCTGTAAAATAATGTAATCTAACCCCCTTCTTTAACAACATCTGAAAGTCATGCTGTGTTTGGATCAAAATGCTTTCATTTACTTTACTGTATACTATTTCATCATTTAAATGTTGCATGCACATTTCATAATAATCCAAAGACTTCATCACTACCAATTTGCCCTTGTTAAAAGTAACAGTTTTAGAACAGGTCACACAACATTTTGTTAGTGAAGAAATGTTAAAACATTCACTTAGAAAAAAGGAATCAATTTTCATTATTAAATATAACATTTTACAATCCAATGGCTTGAACAAAGAATGTAATTGGCAAAGTTTTATTTAGATATTTTTTAACTTTAAAAAAAGTCTCTTTGATTTTTAGCTAATTGAATGTAATTAACTAATTGAATGTAACCAATTGGTGATGCTGATGTATAAAATAAAGTTTTGCAGGAAAATAATTTTACTCTGTAAAGGCTGGTTGTGGCTGAGGCACTAAGAGATTTTATACTTTGGATTAAAAAACGTCTGGTGAACAGAAGGATAAGATACTACTGGCCTTCTTTTGTTTTTGTGGTTTCAAGGATTTGTTCTTGTGGTTTCATATAAATTAAGAATAGTGACAGACAAGGTCAAGAAAAGAATTAAGAAAATGTATACAAAGATGTTGAGCATAATAGGAAATCATTCTACAGATACATACGATGTGGCAAATAAAGACATACAAAATGATAAACTGTGTGCAGATTCTAAAATTTATTTTCAAACACAAAGAATTATAGATATATTTATAAAATCTCATGTAAAGCAGCTTGGCTCTACAAAGAGAGTGATAAATTTTCCTAGAACATCTTGGTAATGTACAGTCATGTAAGTAAACTTTGCATGACAGTAGATTTTTGAATGGTCACTACTGCAGTAGCCTAAGCTATATAGTGTTATATTCTACTTAGGTTATAGCAGCCGGCCAGCTTCCAAAGCTTCAGGGCACCTGCCATGCACCCAAACCAATAACCATTCTGAGCTTGTGTCTGCAAGTATGACTTCTGCAGCAGACAGTGGAGGATTTTGGACTCCCTATCTAATCAGCTTAGGGTTTTAATGGAAATATCATCCTTGCAAAGACCCAAAACAAGAGTGAAGTATATAAGCCTGATACACATACATATATATATAGAGAGAGAGAGAGAGAGAGAGCGATACAGATCTCTCTCTCTGTTTATATATATATATATATATATATATATATATATATATATATATATATATATATATATATATATATATATATATATCATGGGTCTACTGACTTTAATCAAAAGACCAAACTGCAGCTTTCAAGCATCAACTACAAAACGTTGACAACTCAAATATTCCCATGCTACTGTGCATGTGCCAAGCAATAACATTTTTGTATGCAAAATTAAAATAAAAAAATTGTTTTTCAAGGGCCCTGCTACTTGTATAGTCTGTAAATCTTTTTTGTGTGTTTTGTGACATCAGATGACACTCTGTGGCTCTGTTTTGATCATAATGGGTATGGATTTTCAATGGGGATAAGTTAGTTATAGAACTGTTTCAGCTGTTTTTAGCAGTAGTAGAACCACATAGTTACTCTTCTAAATGTACAGCACACTGGAGTGTGATTGAGATGAGCATAGCAGTTGTGCACATTTATGAAGCCATCGCAGTCCGCTCCAGTACAACAGGATATACATCTGAGCAGTGGTATGATGCGTATAATTCTCAAGGGCTGAACTTCATTTTCAGCCCCAGCTTTCACCAATTGGCCTTAGTCTGCCATTTTAAACTACAGGGAGCCATTCTTATCATCAACAGTTTGGGGGAGCTACAAACTACCTAAAAGGAATTAGTAAGATAAGGAAAACCCATAGATTATTAAGAAACCAGTGTGGACTGTGTTATTTTTCTGAGATCTGCTGTACAGAACCATTATTTTACTGTTAAGATGTGTTTGTTAATGTTATATTACATGCTTATGAGTGACAGGATGGGGATTATGTAATAGTAGCACTTTTAATGCTGTGTGCCTGTATTAAGGGATTTTCTGGTAACATGTTTGCTGTCAATATATTGAGGAAAGATAAACATCAACAAAGAAGTGATAAGAAGGACATTAGCCTAATCAATACCACACCCTAACAGGAACCAGTTATAACTATGAATTTAACAACTTTATTACAGGTTGGTATGATATACAAAGTACAACTTCTACTGTAGTTACTATACTTATGTAACTTTTATTATGCACTTGCACATATTAATAGTCTAGGATGTCATGTGTGGGAGAGTAGCCTGAGGTCAGGCTGTGATTATACAGAGCACACAGATGTGGTGCCAGTTCACTTTGTAGTTCATGTAGAACACAGTCAGGGATATTGTTGGGTCCCATGGACATTGTATTCTTGGCCTTGGACACTTCAGCTTTAACCTGTGCTGCAATAATGCTGGGTGCCTGACATTCCTCCAGTATTGTGATTGGTCCTTTGGGGGAGAAGAGAGGGGTAAAGTTGGCACTGAATCTGTTGGCCAGTATGTTTGCAATATCTTTTGGCTCAGTATAGGAGGTACCATTGTGCAGTAACTCGGAGCAAACCTGGGTATTCCCATGGAGATTCTTGATATAACTATAGAAGGCTTTGTAGTTGTTTTTAGTGTCTGCCACAATTCTGCCTTCATAGCTGGCTTTAGAGCTTTTGATGAGGGATCTCAACTTTTTGTTGAGGCTAATAAGGGAGTTTTCCAGTCTTTGGACTTCAACTTTTTCGACAACAGTTTCTTCCTTCTGTTGTAGAGTTTATTAATGTTAGGGGACCACCAGATTGGCTTCCTTTTTTTGGAGGAGACCATCTTGGTTCTGTTGGGTATGGCTAGTTCAATGCATTTATGTAAGTGTTCATACAGTGCATTGGTGTATGATTCAGCAGTCATGCATCTATTTTCCATTGACATGGGTGCTGTGAAGTTAGCCACCTCTGTTTTTAGGAGCCCAAAGTCAGCTTTGGAGAAGTTTTTCATGGTGGTTACCTTTGCGGGGGGTGTGGGTGAGATGTAGAAGTTAAAGTTTTAATTGTTTGAATAGTTAAATAGTCTTTTCTTCTGTTCTGATTTGGATATTTTCATTATATTGCTAATATTACTGTGGGATACGCTCTATTGATAGACATGTCTAAGCAATTAAAAGAGTGTAAACCCTCTAGGTTCAAGAAATGTTCTAACTGCTCCCAGAAAATTTTATTAGCAGATGGTCATTCAGAATGTGTTTATTGCCTTGAAGCCATACATTTACAAGAGTCATGCTCCATATGTCATTCTTTTAGTTTGAGGGTTCTCCTGGAAAGAAAAAACAAGCTCATTCTAAGAGGATTGTTGAAGACCTCTTTTTTGGAGTCCTTGTAAGAAGGTCAGAGTACATCTAAACAAATCCCTTCTAGATCTCAGAAGTCTAGTAAAAGTTTCTCATCTTCCTCAGATCAATCTGGACCTTCTCAAAGAATTTCAAGAATGTCTTCATCGGACCCAAAATCCATCAGGCCCGAAAAACGTAATACCTCAGTTCCTCCTGTTTCAGAAATGATGATACTGCAGTCTTAGAGCCGGTCCCCTGTCCTGGAGCCAGATTCTCAGACTTTGAGGTCACCTTTGTTACAGAGGTCAAGATCTCCTGCCCCCTCTTCTCGGTCCTCCTGGAGTTTATCAGAAGAAGATGTGGATAGTGTTGTGCATAGACTCTTAAGTACGCCGGCTCTAGCCAAATTATTGGATCTGAACCAGCGGGCTTCGGATCCAAGTGGACCTACCCTATCTCTATCAATTCCTCCTCCGACCTGCTTCAAGGCCTCAGAGCTGGAATACATAGAGCTGATAGTAGTGGAACCATCAGAGCACAGACCTGCTCCAGGATCTATGGCTCCAACCTCTGCTCCAACTTCCTTGGTGCCGTCTGAGCTGGAGGAGTCTAGGAACCACCGCTCTCCATTTGGGTCCAGGTGGGCAGGAGCCTTGGCACATGTGAGCTCGGCTCCTACAACAGCTTTGCAGCCAACTCCCCTTGGCATCGGGGAAGCCTTCTAGTTCTTCGGAGCTGGAAGCTTCCTTGAGTCATGGGTGGGGGGGCCTTCAAGGCAATGAGGAGAGTGCTGTCCCCACAAGCAGCCCCACTCTCAGGTCCAGTCATTCCTCCCCCAAAGGCAATGATGTCCATCTCAGCACAACCGATTCCACACAGTAGTGGAGACGCAAGGCCTCAGGATGCCCCAGTGGGCCAACCTGTCTCTTCCAAAACCTCTCCAGAATGTACTTCTGAAGAGGTCCCTCACAAGAGATTATGCAAGAGGAAGCATTTGGACTCCCCTGAGGAGTCGATCACATCAGACACAGACCTCAGTGAGTCAGAAGGGTCCTCATGGTCTCCCTCTGAGGATGTCCCTTTGCAGACATCCTAGAGATCCTTAAGCACAGAGGCGGCTGGAAGCTCATCAACCCTACTGATGAGGAGTCTGTCTACTTGAAGGCCTTTGGGTCTCACCCTTCCACTACTTGGGTGTCTCTGCCTTTCAACGAACATATGGAGTTAGTTTGTCAAAAAGCATGGGAGTCTCCAGATTCAGTGGAGCCTGTTCCCCAGAGGCCAAATAAATTTATTACATCACCTGATAAAAAAGCATTCCTTACAAAAGGTGTCCCAGTAGATGCTTTGGTGGTGGCAGTGGCTACCAAGGAGGAGTTATCAGAAACGTCCACTTTTGTCCACCCCCTGAACAAAGAGTCACGTACAATGGACAAATATGGAAAGCACGTTTTCTTCAGCGACCTTCACTGTCAGGTTTCTGAATTATTATACGCACTTCACTAGGTTACAGAGAGATCCCCTGAAAGAGCTTGGAGATACTCTCTAGGGTTCAGTAGCTGCGGGGGTATCAGATAAAGTGTCCTCCCAGCACTCCACCTTAAATTCAGTAGTCAACTCATCCATGAGGCTCATTTCTTATGCAACTGAAGGAGTGAGAGGGGCAGCAGCTGCAGGAATTTCCCTTAGGACACATTCCTGGATGCTCTTCTGAAACTTTGCAGAACCCTTCAAGTCATCCTTCATTAACGCCCCGTTTGATGGCTCATCCTTGTTCGGGCCAAAGGTAAAAGACATACTAACCAGGTGTGAACAGGAAGGAAAAACTCTCTGTGCCATTAGAGTCTGTTTTTCCACACCTTCTAGGCCTTATCCTAAAGGCCAAAAGGGAGGAAAAATGTGGTTTCAAAAATCCCAGAGAGTTTTTTATGACACACATGGTGAGCCTTCCCCCAGGGGCAGAGGGGGAAGCAATAATAGAAGACTCCAGCCACGTGGCAGAGGGGGTCCACAGAACCAGGGTGACAGGGAATCCTTCTTGGGTAAGCCCTTTCAGCTCTCCTGAAAGGAGGCCCGTCTGTCCTTCTCTGGAGGCAGTTGGGAGTCAATTATCATTGTACCCAGATGCCTGCCTAAAAATAACAAAAGACAAGTGGGTACAAGGCATCATATCCAGAGGTTACTCAATAACCTTTTCAGTTCCTTCCCCACACATAAAAAAAGTTCCAGTCGTTCCACCCAGTCACAGGAAACAAGCAACTCTAGGAAATACAAAAGTTGCTAGACAAAAGAGTCATTCAACTGGTCCCTGCAGACCAGATAAGATCCGGGACTTACTCAAGGCTCTTTTTAGTTCTGAAGAAAACAGAGGACTGGAGACCCATATTGGAGTTCAGCAGACTAAACAAATCTGTAAAAAAGAAAGTTCTGGATGGTTACACTGCAGTTGATACTTCCTTTCTAGGAAAAGACAATTGGATGTGCTCTATAGATCTCCATGATGTGTACTACCACATAAAAATGGACAAGCCATCCAGGAGTCATCTGCCCTTTCGGCTGGGAGACAGTCACTACCAGTTTTGAGCTCTGCCCTTTGGTCTCACCACAGCCCCCAGAGTGTTCACCAAATGTATGGCAGTAGTCACAGCTCACTTGAGACGTTTAGGATTCTGGGTGTTTCCATATCTAGATGACTGGCTCTTAACTGCCACCCACAAAGCATCTACTAACTCGGGCAAGAGACACCACTCTGATACTTTGTTCTCATCTAGGGATCACAATAAACTACAAAAAATCTGCCTTATTGCCATCTCAACGTATCACCTTTACAGGCACAGATTTAGAAACTATAAGAATGATGGTAAAGCTTCCAACAGAGAGAGTGACAGCCCATCAGGTACAGGTTCTGGACCTTCTTTCCAAAAGGAAGACTCAAGCAAGGACAGTTCTAAAATTGCTAGGCACTATGGCAGCAGCTATAAATGTAATTCCCTTAGCGCGGCTGCACATGAGAATTCTACAGTGGCTGCTTTTTACTGAGTGGTCCATGCAGGAACTTACAATGTTGCACCAGATCATGTTAATAGAATCTTGCAAGAGAGACCTTTGTTGGTGGCTTCACTCTGATCAAATCACATCAAGTTGACCTCTTGTTATTCCACAAACAATTGCCATAGTGACCATGGATGTTTCCCAGATAGGGTGGGGGGGAGCATTATTAGGGAAAAACAGTCCAAGGCACTTGCCAGGATCACGAGGCCCACTTGCACATCAGTATCCTAGAGATGAGAGTGGTGTTTTTTGCATTGCAGGCATTCCAAGGCTCTCTCCCACTACGAACAATTGCAATCCAAATGGACAATATGTCAATGGTATGGTACATAAACAAGCAAGGGGGAACCAGATCTTAGCCCCTTTGTTGATAGGCCTTGAGAGTATGGCAGTGGGCAACCTCCTCCCAATGCTTTCTGGTAGCAATGCATATCCCAGGGAAATCCAACATGACAGCAGACAAACTCATCAGGGCAATAGTGATGCCTCACGACTGATCCCTGACACAAGTTATAGTGGAAATGATTTTCCAAAAATGGGGCCAGCCTTGCTGTGATTTCTTTGCCACATCCATGAATGCCAAACGCTCAGCTACTTTGCCCTAATCCCCCCTCCAGGGGATTCCCCAAGGGATGCACTTGTACACGATTGGCCCTCAGGTCTCCTCTATGCCTTCCCTCCTTTTCCATTGATTCTGAAAGTTCTTCAGAAAGCCAGCACATTGGGAAGGACCTTAATTCTTATAGCACCTTACTGGCCTCGAAAAATTTGGTTCCACTTCTTGCGGCCTCATCTCCAGGAGGAGCCTTGGATTCTGGACCCAGTGCCAGAACTTCTGACCCATCCATTGGGAATGCTTCATCCATCTCTTCAAATCCTCAAGTTGACAGCTTGGCTGCTCCAATTCCAAACATAGCCAGGCTACCTGACCTTTCACCCTCAGTACAACATATCCTGATTTCTTTTCACAAAGCCTCTACAAGAAGATTATATCTCAGCAAATGGAAAAGATTTTCCTCCGGGGCCTTACAAAATCAGATTTCTATACATCTATATCTTCTATACTGGACTTTTTAGCAACAATTTTAATGAGGGTGCAGCTGCAGCTACTATTTGAGTACAATTAGCAGCAATCTCTTCTTTTCATTTTGGAGGACCGAGACAGAATGTTATGTACCACAGATTTTGTAAAGCTTTCTTAAGAGGTACTAACCTGTTAAGACCTCCTATTAAACCACCTCTACCTCAAGGAGGAACCTAAATTTTGTTTTATTCCATATAATTCTTCCCCCTTCTGAACCTGCATCTTCATGTGACTTGAAATTCTTAACCTGGAAGACAATTTTCTTAGTGGCTATCACTTCAGCTAGGAGGGCTTCTGAATTACAAGCATTATCTATCAAACCTCCATATATGCTTTTTCACAATGACAGTCTCACTTCGCACAAACTCATAATTTCTACCAAAAGTATGCTCAGAATCAAACTTAAATGAGTCCATAAACTTACCAGTTTTTTTCCCAAGTATGGCAATAAGGCAGAATACATGTTACACCAACTTGATGTGCATAGACAATTACGTTTCTATTTACACAGAACAATGGACTTTAGAAAGACTGACCAATTGTTTTTATCCTTTTCAGACTCCAAGAAAGGAGCTTCAGTAGCGAAAACCACTCTATCCAGGTGGTTGTCAGACTGTATCTCATTCACCTATCAGTCAGTGAACAAACAACTTCCAAACAAAATAACAGCTCATTCTACCAGAGCTATTTTGACCTCTTCTGTCTTTCGTGCAAAATTGCCAATGATACCATTTGCACGGCAACAACCTGGGCAAGGCCTCATACCTTTATCACTCATTACAAAGTGGATTTGGCCTCCAGGGACAGGGCTTCTTTTGGGTCCACTGTTCTGAAGAATGTTCTCCCATGAGCCACTCAAGAAAGATGGTGCTAGGGATGCTGTCCCACAAGTACAAAATGAAGGTGAGATAGGACAACTTCACATAAAGCTATGTACTCACCATAAGATTCCATGTGAGTTGTCCATTTCACCTTCATTCTTATGTCCCACTCTCCTACCCCCGCCTTTTTTTTTTTTTAGCTCCTGGAAGATCAAAAGGTTACTATTTGGCATCAAATATTCTCTGACCTTTTTCTAGGCTTATAGAACAATGAAAAATATTCAATATACACATATTACTATAACAGCAAACAAGATCTTGGGAATGTCTTAGAGATCATGGGATAGGGAGTAAGCCACGAGCTATGTGGAGACCTTGAGCTTTAGTAAACAGCCAAGTCGGTATCGAGCATTGGTTCCTATCCCACAAGTACAGAATGAAGCCGAAATGGACAACTCACATGGAATGTTATGGTGAGTACATCATTTCTTTTTATCTAACTTCTAGGATACTAGATGCAGATAACAGTACGAACCAATATCACTCTGTAGGCCACAGACACTGTTCAACACAAGCTTAGTCTGTGTGATGCACAAGTACTGTGCCTGTAATCACATATAAAACAGACTTAACCTGTGGTGCATGCGATAAGTACTGTGATCAATAGTGTATAAACCTAGACAGGTAGGGGGTTTAATCTCACTCCAGCCTACTTGGTGTGTGTGTGTGTGTGTGTGTGTGTGTGTGTGTGTGTGTGTGTGTGTGTGTGTGTGTGTGTGTGTGTGTGTGTGTGTCTGTGTGTGTGTGTGTGTGTGTATATACCCATGCAAAGCAATGGAATACCCTAATGGACTATCCACCTGCAATGGTTATGCACTTTTTGGGTCTGTAACTTGCTGCTGGCTTCCATACTGCCCTATTCTACAAGGCCTGATGATGTCAGCCACCTTAAGACTACCAGCTGACAGTGTAGTAGCAAGATGTATGCTGTGGCATGTGCGATAATTACTGTGATCTGTAGTGTGTAATACTACATAGGTAGGAGACTGCTGGGTACTCAGTGCATATCCTTTTGGGCCCATAACTTGCTGCTGGCTTCCACACTGCCCTATTCTACAAGGCGTGATGATGTCAGACACTTTACGACTACCAGGTGACAGTGTAATAGCAAGACTGAAGCCATGGTGCATGCAATAAATACTGTGATCTATAGTGTGTAAAACTAGATAGGGGTGTGTGTGTATATACATATGGCATACGTATGATAACCTCTGTAAAGTACACATAGGTAGGGTTTTACATCATTTTATTTGCACCGGGTGATGTGGCCCCTCAAATTACTGACCACAACAAGGCTGGTTTATACTAATAAGCATTATATGTTCTAAACTGATAGTACTAGCAGACAAGAGTTGTGTTATGTGCATCAGGTACTGTGATCTGTAGTATGCACCAGTACATAGGTAAGTCTTCTAATCTTCATACAGCCAACCTGCATTATGTATGTGCCTTGGCATGTTCTGTATGCAGTGAGTGGAAGTGGTGCTAGCCTGAATGTGTCTATGTTTGTGTGTGAGGCTGTTACAGCAGTATACATAATGTTATGGGGCCATAGCACATGTGAACTTAACTAGCATAATGGCCATACAGCCCTCATAATCAGAGACATCTGTATACCTCGGTGCAGGAGCAGCACATATTTCCCTAGTCCAAGAGGGACACAGGCAGATGCTGTGTGTTGAGATGATGGGTGCCCAGCCAAACAGATATCATATGCTGAGTTGCACTGAGGTGCTCTGTGTGCCATTAGGCAGGGTCTGTTTTAAGGGTGTGTTTATGTCTGCTAGACAAATGTCTCACACAAGCATGTAGCACTAACGTCACAGAATAGATGAATGCCCTTATAGTGAGTCATCCATCTACTATGCTTCCTACAGATAGGCAACATATGCACACCAGCAAGGTCACACTTTGCCCTGTAGCAGCCTTATCACAAATTATGAATGAATGAGTACACTGACCACCACCATTGTCTTTGGTAGACTGTCATACAGATGTGAACCTATGGAGCCATGCACGTATACTGCTGTACCTTGCTGAAGTCATATTTCTGCTGTGCTGCCATGCTATGCTGTGCCACTTCACTGCCACCGTGTGTCCACAGGTTATTGCCTCAGCCTTCTGCAATAGAAACATATACAGGTCTGTGACATACCTGTCATTGTGTAACAATAACATCAGTACAACATCATACAACATAAGGTCCACAAAAGTATATTGTGTATGCATGACATGCAACAGCATACAGCATATTTTGGTGACCACTGAAAGTGGCTTGCAAAACAATACTGCATTACACAAGTACATGTCAAGTAATATAGTCACCCTATGCATCAGACACATAGCTTCATTCTTCTGAATCGATGGGAAGGATGACAAGGATGTAACACAGGTATCATCACTTGCACAGGGTGATGTGTGAGGGTGCTTGAGGCCTAGGCTGGCCCAAACAGTTGACAGCATGTGTGTGAGTCAGGAGGGAGAGCAGGTTAGATGGGGCACGGAGAGGTGCCATGTGTCTGTAGGTAACCTGCATGTGACAGTGGTGTGTGAGTGTGTGTGTGTACACAGTCAAGCTCAGTGCTAGCCCTACCTGTGAGTATGCTGGACAGTTGTGGACTGCACATGGCAAAGTTGACAGTTCACCATCTCCAGCCCTGAACACAGGAACTGGCTTTGCCATGAGTTGCACTGGCACCACCATTCCCAAGGTCAGACTTGGTATTACTACCTGATGGTGACTGCTGTCTGCTAGGACCGTGTCCCCCACAGGACCACCCAGGACCATGTGCCCATGGCTTGTCATATCATGGTGTGGACAGCACACTCCTCTCTGTAGCACTGGATGTACTGCCACTACTGCAGTGTAACTGTGCACTGGCATGTGGAATCACAGCAGATGGTGTTGCTGACCTATGTCCACAAGTCCAACACACAACTCCAATCACACGTTCCAGCGCAGACAATGTACGGCACAAGACAGACATAGTCTAAGCCCACCATCTGTCCACTGCATCAGTGAACCACTCCAAGGTGTCCCCAATGTGGTGGAGGCAGTCATGGATGTCAGACTGTGCTGCATCCATAACCCTAAGCATATGTCCGGTGTTCTGTTCAGAACATGCCTGTGCCTCCATGATGGCCCCGAATATGTGCCGTGTGGCCCATGATGTGACGCCTGCAACAGGTGGTGGATGGACAGCAGTCCTCCTGTGAGCACCCCTGTCAATCCGCTTGTGTGCGACCTCACCAGCTCTCTGGCTATGGCCAGTGTCTACACTCACTGATGCCATAGTTGCCACACTCTCCTGTTCAATGTCTCCACTCTCTGCCTGTCCCATGTATAAGGCCTGTGGGGACGGGGTATGTGTGAGCATACTGACTGTGTGCAGTGACAATGGGAGCAGAAGAGGGATGTCAACCTCTGGGATAGATTCAGCACCTGACAACCCCATCTGTGCCTCACTGTGGGCACCATCATCATCAGGGTCTGAAGAGACACTGACATCAGGTGGTGTGGGGGAGAGACCTCAACCCCCCAGTCTCTGACATCCTCTCATCTCTGCTTTCATGCACAACAGACTTCTTCACAACATCATACACTTTTGATTCAAGGCCTTTCTAACAAGCACATCAGGTAAATCGTGTGACACTTGGCCAGTACAATGTACCTTTTAGGTATGCAATATGACACTATACCTGATAACACAGCACATAAAACCCAGTACACCTATCTTAACAAATATATACAAATACAAATTTCAATGCCTAAGGTATGTGCCATCAACCTTTTGGTATGTACAAGGCATGTTGGATTAATTGCCTCATACACCAAGAGATCTATTTGCTCTGAACTATAACTGCAAAAGTGTTTCTGCTCATTCAACTACATTCCTGTGATTACCCACTCTAGGAAACTTAGGTAACCTTTCTGGACTGGAACATACAAACATTCTACCCCTGTTATACACAACATTATCTGTACATAGGGTATTATCCTGGCCCTCACCCTTAATAGCATATGTATGTTCCATAACAAAACAATATCAAGCTTACCAGATGCAGGACCATGGCCTTGGACAACTCCTGACGGACCTGTAAAAAGGTGAGGGTGAGGTCATTTCAGTACCACCGCATGCTGCAGCACAAGAAGGTAATACCTGAATATATCTCACATGTACAGTAGCTACTGTGCTGCTTGATGTATTGCTGACATTCTGAGTATGAGTGTACAACTGAGCTGAACCCCCCACAGCACAAAGACCTGACACCCACATAAAGGTATGTACAGCCTGACAGAATGACTGCTACAGTATAACATTAGTGATCACAGTAAGCTTAACTGCACGCTACTCTGCTGTGGACGCTGTGGAATCCACCTCCATGATGTACAGTGTGATGGATGCCTGGGAGCTGTGGTGTGTCCCTAGGTTCATTAGGAATTCTTCAGTGGCTGTGAGTGGTTGTTCCATTGCAGGCCCTCCACTGGTGACAGCATGATGCCTGGCTACATCGGCTGCCCTTCATCACGCAGCATTCACCATGTCCATAGCACTGTGTCAAACCTGTTCAAATGTTCTGTCCTGGTGGCCAGTCTGATTCACATTCTGGACAAGGTCTGCCCACAATGCAGCCTCCTGTTCCCTGTTATGCCTACCCCTGGATAGGAGGATGTGATGATGCTGCTGTAGTCCTTGAAGTACAAGTTCATTCTCTGCATCTGAGAAGGGCGCATGTCTTTTGGGATACATTAGTCCTGAAACTCACCAAAAGTGAAACACATTACAGGAATAAATACATGGATGTCCACTATGTACAGATACAGCAAGAACAAAATAGCTGGCACTATCCAGTGCTTGCTCACACATGTCATAACCCACAGTGTGACAACATACTATGTGTGTGGATACAACTGGGATAGTATCGTTACTGAGGTAGTTTCCTGTGTGCCATGAGAGATTCTGCTGTATGATCATACACACAATACTCTGGTCCACTGTGATGTGTCCCCTAAGGCCAGCCACCCAATATGTCATAAGACCAGTGCCAGACAAACAGTAGTGTGCTGTTATGACTACTGTATTGGGACGTCCAACAACACCAGTGTGCCACAATGACAAAAGACAATGCAACCCTGATATATTGTACATCCCCTGTATGTGTAAGACAGCAGGGTATCAATGACATGTCATTACCACAAGTCTAAGACAGGCTTACTGCAGTACTCCCTATTCTCCATACATCTATCTTCCCGTCTGCATCTGCATCCTGTTATACACAGAAAACAGTTACATACCTGGTGGAGTGCAGTACTCCTCTGTTAAAATGTGCTACTACTACTGTGTCACAAAGATGTGCTCTGTGTGAGGGAAGTCTCATACAGAATGTTTGGCCATAGCCAGCTGCTTGCATTTTAACATGCTGTTTATTAGCAGGTAATTGCCTCTAAACCAATCTGTGACTTGGATATGCTAATTGCAGCCAAAATAGCTGAGTTACAGTATCATTAGCCAATAACATGCAACCACTGTGCAATATATAAGGCCTTCATGTAGAGCAAATTCTTAGCTGTTGAGATGGACAGTACTGGGGTGAGGAGACTACATTGTCACAGAGTGTAGGTCTGTAGCAGAAACCTTTACATAGAGCTGTGTCTACCATAGATTGCAGCTGCTGCTGCATGTAGTAGGCATAGGCTCTGAGTGTGAACACTTTGGGGGACAACAAGCTGTAGGTGTATCTGTGTCAGCTTTGTCAGCCTTGTTGTAGAGGCAGAGCCATGGTGAGAGCACCCCTGACACTCCAATTATGGCATGTGTTTAAAGTACATATGTTAGGCAACTGTGTCAATAACAGAGTCCTAGGTGACATATAGCAATGCTATACGGATATGTGTGTCCCTACCTGCAGGCCTCTGACTTCCAGCAGTGAAAGGCATTATTTACTTTGCAATGCTTTGTGTGTATAATGAGTGCATAAGTCATTCATTAATTGCAGTCTTCACAATAATGTAATTGAAATGCAACACAACACTGGATATGAACCCAGGACTGTGTGTGGTAAAATGTACTGTATGCAAAGCATTTAACAGACTGAGCTACTAAGTCACTGCTACAGTGGGTGTATTTTCAAGATATATGTGCACAGATACAGGCTGTGACATACATTTACTACATCCATCAGTATGTGCATGGCTTTATATGGATGTATTTCTGCACCAGAGTCCCAGTTGAATACATATTTTGTCATGAATGCCTTAGCAGTTGACTTTCTACATGTTGCTGATAAAAAGGCACATTTACCTGCTCTCACAGGCCTCAGTTACATCCATCACCATGTTTTTGGCTGCCTAGTGGTGTACTATTGCAGCAGAGTCCAAGGTGCACTCCCATTTGTTCCATTCATTTTTTTATTCCAGTTTGCTCAATACGGCTGAAACACACCAAATGACTCTAATTGCCAATTACTATGTTTTATTTAAACCACCAGTTTTAATTAAGAGTTGCGCGGTGTGGCGGGTTAATGCAGTGTGCTGTAGGTGGGGTAGGCTCAGGTTCAAAACATGGCAGAGGTGTTTATTTTGTACGAGTCTTACAGTGTTAGAAACACATATAATCATTATAGCTCTGTTTAGCTGAGCTTAGCGAAGCTGCATGAAATGGCATGTCGCATAGCTCCTCTCTAAAAAATATAAAGAAAAGAAAAAAGGGGAGATAGGAAAGTGATGAAATGGGGGCAAGCAGAGGGAAAAATATAGTGAAAGGCAGGGAGGGATGTGCAGGAAAGATGTAGGAAAAACATAGCTATCCATTTCATGTACAGCAACAACTACGGACTTTGACAGAATTTGTAGATGATTTGGATTTTCAAACCCCAGAGAGAGGGGTGAGGACAACATAACTGCATTGTCAAGCCAATTGGATGAATTATGTGTGTCCGGTGGATATGTGTGTGAAATTGAGAGCTGTGTATGGGACGATATTTGTTTTTGGGATAGGTGCCCTTTTAGTTTTTAAGGTGAGAGTGGAATGTTGTGGAAGAGACATAGGTGTGGGGGGAGATAAATTGGGTAAGTGAGGATGCATTTGCAAACAGACAAGACAGACAAGAATGCAAACAGGGGTGGTGTGTGACACATGGGGGGTGAACACCTTGGATAGGGAGGGTGTTGTGGAATCCGAGTCCTATGTGCCTCCCGACGACAGCAGTGTGACTCACATCCCCACCCATTGGATTGTTGACATTACTCCATCACTGCCCCAAGGGTGGCTGGTGCTGGAGGCTGGGTACCAGGGCAAGGCTGCTCACCAGGGTGGCCAGCATGCCCTCAATCTGGCACAGGCAGCAGTCATTGTCATGGTGGACTATCCTGCATAACAAGACGGACAGCTCCACATGGGTGACAACACCCCTGCACCACCCCTCCGAGAGGGGGGCTGGGCCCCGTCCCCTGGGGCGGTACTACCCGACACTGCAGGTAGTGCGGGGGCAGCAGAGGGGGCACCACCAGTCTGGGTCCCAGATGTACTGGAACTTGGTGCCACAGCCATTTGAGGCAAGGCAGGTGGATCAGCCAGAACCAGCCTACCTTGACATGCTGTGGGATATGAGGTATAGCAACACATTACGGTTAGTAATAACAAAACCAATGTTAGTATTAACAGAATCAAACATAATATTTATTCATCCAAATACATATTAATGTATAACATGCAACAGAACATTAATTAACATAACAGTTAGTATGTTAATAGCATGCCAGTAAAAAGTAAACCATGGGGCCAGCAAAACAGTTAGTTTAACAAATATGTTAATATTGCATCATAATAAAACATAACAATAATCAACCACATTTTCCAGTATATAGTTAAATAAAATATGTCATTATTAAATCATAATAAAACATGATCCAAAACAATGAATGAGTCACAAAAATAGCAAGAAAAGTGAGCACAAGCAGAGCTGGGGATCACAATGATGTAAAAAATCCATTCTTTTTCCACAAGCTGCTGTAGTACAATGAAAACTTTTATTAAGCAAGATACAAACAATCAGATAAGCGCTTTCATCTCTGCTGATTCAGTGACTTCCATAATATAATAAGTTTTTCCATTATATAATTAGTGTAACAAATAATGTTAATATTAAATCATAATAATAAATAACAGTAATAAATAAATTAAGATAAGGGGTGTGGAGAAAGAGCAAAATTGCATTACTGACATTGCAGACTATATCCCTCAATACACTGAAATATATATTCTACAGGTGTGTAGTGTCAGGTTTGAGTACACTGACTACAATTATCCTGTAACTAATGTAGCACGTACATACCTCTCAAGCTGTTAGCATGGGTCAGTATGGGCCAGGCAGTAACAAATGCAGGTAAATCACTACACAGAACAGTTTCACATAATGTGAACTTACATAACTACCCTAGTGTTCTGTGAATGGATTTGGTAATACATTGCATTTCAGGTAATAATTTATCTGCTAATCACGTGACAGACAGATTAGGCATGTTTGTGCCTCAAACCAGGACTGCAGCAGTGAATACACTCGAACATCTACATTTATGGTAAGTGTACACAACTGTACTTTTTAATTACATTATGAGAAATTGTGCCACTTGAGAGACATGTTTTTGTACAGTAAGTAAACTAGACAGCCGTCATACCTTAGTTGTCAGGCATGGGAGTATGACTGCAGGGGGCATCTGCAAATAATGTAATAATTGACTGCAGCAACTTAGTATAGACATAGGATCATAGAAGGTTACTAGGCTAGTGGCCTTGGGGACCTTATAAGCCTAGCCAAGAGTTTAGCCCCCAAAAAAGAAACCTCAGTCAGCACCTGTTGCCCCTGTCAGTGAGGGACAAAGGTGGAACCCCTGGGACAATTTTGTGATTTCCCATCCACTTATCAAGGTTGCACTTGAAGAGGGTCAGTGAGGTACTCTGTTTGACATGTATGGGAAGTCTATTCTAGAGATGGGGCAGCCTCTAGGAGACAAACCTGTCTCTCCAGCAGGTTTTGTTGATGTCACATATTAGATTTAGGCCTATTGAGTGGGTAATGTACAAGGAGTTAGACTTATGGATATGGAGCATCTCTAGTAGGACAGGGTCCGATATTGCCTTGTAGGTGAGACACAGATCACCTCTGAGCAATCTGTATGATACCAAGTAAAGTGATAGTAATTTGAGCCTGTCTGCACAGGACAGGTGTTGGAGGCCATGGATTCTCATTGTGAAATATTTCTGTGGCCTTTCCAATTGGTGCAGGCATTTGGAGAGGTACATACCAAATGGGGCATTATACTCAATTACAGGTCTAATTAGGGAGGAGTACAGAGAGGTAATAACCTCCTTTTCTTCTGGATGTAATCCCTTTACTTATGAAATGAACCATGCAAGGGATACAACCATACTGGGATTACACAGCTTTATTTATGACTCAACAATGCTGATGAACACATTCTGGTATTGATGTTAACATTCTATGAAATGTAAACACACTATCTACTCATAATATGGCCCACCTTACCCATATATTTGATGTGTTCCTGGTGAGAGAGAAAATGTGAGCATTACATGACTAATACTGAAAATATAGTGCTATATACCACTGGATTAGAACCCAGGACTGTGTGTGGCAAAATGTACTGCATACACAGCATTTAACAGACTGAGCTACTGAGTTACTGCTGACTGTTGAGTGATTGATACTTGCATGGAGATCACCTGGAACTATACTATGAATTGAGCAATACAAGTCACTAGACATTCCTCTGGCATTCTAGTATTATTATAGGTTCATAGGTTCATACTAGGCTATCTGCCCTAGGGCATTTATAAGCCTAGCCAGAGTGTGTATGGCTTTCGCCACCCATATTAAATTAATTTTGCTATGACCTTTTTCGAGGTTAGTATACTGTGCCTCTGTCTAACAGTGACACAGAAGTGATACCCGGGGTAAACCTACGATCTCCCATCCACTCATCAAGATTCCTCTTGAAGAGAGTCAATGAGGGACTCTGCCTAACCTGGACTGGGATTTTATTCCAGAGTGAAGGGAGCCTCTGGGTTATGAATCTGTCCCTCCAGCATGTCCTATTTATTTCAGTGCTGAGGTTCAAGTCCCTCGAGCGCGTAGCTCGATGGGATTTGGATTTTCTGAAGTGCAGCATGTCCATTAATTCTGGGTTGGACATGGCTTTATACGTCAGGCACAGATCGCCTCTGAGCAGGCGGTATGCCACTGAGTAGAGCTGGAGTTTCTTTAACCGGGCAGCATACGGCATCTGTTTGAGCCCCTTGATCCTCTTGGTGAGGTACTTTTGGGGTCTTTCCAGTTGCTGCAGGTGTCTGGTAAGGTACATCCCAAAAGGGGCATTGTACTCAATTATGGGCCTGATGAGGGATGAGTAAAGAGGCACGATGACCTCCCCTGATCTAGATGTGAATCCCTTCATGATTAGGTGGGCTATATAAAATGTTTTTCTAACCACTTTGGCCACGTGTTTGTCAAATGAGAGATTGCTATCAACTTGGGTCCCCAGGTCCCTAATTACTTCTTCTGTACTTAATGGATTACCACCTATGTGGTAATTTATGGGCACTTTGTTTTTGCCAAAGGGGATGACTATACACTTTTTGGCGTTTAGCTTGAGGCCATGGCTCTGGCACCAGTTGTCTGTTTCTATGAGGCCCTTTTGGAGGATGCTTGTGTCAGCTGGAGAGTCTATTATGGCACCCAGTTTGCAGTCATCTGCGAACTTGGTCAGCCACAGTCCTTCCATGTTGGCCTGTACCTCCGAGAAATATATAATGAACAAGAGAGGTCCCAGGACTGAGCCTTATGGGACACCACTTGTAACTCATTTAGAGTCTGACATGGCTCCAGCTATTCTAACCATGTGGGTTCTGTCCTTGAGCCAGTTTGCAACCCATCTAGTGACATAGGGGTTTATATTTAAGCTGGTGAGCTTATCTATAATGCCCGAGTGGGGTATTGTATCAAAGGCTTTTGCGAGGTCCAGGTAGGCTGTGTGGACCACCTTCCCCTTGTCAATGGCCTTGGTGACTGTTTCAAAGAAATCAACCAGGTTCAAGAGGCAGAATCTGCCCTTAACAAAGCCGAACTGGGTAGGATCCAGTGTCTGCAGGTCCCCAATATCTTTATTTATAAGGTCCATGATGATCCTTTCCATAGCTTTGCAGACCAAGCTAGTGAGACTTATGGGGCGATAGTTTCCAGGATCCGTTGAGGCACCACCTTTGTGGAGAGGGACCACTGTTGCTGTACGCCACTCTTTGGGTACATATCCTGTAGTAAGGCTGAGATTGAACAGTAGTTTTAGGTTTGGGTTTAGCTCTTCTTGGAGTTCATGTAGGACGCAGCCCGGGACACCGCCTGGTCCCATTGATGCTGTGTTTTTGCTTTGGAGAGGGCAGCTCCTACCTGAGCATCTGAGATGTCAGGGGCAGCACTCTGCTGGGATAGATATTAGCCCTTTGGTGGGAGGGAGAAGTTTGCGCTGAACCTGTCAGCTAGGATGTTGGCAATGTCTGTGGGTTCGTGTATTTTTGTCATTTTGGACCAATTCTGAGCATATCTCGGAATTCCCACCCAGGTTCCTAACATAACTAAAGAAAGCCTTGTGATTATCCTTAGTGTCCTGTGCAATTTTTCTCTCAAGCTGGCCTTAGACGATTTTATGAGTGCCCGTAGTTTTTGCTAATACTGATCAGAGATGCCTTCCCTTTTGGGATTTTGCTCTATCATGTAGTAGCCTCCTCCTTCTATTGTATAGTTTGTTTATGGCTGGGGTCCACCAGACAGGACATCTGCCTTTGGAGGATTGGGTCTTGGTTTTATTTGGGATTGCATGATCCATGCATTCCTGAAGGTGTTCATAGAATGCTTATAAAGGATTTTGCAGTCTAGGCCAGATTGTCCACAGGCCCGCGGGCTTTGAAGGATTCCACCTTGGTTTTGAGGAGTGTGAAATTTGCTTTAGAGAAGTTTTTCACTGTGGTTTTCTGGGCATGGGGTGGGGTCGGAATGTGAATATCCAGTGAGATTAGTTTATGTTCTGATCTTACCAGTGAGGGATACACTTCTTGTCTGGAGCATAGAGTCCCCATGTTGGTGATGATCAGGTCCAGTATGTTTTCCCCTCTTGTGGGAGTGGTAACAAGTTGTTCCATAGCATTTGAGTTTATAAATTCTAGGAACCTTTGGGCTAGGGTGTTGGAGCTAGAGTAATGCTCCCAGTCTATGGTTGGGTAGTTGAAGTCACCCAATATAATGGTGTTTGGAGAGACCTTCATATTTTCCAGTGTTCTCAGGAAGGCCGAGTGGGGTTCCTGGGTTTGGGAGGGTGGTCTGTAGCAGGCTATAAACTGGAAGGCAGTTTTACCCACTGTTAGTTGCACATGGATAGTCTCTGATGCTTCGTGCTGTGCCACCAACCTGGAGGTGTGGGTATCTTTGACGAATATTGATACTCCCTCCTTTTGTGGTTCGGTCCAAGTTTTGGGGCCGAAAAGCATGGTATGAGGTATAACCTGGTAGTGCTGGGGTGCTCTCGAGAGCCTTGAACCAGGTTTCTGTTACTGCACAGATATCGATGTTCTCCATGCTAAGGAGAGTTTCGAGTGCGTGCATCTTGAGGTTTAAACTTCTGGCGTTGAGTAGCATTACTCTTAGTTTCTTATCCCTTGTGATACCTATGGAGGTGGGTTTGCCTTTTGAGCCTTGCCTAAAAAAGGCATTATGGGGGTAGCAAGAGCCTTTGCCAATATCTGAAAGTCCAGGGTTACAGGTGCAAGCCATCCCTAGCGAAGCATCGTGGCTTGCCGAGCATGTCATCCCAGGCTGACAGGCATTGGATCCCCTTTGAATGACACCAATACTTAAGCCAGTTGTTGAAATTGATAATCTTGTCTTCATACTGTGGCATCATTCTTGGTGAGGGTAAGATGCTACTCAAGGTCAGGGTCATACCGGCCTGGGCTACATGCTCAGAGAGCTCCTCTATGTCTCTTTTCATGTAGTCCAGGGAGGTATGCCTCAGGTCATTCACACCAGCATGGACAATGACTGAGTCATATTTGTACTTGCTTTGGAGTGACCTGAGTGCTTGTGTTATGTGGCGGATCCTAGCGGGCGACAGGCAGATCACCATGACCTTATCCTTGTTCAGCCTGGTGAGTGGGTCGTTAGTGTGCCTGATGATAGAGTCACCTATTACAAGTGTATCAGGTGTGTTATTTAGCCTTAAGGGCTGTGACTGTTCGCACACTGGCTTTGTGAGCTATGTGTTGCACGTGTTTTGTTTTGGGGTAGCGGTTGCTTGGGTGTCTGCTTTGGAGGTCTCTGCTGCTTAGGCAGATTTTTATTTAGAGCCTCCAAGTATGTTTTGTGTGTTTATGTGTTTGGTTTGCTGTCGTGGTAGGTCTATGTGAGACTGGAATTGTAGTGAGTGTGGTTTCCTTCTCCTCCTGACTGGTTACGCCAGTACTGAGTTGAGAGAGCTTAGCCTCCAGTTTGGCTATATGGTTGCATCTCTCACATGTGTTGGAATTTGTTGGGAGGAGGAGAGGGTTGTCTGTGTACATGAGGCAGTTGTAACATTGCCTCAAGGTTCCCAGATTCACCAGCTGGACTGGAGAGGAGATTGACAACTGATCTTTGTTCATGCTAGAATAGTATTGGGAATTTCTTTATAATTGACAAAAATGGCCAGTGGGGAGCAAGGTACTCCAGGGGGAGTTTGTGAGGGTGTAGTGCTTTTAATTTTTTAGTGCTGACTTATATAATTGCTTTAGTGAGCAAGTGCCAGGTAACTTAAATACAAAAATGACAAACAGTAACTTTCTTTCAAGTGAAACAAGGAAATAAGTACAGTAAGCAATGCAGATATCACTAGGGATCCACAGAAGCGCTGAAAAGCCACGTTTTAGGTGGAATTAGCTTTTCAGGGAAATAACAAGCATACAAACAAAACTAGATTCAGCAGGCCTGGATCTACTCTATGCTACAGCAAACAAGGTGTACCAATTACAGTAAGAAATAGTTCAAATATGCAGGCACTATAAGCCTTTAACCAGAAATTCCCAGCTTAGAAGGGCAGAGTCCAGCCTCTTCTCCCACAAGAGTGCAGACCATGAACCTTCTTAATGTAAAATAACTGGCCTGAAGCCCTGGTGCTTAAACCAGAACTAATACACTTTTAGAATAACAGACATTGAGCCCTCAATCAGCAGTTCCCAACTTAGAAGAATGTAAGCTACCTGTCCTGCCACCACAGTGCAGCCCACAGACCTTCCTAATGTAAAACAACTGGTCTAAAGCCCAAGTGCTTAAACTAAAAGGCTTAGAATAAGTTACATCAAGCAGTAATAAATACAATTGAGTACTTTTAAGATGACGCAAAAGCAAAATAAAATAGGAAAAAAACACAAATACAGTAAAAGCAGATAATTTTTTTTTTTTTTTTTTTTTGTGGAAAGAGAGAAAGGAGTAGCCGAAACTAAGCTGATTGGCCTTCTCAAATGTTCTCCCTGTACTGGGTAGAATGAGGTAATGACACTAGACTGGGAGGAGGGTCCCAGATCAAATTTACACTAGGGCGGCAACTGCAAAGCCACCAACTATAAAAACACTATACCAGCAGGGAGGGAGGGTGGAACCAACTGCAGAAATGTTTCACAGCTGAAAAGCAGCAGTGAGCCTTTAAATGAAAGTTTTAAACAGCTAAAGGAGCCTCTAGAAAAAAAGAGTTTACTGTAACCAGTTATCAGAAACAAACAACCCAACAGATGCTTAATAAAGGTGGACAATTTCCAGTTAATACCTCACACACAGTGAAACTAGCTAGAAAAATACACAGTACACAAAGTGCTATAAATAACAAAGAAATAAAGAACAAAATAAACAAAAAACAGGATACTTAATGTTATATATTATAGCTCCGAGTTTCCTCAGTGTCCTTCCTTCGATCAATTCACTGTGAAATGGCAAAGGATTCACAACTGAACTTCTTAGGTAACAGAAAGTTGAAACCTGAGACAGCTTTTAAGAAAGAAATCTCAAAAGAACCAATGAGGTGCTTAGTCTAAGCTGTAGTCCAGGTGACCTCAGTCAGCCAATGACCTCAAACAATTCTCTCTCACAGAAATGCTTGATGGCTTTGGCCAAACCAATGTCTCTGAATATGTGCTCAGACACACAGCCTCCACAAACACTAGGCTGAAATACAAGCCTGAATATAGAAATGCTACAAATATCCCCACTACTTAGAACAAACTGCAGAAATGTTTCACAGCTGAAAAGCAGCAGTGAGCCTTTAAATGAAAGTTTTAAACAGCTAAAGGAGCCTCAAGAAAAAAAGAGTTTACTGTAACCAGTTATCAGAAACAAACAACCCAACAGATGCTTAATAAAGGTGGACAATTTCCAGTTAATACCTCACACACAGTGAAACTAGCTAGAAAAATACACAGTAAACAAAGTGCTATAAATAACAAAGAAATAAAGAACAAAATAAACAAAAAACAGGATACTTAATGTTATATATTATAGCTCCAAGTTTCCTCAGTGTCCTTCCTTCGATCAATTCACTGTGAAATGGCAGAGGATTCACAACTGAACTTCTTAGGTAACAGAAAGTTGAAACCTGAGACAGCTTTTAAGAAAGAAATCTCAAAAGAACCAATGAGGTGCTTAGTCTAAGCTGTAGTCCAGGTGACCTCAGTCAGCCAATGACCTCAAACAATTCTCTCTCACAGAAATGCCTGATGGCTTTGGCCAAACCAATGTCTCTGAATATGTGCTCAGACACACAGCCTCCACAAACACTAGGCCCAAATACAAGCCTGAATATAGAAATGCTACAAATATCCCCACTACTTAGAACAAACTGCAGAAATGTTTCACAGCTGAAAAGCAGCAGTGAGCCTTTAAATGAAAGTTTTAAACAGCTAAAGGAGCCTCTAAAAAAAGAGTTTACTGTAACCAGTTATCAGAAACAAACAACCCAACAGATGCTTAATAAAGGTGGACAATTTCCAGTTAATACCTCACACACAGTGAAACTAGCTAGAAAAATACAAAGTACACAAAGTGCTATAAATAACAAAGAAATAAAGAACAAAATAAACAAAAATCAGGATACTTAATGTTATATATTATAGCTCCGAGTTTCCTCAGTGTCCTTCCTTCGATCAGTTCACTGTGAAATGGCAGAGGATTCACAACTGAACTTCTTAGGTAACAGAAAGTTGAAACCTGAGACAGCTTTTAAGAAAGAAATCTCAAAAGAACCAATGAGGTGCTTAGTCTAAGCTGTAGTCCAGGTGACCTCAGTCAGCCAATGACCTCAAACAATTCTCTCTCACAGAAATGCCTGATGGCTTTGGCCAAACCAATGTCTCTGAATATGTGCTCAGACACACAGCCTCCACAAACACTAGGCCCAAATACAAGCCTGAATATAGAAATGCTACAAATATCCCCACTACTTAGAACAAACTGCAGAAATGTTTCACAGCTGAAAAGCAGCAGTGAGCCTTTAAATAAAAGTTTTAAACAACTAAAGGAGCCTCTAGAAAAAAAGTTTTTACTGTAACCAGTTATCAGAAAGAAACAACCCAACAGATGCTTAATAAAGGTGGACAATTTCCAGTTAATACCTCACACACAGTGAAACTAGCTAGAAAAATACAGAGTACACAAAGTGCTATAAATAACAAAGAAATAAAGAACAAAATAAACAAAAAACAGGATACTTAATGTTATATATTATAGCTCCGAGTTTCCTCAGTGTCCTTCCTTCAATCAGTTCACTGTGAAATGGCAGAGCATTCACAACTGAACTTCTTAGGTAACAGAAAGTTGAAACCTGAGACAGCTTTTAAGAAAGAAATCTCAAAAGAACCAATGAGGTGCTTAGTCTAAGCTGTAGTCCAGGTGACCTCAGTCAGCCAATGACCTCAAACAATTCTCTCTCACAGAAATGCCTGATGGCTTTGGCCAAACCAATGTCTCTGAATATGTGCTCAGACACACAGCCTCCACAAATACTAGGCCCAAATACAAGCCTAAATATAGAAATGCTACAAATATCCCCACTACTTAGAACAAACTGCAGAAATGTTTCACAGCTGAAAAGCAGCAGTGAGCCTTTAAATGAAAGTTTTAAACAGCTAAAGGAGCCTCTAGAAAAAAGAGAGTTTACTGTAACCAGTTATCAGAAACAAACAACCCAACAGATGCTTAATAAAGGTGGACAATTTCCAGTTAATACCTCACACACAGTGAAACTAGCTAGAAAAATACACAGTACACAAAGTGCTATAAATAACAAAGAAATAAAGAACAAAATAAACAAAAAACAAGATACTTAATGTTATATATTATAGCTCCGAGTTTCCTCAGTGTCCTTCCTTCGATCAGTTCACTGTACATGCTACAGCAGACTGCAATGACAGTAGAACACACATGCATGGAATACAACCATACTGCGTCTATGAAAAACGCTGTATTTTAGAATCAACAATGCTAGTGAACACATTTTATTGTTATTGATTTGAAATATTTATGAAGTCCACATACAATATTTGCCCATGGACTGGGCTACCTTACCCATATACATTTATTACCTGCTGTCTGAGGAAGAGGGAGCATTATGTGACTGATATTGGTCTGGAGACAGCCTTTGGTTGAGCAGTACAGTTTGTAGACTATTAGATTTGTTGGCTACAGCTATTACAGTGTCATGCTTGACTGCAGCAAACTTACCATAGACAATCAATGCATACAGCTCTACTGCAATGGTTTTGACAAAACACAATCCTGCTGAACAACATTTTGCTTACTGTTATTGGTATTGCTAATGCTTTATTGAAATACAGTTCTTATTGTTCATTTATTGCACTACAGCTCTACAGCTCTAATTACCTATTTATTGCAGTACAGATTTTCTTGTCTATACTTTATTGCAGTAAATGCTTTATCCTTTCTTGCTTATTGTACTACAGTTGGCATACTAAATCTGTACTTACCACACTCATGGCCCAACCTAGCCAGGCGCCTGGCATGGGACTCAGCACTGTGAGCCCTCTCAGCTGCAGCTGTTGGGAGAGAAGCACACTATTATGAATACCTGTTTTGAAGACCTTCAGCTTGCATATTGGTTAAACAGAGGAAGACATACTTACATACTTGTGGAGCATTCCCACCTCGAGCTTCCTGGACCCAGGTGTCCAGGGTTCCCCTCTTCCTCTATTTCAAGTAATCAAAAAGGTGACAACACTGCTCACCTGTGCAGGGGATACCAATAACACTGGTGAGTTCTCTGACCAAATGGTCCCAGGCATCTGCCTTGCACTCTGAGCCCTGGAATCCACCCTGCATCAGCCAGGGTTCATGTTTTTTAATAAGGAGCCTGACCATGACTCTGGACTCCTGAATGCCCCACCACTGTGCCCAAAAGCACACACTTTCACCAATACCACAAGCCATACCAGCAGTTGAATGAACTCGAATGACTGTTGCAGAATTCCCACCTATTGGGCTTAATATTGGCTGTTTTCCTGCCCTTACACATCATTCAGCAACATTCAAAAAAGTGCAGTGTCACTTAGCAGCATGCAGACCAGTTGAGCAAAGCCAAGCAGCATGCAAACTTTCAGAACCATGGTTTTAGTGAGGCTTAGCACCGTGCAAACACTGGAGCAGTGCTTAGCAGAGCGTAGCAGTGCTAAAATTCACAGTACTGTAATGACATTTAAGAAAAGTGGTGCGTTCATTTACAGCCATATTTTGTCTGTTATGGATCAAACCCAGGACCTACTACACATAAGACCATAACTCTACCCATGGAGCTAGTTGGATGTTATAAAAACTAGTATACCTTCACATATACTACTAGACTACCTGTTAGCATTGCTGAGTACCATGTCGCACCATACAAACATGCTTAAACATACCTATAAATAAATAATTAATTGCATCCAGTTTCTATTTTTAGATGCCCAGCAGGGGTAAGTGTCTGCCATGCATGTATGAGCTCCACTTCCAGGTGTCAGTTGTCTATATGTGAGCACAGCTTGGCATTGCTGCACTCTGCACTGCCCTGCACAAATGTGCAGCTAAAAAAATAATAATTATAAAAATATTAAAAAAAACATAACACATCATACAAAAGACTTATTAGACAGTTGACACACTTCAGAACATTACAACAGTGGTGGGGAGCATTACAGGGAGCCTCACACTCATCTGCAGCCATGGGTAGCTGCTACATGTCTCCCTACACTGATTCAATATCCATGTTTCTTGGCTCTCCCATCATTAATATGCATGGCACGCTGCCAAGGGAGAACCATGGCCGTATACATGGATACATTCCATGTAGGCTCTACATTGTGTCTACACAGATTTTATTAAATCCTGGGGGGGGGGGTAAGTTTTTTACATCTGCAAATATATTAGCTTGCTTTTTTTCCATTAGCAAAAGTTTAATGGGAGTCAAGAAGTCTGCAGCTGAAGGCAGCTGTATTTTCTATTCTGAGTGAAATTTATAAAACAATTCATTACTGAATATTTTTCCAATGAAACAAGCTGTCTGCAGGTGCAAGCAATTAACCATGAGAATTCTGAGCATTATTTGGTGAGGGAAATGCAAAATTTAAAGGTACACTGGCAAGCAGTTCAGTGAAAAATAAAGTTTAAAATTATGAAAAGTGAATAAGAGATATCAGCCTCCCTCACAGCCCTAATACTTTAATGCATTTAATAGAACAGTGTACAATTTAGTTTTATTTAAAAGTAACCAGTGTACCTTTTATTAGGGCTAATGGTTAATGTTTTCTAAAAGCATGCAAGCTGTTTTTTTACATCTGGGAGGGGAACAGAGTTAAGAAAAGAACAGACAACAATCAGAGTAAATGGAAACACAGGCTACAGTATATGCTTTAGCATGGGTAACTTTAATTTTAGGTGAGGTAATGGCTGTAGGTGCAGGTGTCAATTTCAGGCAATTGTTCCTACCTGGAGGATTACACTTAATTTTCTGAATATGTACATCATTTTGTGTGTTTGTTCTAAGTTAATAGGGGATGGGGTGTTTTGAAATTTTATTTAGCTTTATTTTATTTGAGGGTTTTCATTAAAATAAAACGTCTTGAAAAATGTGACATAGATTCAAATGGTGATGAGAAGAAACAACTGTATAAAAGACCAGCCTGCCAAATATTAGTGTGTGCATGTATCACAAAAGCTGTAAATGCACATTACAAAATGTATAATAGGCAAGAACAATAGCTTTTTATCATAATAACTACTCTATCCATATTATCTTGGGGCATGCATTTTATTTATTTATTTATTTTACATTTGTTAACCAGGTAGTGTCTGGCTGGGCAGGTAGACCATTTTCAGCAGAGATCTGGGGAGAAATGCTCCATAACAATAGTACAAAAAATTACAAAAATTTTTACAAAGATTTACAAAGAATATACAAAAAGTTTAACAGTTGTCTACAATCACAGTTTACAAAAAGACAATGTAAAACAGAAAAAAAATTACATTTCCTAAGCCTTAGTACAGACAGTAATATGAATTTCATTAGATACATAATTAAAATCAACCATTTTGGTATTTTCATTTGGTAGAAGTAAGGCAAGGAGAGGATAGTAGAAAAGAAACATTTGATTGATGGCATGAGAAAATAGCCAGGAGTATTACAGGAGCATATTCATTGTTGAGTAAGGTATTCCTTTAGGAGCAGTTTGAAGCGCTGACTATCTGTGTTTTTAGGCTATTCTGGGGTATTAGATTCCACTGTTTGGCTACTTTAAAGGAGAGGAGAGAGTCATCAAAGTAATTATAGGACTTAGTTACCTTAAGTATAAGTTTATCAGATGATCTAAGGGTCATGGGGTTGGTATTTAGTTGTACTTAACTGGAGAGTGCAGGGCAGTTTTCAGGTTTGTGGATGAAGGAGTGGGCAGTGGTGAGCTAATTGAGCAATAACAGATTGGGAAATTCAAGCAAGTGTAGTTTTTGAAGAGCAAGGCAATGACGGTTCTTGGGTATATTAGCAGCAAATTTTGCTATTTTATTATAGCAGGAATCAAGTAGATATATATCAGACGTGCAGGTTAATGAAAAATTGAGAACAGTTTGGAGAGAGTAGATAGGATGTGGGATCTGAATGTGGCTAGTCTGGCATTTTGAGTGAGGTAAGGTTTGGCCCTATATAGTGCACCAAGTTTGATATGAACTTTTTTAATTGTGAGTGATATGTTTGTTGAAAGTTAGGTTGTTGTCTATTGTGACACCAAGTAGTTTTGTTTGGTTGGCCTTACAAGTATACACAGAAAGGAAAGGGTATTGAATCATATTAAGAAATGCAGAGTGCAGATAGCAATGCTGTAGGAGACACATTTAGAAAGAAGTGAGCATGTGAATTTGGCAAAGAAAATACTTCAGGATGGATATTCAGCAGAATATCAACGTCTTAGGAAAAGGGGGGTTGGTTATATTAATTTCTAGATGGGCTCCAATAGTAATAGAAGATGAAAGAAAAAAACAGTAATGGTAGATTTGTGGCAGTAGCAGGCTATTGGCAAGGGAGAAAGATTACACTGGTGTGTATTTATATTTCACCAAACGCTGCTACTGTGGAGTTAAGAAAGTTTGTGCAGAAATAATCAGCTTTCGGCAGGGAATATTAGTGATAGGTGTGGACCGGAACTTGATCTGCAACAGTGATTATGTATCGGGATGTAGAAGGGGAAATATAACAAAAGAGTGTAGATTTCTGAAGACGTTTATGAAAATATTTGGTATGGAATGTGTAAATTTAGTAGCAGGAACTCAGACTGAATTTACATATTATTCCCAAAGGTACAATAACTAGGCTAGACTAGAAAGAAGTTATAGTTCACAGGAACATTTGTATTTAATAGAAAACATCAACACACACTGAATAACTATTTCAGATCGTGCACCAATAAAAGCTAAGATAAAAGTGTAGGGTAATGAAGTAAAACTGAGATACTGGCACTTTCCCAGCCACCTGTTAAAAAGAGGCAGATTTAAGGAATGGGTAGTTAAAATTATTTGACAGTTATTAGGGAAGATAGAAATATCTTCAGAAGTTACAGCTAGTGAGTGGGATAAAATGAAAATGGAGTTTAAAACAGGGAAGAAATAAAAGAGAAAGAGTTATGGTTAAGAAGTAATAGCAATTACTTAGAGAGGCTGACAAATGTTAAAGTATTGCTGAATCAGGAGATCCTCACAGAATAAGAAGAGGGTCAAATGCAGAGTGCTAAAAAGAAAAATAAAGGGGCATCTAGATGATATGCATAAGTTTAGAAAGATTTCTGTTATGCAACTAATATATAATTATTGACAATGGAATGGGTAAAGCCAATCTGTAACCAAATTAGATTGGTTATTTCAAGTGCAAAAATGGAAACTGGCTAGTCTTAAACTGGCCTGGAAGTGCAGTTAGCTTGGTGCTTAACTATGACCCTTTGAAGTATTTTTTAATAATAACTCCAGAGCACAAAATCCTTTAGCACAATAACTTAGGCAGCAGAAAGTAGATATTGCCAAGCTTAGGGAGCCTATAACAATAAAATAACCAAAGAACCTTTAAAGATTTTAGAGATATTTCAGGAGTTGTATGAAAATTTGTACAAAGCAGAGAAATTTGGAAATCAAGAAAGAGTACAGATGAAAATATTTATGGAAGACTTAATTATGCCTGTGTTAGAGGTAGATGAGGCTCAGCAACTAACAGCTAAGATAGGAGGGATGAGATAAAAATGGTGCTCTATAGTCAATCTTCAGGAAAGATTCCAGGAACAGATAGTATTCCTGTGGAAATTTGGAAATTAGGAGGGAAGAAAGTGATAATGATAAAGATCTGGAAGATTTTATGTATCAATGTTGTAAAAGGTGGGAAGCACCAACATCTTGCAAGAAAGATTTGGTGGCTGTATTACTTAAGAACAGTAAAGAACCATCAGATCCACCTTCAAACAGACCCATTTAAATTTTAAACCATGATTATAAATTTTTTATGTCTATATTAGCTAAAACAATGGTAAAGGTGCTGCCAAAATTGTTAAATATGGATCAGTATAGTTTTTTGGAGAGAAGGCAAACATTTGACAATTTTAATAGAACAATGATGATCCAGAGGGAAGCAGAATATGATAGTACTGCTGTTGTTGGTGGGTCTTGATGCAGAGACAGCATTTGACAGAATAAGCTTGTATTTTATGAGTAGGGTAATGGAAGTGTTTGCATTCCCCTGATACAATAATGAGGTTAATTAGGAGGATATATGAAGGTTCAGAGGCAAGAATTAAAGTGGGAGTGTTCCTCTCTGATAAGTTGTGTTTGAACAGAGGAACCAAGCATGTATGTCCTCTTTCCTTTTGTTATTTGTTTATTTATTTAACATTTGTTTACTGGGAAAGTCCAACTGGGATAGAGCCCATTTTTGGCGGAGGCCCAGGAAGAAACATTCCAGATGCACATCTTTGGAATGTGGGAGGAAACCCACATGGACACAGGAAGGACATGCAGACTCCACACAGAAGGCACTCCAGCCAAGAATGGAACTGGAGAATCTCTTGCTGTGAGGGACAATGCTAACTGCTGCCCAACTGTGCCAATCATTTGATTTATATTTAGAGCCATTGGCAAAGAAAATAAGGAACTCTGAAATGCAAGTATATAACTGGTATGACAATCAAGACAAATAGCATTTATTTGCAGGTGATATTATTTGCACCTGATAAACCCAAAAAAGGACAGCTTAGAATTGTAGAACATTTTGAGACAGTTTCAGTTCTTTTCAGGATATAAAATTAATGAAGATAAGACAAAGGCTATTGCCATAAATTATTTACCAACACATGAATTGGTTCAGCAATACTCTTGTTTATGGGGACATGATAAGATGAAGTATTTATTTATTTTTTGAGTATGGATTTAAAAGGCTTCTGTTATGGTAGCTGAGGATATGTGGGAAGAGACTAAACAAAATACAATACAAAAACTGAGAAACTGAAAGCTCACGTGTATAGCTATGGATAGTAAGATGCAGTCAGTGAAAATGTTTTTAGTTAGTTTTGTATATGAGTCAAGCATATTTTTATCAACCAGAGGAGAAGTTGTGGACAATAATTAATAAAGAGTGGATGCAATTTATCTGGGTGGGAGAGAGGGAAAGAGATAAGTGGGATAAGTACAGCTTTTCAATATAACAAGTTGGTTTAGGTTACCTGATTTGAAGGGACATTTTAGAGCTATACAGTTAAGGCTCATATAGCTAACAAAAGCGGAATGTTATAATTCAAAATGGAAAAGGATGATGAAGTGGGGGGAGGGGGTTCAAGAAATAGAGACAGGGATATTGGATGCAGATCCTTAAGGAGAATAAAAGCAACCATACAGAATATTATATTCATAAAGTGGAATAAGGTATTCTAAGAACTGAGCCAACATGAGAATAAAAAAGGGGGATTTTACCAATAGGGATGACTACAAGTAGGGGTACAGAAATAACTGGGACTGAAAATTACTGCAGAAAACTGTCAAAGGAACCAAGGTACTGGGAGCAAATAACTAAAGTGGGAAAGGTTAAAAAGTTGGATGAGACCAAGAAGACATTTGGACTGCAGGCTAGAGACTGCCTTCCTTACAAGGGATTGATATCACAGTGTAGGCAAAGAAAAAGTGATAGTGGAGAGCTAAGTGAAATACTTACTCTGATGGCGGTTTTTAGCCATATCTAGAACTGAAGCTGTTAGAAAAAAATGATAATTAGTAGGGCATATAAAATAGTGCATGATAACTCTAAAAATCAGTAGAGGTTAGAAAATATTGGAAAGACAGACTGGAAAAGCGATTTACAGGAGAACAATGGGAGAACATATGTATAGCTCCCATGTATGTAACAGAGTCTAGAAGGGCTAGGATCTTTGCTTGGAAGTGTTTTGATTCCCCAACCAGACTTCAAATAATTTTTCCTTGAGCAGATGGCAAATGTTGGTTGTGTAATGGGGAGGACAGTGTTAACTAGGAACATGTGTTTTGAGAGTGTAATGATTTTGCAGATTTTAAAAATTCTCTACAGAGTACTTTGTCAGAATATTGGGTGAGCAAATGGCTGTAACTAGGGATATGATTTTTTTGAGCTGGGATACAGGATCTGAATTGTCTAGACAGAGTAAGGCCTTATTAAGTTTAATTATGTTAGCTTCCAGAAAAGCAATTAAAAGAAAATGGAAATTGGGGGGGGGGGGGGCATGGCCAGCATGAGGCAAGGATAGCAGCACTTCTTCACTGCTCTGCTACAAAAGATATATTTCTGACAGGAAATTCTTTGTTTGTAATACTAAACAGTTCAAACTAGTGAATTTCAATAGCCCTTGGTGTTATAAAGGATTATTTCAAGAAAAAAAAAAAAAATCTAATAACTTTCCTGTCAAAAACTGTGTAAAAGTAATTTCTCTCACTATATCCGGCAGCAACATGAGCTGCTGTAAGGCAGCACTTCAGGATTCTTCATGTAAGAAAGAGCTTCAGTCACTTTTTTCTCATATTCAAGAGTTATCATTAAAAATGAACAGACTGGACAATAACATTGATGATTTTAAGAAAGATTGTTCCAAACAAATTGATGAGGCTCTTCAGGTACAGAAAAATCAGATCTCTGGCATAAAATAATCCCTTAATATTATGGATGGAAGGCTAAATGAAGGAGAAAACAACACTGGAATTTTATTGTAGCAAAATAAAATCTTGTCTGTTAAAGTAGATGACCTTGAAAGTAGATCTTGAAGGAATAATATTCATATATTTGGACTTCCTGAATGTACTGAAGGTAACAATATGATTTATTTTTTAATTGCCTGACTTCCTAAGACTTTAGAGCTTTCTAAAGGTCTCTTTTTTGGAAGGAATAGACAGAGCACACTGGTCCCTAGGTAAACCTGCTTCTTCTCCGAGATCTATACTGGTAAAATTCATTTCATCTCAAGACAAAGAATTGGTACTTAAAACTGCATGGGATAAGTCACAACTTAAATATGATGGAAAGAGTGTGCATTTTGACAATGACTACTCAACAACAGTGATGGCAAAAATAAAACAATTCCTTCCACTTATTAGAGAACTTAAAAAGAAGCAAATAAAAGTATATTTATTGTTCCTAGACAGTCTAAAGATTTTCCTTATAAACGGGGTTAAACTCTTAGAAGATCCTGACCCTGCTTTGTCATTTCTACAAACTAATACAATTCGTTAACAAACAGAGCAAATGGACTGGAGTAATATATCCTCAAAGGGGTATATAAATTCAAATGGAAGCAAGATAAGTGCAAAAAATGAGTTGGAACAAAAAAAATATTTTTTTTAGCAAAAACATTCAGTGTTTATATTAATATATAGAATTGCAGGTTTCTATATGAAACTTCATGCTTAGAAGTTACTGCATATTTTATTTATGAACTAGAAAAGACTGCAACATGACACATAGTTGAACTCACATTTGATTATCTTATATAGTTACTGTTACAGGCTTATATCTTTAGTACTATCTTGTTTTTCTTGATGCTTTTGGAATACGTAATAACAGTGTTAATTTCTATCTCTTACTTAGTGTATTATACAAAATACCATTACTATCACTTTAATATAAAATAAATAGAAATTATCCAAAGTAAACACTTGCTAGAGTAATATTTAAAAGAAAGCATTATTAAAACTAATAATTGCATTCTAAAGCTGCCTGGAGAGCCAATACACAGTCTTAGATAATAAGCTATTGTTTTTGCTAGACACAATGAAATGTGAGGTGGCAGTGGGGGTGAATATAATTGCTAAAGAAGTGTCTTTTATGGTTGTTTAGTTAAAAAGAGGTTTTAATATATTAAAAAACCTTAAAACTCTACTTGAGTGAAAGAGTGAGCTTGGTGTTGTATGTAATGAAATTTATTGCTATTTGAGGGCTGTACTTATGTGAAGAGCTTCAGTCTGGTTTAGAAATTAAGCTCCTTTCTCTCGGGCTCAAGCTTTCTTTTTTCACTAGAGTATGTGAAGCTTTTGAGGTAAAAGACCTGAGATAACTTGAAATTCCTACCCAAACTGACAGAATAGAACTGTTCAAGCTTGGACATCTAGTTTGACAGGCAACTTTGAAAAGATAATTTAAATAAAAGGCAGAACCTTCTGAATATGCATTAGAGCAAATTTCACTGTAATAACACATAGCTATGCAAGCTAGCATTGCAGAAGAAATGTTAATATTGTGTTACTTGAAGCATGAACACATAATTGAAACAGAAAAAAGTGTATATTTTTAAGGTATTACTTGATGCAAATGAATACAAATACAATATTTAAAGTTTTACTTTTATGGCAAAATATATAAGTGTAGAGCATAATGATAAAACACATGAAGGTTCCAAAGAAATAAAAATGCTGGGGATTTATCTTTGTACTAGTAAATCATAGTCTGTGTTGTTCTTTAATAATTTATTTGATATATACAGTTAGGATTTTTTCCTTAGTAAATAGGTCTAAAAATGAAACAACTGTTCTATGTATTTATATTAATAAAGACTTATGGGATACAGCTATACTTTTAGCTAATTGTTATTAGAGTTATATATAGTTGTGGTAGAGTATTTTGAGGAAATCTTCTCACATTTTGTCAGAATATTGGATGAGTTGATTTGCTTGGATGGTTAGACTATTCAAGCATGGAGTGTTAGACTCCATGAGGGGTAGGAGGAGTTTTAGAAGTAATTGTTTTATGACAATCTTACTTATTGCCTTTTTACGAGTGTCTACAAATGTAAATATTTTGTTACTAGATCTACTCTCAGAATTCACTATTTGTATGAGCATTAATAAGCAATTCTTTATAGAGTGTCATTAACTATGAGAAATAAGTATATGTTTCTGATCAATAGGACAAATGACATTTATTAACTGTATTTCTACAAATGTTAATGGCTTAAACAATGGAAGCAAGAGAGGTAACTTAAATAGATATCTGAAGCTGTTTAATTCTCAGGTTATCTTTCGACCGGAAGCACGCTTATTAGCAGAAGATATAAACAGACTTAATATTAAGAGTTACACTATACCATCTAGTTCACAACATAATCAGTAAAAAGGGGAGTAGCTATTTTATGGAAGAATTATTTACCTATGCCTGAAGTTATGGGAACATATCAAGATGATAAAAGTATGTTTTGTATTGCTACTATAAAATGCAATAAGAATATATTAACTCTTGTTAATGTGTACTGGATTCCAGGAATAGGAGTCAAGACAGTTGATCAACATTTAGACCAAGTAATTCAACATGCAAAATGCAGTATCATTTTGGCAGGAAACTCTAATTGTATATTATCACAAAGTGATACTAATACAAATAATAAAAGGAAAATTCAGCCGTATGCAAAAAAAGTTAATGAAATATACTGCATTATTTCATCTTAGAGATATAAAACAATTTTCAGAGCCAAATTCACTAATATTTATGCATTATTCTCATAGGCACGGAACACAAACCAGAATAGACAGAGTTTATATTTGTAATAAACTAGTAAAAAAGATAGGCAAAGTTAAGACTGTAACTTGCCTATTTTCAGATCATAATGAAATCACTTTTGAATTGTCTTTGAATTCTAATAATAATGTTAAAAATAAGAATACCAGCATATATAACAGATGTACAAGAATTTAAAGACTATTTTCTTAAAGAAATTTCCTCCTTTATAGAAATTAACAATACAGTGGATACTTCAGAACTCTCTATATATGGGATGTTCTAAAAGTATATCTGTTTGGTCAAATCACTAATTGGTTATCAAATAAAAAAAGCAATGGGGCAAAGAATTACATGAAATACAGGCAAAACTTGATAAGGTGAAGTTAGAAAACCAGAAGAATAAAAATAATAACATAAGATAAATGACAAATACTTGGAAATGTTAAATCATAAAACCAAAATCAATCCTGAGAAGTTTAAGATAATTAACTTTTCTATCAACCCAAAATCTATGCATAAGCTAGCTACCAAAACCAAACTACTCAGTAAATCCAGCCACATAAAATAAATCTATTCACATTGAAAGAAAAGAAAAGTAACAGAAATAGAAAATATTCTAAAGGAATTCAGAAATGATTACAATGAAATGCATCAAAATAATACACTAATAGATCCAGAGGAAACAATCAAAACATTTATTAGAAAAAATATTAAAACTAGACTATCAAATGACCAAATGAAATTAATTGATAAACTGATTTCTATGTCTGAACTTCAAATCCAGATTTATAAACTGAAATCTAATAAAGCACCACATAATGATGGAATTATATTTGAACTTTACAAGCTACCTAAAGAAGCCCTACACATATTACATAAGGTTTTTTCTATAGTTAAGGACTTAACTAAAGTTCCTCCTTCTTGGAAATATACCATTATCTCTCCAATTGTAAAAATCAACAAGGATCCTACACAATGCTCTTCATACAGACAAATTTCATTTCTAAATGTAGATTCTAAGCTATTCATGGCAATTTATGCTGATAGACTAAAACACATTCTACCTTCTATGATTGATGAAGATCAAACTGGATTTATTTTTAAATAGAAACACCTATGATAATATTAAAAGAATAATTACAATAACCGACTATGTAAATACCACAAATAAGAACTTAACATTAATGAGTCTTGATATAAATAATGCTTTTGACTCAGTCAGCTGAAATATCTGTTGCTAATTCTGGAAGAATACAAGTTTTCTTTTAACTTTGTTCATCGTATTAATCTTCTATATATAGATTGCTTTGCATATGTCAAAATAGGTACTTTTATATCTGATTCTAGAAGTACAACTAAACAAAGATGTCTTCTTTCACCTCTGCTTTTTACCCTAGTTATGGAACCTTTTGCTAACTTTATTAGATCAAATACAGATATAAAAGGTATTAAAATAATGGAAAATTCAAGTTCTAAAATTCAGTTGTTTGCAGATGACATCTTATTGATATTGAGTGATAATAATAAATCTATATCTGCAACTTTTTTAGCATTGGAACTGTTTCAAAGAAAATCTGGTTTAACATTAAATGATAACAAAAATGTATTGATAAACATAAATAAAATAAAATCCCAAATAAGTTCCTTAAATATATTGTCAAAGAAAAGAAAATGACTTACTTGCAAATATATATAATGGATAATATTAAACATATAGTAAATTACAATTATACTAATTGTGTAAATAAGATAAAGAATATAATGGACAAATTAAATAAAAGTGTCTTTACAATGGAAGAAAGACTCTCTATCATCAAAATTGTCTTGCCAAAAATCCTATATATTATTCAATCATTAACATTACCTCTTATGAAAACCTGTATTAAAGATCTTAACACTTTAATTTTGAAATTTCTTTGGTTCCCTGATAAACCAAGAATTGAGTTAAATCATTATATAAGAGACTGGGAAGTAGGGGGGAAAGGACTACAGACATAGAATTGTATTAATTATCATTAGTTATGAAGACAATATGTCTTTGGATCAACAACACCTATATGGCTAGATGGAAAGTGTTTTTAGGAAACCTTTTTATGCATTCTAACTGTAATAAATATACTAATAATTATTTTATATTAAATAACAGTTTATTTTGGTTATTAAAGGATTACATTATAGGGAAAAGTCACCAAACGAGTGATTCTTACTTCATTTTGACTATATTGAGTACTTTTAGAAATTTTATATATAGAAATCTGGCATATAAAGCCTGGATTTCCCTTATGTTTCCTATAGCATATACTCAAAGTAATATTCCTACTTCAAATTTAAAAATGATGGTTGCCTTTAAAGAGAATAATCTGTTGTATTGGTTTCAGTTATGAAAGATGAAAAGCTTCACTCAGTAGATTACATTAAGAATAAATATGAGTTGGATAAATATATATGATTAGCTATACTGTAGACTTTATATAGAAGGGGAAATTAAGTTAATGCAACCAATGTTAAGGCATCATGTCCCAAAATTGGTTGAATATATCATATTTTTATTGCAACAAAATTTCTTGGGATATGGTCTCTTGTCCAAATTGTATAAATTGGTAAAGAGGGACACTAAAACATGTAATTATACTTATCTGAACTATTTTACCCAGATCAATAATAGACCACAAGTGAAGAAGACAAAAATATTTCTATTATCATCTAAACATACTACTTAATCTCTTAGATGGCATTTGTTTACATCAAGTTTTTACATAGGTCCTTCTTCACCCTCATAAAATTGAATTGATGTACAAGAAAAAGCAAAAAAGAACTTAAAGCAGACTGGCAACACGTACTTTGATTGTAATGTCTTGAATCCTTTTTGGAATAATAATTCTTTTTTACAGCATTTTTTGGAGATACATTTATTTTATCTAAATCATTAATTCTTTTTAATACCCCTATTCCCACTTGTGTTAAAAGAACAAAATATAACATTTTGTGGACTGTACTGACCATCTCCAGAAAAATGATTGCACAAAACTGAAAAAAATTAATTTATTCCCTCATTTAAAGAATTTATAAGTTTAGCAACTAAAATAATTTGTCTAGAAATTATTATAATCAGATCAAAAATGAACAGAATTACCTCTTGCCTCAATGTATGGACAAAATTTAAAGAACTGCTTGACAAGCAAAAATAAAAAAAAAATCTGGAATTGAGCAGACATGCAACAACAGGAATTACTAGAAGGCTGATGGACACTCTTGTGCATAGTTATTTTCTCTGTTTCTGTATTTGTAAGATTAGGTTGTTTTTTTTTTTTTTCTTACTTTTAAATATTTATCTACATTTCTGATTACAAATTTTGTAGTGATTATGTTTTATAAAAATTTTAAAACATTTTCAAAAAAAAAAAAAAAAGAAAACGGAAATCAAAGTCTAAACCAATTGTATTCGAAGTACTGAATATTATAAAAAGATAACAGAACTGGAAGAGGGATTTTTAGAAGCAGGAAGAAGTAATTTACATAGAAATAATTGGAAATTATGCATACAATGCATGCTGAATAATGTTCAGGAGGAGGAGTGAGGTTTAAGGGAAGGCAGGATATTCATCAATTTATGTAATGTTGAACTTTTGATAAATAGAAATAAAAGATATGTGATGTATAAATAACCTATATAAGTGGAAAATGTTAATGTGGTTTGTTTTCTTTTCTGTTACTGTATGTTTGCCTATGTCTTAAGTGATAATTTAATAAATGTATTTAAAAAAACCTTAATACTTCAGCTAAGGAGATGTCAGATGGTTGGTGTTAATGTCTTGTAATTTAAAGGTAGAAAGTAGGACACCCACTGCTTTGTAGCAATTCTGTTCAGTGTTAATCTCATAACTCTCCCTATGCATTAAGTTTCTGGTTTAGCAGCAATGTGCTCATTTTCTGTAAAGTTTCTGAAAGTGTTTGTTGGAAGGCAGCATTTGCAATACAATTTAAAAAGTAGACCAGGATACCTATGAGAGGTCAAGTGCTAGACTGATTGGACAGGGTAAGCATATCAGTTCAAGGTTCTTAAGGGAGTTTTACTGGACCTAGTTTTGCCATTGGATCACAGGAATTAAACTGATACAAAGTTGATCAGACCTTTGAGTGTAATATCATAGAAAGTAGATACCTTGACATGTTTGTAGAACACAAAGACAGCAAATGTGTTTGTTTTTGCTCAGTCACCTGGTTTCACATCCCTTGTTTCCAAGTTGTATCCAAGACTTAATGTACAAAGATGACTAGATTATGGTATCTAACCATATAAGAAAAAAAGATACTTGATAGAATCTATGAGTCAAGTCTTAAAATAGTATAATACAAGGAAAGAGCTACAGACAGCATGTACTGGCAATGATTAACAGCAAAGATGGAGAGAGAGTCCTGCAGAAATATTGTGTGTGTAATATGCACTATAACAGCTCTGCATGAGAAGAGATGTTAACTTCTGCAGTACTAGGTAGACAATGGAGAACACTGGGCACAAATTTATTTCACTTTTTGAAAGCTAGGCATCTGATTTATTTGGATTATTATATCAAGTACACCGAAGTGACCAAATTAATTGAATAACAGCAGCAGTGTGATAAATGCATTAACATTTGTCTTTTCAAGACAAGATACACTTGATATCATGTCAGACAATGGGCAACACTGTGGAATAGAAAATATTTAAACAACAGTAGCAATTCAAGTACATCACAAGTACAAGACACCCAGAATCAATTAGCAAGGTTGACAGAGCTATATCTGCAGTAAAACAACCTGATGAAGAAAAGTGCTGACAGCAGCTCTGGGGATTGGCATCTTGCAGTTTTGAAATACAGAAATACTCCATTGCAGAATCTTAATCTTATTTATTAATGGGCAGAAGATAAAAATGGAAATTGACTTTCAATACATTATTAAGACAAGAGAATGGAGGCAAACTAAAAGACATACTAGAAAGACATCAACAAAGACAAAAATATTGATCTGCCAAACACTCTAGAAGATTCTTCAGACTGTAGACAGAGGACATTGGGAAAATCAAGAACTCATGGTAGGATCAGCAGCCTGAAGCTGCCGTAATTGGTTGAGCGTCCAACCCAATATCATCTGAGGTTCAGAGGCATGATGGTCAGTTGTACAGAAGAGACCAATGACATCTTTATGAGACAAGAAAATCTAGTCGAGAGAGTCTGATGCAAGCTGAGAAATCACAGTAAAAAGATGCACTACAGGCATGTGAGAAAGTAGTCCAGCATGAATAAGTCACATACTGCCTTCCATCATCAGGGCAGTAAGAACTGCCAAAGAATGAATCCAGAACTTACACCAGAAGGAGTACATGTAATCCAGTGAAAATGTCAGGAAATGTGAATATATATATATATATACATGTTTGTGTGTGTGTGTGTGTGTGTGTGTGTGTGTGTGTGTGTGTGTGTGTGTGTGTGTATTTGTATGTAACTCATACAGCTGTTCACGAGTTCTTCTAGCCTCTAAAGACTGAAAGTTGTTAAAATTATTTATCTTAAAAAATTACTGGCGGCTTGATTCTGTAAATATAACAGATCACTGACATATTGGTACAGCAATTAAAGTTAATTATTTGATGACTCTGTATATAGTGAGGAATTAAATCATAATGTAGTAAATTTAGCTTTTCAAAAAGGGGGGTGTGGCATATAGTCCAGTAGCTTTAAGGATGGAGAGTAATTCTGTTGAATGTGTATGTCACATTAACATGCTAGCAACCTCTGCAGTCTCAATAAAGACCTCAGGAAGGCTGGTTATGCATCTGAGTTGTCTGAGTTTTACCAAGCATTATGACAATCAATACAAATGTTACACATATTTCCAAGTTTTATTTATGTCTGTTTGCATACACTTTTACAACAGGTGCATAGGTTCATAGGATGATACTAGGCTATTGGCCCGGAGGCCCTCATAAGCCTAGGCAAGAATTTCTCCCAAGTTCCTACAAAGTCAGCACCTGTTTCCCCTGTCCAGCAGGGACACAGGTGAGATCCCAGGGGTGTATTTTCTGTTTCCATCCATTTTTCAAAATATTCATCACAGTCATTTTAACACATTTTCAGAAGTATTAGTGCACTTTTTTGTACCATTCCAAGTTAAAGCACACTTGTACAGCTGTGCATTAATTCACTGCTATTACACAAAGTTATCAATTGGCTGGAACTATGCAATAGTAGAGGATTATTTCATGGATCAATTCCTTTAAATGACATCCAATAGCTTGATCTTAAATATTGAAAGCCAATAATGAATTGACACATTTTCCAAATTAATAACTGGTTCATAATTTTAAGACTTTATAATAACATAAGGTTCTTCTTCCAGAGGGTCTACCTTGTGAAGTTTGAACTATTAATAGTGTACAAAGAGAAACTACACCTTGAGCGAATCACTGCGTACAATACAATTGGAGAGTTTTAATCAGGAAATAGAAGTCAACAAGTTTAAACTCATCTACTTTATACTCTTCCAAATGTAGGTTACTGTGACATAGTTGATTAGCTCTGCTGTTAATGTCCATTCTTGCTAAGGTTTATTTAACCATGGTGTATCAGCTTTATAACTGGGTTTCACATCTTGGCATTTCTGTTATATATATTGTTTACTGCATAATATTATTTTGTATTTACAAATGTAATTGTGAAGCTCTTCTTCTCAGCCTGTGCTGAAAACTTGGACATCAAACCAATTTATTTTATTCCAAACTACTATCACTTATCAATTCCATTGCTGATACTTGGTGACTGGTGACTCATATAGTGTCACTGGAAACGGTCTGTGTTAGATGACAGTGACAAAAAAGTTACCCATCCACTGCATGCAGGGGTGTCCAACCTTTGGCTTGCGGTCTTGGGGCAGCATATAAAATATATCATATAGTTAACTCTTCGTTGTCGAGGAAGACCACAGTCAGTCTCCTGGCTGTATGTAGGGTGGTTTGAACACAATGAATAAATGCCTAATGCCTAATTTAAAAAAAAAAAATTTCATTCAATTCTAATTTCTAATCTAACAGTTAACTCTACATAACTCTCTTAATTAATCTCTCTCTCTCTCTCTCTCTCTCTCTAGATATATATATATATATATATATATATATATACAAATAAACAGATATTCAATTACAACACTAACATTTCTCACTGGGAAAACCATTCCAGCAGTCAAATGTCAAAAATGTCAACATCCAACAGTCCTACAATACTATAATCCACAAAAATAACCCAACAAATTTGCAATAAAGTAAAAATTAACTTTACTCATTAAAACATTACTGACTTAACTCCTCAAGGGGGTCTCTACACAGGTCTCAAAAATATGGCCTCAAGCTAGAAACCTGACTTTGACCACCATGTTGTCTCCATTGTAAGGAAAGCTTTTTACATGACACTTCAATCTCATCCAGGGACAAGGAGGTCATACACATCCTGTATTCTCTTCTTTACAGCCATTGCTATAAATGTCATCATTGGCTTGCTTTCCAGGCTAAGAAGATCCCCTTAAGAGACTTCCTCTCCCTCGAAATACGTTATCTTAAGCTACTTCACTACAAAGACCACAGCCTTTGACATAAAACCTTCAACTTCTGTAAAAAGCTCCTCATCATATCAAAACAATGTAGTTCAGCAACACAATGGCTGGGATGATAGCCAAATGTGTGTCTTGGGGTAAGTAGCCTGCTTCATCAAAACCAGATGGAAAATCCACATACTAACCTTTCCCAGCTGGATAAGATCTAATACCTACTTGTAAAATAGGGCAACTCAGTAATCACATGACACACCCACTCACTGAATGAAATTGTCTGGAGTCAAATAAAATAAAAAAAATCATAATGAGATGGATGCAATTTCCATGTCCCACCACCAAAAAGGACCATCAATAAAAAATCAACAAAAAATTAAATCAATAAAATAAATCAAAACCATCATACAAAAGATTGTTTCAGAGCTTCAGCTATGTACAAACAGCTTTTCTCTAAAAAAACTTTACTCATTTTTATTTGCTGCTGCTGTAATTATAACTGTAAAAAATGTTATAAGTTTATTCTGTGTACTCAATGTCTTCACTGTTGCTCAGTAGATGTAATCTCTGCTAATGATGTATACACATCCATAATTTGTAAAATAAACTTCCTCCAATCTAAAGCCATTTGACACATTTTAATTACTTTGTCAATAGCTCAAAGTATAGAGAGGATTATTTATTTATTATATATTTATTTATTTTTTAGAAAACATCTAAAAAACTGAAAATTGATTACACACCCAGAAACACACAAAAAGTTATTGTGATTATGTGATTATGTAAAGTGCAGACGTAAACTAAGAAAGTCAAGTCACTAACCACGGCCTGTGCTATGTCCGAACAGATGAGGAAAATGTGCCAGAAGCAGTAAAAGAAGGTAAAGTAAGCTTAATTTGAAGGGTATTTTTATATTTAAGAAAGCAGAGATTATATATTGGAAATTTTCAGAGATATGCCGAAAAATCTGTTAAGAGTAAATTATGCAGTCTTAAAAATTAAAATGTTATGGACGGTTGTTAAAAACCATTAGGTTCTCAATCTAAGAAAAGAAATCTGGACAAAAGTGAAAATGAAAAATAAACACAATCAACAACACCATTGTTAATACACACAGACATACACTCCATAGCACATGGCTGCAAACTGTCCCATAACTTATAATGAACATTCAGTCCTGATGATTGCACACATGCACACATACACACACACACACACACACACACACACACACACACACACACACACACACTCTTTAAGGATTGCTGTGCATTTTTTTCAAGGGACCCGAGAGGTGCCTGCATTGATCTGTAGTCCTACAATAATAGATATCCACATTTATCACTTTGTAGAGGTATCAGTTGAGCTGCGGTAATTTACTGCACTGGGTGGACAGTGCTTTTCTTGTTATAGCAGGTGAAGAGGATTGCAAGTTCAACATATGTGTAATTCATTACAGTATGGTAGTATCTAATATACATATTCAGTTACAATTAGGAAGAGTGAATGCACACTTGAGTGAATGTTTTTTCATGCTGTAAAGAAAGCGAATGCCCATGTGAGTGAATGTTCTTCCTAATGGAGTTTCTGCTGGCAGTCTATGTGATCTCTGAGTTAGTATATTATATAACTAGTAGAGGAAGTGGGAGTTCAAGGGAGCTTGCCCCATTGCAAAAAATAGAAACTAATAATTATTTTATTTTTTTGAGCAATTGTTCATATGAGCATTAGCTCTAAACTGATCACTGTTTAGAGGTTCACGCATATAAGTGTTTGCTGTTTCATGAGACACTCGGGTATTCATACATCATTGTTTCTTTGCAGCATTAGAAGATACCACTAAATAGAGTTATGTGTTCTAGTCATGTACATTATACCGTATGGCTTATAATGCATGTGTTTTTGGAACCTGTACAATTCAGTTCATCTATGCTCATTTTGCTGTTTCTATGGCATCTGGATCACATGTTAAACTTTTTGAACTATTAAAGGTGTTTGAATTTCTGCCTAAGATATAACACCCCTTTTTTGGTTTGCCTTTTTCTCCTAGTGTTATGGCCACTACTTTGTTACTCCAATTAGATTCCTTCAGTGATGCATTGAAGACTTAAGCATCCATCCATTCATCCACAACCCTTTTCCCATTTCTGGACATGGGTCAGGGTGTCACTTCAACAGTGGCAATCATCTAAAGCCAAGGTTCACACCACCACATTACTAACCCTGCTGTGGCTGTTCTTCCATACCACACATACACATGCACATTCACACCTATGGCCAATTTAGTGTCCCCAATCCAACTATTGCATGTATTTGAAATGTGGGAGAAAACTGGAGCACCTGGAGGAAACCCACATGAACACAGGGAGGGCATGCAGACTCTGGTTATACGGCTGTAGATACACTGCTTATAGTGAATATATATTGTTATTTCCCTGTTGCAGTCTGTCCCCTCTGTCTTGGCCTTCATGTTTCATTGCATTGTATATATTTGCATATGTTTTTGTTAACGTCCTATGCATGCTTGTATATTGTATATATTTGTTTCTATATTGCTATGTACACTTGTGTCTTAATTGTCTACTGTATTTGACTTTTGGCCCAGGGAATTGCTGAAAAGGGTTTTGTACTAGCCTATCAACATGGTTAGCAAGCTCAAAGAAAGAAAAATAAGTAAATGTTATGATCTTGCAAGAACTCCAAATTATTAGGAAATTAAAATAAAAAGGGGCCTTTACATACTTTGACTGCATTTGATGTAGAAGTGAAGAATTTTGTGAAAAAAATTGGAACAGTTCTGCCTTGGCAGTACATCTGAGAATGAAGACAGAAAAAAAACACTGATAGTTACCTGTATAGTATGAGGTATGGCCAACAGCCAAATGGAATTTCTACTGAATTCTGAGAAACAAGTGCAAAATTGTATGTGCAGCTGGAAAACTTCATAAATATAATTTAACCCTAACTTAGTCACCGAGTACAAATATAGTTTGATTGTCTGGTATCTGAATTTAGATTTTTGAGCACATAATGGAATTGGGAAAGCTGACTTAGGACTGCACTTATGGAGATTCATTACAGCAAACCGAGACAGGAATGTCTATAAATTAAAAGATAATAGCATTCAAAGAAGGTTGTTGTCAGCAGCAAATATAACATTTGTTACTTCCTTGAATGTTGTTTCAGCAGTAGATACATCAAACCAAAGTATATGAAATGTACAAGTCAGAGAATACAGTGGCATGTAACAATGGAGTACATACCCAGGAATAAAGAAGCCACCAAAGCTAATGCATGTGTCCAGTGCATTGGGAAACAGCACATGGCTGTTGTATGCAAATTCTAGGAGGAAAGTTGCTATGCACATATTAAAATTGGACATATACTGAGAGCTTTGGGAATAAGAAAACAAACCTTTTATGAAAGCAAATGTTGAAAATGTTCATATTGAAAAAAACAGACGTGATTGCAGAAAATATATTTTCTTTTACATGGTTGAAATATGAAAAAAAGATTTCTAGTGAAAATGAAACTAATGTTGAAGCTTGTGAACTTTTAGGATGTTAATGGGATCAGTGTCACTACAATGAATGAATCTAAATTCAGAAAAGTAACACGGTTTTGCAATCAATTAATATTGTATGGAAAACATACTGGAGAACACAAAAAATATGGTAGACGCTAATGTGAAAGTTACTTTTAACAAACAAGACAAAACCTTACCTTTGATAGCAGTTCACGGTATTAATGACCAAGCTTTCTGGAAAGAAATAGCTACTTGTTATGGTCTTGGAGAGGCCAAACCTAGGCTCTTCAGACCCACATCAACTCATTATGCAAAGTTATTATGTCTCATGTTTATTCTTCACAAAATGCATCTTAACTTGTAGTTTCTTCACAAATGAGTCAAATAAAATGTTTATGTTTATTAATATTGCATTTTCTCTGTAAAATACTAACAGATAACTGAAGACAAACTAAGTGCTGAAGGAGTTTTATGTTATATTATGTTATGTTTAAAAGTGCCAGGTATCTGTGAAAACCAGATCAATCAACAGTATGCTGTCACCTTCTCAGGCTGGGGATGTCTTTGCAAGGATGTCTGCGAAATAGTGTGGACTGGTACCAAATGTTACAAGTTGCAGGACAAGGAATCTTAAGCACAGGTGGTCTATGTTTTAAAAAGGCATATTTGTGAAGTGCTCACTTAATGCTGTAAGCGAGGATGACAAGGATGTAAAACATTAAAATTTTTGATTTGTTAAAAGTGATGTAACGTCAAAGTTCTGCATGCATAAAACTGATAAAAAATATAAAAATACATTTTTCCTTTATTCTTGGAGACTGATCTAAAATTTTAAGTAGGCAATCTCCCAGCAATGTTTATAAAATAAACAAGTACTTTGCACATCCTGAAGCATTATTATTGACTCAGACTAAAAGGTAAAACTCTTTATTATTTATTTGTGAACTTTAACATTTGGTACCGTGACTCAGATTCTAAACTTTGGTGTTGCTACGAAGCAGTGTGGAATAAATTAAATGGGCCCAGCACAGAAAGTTCATCTGTAAATTCCACACTGCTTTGTATGAAATAGTCAGAGATTCAGATACCTAACTTTTCAGGCTGTGTAAATATGCTAGACTAAATGGGGAATGGATTTGTGAAAAATGCTTTTTCTCTCTCTCTCGCTTAGATAATTGTAGTTAAAACAGTGGAATGAGTGAATAACTGTTTTGTTAAATGACTGAGTTTGCTTGTTAGATATATGTAAAGTAATAGTGGGAGGACCCCACAGAAAATAAGAAAAAGTTTATTAATGTTATGCACATACAACAAAAGAGAAAATTAACACAAGGAGGTACCTTGTGTCAAGGGCAGTACTCACAAGACTAAAAGGTAAGAGGCATGAGAGATGTTTTATGTTGTTTAATTTGTGAGTGAAAAGACGTTAAAGTTAAATCAAGTTCATGAGCCTATAGCATGCTGGAACATAGCTGTGTGTGTGAATAAATCAAGTTCATGAGCCTATAGCATGCTGAGACATAAGTGTGTGTGTGTGTGTGTGTGTGTGTGTGTGTGTGTGTGTGTGTGTGTATGTGTGTGTGTGAATAAATCAATTTCATGAGCCTATAGCATGCTGGGGCATAGTTGTGTGTGTTGATAACTCAACATCATGAGCCTATAGCATGTTGGGACATAGTTTTGACTGTGTAATACCCTCAGATGGTCCAAAAGAGTGGTCAGCCCCTATCCCCCATATTATCCCGATCACAATGCCAAAGCTGTAAATTTTGAGCTTCTGATGGGATGAAAGCAAGGGTGTGCTGTGGGAAAAGACCTTTCCTTTCCCATTGCACAGTGACAGAATCCCTACCCTTTCCTCCCTAAATGGTCTGTAAATTGATGTAGTCAATTACCAAAATCCAGGGTCTACAAGGTAAGTCTTAACAGGAAAAATGAAAACAAAGTTAAGCACACAGGATCAAATCCCTGTAAAGAGAACACCTGCATATTTTATGTGTCATAATTATGAAAAGGAATGTTGCTAAGTATTTAAATGAGTGGTTTCAGCTTACTAAAACTTGCCGTTGTAAAGTATTTCCATTAAATGGAATGTATGATAAAAATAAATTAGAGAATTTAAAGGGTATTTAAAAAAAAGAAAAGCAAGGTAAGTGGGGAACAATGGCCAGTATTTTATTCTTGGTATTCTGAAGCTCTTAAAAGGGAAAAAATCAACATTAAGGGAATCACAAAATACTAACAAAAAGTTGTTACAATGGGTAAAAAATGTTAAAAAGGCAAAACAGGCCAGTAAAAAGGGATCCCATTATCCTGTCTTGGCAGGATTGCAAAAAACTGGGGATGGCCAAAAAGCAGAGACTTCAAAAGAGAATGATAATCCTCCAGTACCTACTGCACCCCACAACCCAATATGTAAAGGTACAGGTGGCTCCTGTACAACATTCTGCTATTTCTCATACCCCTGCATTTCAGACAACTGTCAGTGTGGTACTGTTACATCTCACCCTAGTTCCCATGTTCAGCTCTCATCTTCAGAACAGGCATCGGCAGTCAGAGGGATTTCTTCTTCTTCTCATTTCCAACAAGCCTCTACCTCTCCAACAAGAGCACTAGTATTTGATACACCCACAGCCCACCACACACACACATGACAGGGTAGGGCAAAAGGTTGTTGCCTCTGGAGAGGATTTTTGTTACCTCTTAAAAAATATTTGGGGCTAATAATAGCGAACTTGTTCATCACCCTTAGGCCCCTGCTGATCTCCATACTATGCCCAAATGTTTTCCAAATATTAGAAACAATCCATTAAAGTTTAAGGAGGAATTAAAGACTATAATAAAATGTTATAACCCTACTTTGACAGTTTTAAACCAGCTGCTTTGGGTAGTCACTTCAGATAAAATAAAAAAACAACATTTACTTGAAAAGGCTGAAATAACAGTTTTTACTGTCACAGGAAATGCACTAATAGACAAAAGGACAGGGTTTTTAAATAAAATTACAGAAATGTGCCAAGTTAAAACAGATTGGTCTAAGATACAGGCATGTAAGCAAAATAAAGGGGAAGCCCCTGCAGATTATTTGAGTGGTCTTAAAGCAATGTTTGCTAGACATTCAGAAATACCAGATCCAGAAAAAAAAAGCTAAGCCAGCTATTGCAGCTTCTTTTGTGCAGGGTCTGTAAGTCTCTGTACAAAATCAAATAAAGCAAGTGCTTATAGACTGGCAAGGAAAGGAATTGAAGTTCTTAGTAAGTGCTGATAATCACTATACTGAGTATCAGAAAAAAAGGAATGCTGAAGATAAGCTGTTAACTTTGCAAATAAGGCAGTTAGAAGCCCAAAGGGGGCAAAGCAGAGGCAGGGGAAAGGAGAACATTTCTAGAAGAGTTAGGAAAGGTGCTGGTCCAGGGGAACAAGGTGCAGCTGGATGGCAACAACGAGATGACAGTGCCCCTCCTGTCTCATCTGATGGATCCTGCTTCAATTGTGGTTAAGCAGGACATTGAAAAAAAATGCCCACACGAGTGAATGAAGAGACTCCAAGATACCTGGACTAAGTGGCAGCCAAATTATAACAATGCTGCATGTGCTGCGCCATCACATCCTTAAATTGAAAGGAGTCAGGAATCACCATACTATGTCAAAATAATAAAACAAAAATAAATCTTAATCCTCTGCTGCCAATAGATCAAAAGGGACCCTACGATAAGGTAGAAATAAATTTAAAAACATTTCCTTTCCTGGTGGACATTGGAGCCATTAGAGGTCTGTATTAAAAGTTAACTCAGTCAGATAGCAGTATCAAAACATAAAGTAAAGGCAGTTGGAGTAACAAATGCTACTGTTAAGTATCCTGTTTCAGAACCTATATCCATTTCTTTAGGGATGATTAAAGAAAGGTATTCTTTCCTTTTATTTACTACTGCACTGGTAAATTTCCTATGGAGAGACCTGTTATGCAAAATGTTGTACTATTTACTATATACCAGAAGGAGTGTATTTGGATGTTCCAACAAAATCAGAGGGAAAAGTATTAGCAGTCTTATCAAAAAGCTGAAGAACAGCCTGTTGAAGGCATACAGGCAGCTGAAGAAATGTTGCAGCAGGTACCTGCTAACGTATGGGCTAAACATGCTAATGAAGTAGGTACATGAAAATCTGCAAAACCAGTAAAAATGAAATTAAATCTATCTAAAGCTCTGCCTAGAGTTCCACAGTATCCACTGAGCACAGAAGCAAAGCAAGAAATCAATAAAAAATAATAGAGCCAGCTAAAAGCCCTTGTAATACTGCTAGTCGCACTGTAAAAAGGCAAGAAAAGGATACTTATAGGTTTGTGCAAGATCTGAGGGCTGCAAACAATGCAGTATTACCAACTTATCCTGTGGTTCCAAATCCAGCAGCAGCACACAGTTGCATACCACCTGCAGCAAAATATTTTCTGTGATATAGCTGTGTTCAGCATTCTTTTCTATACCTATCCTCCCTGAAAGTCAGTTTCTGTTTGCTTTTACTTATAAGGGACAGCAGTATAAATGGACACAGTTACCAGAAAAATACACAATCTCCTTCATTATTTTCTCAAATTCTAAAAAAAAAAGATATGAAAGACGTGACATTTCCAAGTGGATCAGTGTTAGTGCAATACGTAGATAATGTACTAATAGCATCTAATTTTTTCAGCAGTGTCAGCAAAACACAATATTTCTTTTAACGATCCTTGCAAAAAGGGACATATAAGGTGTTGAAAAAAGTTACAGCTACAGTCATCTCAGGTACATTATCTGGGTCATCTGATATCTTGGGGTAGAAGGCAGACGTTACCATCTCGTATTGAGGCAATAGCTAAAGCCCGACAACCAGCTACTTAGTGTCAGCTTAAATCTTTCTTAGGTATGAAAAAATATTGCAGACATTGAATTTCTAACTATGCAAAAGTTGCTAAACCTTTGACAAATCTTTTAAAACAAGATACACCAGAGCCTCTCCTTTGAGATAGTAAAGAGGAAAATTAATTTCAGAATTTAAAGTAAGCGTTAGCTACTTCCCCAGCTTTAAGGTTACCTGATTATGAAAATACTTTCATTTTATTTTGTCATGAAAAAAATGGATTTGCCCAGGGAATGCTTGCACAAAAACATGGGGATAACTATCATCCATTAGCTTATTATAGTATAACACTTAATTCTGTTGCAAAGAGATTTTCCAATATGTTTAAGAGCAGTGTGCTGACCAGTTGGCATAATGGTTAAGGTCTCCCATGCACAAGGTTCAATCCTGACCACTGACTAATGCCTGTTTGGAGTTTACATGTTCTCCCTGTGTCTCTATGGGGATTCTCCCATGTCCAAAAAACATGCTGTGTTTCCATCTCAAACTCACCAATGAATGGAGCTGTGGGCAGCAGCACAGACTCTACATGATGCAGGGGAAGAGTTATCAAACCAACCGCTTTGGGCATCTACTGTGGTGCTCAGTATTCTCAAGATAGGAGAACACATATCACAGACTGCATGCTGTGGCAGGGCTAGCCACTCAATGGTGTTAAATATGGCTCTACGTGATTTGGTCATGTTGACTAATATCACCAAAATGGGCATGGGTAGTTACCGATGATAAGTAGATTGAGGACCTTGCCTAATCTGACCTATGCCAGGGACCCTTGCTAATGGTGGGAAGGGTATATCTGCCCCTATTGGCCAGTGTGTGCCCACCCTAAAGTCCAGCAGCACTGGGGCAATAAGCAGTTGGCTGCCCAGTGTCTAGTTACCCAGCCTGGGTTACCTGGGATAATTCCGAGTGAAAGCTGGACATAAAACCAACCAACCTGACAAAGATGAACTGAGAATTGCTACACTTAATGTAGGTTCACTGACAGGATGTAGCTTGAAAGTGGATGACATGATGATACGGAGGAAGCTGCACATCCTATGTATCCAAGAGATGAGATGGAAAGCCATTTGGCTCGGGATCCAGTCTCTACTACTTAGGAGGGGAACAGGCTAGAAATGGTGTGGGAATTGTGGTGACAGAGAGGCTTCAGAAGGCAGTGAGGGATATCATCAGAATTAATGAAACAAACAACACTTCAAATGAAGCAATGACCAGGAACATAAATTAAAAAGTCCAAACTTATATGTGGAAACAGCAATTTAATGGGACACAACACAGAATCCCCAACGACTAAGCACTTTCACCGTAACAGTGGCTTCATCAGGTCATGGTAGCAAGGAAAAGAGTGCATTCAGTCAGCAGTTTAAGGACCTACTAGATAAAGCAAGACAACATGAATTGATCTTGGTAATGGGTGACTTGAATGCACATATCGGGACAGAGAGAACAGGATATGAGGACTGCATGGATCCACATGGGTGGGGCAACAGTAATAAAGAAGGAGATGCCATTCTAGACTTCTGTCTGGCAAATGGCTTGATAGTAGCCAATACATGGTTCAGAAAGAAAGACAGTCACAAGATCACATACAAGAGTAGCCAACATACAACTCAGGTAGACTTCCTCCTAGTAAGGAAAAGGCACTGGGGTAGAATCCATGACTGCAAAGTCATGCCCAGCAAAACAGTTAGCCCACAGCATAAACCACTAGTTGCCACAATCAGCTGCAAGCAGTGGTCTGAGAAGGCTCTAAGGTGAACAGAGACCAGGCTGAATACCTGGAAGGTGACTGGACAGAAAGTACGACAGTTCAAGGAATTACTCAGGGCTCTAGCACCCTAAGAGGAGGAGGAAATAGGTGGAGCTGAAGAAGAATGGAAGCAGCACAAAACCGCGTGTGTGAGGACTACAGAACAGATATGTGACCAAGCCAGGTATGGAAATAAGGTACATAAGGAAAGCTGGTGGTGGAATGCAGAAGTCCAGGAAGTCGTCAAAAGAAAGAAGGAGTGCAGGAAGAAGTGGGAGACAGAAAAGACTGACCAGGCTAGGATGCACTACTGGTTGGCTAACAAAGAAGCTAAGAAAAAAGTTGCGATAGCAAGGAATAGGGCATCGGAGGCACTCTACTAACTTCTGGAAAGGGACTCAGTAAGTGACACAAAGAAACTATATCAGGTTGCAAGGCAATGACAGAAAGATAAAGAAGATAGTCAGGCACCCTTCATAAGGGATACCAGCAACAACCTGCTCACCAGTCCACAGGACATCTTTCTAGCAGCTTCGGAATGAAGAAAACCCCATAGAAGCTGTACTGCCCCAGAAACAGGGTACAATGAGAGAAGAAGAGGAGCCCACCCGAGAAGAAGTAAGAATAGCACTAAGGAAAATAAAGTCAGGGAAAGTATCAGGCTCAGATGAGGTCACGGCAGATATGATAAGATGCTGGGTGAGATAGGGGAGAAATGGCTCCTGAGGGTACTAATAGCAGTGTGAAGAGAAAGGGGTATCCCAGATGACTTGAAAATAAGCATACATGTGCCAGTGTACAAGAACAAAGGGAACATCCAGAACTGTGGGCAGTACAGAGGCATCAAACTCCTATCACATTGCATGAAAGTTCTAGACAGGGTGACTGATAAATGGATATGCAGAGTAGTAGAATACAAGATGGGGGATGAGCAGTTCGGATTCAGATCAAGATGAAGCACAACTGACTTGATGTTTGCAGTGAGACAGATACTTCAGAAGAAGCTAGAGATGAGGAAAGAGTCCAACTGGGAATTCCTAGACTTGGAAAAAGCATATGACAAGGTCCCAAGAAAGCTGATCTGGCTGTACTTCAGTGGTTTGAAGTCCTAGAAACATTGGTAGAATTAGTGCAGGCTATGTACAAGGACCCAATGACTCAAGTACAAACAGTGTTCGGCCCCACAGAGGGGTTCCCAGTGGGACGGGGTGTACAACAGGGTTCCGCTCTGAGCCCACCACTGTTCAAACTGGTGATGGACTATATTAGCAAACAGGGCGGAGGGGACAGATCAACAAATTTTCTGTATGCAATGTGACATTACAGGCAGACTCTGAGCTAGAACTTCAGCAAAGAATAGGAGAATGGAATGCAAAACTGAAGGCACACAGGATGAAACTAAGCACAGATAAGATGGTGGTAATGGCAGCAAATTAGGGAAATCAGAAGAAGCAGAGAACAGAGATAGAAGGGAATAAAGTGGAACAGGTAAACAGCTTCAAGTATCTGGGAGGGGTGGTTGAGGAGAAGGGAAGTCTGATTGAAGCGGTCAAAGCTAGAATAAGAGGGTCTGCAGCCAACTGGCTTAGAGTGCCAAGTGTAGTCTATGACAGAAGATTGCCAAAGAAGCTAAAAAGTAAGGTGTACAGCACAGTTGTGCAACCAGTACTACTGTATGGTACAGAAACCTGGGCAGTTAAGGCAGAACAGTTGAAGAAGCTAGAGGTGATGGAAGTGAAGTGCCTGAGAAGCGTGGTAGGATGCACACTGTGGGACAGACGAAGAAATAAGGACATAAGAGCAGAAGCCAAAGTAGCTCCAATTGCAGAAAAGATCAAAGATAACAGATTATGGTAGTTTGGACAAATGTGCAGAAAAGCAGAAGACAATCTGGTGAGGAAGATTTGGTACAGACAGGACGAAGGTAAGAGAAAGTGAGGACATCCAGCAAAGAGGTGGATGGATTGTGTGAAAGAAGATCTGGGACAGTCAGAAATGAGTGTTAAAGAAGGCAGGAGTGTGGCACTAAAGTGAGAGAGTTGGTGACATTAACATGATACCCCGACTCCATGTAGAAAAAAGGGGGCTGATGATGATGATGATGATGATGATGATGATTTAAGGGCAGTGGAAGCTGCCACCATTCTAGTCAATCTTGCACAATCACTGGTGCTTGGGCAAGATCTTACAGTAGCTGTCTCTCATTCTGTATCATAGGTTCATAGGTTCATACTAGGCTATCTGCCCAAGGGCATTTATAAGCCTAGCCCATAGTTATGTGGCTTTCACCTTTAGTTTGAATAAAAACTATGCCTATCATTTTTCTGTGCCTCTGTCAAGCAGTGACACTGAAGTAATCCCTGGGGTATATCTGCGATCTCCCATCCATTGGTCAAGATTCCTCTTGAACAAGGCCAGCGAGGTGCTCTGCCTCACATGTACCGGGATTTTGTTCCACAGCATAGGGAGTCTCTGGGTGATGAATCTGTCCCTCCAGCACGTTCTATTTATAACCGTGTCAAGGTTTAAGTCTCCCGCCCTTGTGGTTCTGATATCTCTCATACTTAAAATAAAAACTCATCCCCTCTCGACTGCACATCTAACTAAATATGAACTTACTCTTCTCTCTGATCCTTCTATTTCTCTCATACACTATCCTCCTCTAAATCTTGCATCTTTGTTACCCACTGCTGAGGATGGTAAATAGCATGATTGGATGCGTTTTACTAATTATATACTTTCTCCTAAAAATGACTTAAAGGACACTCCTATACCCAGTGCTGAACTGGACCTATTTGTGGATGGTTCCTGTGGAGGATATCAAAATAGATATCAGGTCGCACTGTCTGCACCAAAAATGATGTTTTGCTTCAACAAAGATTAGAGGGCATATATTCTGCCTGGGTAGCTGAGTTAGTGGCTCTACAAAGGGCTTGTAAATTAGCCAAAGACAAAGTTGCCAATGTTTACATAGACAGTCGTTATGTTTTTGGTGTAGTACATGATTTTGGGCCACCTTAAAACCAGAGAGGATTTTTAACTTCAGTAGAAACTCAGACTAAGAATTCTTTTTTTGTAAATCCTCATTTAAATTCTCTTTTGTTACCTAAAAATTAGCAGTAGTTAAATGAGGTGCCCATCAAAAGGGTATAGATACTCTTTCAAAATAAACTGGCAAATCAAGCTGCTAAGTAAATTGTAGAAGGACTTTGCGTAAAATTACATGTGGTGTTATTGCGAGAATTTAACAGTAATGATGCATTTGATTTTATGAGAGTATCAGCTTTCCAAGTTGAAGTATCACAGGGAGAAGTTCAGAGGTCGCTTAAATATGAATGCAGTAAATCTGATGATGGGTTATGACGACATCCAGATGACTGACTAGTGGTGTATGCCATCATTTACCAGCCCATGCAGGTAAGACAGCATTATTTAATCAAATTACCTGAAGTTGGTACACCCTTCATGTTGCCTCTTCGATACTTCAGTATGTTTAACATACGTTAGGAAAAACTCAAATGTTAAAGCTGCATGCTTACCACCACCTTGGGGACCTTTTGTTAATGTGCAGCTGGACTAAGTCCAGATGCCAAAGGTTCATAGTTTACAGTTTATATTGGTAGTGGTATGCATGTTTTCTACATGGGTAAAAGCTTACCCATGTCATAAGGCAGATTCTGTGACAGTTGTTAAAAAAATATTTTTAAAATTAATACCTAAATTTGGGATAACTTGTATTATTAATAGTAATCAGAAAACACATTTTAATAATTCCCTGAGCAGGCAGCTATGCAAGATTTTTAATACTAAGTTGAGTATTCGCTGTCCCAAGCATCTATAGTCATCTGAATTAGCAGAGAGGGTCAATAGGACTCTTAAAAATAAGATTTCAAAAATATGTGCTAAAACAAACCTTAAATGGGCAGAGGCACTTCCCTTAGCATTAATAAGAATGAGGAATACATTAAATACTACAAAAAAAATTAAGCCACTATGAAATATTAATGGGGAGACCTATGGCACTTCCAGCTACTCCCCCGTCTCAAATGACAAATGAACTCTAATGAATGATGTTATATTGCCATACTGCACAAAACATATTCATTTCTTGTAGTAGGACCACCTACTGACCAACCCTGTACCAACTACGGTCGGGTATTGGGTTTATGTTAAAATTTTCCAGAAAAAAAAACTGTTTGAGTCCAAAGTGAGAAGGCCTTATCCAGGTCCTGCTTGCTACCTTTACTGAAATCTGCTGTGGAGAACTGCTAACTTAAATATACTCATCACATTGAAAAAACATGTTATGTAATGGCTCCAGATGAATCATCTTTGTCAGCAGAAGATCAACGTGCAAAGGATGAACCGTCTGCCCCAGTAAAGAATTTAAAAAAATCAGCTAAGACAACAGTCCATGATAAATCCAGTGACAACAGGTACTGTTGCTTTGTTTTTTGTGTTATTTCCTCTTATTAACTGGTCAAGAAAAAAATAGTTTCCTGTTGGTTCTTCGACAGTATGCTGTGGACTTAAATGTGACAAACTGTTGGGTGTGATCCCATATACCACATCATTCTAAGGCAGTGATTTTCCAATCCCTGCATCTCAAGTGACATTTAAAATGAAACTTAGTGACATTAATCTAACTTGGTGTAATGTGACTGACTTTTCAAAAGTTTGTCTCTTCAGCTTGCAACCACAAATTGTGGAGACACATGTTATGCCAAAAATGGGACTGTACCAATGGAACCAGCAGATGCAATGACACTTGACATATAAGAGTGTTAAACTCAAAAAGCTATTACTGGGGGTGTGGCATGGGCATGATAGAGGATTGTTACTACTGTTACGCTGCCAGCCCAGATGTTCTTCATCTCACATTGCTGCAGTCCTTACACTTGGGTATACCGCTGTCCTCGGTCGGCCCGAATACCAAAGTATATGGCTGACGCCGGTCATGGCGCATTAAACTGACGCCAGGACGTCAGGGTATAAATGCGCATGACCGACGTCATATCCTCAGTCTTTTTTGCCGCGTGGTCCGATGCAGAAGCAACGTTGCGAGTGCAGGTTGGCGTCCTGAGATTTTCCGAATTAGGAGTTTCAGACCGAATCAAAGTTGGCTAAGTACCCCGTTGGGGAATATTTTGTTTTTTTCTTGCCTCAGTATTTTACCGGATGTCAGAAAAAGTAAATAACTGTATTTCTTGTGGGAAGCAGATACCACATAGGGATTACCATAACTTGTGTATACCTTGTTTAGGGCCTGAGCACGACGTTGTTGGGTGTCCCTCTTGTGCTAGGTTTAACAAACGTACAATTAAGAGTAGATTAGATTGTGCCAGATTAGTCTTCGGGAAGCGGTGCAACTACAAAATGCCGTCGGATGCTCCGACGCCCGCTTCTTCGAAAAAGCGCAAGGACAAAGGGACTAGGCCTAGGTTAGAAGAACCGTCCGTTCCTGACGTCGGTTCTTTAGAAGGTTCGGTAGAGCCGGAGGTTCAGACAGAAATTTCTTTACAGTCCCAGGGAGAGACTTTACTATTGCAGGATGTGTCCTCTCAGGAGGTAGGCCAGGCTGAAGGGGCCTCTCAGGTAACTGTCCTCCCCTCTCTGCCTAGGGTAGTTAGGCCTTCCCCTACTGTTCCCAAGGCTTCTCCCAGAGGCAAGCCAGGTTTAGCTGGCACTCCTAGTACTTCAGGGCCTGTACACAAGAGACATATGCTTAGGATGGCAGAAGATTTAATTACTATGATTAGGGGTTCTATGCCCCCTCCAGAAAAGAGGCCTAGGGGGGAACCTGAAATTGGAGTTTTAGAACAGGATTCTGATGCTTCCGAGTCTTCGGCTGAAGATGTGCAGGAGTTTTCCCCATATTCTGATTCTGAGGTGGATGACTCTACTCCTTCTGCTTCTCCTCCTGAGGATTTTTCATTCTCAGAGACTTTACATTCCATGAGGGAGCATTTTAAATGGGAAGGTCAGGATTTCTCTGATTCTAGGAAAAGGCTTAGGGAATTTTTGTTTTTACCCCAGCATAGGCCTTTAGCTATACCTCCTGTTCTTACTGTGGTGGAAGATGTTTTTACAGAGGCCTCTCTTAATCCTGATTCTTTGCCTCCCGCTCCTGTTAAGCCAGACAGGTATTATAGGGTGCCTGAAGATCATAAGTACCTTTTCAAGAGCCCTAGGGCGGACCCAGAGATTGTTTCACAGGGACCTAAGGGGGTTAAGGCTTCTGTTGTTAAAAACCCGGTCCCTCCGGATAAAGAGGCTAGGGCCTTGGACAGATGGGGAAAGAAAGTTTATACTTCCTCCGCTTTAGCCATGAGGGCTTTGAATTGCCAATTCCACATGCTGAGATATCAAAACTATCTTCTTTCACAATTAAAGTCTAAGGTAGATGCTCTGGCAGAAGGTATTGAATGTAAGGAGTTACAAGATCTAGTGCATGTTTCTGAACAGGTGGGAAAGCATTCCTTGCAATGTGGTTTTGATGCTGTGCAGGCCTCTTCGAGGGTGGCTGCCACTGGTTCTGTGTCGCAGGCACGCCTGGCTAAGGGATCAGAATTTAGCTGAGCATGTTAAGGCAAGGATCTTGGATGCTCCTTTGCAATCTGATGTGTTGTTTGGTTCTCCTGTTGAAGCAGTTTTAAAGAAAATGGAAGACAAAGCTAAGTCTATGCACACTGTTAAAGATTTTTTACAGGTTCAGCCTCCAAAGTTTAGTAGAAATTGGCCAACCAAGGGGTGGACATATCCTTCTTATGATTCCCAGTCTAGGGGTAGGTCTAGGCGTGGTAGGGGCAGAGCTCAGTGCTCTTTTAGATCTAGAATAGGGGTTCACCTGCACAGTCTTCCGGTGAGGGCAGGGGTCAGCCCTTTCGTAGACAAACCCAATGACCTACCTTTTCAACTGCCAGAACCTTCACGTCTGGCAGCACCTTTGGGAGGAAGACTGGCACTTTTCAAGGAAAACTGGAGTTTAATTACCCAAGACAGATGGGTATTGGACATCATTCACCACGGTTACAGGTTTTATTTCCATACCCTGCCCCCTTTCAAAGGCATGCCAGACATTCCTCCTCAACACAGACTAGAAGCTTACAGACAAATTTCTCTGTTACTCCAGATAGGGGCCATACAACCGGTGCCTATGACAGAAAGGGGCCTAGGATTTTATTCTCGCCTATTCCTAGTGCCAACAAAGGGGAACACGTGGAGACCAATTTTGGATTTATCTATCCTCAACACCTTTCTGGACATACCCAAGTTCAAGATGCTGACATTACAACAGCTTTTACCTCTACTGGGCAAGGATCACTGGATGGTAACTTTGGATCTCAAGGAGGCTTATCTTCATGTTCCTATCACACTAAGTTGCAGGAAGCATCTGCGTTTCGAGCTGGAAATTCTCATTATCAGTTCTCTGCATTGCCCTTTGGCTTATCTACTGCCCAGAGTATTCACAAAGTTCTGGCTCCAGTGATAGCTTTCTTCAGATTGAGAGGAATACAGATCTACCCTTATTTGGACGATTGTCTGATTCTGGCTCTGGCGGAAGGACGAAAGCTTCAGCATTTGAAATATGTGATAGCAGTGCTAAGATGCCTGGGGTATTCTGTGAACCAAACAAAGTCCAGTCTAGTACCCTCTCAAGACATGTGCTTTCTGGGTGTGAGACTGAATACAGCAACCCAGATGGCTTTTGACCCCGGACAAACAAAAGAATCTTTCCCTTTACTTCCAACAACTATCACATCAGTCCGGGCTGACTGCAAGGACAGTCCTTCAAGCCTTAGGGTTCATGGCATCTTGTATTCTGGTGCTTCCCAATGCCAAACTGCATATGAGGAAGCTACAATGGTATCTCAAAAATCTATGGACACAGCACTGCCAGGATCTGGACACTGTCATTCAAATAATACCTTGCATCCAAAAGGAATTTTGTGGTGGGCTCAGCAATGTCACCTAAACAAGGACTTTCTGTGACCGGGCCAGAGGCGAGTCAGATTCTAACAGATGCCTCGGACAAAGCTTGGGGAGCTCATCTCAATGGAAAGTGGATACAGGACAAGTGGCCTGACAGACTGCAGCATCTATATATCAACTTGAAGGAGATGTTGGCAGTCCAGTTTGCATTAATGGCCTTCAAGGATTTACTTCTCCCAGGACAGGTGCTGATTCTAACAGACAACACAACAGTCATGTGGTACATCAACAAACAAGGGGACACATTCTTACCTCTATGCAGACAAGCAATGATTTTGTGGGACACTGCTCTCAGTTTACAACTAAATCTCCAGGCAAGGTTTCTGCCGAGTGCAGAATTCCTTAGCAGATGTGTTAAGCAGGCAAATCATGGATCCCCACGAGTGGCAATTGGATCTTCATGTATTTCAGCAATTGACAGTGTCATGGGGAACTCCAGACATAGATCTGTTCGCTTCTCCTCTAAACCACCAGCTGCCAAAGTTTTGCACAAAAGGATTCATCACGCAGCTTGGAAAGTGGATGCTCTTTCTTTCAGTTGGAAAAATCTTCATGTGTATGCCTTTCCGCCTCTTCCTCTCCTCCTAAAGGTACTTCTAAAGGTCAGACAGGACAAACCAAGAATGATCCTGATAGCTCCAGATTGGCCTCGGCAACACTGGTACCCATTACTGAGAAGTCTGGTAAGGAAACCACCTTGGCCCTTGCCTTTGATTCCACAATCTGCCAATTCTAGTCTTGGGCAATATCTTACAGTAGCTGTCTCTCATTCTGTATCATCTCTCATACTTAAAATAAAAACTCATCCCCTCTCGACTGCACGTATAACTAAATATGAACTTACTCTTCTCTCTGATCCTTCTATTTCTCTCATACACTATCCTCTTCTAAATCTTGCATCTTTGTTACCCACTGCTGAGGATGGTAAATAGCATGATTGGGTGTGTTTTACTAATTATATACTTTCTCCTAAAAATGACTTAAAGGACACTCCTATACCCAATGCTGAACTGGACCTATTTGTGGATGGTTCCTGTGGAGGATATCAAAATAGATATCAGGTCGCACTGTCTGCACCAAAAATGATGTTTTGCTTCAACAAAGATTAGAGGGCATATATTCTGCCCAGGTAGCTGAGTTAGTGGCTCTACAAAGGGCTTGTAAATTAGCCAAAGTCAAAGTTGCCAATGTCTACATAGACAGTCGTTATGCTTTTGGTGTAGTACATGATTTTGGGCCACCTTAAAACCAGAGAGGATTTTTAACTTCAGTAGAAACTCAGACTAAGTATTCTTTTTTTGTAAATCCTCATTTAAATTCTCTTTTGTTACCTAAAAATTAGCAGTAGTTAAATGAGGTGCCCATCAAAAGGGTATAGATACTGTTTCAAAATAAACTGGCAAATCAAGCTGCTAAGTAAATTGTAGAAGGACTTTGCGTAAAATTACATGTGGTGTTATTGCGAGAATCTAACAGTAATGATGCATTTGATTTTATGAGAGTATCAGCTTTCCAAGTTGAAGTATCACAGGGAGAAGTTCAGAGGTCGCTTAAATATGGATGCAGTAAATCTGATGATGGGTTATGACGACATCCAGATGACTGACTGGTGGTGTCTGCCATCATTTACCAGCCCATGCAGGTAAGACAGCATTATTTAATCAAATTACCTGAAGTTGGTACACCCTTCATGTTGCCTCTTCGATACTTCAGTATGTTAATAATTGTACAGTATGTTTAACATACGTTAGGAAAAACTCAAATGTTAAAGCTGCATGCCAAAGGTTCATAGTTTACAGTTTATATTGGTAGTGGTATGCATGTTTTCTACATCGGTAAAAGCTTACCCATGTCATAAGGCAGATTCTGTGACAGTTGTTAAAAAATATTTTTAAAACTAATACCTAAATTTGGGGTAACTTATATTATTAACAGTAATCAGAAACACATTTTAATAATTCCATGAGCAGGCAGCTATGCAAGATTTTTAATACTAAGTTGAGTCTTCACTGTCCCAAGCATCTATAGTCATCTGAATTAGCAGAGAGGGTCAATAGGACCCTTAAAAATAAGATTTCAAAAATTTTTGCGAAAACAAACCTTAAATGGGCAGAGGCACTTCCCTTAACATTAATATGAATGAGGAATACATTAAATACTACAAAAAAAATTAAGCCACTATGAAATATTAATGGGGAGACCTATGACACTTCCAGCTACTCCCCCATCTCAAATGACAAATGAACTCTAATGGATGATGTTATATTGCCATACTGCACAAAACATATTAATTTCTTGCAGTAGGACCACCTCCTGACCAACCCTGTACGAACTACGGTCGGGTATTGGGTTTATGCTAAAATTTTCCAGAAAAAAAAACTGTTTGAGTCCAAAGTGAGAAGGCCTTATCCAGGTCCTGCTTGCTACCTTTACTGAAATCTGCTGTGGAGAACTGCTAACTTAAATACACTCATCACATTGAAAAAACATGCTATGTAATGGCTCCAGCTGAATCATCTTTGTCAGCAGAAGATCAACGTGCCAAGGACGAACCGTCTGCCCCAGTAAAGAATTTTAAAAAATTAGCTAAGACAACAGTCCATGACAAATCCAGTGACAACAGGTACTGTTGCTTTGTTTTTTGTGTTGTTTCCTCTTATTAACTGGTCAAGAAAAAATAGTTTCCTGTTGGTTCTTCGACAGTATGCTGTGGACTTAAATGTGACAAACTGTTGGGTGTGATCCCATATACCACATCATTCTAAGGCAGTGATTTTCCAATCCCTGCATCTCAAGTGACATTTAAAATGAAACTTAGTGACATTAATCTAACTTGGTGTAATGTGACTGACTTTTCAAAAGTTTGTCTCTTCAGCTTGCAACCACAAATTGTGGAGACACATGTTATGCCAAAAATGGGACTGTACCAATGGAACCAGCAGATGCAATGACACTTGACATATAAGAGTGTTAAACTCAAAAAAGCTATTACTGGGGGTGTGGCATGGGCATGATAGAGGATTGTTACTACTGTTATGCTGCCAGCTCAGTTATCTGGAATTTTGTAAATAATTCTATGTCATTTGTGAATACTGATATGATTTATACAGAACTATATGTTATGTGTATATTAAACTACTGGTACAGAAGTGTGTGTTTAAAAGGGTTTGTATAGTACTGAGCTTCAAGGTTGTACCCTACTGGAAAAGAACAGAAATGTATATAAACTATATACAACAACAACTTCTGCAAATGTATGTTTTAATAGTATAAAGTGGAACATACAGAGTTATCTTGCAAAACATCAAGAAAATAAATTGAAATTAATCTCTTTTACGATTGTGCTATAAAAGTTAGTTTCAATGCAGCAAGGAGACAGGATGTCTAGAACTAGGGTGTCTTCTGCATTGTTTTGTAAGTGTTTATTGCTTTATGACTTCCTAGCAGCTACACACTTCTAAGCAAGCATTCGACAGATATATATTTTTAACACAGAGATGTTTTGGAAACTGAAGTCAAGTGACAAAAAGTGATGTTATCCAAGCTAAGCCAACAGTAATATTTGATATTAACTTGGGAACGCTCTCTGAGAGAGACTGTGCATTTTGTATTTTGTCTTGGACTTACCAAGAACATCCACTCATCGTCATCACCATCTGCACTTGCCTGCCTGTAAATAAGATTTAGGGCATAGTATTGCTCTTAGATATAGATAGGAATATAGTAAAGATTAGTTTAGATGTTTTCTGTATTTATTTGAGACTGTCCTGCAATGTTGTTTTAAAATATCTCCTGTGATTTTGAACTCTGAATTGACTGCATTGATTGACCGAGTATTGTCTTGTTCTTTTATTATTTGTTATTAAATATATTTAAACAGGGCGGCCAAGGTGGTGCAGCGTTTAGCGTTGTTGCCTCACAGCAAGAGGTTCTCTGGTTCGATCCTCAGCTGGGGTGCCTTATGTGTGGAGTTTGCATGCCCTCTCTGTGGTCGCGTGGGTTTCCTCCGGGTGCTCCGGTTTCCTCCCACATCCCAAAGACATGCTGTACTGGATTAGACACTCTAAATTGCCCCTAAGTGTGAGTGTGTGTGTGTGTGTGCCTTCTGTGGAAGGTTGGGCACCGGGCTGGCAACTCGACACTGTAAAACTCCACTGCCAATCATGAGCGGACATGTGATCTGCTGTGGCGACCCCTAACCGGGAAAAGCAGAAAGAAGAAGAAGATTAAATATATTTAAACCTATCTTTGTAGCTATTTGTGAGACATATTTAAACTCTTAGCGTACTTGCATATATATTTGGTGTCACTATACAGACCACTCCTAAAAGCCTGGCACATGGTCAAAACTACCATTTGGATTATTAGTAAAATTACACAGTACGATTGGACACCCTTTGTTAAGGGTCTTAAATAGCTGATAAAAGAGTTGGCTGGTGGCAGCTGGAACTACCTTTTAGTCTGGGCAAAAGGGGCCATACCTAGTAAACATGTGCCAGCCTTTCCCAAGTGTGTGTGTTTGTATATCAATCAAATCTCAAAGTGTGTTTGTGTGTGTGTGTGTGTGTGTGTGTGTGTGTGTGTGTGTTTGTGTGTGTCAGCTACTTGGGCAGAGACATAAAGCACTGGTTGGACAGAGAGGGTGCTGGAGGTCTTAGCTTGACCATTTGACTGAGATTTCAACTCTATAGCTGTGCCAGTGGGAAGTCTTATTGGAGATCTGGAGAGAGAGAGAGAGAAAACAGCCCCAGACTGACTGTGATGTCTGTGTGCTCTTAAGGGAAATTGCACTTTACTGTGCATGTACTTGTCATCCTCCCAGTGTGTACATCCCCTGGCCATTGCCAGTGGTGAGGCTTGAGGCTCTTTGATTAGTGGGCCAGTGCAGGGGCTTCACAACTACACTTGTGGTGATCGTTCCTACCCATAGTTGCATACAAACTGGTCTACATGTTGTTTTGTAGGATATATCACTCCTGCTATTCAACATTTCAAAAACCCTCCAGCAGGCAGACTAAAAAATAAACAGGTAATTCACTGAGGAGAGCAAGTATTTTCAATTTTTACTCCTGGGTATGGAGTGTAAAGGACAATGATCAAAATCACCATTCTTGCTCAAATTCTTCAGGACGCAGCAAACCATACTTCACATCACATCAAAATGACAAATCAAAAAATGACTAAAATTTGAACTCTGGTATTACAAAATCAGCTGGCACTCAGCATAATGCTCGCCACCAAGGGGAAGTCATGTGCCCTAATAAAAAGCCATTGTTGTTCCTATATTAGTGACTATTATGATGACCAAAACAGCTGAATTCAGGAAACAAAGAGCCAAAAATCTGGACAGTATAGCTAAACAGTGAACAGTTTTTGGATGGTTGGACAGTGCATTTAATAACCTTGAAACCAGCATATTACAAGGTATCATTACAACTAATTGGTATTATTATTTTAGTTGTTTTAATATTTTCTTTTCTAAAGGCTGTAATTACAAACTAGCTTAATCTCACCTGCATGTGCAATGCCACTTATAAAATTATCAAATTTTTAAAAAATCAAAATATAATTGTGGGTGACACTCATACTGTCAGAGGGAGGACTGTTATGGAAGGTTATTATGTCTCGTGTTTTTTATTCACAAAATGAAAATTAACTTGTAGTTTCTTCTTTACAAATGAGTCAAATAAAATGTTTATAATATGTATCAAAAAAATGAAAAACAGGTGCATGATTATGCAAAATCTAGTTTCACATAAGTACTAGCTTTATATTTCAAGTGCCTTACATTTGCATTCTCTCTATAATGTACTGTCAGATAACTGAAAGTAAAGTAAGTGCTGAAGCAGTTAAGGGGTGTTATGTATGCCCCACAGTATATGCGGATTGTTTATGTACAACTCTTTTGTAGTTCACTGCTTAAAATCCACCTCTGGGCGTTTTTTTCTGGCTATACTGCTCAGACAAGCTCCACGTGGGTTTACAGAGTGGTCCTAGCAGCAAGGAACTCGAAAAAGCGACTACCTTCTGGATTTAAGTATCTTTGCTTTTTTTTCACTGGAAATAGCTTCTGTTGCTTACTTTGAACTAGCCTGAACTGTTTTTTTTTTTACTGATTACTGCATTTACTTTAAAATCTGCACTTAAAGTTACATTTAGTCGAATTTAATCGAAAGTTTGCTTGTTTGTTTGTTTAATTTAACTGTGGAGGCTGCCCACTAAAGTGTGCTAGCCTGTGTAACTAATTTATCACTGTCTCTGCATTTTCTGTGTGTTTCTACAAAAAAACAAAAAAATAATCCTTGTTTTCCCGCCTTCCTCGACTAGTTTAGACCAGTATACAGGCTTTGCTGTATTCTGGGCTATGGTGTAGTTCCTGTGTTGTCCATTACCTTACTTGGATAGAAGGAAGTTTCTTTGCTCACCAGTGGGAGTGGGGAGCCTTGAGTAGCCTACCTGTCCTTAGGGGAAGTGACCTCAGCACAAGAGGCTGTAGTAATTGGTTGTTTGGGACCATTCCTAGCTCTTTTGTAGTTCACTGCTTAAAATCCAACTCTGAGCATTTTTTTCTGGCTATACTGCTCAGACAAGCTCCACGTGGGTTTACAGAGTGGTCCTAGCAGCAAGGAACTCGAAAAAGCGACTACCTTCTGGATTTAAGTATCTTTGCTTTTTTTTTCACTGGAAATAGCTTCTGTTGCTTACTTTGAACTAGTCTGAACTGTTTTTTTACTGATTACTGCATTTACTTTAAAATCTGCACCTAAAGTTATATTTAGTCGAATTTAATCGAAAGTTTGCTTGTTTGTTTGTTTAATTTAACTGTGGAGGCTGTCCACTAAAGTGTGCTAGCCTGTGTAACTAATTTATCACTGTCTCTGCATTTTCTGTGTGTTTCTACAAAAAAACAAAAAAATAATCCTTGTTTTCCCGCCTTCCTCGACTAGTTTAGACCAGTATACAGGCTTTGCTGTATTCTGGGCTGTGGTGTAGTTCCTGTGTTGTCCATTACCTTACTTGGATAGAAGGAAGTTTCTTTGCTCACCAGTGGGAGTGGGGAGCCTTGAGCAGCCTACCTGTCCTTGGGGGAAGTGACCTCAGCACAAGAAGCTGTAGTAATTGGTTGTTTGGGACCATTCCTAGCTCTTTTGTAGTTCACTGCTTAAAATCCACGTTTGCGGCTTTTGATCGTGCACATAGCATAGCGCCCGGTTAAACAAGGTTAAACTTTTTCTGGCTCCGCCAAGTCTGCTCTTCAATTTTTCCCTTAGAACTGTTCTACTTGCAATCTAAACAGCCTATACTCTATCTGAAAAGTTCAGCACTTGCTCCTAAAGCATTTTTTACACAGGTAAAGCACTCTTAAACCAAAGAAAGTACTTCATTCACCTAAATTCTGTTGAGTACTCATTTCCCTATAGGTCCTTTCTGACTCAGTTACACAGCAATCTTTTTCACTATTTCTAGCATGTCGAAGGGTCAGTTGCTGGCATCCTCTCCTGTTCAGCTGGTGAATCTGGGAATCTTGAGGCAATGTTACAATTGCCTCATGTACACAGACAACCCTCTCCTCCTCCCAACAAATACAAATATATGCGAGAGATGCAACTATATAGCCAAACTGGAGGCTGAGCTCTCTCAATTCAGTACTGGCAAGACCAGTCAGGAGGAGAAGGTAACCACGCACACCACAAACCCAGTCTCACATAGAACTATCACAACTGCAAACCAAACACATAAACACACAAAAACATACTCGGAGGCGCTGATTAAAAATCTACCAAAACAACAGAGGCCTCCAAAGCAGACACCCAAGCAACCACCACCTCAAGACATAGCACATGCAACACATAGTTCACAAAGTCAGTGTGCTAAACAGTCACAGCCCTTAAGGCCAAACAACATGCCAGACACACTTGTAATAGGTGACTCCATAGTCAGACACACTGACGTCCCACTTACCAGACTGAACAAGGAAAAGGTCACAGTAAGCTGCCTGTCGGGAGCTAGAATCCGCCACATAACACAAGCACGTATGACTCAGTCATTGTACATGCCGGTGTGAATGACCGGAGACGTACCTCCCTGGACTACATGAAAAGAGACATAGAGGAGCTCTCTGATTATGTAGCCCAGGCCGGTATGACCCTGACCCTGAGCAGCATCTTACCCTCACCAAGAATTATGCCACAGTACAAAGACAAAATGATCAGTTTTAACAACTGGCTTAATTACTGGTGTCATTTTAAGGGGATCCAATGTCTGTCTGCTTGGGATGACATGCTTGACAAGCCATGCTGCTTCGCAAGGGATGGCTTGCACCTGTCACCCCTGGGCTTCCAGATATTGGCTAAGGCTCTTGCCACCCCCATTGTGCCTTTTTTAGGCAAGGCTCAAATGACAAACCTACCTCCCTAGAAAACACAAGTGGAAAAAACTAAGGGTAATGCTGCTCAATGCCAGAAGTCTAAACCTCAAGATGCACGTCCTCGAAGCCCTCCTCAGTATGGAGAACATCAATGTCTGTGCAGTGACTGAAACCTGGCTCAAGGCTCCTGAGAGCACCCCAGCACTATCAGGTTTTACCTCATATCATGCTTTCCGGCCCCAAAACTTGGACCAAACCACAAAAGGAGGGGGAGTATCCATTTTCATCAAAGATACCCACACCTCCAGGTTAGTGGCAACGCACGAAGCATCGGAGACTATCCAGGTGCAACTAACCATAGGCAAAACTGCCTTACAGTTTGTATCATGCTGCAGACCACCCTCTCAAACTCAGGAACCCCACACAGCCTTCCTGAAGACACTGGAGAGTATGAATGTCTCTCCAAATACCATCATTTTGGGAGACTTCAACTACCCAAACATAGACTGGGAACATTACTCAAGCCCCAACGCCCTAGCCCAAAGGTTCCTAGAATTCATAAACTCAAATGCAATGGAACAACTAGTCACGATTCCCACAAGAGGAGACAATGTACTAGACCTGATCATCACAAACATGGGGACAAAATGCTCCACACCGGAAGTATATCCCTCTTTGGTAAGATCAGACCATAAATTAATCTCACTGGAAATCCACATCCCGCCCCACCCCTGCACAAAAGACCACAGTGAAGAACTTCTCAAAAGCCAACTTCACACTTCTTAAGACTGAAGTGGTATCCTTCAAGGCCCCTGGGCCAGTGGAAACCACAACCCACACTGCTGAATCCTTTGCAAATGCCTTCTATGGGCACCTTCAAGAATGCATGGATCATGCAATCCCAAATAAAACCAAGACCCATTCCACCAAAGGCAGGTGCCCGGTCTGGTGATCCCCAGCCATAAACAAACTTTACAACAGGAGGAGGAAGCTACTACATGACAGAGCAAAATCCCTAAAAGGGAAGGCATCTCTGATCAGTACTAGCAAAAAACTACGATCACTCATAAAATCATCCAAGGCCAACTTTGAGAGAAAAATCACAAAAGACACAAAAGACAATCACAAGGCCTTCTTTAGCTATGTTAGAAACCTGGGTGGAAACTCCCAGATATGCTCAGAGTTAGTCCAAAATGACACAAAATACACTGAACCCAATGACATTGCCAACATTCTGGCAGACAGGTTCAGTGCAAATTTCTCCTCCCCCCCCAAAAGGAGAAATAACTATCCCAGCAGAGTGTAGCCTCCCTAACATCTCAGATGCCCAGGTGAGAGCCGCCCTCTCTAAAGCTAAAAACACAGCATCAATGGGACCGGATGGTGTCCCGGGCTGTGTGCTACATGAACTCCAAGAGGAACTAAACCCACACATAAGGCTGCTGTTTAATCTTAGCCTTACTACAGGATACGTACCCAAAGAGTGGCGTACGGCAACAGTGGTCCCCACTTCACAAAGGCGGTGCTTCTACGGACCCTGGAAATTACTGCCCCATAAGCTTGACGAGCCTGGTCTGCAAAGCTATGGAGAGGATCATTATGGAACTCATAAGCAAAGACATTGGGGACCTACAGACATTGGATCCTACCCAATTTGGCTTTGTCAAGAGCAGATCCTGCCTTTTGAACTTGGTCGACTTTTTTGAAACAGTCACTAAGGCCATTGATGAGGGTAAGGCAGTTCACACAGCCTACCTTGACCTTGCAAAAGCCTTTGACACAATACCCCACTGGGGCATCATAGACAAACTCACCAGCTTAAATGTAAACCCATAGGTCACAAGATGGGTTGCAAACTGGCTCAAGGACAGAACCCACAGGGTCAGAGTTGCTGGAGCTATGTCAGACTCTAAGCCAGTCACAAGCGGTGTCCCACAGGGCTCAGTCCTGGGACCCCTCTTGTTCGGCATTTATTTTTCCGAGGTACAGGCAAACATAGGAGGATTGTGGCTGACAAAGTTCGCAGATGACTGCAAACTGGGCGCCATAATTGATACTCCAGCGGACACAAACATCCTTCAGAGAGGCCTCATAGAAACGGATAATTGGTGCCAGAGCCATGGCCTTAAGCTGAACGCCAAAAAATGTATAGTCATACCCTTTGGGAAAAACAAGGTACCGACAAATTACCACATAGGTGGTAATCCATTAAGTACGGAAGTGGTAATCAGGGACCTAGGGACCCAGGTTGACAGTAACCTCTCATTTGACACTCATATTGCCAAAGTGGTTAGGAAGATCTTCTATATTGCCCACCTTATCATGAAGGGTTTCACATCTAGATCAAGAGAGGTCATTGTGCCCCTGTACTCTTCTCTTATCAGGCCAGCAGTTGGAAAAACCCCAAAAGTTCCTCACCAAGAGGATAAAGGGTCTTAAACATATGTCATATGCTGCCCGACTGAAAAAACTCCAGCTCTATTCAGTCGCATACCGCCTACTCAGAGGTGATCTGTGCCTGACGTACAAGGCCATGTCCAATCCGGAATTAATGGAGATGCTCCACCTCAGAAAATCCAAATCCATCAGAGCCACGAGAACAAGAGACTTAAACCTCAACACAGAAATAAATAGGACGTGCTGGAGGGACAGATTCATAACCCAGAGGCTCCCTACACTCTGGAACAGAATCCCAGTCCATGTTAGGCAGAGCCCCTCACTGACTCTATTCAAGAGAAATCTCGATGAGTGGATGGGAGATCATAGGTTTACCCCGGGGGGTCATCTCTGTGTCACTACTAGACAGAGGCACAGTAAACTAAACCCTAAAAGGGCGTAGTATTCTCATCCTAAGGGGTGGTGAAAGCCACACACACTCTGGCTAGGCTTATAAATGCCCTAGGGCAGATAGCCTAGTACGAACCTATGAACTGTTTACCTTTTGGGCTGTCATTTGCATTGTCTATATATGAGAGGACCATAGAAATAGAAAATGGATTGTAGTTTATATGAATGGAGTTGTAACTACTGGAATAATACCACAAGTATATTTGCAGAACATAAATGAAATGTTCAGACTATTGCATCTCAAGAGAAATAATTGCATTTTTAACAAAACTGCACCATTTGGGACATAAAACAGACATGTATGGTATCTTTCCTGAACAGACTAAAATAAAATCTATTGAAGAAGCTCCATTCTGTCTTTTGGTTGAGGCATTAAACTGATGCCCCATATACTTGAGATAGTGCCGCCAGACACTTGTCAAAATTAGTAAGGGGAAGTTCCCTAGTGCCCTGGCCAAATTTATCCTATTCAGTATGAAAACTACTTTGGGCCTCCCATGAAAAGGGCTGCTGGCCTACTGGGACTAACTTGGTCAACAAAAGGTAAATAAATGAATAAATAACCATCCTATAAATGTCACTTAACTGAAACCAAAAATTGGGTTTATTTAATTTTCATAACAACTTTGACAAATTGGGAAAACTTTACAAAAAAAACCTTTGCCTGATTTGTCATGCAAAAAAATTTGCTGTGTATACTGGGAAAAGTACAAGTGTATCATTTCAAAAGTCAACATTTGCAATAATAGACTGATGCGCTTCTACTTTATTCTTTTGATGGAGAGTTGATCCTCACCAGTGAAGCTTGACTGTGGTTTGGGGACTGTGCTTTGGAATGCCCAAAGACGCTGTAAAACTATTTGGAATTATGTCTTGCATGTGATGCTTGCTAAGGAAGGAAATTAATTCACAAATGGACAAGGAAAGATTAGTCACTATTATTGGAATGTACGAATTCTATAAATATCTGCATGGCCATATTAAGTGCTGATTATAATGTTTAATTAAAGGAAATTATTTCCATATATGGGATGACAAGGAGTATAATGCTGGATGATACTGCTGAGTACATATGTCAGTCTAATGAACAGAAAAGTGTTGTAATGCTGATGCACTAAGCAGGCTGACCCTTTCAGAAAAGCCTCCAAAGATGTACACCACTTTATAAGGTGTTGGAGTCAGATGCCATGGACAGTGGCATTACATTTCATTCACTTAAAGACAGAAGGAGACAGTAAGCCTATTTATTCTGCCCTTTTAACTGCAGTTAATATATTACCTTCACATCATTCCTACCCTTCACTCATACCCTTTATTCTTTACCTGTCGCAAGTGCATATTGGATGATCAAACCTCAAATGTTTAAACATGAAGTCATTGAGCACTATTTAAACACAACACTTAAAAAGATATATATGTGTATATATAAAAGGGTTCCTATTAGTTTGTTGAACACTCAAAAGAGCAAATGCTCTTAGAATGACAGCTAATAGACAAAACCACAAAAAGTCGAACAGCCGGAACAGCGTTTTTTTCCCAGGGAAAAAATTGCTGGGCCATTGACAGGACTTTGCAGTTTCATCCACTGTGGTGCGATCTCGAAGTTGGTATATTTAAGTAGGGGGGATGAGGGGGGCACAGCCCCCCACATTGGGGGTCTGGTGAGCAAAGCTCCCCACTTTATTTTGTTTGTGGATTTGTTTTTTTTTTCTTTTTTGTATTTTGGGAACAGCAATTTTTTTTTTTCCCTGGGGAAAAAAATTGCTGTTCCGGCCATTCAGCTTTTTGTGGTTTCGTCTATTAGCTGTCGATCAAAGAGTGTTTGCTCTTTTGAGTGTTTGACTAGCTAATAGGAACCCATATAAAACACTTCCAACAAGAGTTTTTTTTTTTGTGGGGTGCAAGTCCTCCTACACCCCACATACCCTGCTGCTTATAAATGCCAACTCCAGGATTGCACAAGTGTGGGAAAAGGGCAAATTCCCCACTTCCAACTGTACCACAATATTTCACAAAAAATACTGTCATTTTGTTATCACGTGTGTTTGCAATTATTTGTACCACTGCTCAGGGAATTGTATTATTTGAATGGTCGACCACTTCGGTGGAACCCACTGTCCCCCTGCCTGTTGAATACTTCTGTGGATTCCTTATCCCATGGCTATTCTGGCAGTCCATTCCATGAATCAACAATACTTTCTATGAAAAAGTACTTTTGGAAAGTCAGATTGCAGTTAGTCTTTGAAATCTGGTATATGTGCTCTCTCCCTTCTGTCTGTCCTTCTTGCTCAGACTAACCCCTTCAGATCTCCTTGATATGGTACTGTGCATCAATAATTATATCTCCCTGTCTCTTCTTGTTTGACTGAGTACAGTTTTAGATGCTCTAATATTTGGTCAGAATCCTTCCCTCCATTCCATGGATCTCTCTGGTACCTTTCTTCTGAATTCCTTCCAGCAGCTTGAAGTCTTTTTCTTTTATCTGGCCTCGAGATGTGGTATGACTTATGTTAAATTAGAAAGCGATATGAAGGGCTGGAGACATGAATTAAGGTGGAAGGGTTCCTTTCTCACAAACTGAGTTTGTACAGAAGAACCAAGCAAGGATGGCCTATTTCCCATTTGTTATTTGCTCTGTATTTAGAGCCATTGAAAAAGAAAACAAGGGACTCACGCAATCAAGGATATAACTGGTATGGTGCTAAAAAAGTTAGCTTTTTTGCAGATGATACCATCTTGTGCTTGATCAGTCCAAATAAGGACATTTTGATTTTGTGGAACGTTTTGAGACAATTTCAAGTCATTTGGGATATAAAATTAATGAAGCTAAAACAAAAGCTATAGCAGTAAACTTTGTCCCCACACATGAATTGGTTCAGCAATAACTATATTTATGAAAACATGATAAGATGAAGTATTTAGGTGTATGGATTAAAATTATTCTCTTATGGTTGCTAAACAACAGATCATAGAACAGTTTAGAAACTGGAAGCTCTTGATTATGGATACTGATAGGAAGATAAAGGCAGTGAAAATGTTTTTATACCCTTTAGTTTTATATACAGGTCAAACATATTTATATCAACCAGAGGAGAAGTAGTGGATGATAATTAATGAAGGGTTGAAGGAATTTATTTGGGAGGTGAGGAGAGTAAGAGTTAAGTAGAATAAGCTGATTCTTCTCATATAACAAGGTAGTTTAGGATTACCTGATTTGAATGGATATTTTAGAGTTACACAGTTCAGGTTCATATATATAACAAAAGCAAAATGTTATAAATCCAAGTAGAAAGGGACAACGACAAAATGGGGGAGACTGAGTAATAGAGTAGGATTCTAGATGTAGATCTTTAACAAGAATAACAATGATAATAAAGAATATTATATTCCTAGTGTAGCAGAAAATATAGCAATAACTAAACCAGCACAGGCATACAGGAAGGAGATTTTAAAAATAGGGATGACTACAACTACAGTATAGAAAATAGGCAAAGGGACTGAGGAAAATGAAACAGAGTAAGATATGGCCAAACATAATTTTGGACTGCAGGTGATAGACTGCCTTCCCCTACCAGGGATTGATAACAGTGTATAGGCAAAGAGAAAGGGACAGTAGAGCGAAAGAACTTCTTTTTTAGTTAAGTCTAGAACAGAAGCTGCTGTTGCAAATGGATAATAGCCCTATTATAAATAAACTATTGCATAACTATAAGAATCAGTCAGTATGGAACAAAAGACCAGAAGGCTTAAGATTTTGAGGTAGGCAGGATGTAACAAGCTGGCATATTTTAAAAATTCCCTACAGAGTACTTTGTCAGAAATGTTTGGGGAGCAAATAGTTGAAACTAAGGAAATTATTCTTTTCAGCTGGGACTGAATTATCTAGGCATAGCAAGGTTGTAGTAAGCTTAATGCAACTGGCTGTCAAAAAAGACATTATAAAAAAGTGGAAACCAAAATCTAAACTGACTGCAATTAAAGTACTGAATGTTGTAAAGGAGATAAAGGAACTGGAGGTGGGATATTTAGAAAAGGGAAGAAGCAAATTATATAGAAGTAAATGGAATTTGTGTGAACAACACATGCATGCAGAATAATGTTCAAGAGGAGGAGTGAAGTGTAAGTGGAGGTAGGAACTGAGCATTTGTTGTAATTTTGCAGTAAATGATGATATTCAAAAAAAGAAGACATACATGAATACTACATGAAAATAATGAAAATGTCAGTATGGTTTGGTTTATTTTCTATTAATGTATGTGTGTCTATGTCATTGTTTAAAACATGATTTAATAAATATCTTTAAAACAAGGTCTGGTCTGACCAAGGCCTTGTAGACTGGAAGCATTATCCATTTGCTATTGGAATCTATCGTCATGGGACACACCCCAATATTCTGTTTGCTGTCACCATAGTCCTGTTACTCAGGTCATATTATCAAGGTATGACCAAAAACCCTAGATCCTTTTCTTGCTTTGTTGCCATCAGCTCCACTCCCCCAGTTCTCTTCTATAGAAGGTGTGGTTGAGACCCACTACTACTATTTTGTTTGTTTTTTTTTTTCCACATTTTTTTTTTTTTATTTTTTTTATTTTTATATCTTTATCTTTATGTTTGCTTTTTTTACACAGTGATCTGATGAAGCATTATGAAGCACTTTTTTTTTTTTTTTTTTTTTTTTTTACTTAATACACTTATTATTTTTTTTTTTTTTTTTGTTTTTTTATGTTGTTTCTTTTTTTTCTTTCATTTTTTTTCTAGGTTAATATAGTGTTTTTGTTTTTGTTTTCATGTTGTATGCATATACACATGCACACACACTTCACACCCTTTCTTCACTTTTTTTTTTTTTTTTTTTTTTTTTTTTTTTTTTTTTTTTTTTTTTTATCTTTTTTCCGATTTTCACCTCACCTTTGTGACTTATTAACGTTAGTGAAGGGTTTTTATGGACACCTTTGTGATGCGTTAGTTGACAGACTAAGAGTTAATTACTAGTTCTGCTCTTCACTTTATAACTCTTTTGTTTTATTATTTTTTTTTTTGTTTTTTTTTTTAGTTTTGTGTGTTAAATGATAAAATATTACTACATGGTTCATAGGTGGGTGGTACTAGGCTATCTGCCCAATAAGCCTAAGCCAGTATGTGCCGCCCAAAGGCATTTATCACCATCCATAGAAGCCTGGTCCCTCTGTCCCACCAGATTACTGATCCAGATAAACTAGATAAACAGATAAACTTTTCTTTTCATTTTTTGAAGAGTGTTTCTGATGCCTAGGAGCTAGGAGGGATGAATGGTGGTTCCAATGGGAGCATGGACTGGAATCTGTTCTCTTGTCTCCAAAGCATTCTATTTATTGTATTGGTTTGGTATGTGGTAAGTTTTAGATTGGTTTAGAGTTTGGGAAGGTTCTTTAGGTGGAGTCAGTCAATCAATCAATCAGGTTCTGACTCAGTGCATGCGTAGAATGCAACTGAGATCAACTGGTGAGTGAGTAGTATCTTCTGTGGCCAAGCCATTGATCCTTTCCCATTGATGGTGAGGTACTACTGTGGTCTTGTTGCAGGTGTCTTGTCTTAATTACTTGTGCATCCCAAATGTTAAAGGGTGTCCCAAATGGGGTGATGTGATGATGAGAGGGGCACAATGACCTCTTTGAATCTGATGGATGACCTCCCTTTGTGTTTGTGATTAGGTATGTGAATTCCTTATTCCCACTTTGGCAATGATTATCAAAGGTGATCAAAGGTGAGATTACTTGTGTACTATTATCCTAATTGGGTCCCTTATTTAGGGTCCCCACCACCTATGTGGTAGTTTTTGGGTTACTGTTTTTATGGTAGTTTACTTTTGTTTTTGTTTTTTGAGTTTTTTGTTTTTTTTTTTTACATTGAGTTTCCATCTTTTTGAGCAGGATTCTCAGTCAGAGAGGTCAGCTTGGAGGAGAGAGTCAGCTGTGAGTCTGGCTTGTCAGTTATCTGTGCCAGCTCAGAGTCAGTTGTGCTTTGCTGCCTCTGTGAACTGCTATGACCTGAACTGGCCAGACTGAACTGGAGTAGAGGGAGACCAACTGTTTGGACGACAACCTCCACCAGGTTTAAGTCTTCAGAGTGCTCAACCTGTCCATCAGCATCTGTGACTAATCTGGTTTTATCATGGGACTTTATGTTTGGGGTTATGTTTAGGGGGTTCTGTGTGCTGAATAATACCAGAATGAAACAGGAGTGGGCAGGATAGTCAGGTTGGTCTTGGTAGGGCCTGTACCACCTCTAGTCCACCAGGTCCTGAGTCATCTGCCTCCAAAGAAGTCCACCAGGTTTAGGTCCAGGAGGCATGATCTACCAAAGCCAAACTGGTAGGGGTCAGGTGATGGAGGTTTTCAATGTCTCTGTTAATGAGTTCCACCATGATGATAGCGCATAGCCTTAGAGACAGCTAGTCCAGCTTATAGGGCGGAGGTTCCTTGGACTGTTGTGGCTCCACCTTTGTGGGAGTGGAATAAACCCCTGTGAGCTCAGACTGACTGGAAAGGTAGCCTGTGGACAGGGTGAGTAGTGTTGGGGGTGAGGGGGTGAGCCCATTGAGCCTCGCCATCCACTGATGCCTGGGACACCACCCCGTCCCACTGATGTTTTTGTTTGGGCCCTGCTGGGGAGAGTTTGAGTGAGTTGTCTGTGATTTGGTTGTCTTGACTGGGGTTTTCTGGTATGGGGAGGGCCCTTCTGGGGTGAGGGGGGAACTTAGTTCTGAACCTGTCTGCCAGGATGTTGTCGATACTATTTTGTTCAGTGTCTTTTGTGCCACCATTCTGCACTAACTCCAGATTCTGATTAGATTCTTGACACAGCTAAAGAATGCCTTGTGGTTATCTTTGGAGTCCTTGGCAATTTTTCTTTCAAAGCTCACCTTGGATGATTTTATGAGGGATCATAGTTTCTTGCTGATACTGATCAGGGATGTTTTCCCTTCTTGGGATTTTACTCTTTTCTGTACTTCTATTGTATAGCTTGTTTATGGCAGGAGTCCACCAGACTGGTTTCCTTTTCTTGGAGGAGTGAGTCTTGGTTTTGCTTGGGATGGCCTGATCCATGCATTTTTGTAGTTGTCCATAGAATGCATTAGTAAAGGATTTTGCAGCTTGGACAGTGTTATCCTTCAGCATGGGGGCTTTGAAACTTTCCACCTCGGTCTTAAGTAACGTGAAGTTTGCTTTTGAAAAGTTTTTCACAGTGGCTTTCTTGTCCGGGGGGGGGGGGGCAGAATATGGATATCCAAAGTGATTTGGTTATGGTCAGATCTAACCAGCGAGGGATTGACCTCTGGTGTGGAACACCAGTCGCCCATGTTGGTAATGTCCAGGTCCAATATGTTGTCACCTCTGGTGGGAGTGTTGACCAGTTGAACCAGGGCATTTGAGTTTATAAATTCTAGGAAAAGTTGGGCAAGGGAGTTAGTACTTGAGTAGTTCTCCCAGTTAATGTTTGGGTAATTGAAATCACCCAATATTAGGGTGTTTAGTAGGACCTTTATGTTTCCCAGTGTTTCCAGAAACACGGAATGGGGGTCCTGGGACATGGTGGGTGATCTGTAGCAAGCTACAATTTGAATTGCAGGTTTGCCCATTGTTAGTTGCATGTGGATGATCTGTGAAACATCATGCTGTGCCACTAACCTGGAGATGTGGGTATCCTTGATGAATATGGATATGCCCCCACCTTTTGTATTTCGGTTTGGGTTCTGTGGCCGAAATGTATGGTATGAGTTGTAGCCTGGTAGTGCTGGGGTGCTCTCTGGAGCCTTAAACCAGGTTTCTGTTACTGCACATATATCGATTTTCTCCATACTGAGGAGTGCCTCAAGTGCATCCATTTTGAGGTTTAGACTTCTGGCATTGAGTAGCATTACCCTCAGTTTTTTGTTACTTGTGCTATTTACGGCGGTGGGTTTGTCTTTTGAGACTTGCCTAAAAAAGGCATTATGTGGGGTGGCAATAGCCTTGGCAAGTATTCAAAAGCCTAAGGGTGACAGGTGCAAGCCGTCTCTAGTGAAGCAGCGTGACTTGTCGAGCATGTCATTCCAGGCAGACAGACACTAGATCCCCTTTGAATGACACCAGAAACTTAGCCAATTGTTGAAATCAAGAATTTTTTCTTTATACCGTGGTATCATTCTTGGTGAGGGCAGGATGTTACTGAAGGTCAGGGTCATACCGGCCTGGGCTATGTGATCAGAGAGCTCTTCCATGGCTCTTTTCATATAGTCCAGGGAGGTACGGCTTAGGTCATTCACACCAACATGGACTATCTGGAGAGCTTTTAGTTGTAGGCTACGCTCATTAGTATGTATGAGGTTGTCAATCATGCTTTATGAACCGTTGTGCTTTTTATGTATATATTAGTTTTCCATGGATTAAATCTGTTATTAAATAACTAATTTGATGAAGTCCAGTTGGTGGACGAAAACGCTTATCATGAATTAAAGCTGAGTTATTTCAAAGACTAAGCCAGTTTGAGTTTGTTTCTTCAGTAGCTTCATAGAACAGGAATTGACATCCGAAGTTTGGACTGTTTATTAATGTTGCTTAATATTGTAACATTTAAGTGTTTTTATTTTTCATTTTACATAAATAACAAGGAAGTGAAGTCAGTCCTCTACCTTACCTCTGGGGACAGCCATCTCCACACATCTCTGTTCTGGTTTTTGTACGTCTGTTATCAGAGAAACCTGATGTATCAGTGGAAGTAGCATTTTCAGAACCCATGCCTTTACTTTTTCTATCTTCTTGAAATGTACTGTGTTTCTAACATAGTGAAAGGAATGGACCCATTCCTAAGTCAGAGCACTATTAAAGTTTGTGAGACTAGTATTGCTTCAGTCTTTGAAGTTTATGACAAAAGCTGTTCTCAGCATGCTCAATGTACTCAGAATTGCCTCCTTCTATAATTCACATGAAGTTGTGTGCACTAGTAGCATATATAAGTATATATATAGTACATATATAGTACAGCAATGCCTGTATTAGGGACTATTCTAGGTCAGGAAAGGCAGGAAACAAGGATATTTTTTTGTTTTTTTTTCTTTTTTAGCAGAACAAACAGCAGAAAAAGTACAGTAAAATCTTAACACAGGCTAGCGCACTTGAGTGAGCAGCCTCAACAGTTAAATTCAAACAAACAAACTTTTAAAAGTACAGGAATTGTAAATCACAAAAAACAAGCTTAAAACAGGCAAAAGAGCAAATTAAACTCGCTTTTCAGCGAGGAAAGACGGTCGCACAGGTAATAACAGTGAAATATACTTAAATCTGGATAGCAGTCACTCTTTTCGTTTTTCTGCTGCTAGCACCACTCTGCAGGACCACGAGGAGCTGTTGCTGAGTAGGAACAAGCAAAAAAACGCGCCAAAGCAGGTTTTTATACAGGGAACTTAAAAGAGCTAGAAATTAGCCCAAAACGGCCAATAAACTACAAGATTCTTGTGCTGAGGTCACTCCTCCAGGGACAGATAGGCTGCTCAAAGCTCCCCACTCCCACTGGTGAACAAAGAAGCTTCCTTCTATCCAAGTAAGGAAATGGGCAACACAGGAACTATTCTAAAGTCCAGAATACAGCAATGCCTGTATAAGGGACTATTCTAGGTCAGGAAAGGCGGGAAACAAGGATATTTTTTTGTTTTTTTTTTTTTAGCAGAACAAACAGCAGAAAAAGTACAGTAAAATCTTAACACAGGCTAGCGCACTTGAGTGAGCAGCCTCAACAGTTAAATTCAAACAAACAAACTTTTAAAAGTGCAGGTATTGTAAATCACAAAAAAACAGCAAAAGAGCAAATTACATCTGTATAAATGAAATGCACAAATTTCTAGTATTTCATAATCTAAACCACTGTAAATCATACATTCCTCTCAAAGTTACAGTTATACAAAGAGCACTTAGCACAAGAAAGAGGAAATAGTATGTTTATTTATTTTAGTTATTTATTTATTTCACATTTGTTGACCGAGATAGTCCGACTATCCATTTTCAGCAGAGGCCCGGGGAGAAAAGCTTCATTTCTTAACACAAAAACAAATAATAATAATAATACAATAATACTAAAACAGAGTGAGAAAAGAATATAGCTACATCATGTCACAAGGTTTAACACAGTAGGAATACATTACCACATGCTAAAGGTTTAACAGAGCGAGAAAAGAATATAGATACATCATTTCAAAAGGTTTAGCACAGTAGGAATATGCTACCACATGCTAAAGGTTTAATACAGTGACAAGCATGCAAATCTGTACATTATAACATAAATCATTTGATCAACACAATGACTGGCTTGCTAATAATCAGTTGAGTAGAGAAAACACCAAGTTGTTGGGTTAGTCAGGGACAGAGCCAGTGTGATTTAAAGTATTTTTTAGGCCTTTTTTAAATAGGGGTAGAGATGATTCTTGGGTAAGAACTACAGGAAGTAGGTTCCAAATTTTACCAACTGAGTTAGCAAACAGAGAATCCCCTGCTGTGTTGTTGGATTTTAGGGTTGGAAACAATAGTTTATATGAGGATCAAAGTGGCCTGAGAGCATTCTGTGGGCTGATAACGTTCTTGAGAATCGGGGTATTATCACGCTGGTTGAGTACTTTGTGTGCTACTATAAGCTGATTGAACTGCAAAAGGGAAGGAAATTCCAGCCAGTCAAGTTGAACTAGATTGTTGCAATGGTGAGTCCTATATGCCATACCAGTGGCAAATCTAGCTATATGGTAGTAGCAGGAGGATAGTTTGTTGAGGTTAGTTTTAGAAAAGTTGGTAAATACTGGAGAGGCATAGAGGAGACTGGAGAGTCAATGGGTATGTGCAATAGCAACCCTAGCAAAAGGGGTGAGGAAAGGTTTGAGCTTGTAAAGGGAGCCTAGTTTTTTTGTTAATGGACTTAATAGTGTGGTCAATATGTGCCTCAAATTTGAGGTTGTTGTCTATTAATACTCCTAGAAGATTGGTTTGGTAATCTGGGGAGATAATGGTGCCATTGTTAGACTTAATAGTGAAGAATGAATGAATGGACCTATGGGTAGGGGAGAAAAGTAATAGCTTGGTTTTGTTAGGATTCAGGAGCAGTTGCCCATTAGTTAGACAGTTTTCAATGCTATTAAAAGTATTCTGGGTTAGGGATAGGATATTTGTTTGAGAGGAGGCAGAGTATATCAAGGTAGACTCATCTGCATATTGGATACAGTCTGCATTTGGGATGGTAGTATGAAAGTCATTTATGAAGATAGAGAAGAGGAGGGGTCCTAGTATAGAGCACTGACGGACTCCTAGGGTGATTGGGAGATGGGATGACAGCTTATCCTGCCATAGGACTGCTTGCTGTCTACCAATTAGGTAGGACTGAAACCATTGTAGTGAGTGATGGCCTAAGAAGACAGCTTTCAGGGTACTCAGCAGCAGCTGAAGGTTAACCATATTGAAGGCCTTAGAAGGGTCAAGAAAGAGTGCTGAAGATAGTTTGTTGTTTTGATTAAGGTTGATGACACTAGTGAAAGATAAGAGAGCTGAAGTGGTACTATGATGTGATCTGAAGCCATGCTGAGAGTTTGCCAGCAGTTTGTTTTGGTTGAGGTAGTGCATTAGTTGTTTGTGGATGCATTTTTCCAAGATTTTTGCTAGTGGTGACACAATGGTTATAGATCTAAAGTTGGACAGTTCTATGGAACTACCACTTTTATGGAGGGGTATTACACGTGATATTTTCCATATTGATAGAATGGTTACCTCAGAGATGGATCTATTAATAAGGATAGAGACAGTGAGTGCGATGGCGTCTGCGGCTATTTGCAGGTACTCAGCAGGGAGGAGGTCAGCAGCTGGAGTAGTGGGTTTTAGTTTTTTCAGATGGGCACAGATGAGGGGAGTAGGGATAGGTTGGAAGCTAAAGGAGAGATGAGTCTTGGGAAGATTTGGGCTGTCTGTAGAATTGTTGGAGTTAAAGCAGGTGGGGGTAAGGTGGGAGGGGTTGGGGCAGGTGGGAGTGAGTTGGGTGGCTAGTGCCTGGAAAGTTTCAGTAAAGAAGCAATTCAATGTGTTAGCAATTGCCTGTTGTGTTTTGTCAAGGGCTGCTGATGGGGCATGAGTGGTGGTACGGCCTGGATGGAGGAGGTTGTTTATTCCAGCCCAGAACGTTTGAGGTTTGTTTTGATGTTTTTGTTGCATGTGGGTATAGTAGTTTTGTTTTTGTCTAATATGATGAATTTTTAGTATCATTCCTTAAACTGACAGTATCTGACATGATCTATTGGGTCTTTAGTAGCATACCAAGTGGTCCATGCCTTATTTATATGAGTTATTTTTGTTTTTGTAAGTCTAGTTAGCCATGGGGCAGTTCTAGTTTTGGCACGGATGGTGCGGATAGGGTCATGTGAGTTAAGGATATTGAGGAATTTAGTATTAAAGAAGGCCACTGCCTCATCTAGTGGGAGTCATAAAGGTCTGACCAGTTGTAAGCCTTAAGATCATTTAGGAAGTTGTCTAGGTTAAAGTTTTTTTTTTTTTGTTATGTGTCACTTTATAGGTGTGGAGATGGGGGTTATCAGCTTTTTGCCTAATGATGTAGGTAAGGCAATGATCACTTAGATCATCGGGTAGAGTTTCTGAATTGTACATCTGTGGGTCACCATTGCTCATGATCCAATCTAGGATACTACCTTTGCCTTTGTTTTTGCTATACCTAGTGCGGGAGGATATGGTCTGAGTAAACCCATGAAGGTTTATGTGGTTACTAGGAGCTTCACAGGAACAGGTATTCCAGTCAAATGTTAAAGTCACCTAAGACTATAGTTTCTTGTGGATAGTTGCAGGCTAGCCAGTGTAGAATATGTTCTAGGGTTCTAACATTCTTTCCAGGGGGTAAATACATGCCGACAATATATCTACATTTATTTTTATTTATTTGTTACACAGTAGTATGATGGCCCAGTTGTAAGATTTCGGCCTGACAACACCAAGATCTGGGGTTCAGTCATGACCACCTATTACTGTCTCAAGATGTACTCAGAGGGTAGTGTCAGGGATAAACCTTCTCATTCTGTTACTACCGGTGTGTCATGGGGTTCCTTTTTTAGTCCATTGTTGTTTTCCATAAGCAGGCTTTCCTTCAAATAGCTCATTCAAGAGGCTAGGTCTTTGAAGCCACTTATATGGAGGCAATATGCAACTAAACCTTCCCTTTCCTCAGCAGGATATACCCACTACAAATTCTCTTACTAATAACCATCAGTAACTATGGGAGGAGAGACAAGCTTGTATGAAGCAACACATCTGCCTGCACCATAGGGGACTCAGTTGCCGGTAGGAACTTTCCTGCCATGCAACAGAGATTTTTTATTTTATTTGTTTATTGAATTTTTTTGTGACAGCACTAATATGTTGTGTACCACTAACATATTGACACTGGTAGGAGATAGCTTTGCTGAGAAGCACATCATCATTGCAATGTATGGCATTACTGTCCTGTATGTTACACCATTGGGACTAGCCTGTACTCAGATGGAAATGGCTTCATGAATCGCATACAATCACAGAAGGTGGTTGTTTACATATGTACTCCATGCACATAGAACAATGGTAACACAATGGAGAAAGACCACAAATATGGCCTTGCCCAACCAGTCTTTCCCCACTGTTTTCATATCTTAGCGAATCACTCATGGTATTGACCCACAAATATATTGCATACCATCCCTGCTCCACCAGGGACCAATGATTACGAACAGGGCCCTGAGACCCTTTGTGTCAGCTGTATGGTTTACATTTTTTTCTATGTACTTTCCTCCCCCTCTGCCTGATGACTATTTAGCCTGCCCTTTAGCCAGGAGTCCCCAGATCCACTCCATGCCTAGGGGGGCAGTTGTAGTGGATGGCCTAACTCTTCCCATTGGGGTGATGTGGCCACTTGCTTCATCTCAAGGACTACCTTTACCTCTCTGTCTTTGCATGTGAGCTCCTCCACGTATGCCAGCAAGAGCTACTGTCACCAGCTTGGTTAGTCACACCCACATCCTTCCTGCACCAGGTCCCCTGCATCCTGACACACCTTCACCTAAGGTCTGGTTGATTCGCAGAATTCTACTGGTAATTGCAGTGGTGATTGTGTTTTAGTAGGGCTTTGATTCTTCAGTACAGTGACTGTTCTAATCAAGTAAATAATATTGTTCAGAAGTACTGGTTATTATTTAAGGACAATGAACAACTTCACCAGGCTTTAAGTGATCAACCTCACTTTGTGTTTAAGGTGCCACCAAATTTGAAAAAAAATCTTGAACTTGTCAAACTAGATAATGGTACTAATAAGAATGGGAGGACTACTAAATGTGGTGCATGTTGCTAGTGTAATTTTGTATACACTGGCGTCACAATGATCCTCAAAAATATGTTTAATTCCAAGGTTTTCTTGCAGCCAGGAAATTGCACTACTCAGGCAGTAGTGTATATTTCCAAATGTGACTGTCCTGCATTTTTACTTGGGAAAGACTAAGAGATCACTAAGAAAAAGAATATATAAATGTTATTATAATATTTCAAAATGTAATACAAAAATGTACTTTATAGGCTTATTTAGGAATGCCCATGATTTATGAAATTTAAGTTTTGAATTCTCAAGAAGGTTCCTATTAGTCCCAGGGTGGCGTTTGGGGGTCTACCCTCGCATAAATTGAACTGAGGTGGCAACTTAAACTTAATACAAAAAACATCCAGGGATAAATGACAATGTCAGCATTTTATCGGTCTTAAAATTGCGATCAGCTAAATTATGATTTAACATGGCATATCATTTACTGTGGACACTATATTATATACTTGGCACAATAAGTACTGCATTTTTAGTGCAATAGTTATGATTTAACATTATATTATTTTAGGGTGAATATGAAATCTTACTGGAATCAGGTGACATAATGGTTAAGGTCTTCACCTCCCATGCACAAGGTACAGGGTTTGATCATGACCTCCAGCCAATGCCTGTTTCAGGTTGGCATGTTTTCCCTGTGACTCTGTGGGTTCCTTCCACCTCTGAAAAACATGCTGAGTGTTTCCATCTCAAACTCACCAATGACTGGAGCTGTGGGCAGCAGCAGAGACTCTACATGGTGCCCTATAGGCGGAAGACTTGTATAGACCAACCTCTTTGAGCATCTACTATGCTGTGCAGTATTCTCAAGACAGGAGAACACAGATCACAGACTGGTTGCCGTGGCAGGGCTAGCCACTTGCTAGGTGACTTGGCCATGTTGACTAATGTCAACAAATGGGCATGGGTAGTTACCGGTGTGGGTTGAGGACCCGGCCTACTCTGACTCTGCCAGGGACCCATGCTAATGGTGGGAGGGGAGTATGTGAGCATATTGTTAGTGTGTGCCCACCATGGGTCAATAAGCTACTGGGCAATTGATGTCCAGTTACCTGGAAGTGAAACTAATTAACCTGCCAAACATGAACTGTGAATTGCTTCACTCAATGTAGGTTCACTGACAAGATTGAGCTTGGAAGTAGATAACATGACGGTACAGAGGAGGCTGGACATTCTATGTAGACAAGAGACAAGATGAACAGCAATGCAGCAAAGTCACTTGGCTTGGAATACAGAGTCTACTGCTCTGGGGGAGGCAGGCTAGAAATATTGTCAGAACTGTGAGAGAGAGGCTTAAGAAAGCAGTGAGAAATGTCATCAGATTTAGTGACAGACTTATGACATTCAGACAGCAGTATTCATAACCTCATCCTATGCCCCACAGCAGGGCTGTGATAGTCAGGAAAAGAATGCATTCACACATCAGTTGCAAGACCTACAATTTAAAGTAGGACAACATAAATTAGTGTTGCTAATAGGTGAGTTGAATGCACATATCGGGATAGACAGAACAGGATATGAGGACTGCCTGGATCCATATAGGTAGGGCAACAGGAATAAAGAAGGAGAGGCTTTTCTAGACTTCTGCCTGTCAAATGGCTTGATAGTAGCCAACACATGGTTCAGAAAAAGAGATAGTCACAAGATCACATACAAGAGTGGCCAACACACAATTCAGGTAGACTTCCTCCTAATAAGGAAAGGGCACTGGGGTAGAATAAGTGATTGCAAAGTCATCCCCAGTGAAACAGTTAGCCCACAGCATAAACTACTGATTGCTACAACCAGCTGCAAGCAGTGGTCACAGAAGGTATTAAAGTCAACAGAGACCAAGCTGAAGACCTGGAAATTGACTGGAGAGAAAGTACAATTCAAGGAATTACTCATGGTTCAACCACCCCAAGAGGAGGAGGAAATAGGTGGAGCTGAAGAAGAATGGAAGCAGCACAAAACCGCATGTGCGAGGACTACAGAACAGATATGTGACCAAGCCAGGTATGGAAATAAGGTACATAAGGAAAGCTGGTGGTGGAATGCAGAAGTTCAGGAAGTCATCAAAAGAAAGGAGTGCAGGAAAAAGTGGGAGATAGAAAAGACAGACCAGGCGAGGAAGGAATACTGGTTGGCTAACAAAGAAGTTAAGAAAGGAGTTGCAATAGCAAAGAATAAGGCATCGGAGGCACTTTACCAGCTTCTGGAAAGTGACTCAGTAAGTGGAACAAACAAACTATATCAGGTTGCAAGGCAATGACAGAAAGATAAAGAAGATAGCCAGACATAAAACAACTATTCAAAATGAAATAAAATGAAAAACAACTAAATGGTCACAGATACCAACTAAAAGAATAATTTATTTACAAGACTTAGCACTTTGGCTTAACAAACAGCCTTCCAAGAGTAACACACATAAAACACCCACCACTTTATATTATGCTCCCTTCAATTAGCTCTCAGTTATCTAATTACAAACCTTTAATTGCATTCTTTGTTTAAGCCTTCTGGCTCCAATGTATTGTATTTTAAAATAAAAAGTGTTTCTTTATACAACTTATTTTTCTAATCTTGATATTCACCTAACTGCAGCTTCGCCTGTTCTGAAACAGTTGCTTTTAAACAACTTTGACTAGATCCATGACAGAATTTAAAATGAGCTCCCAAGGGGCTATCCATTCTTACATTAATAATATCCCTAATATGCTCTTGTATATGTTTTTTAAAAGATCTAATAGTCTCACCTACATAATATAATCCACAGTCACATTTCAACAAATATATAACCTTTCGGTGTTACAGTTATACAACCCATTTGGAAAAAAGTGCACACTATTAATTTTATCAAATTTCCTAACTACAAACTTACAGATACAGCAGTTGTTACAAGTATAGACGATACCTCTATTTATAACCAATTCATTATACATAACAGTATCTGGTGGAACAAAATCTTTATGAATTATCATGTCTGCCAAACTCCTACCCTTCTTGTAGGATATTCGGACATTATTGAGCATTATTGCCCTTAAATACTTGTCTCTTAACAACATTGGCCAGTGATTTTTAACCTCAATAATAATTTTTTCAGTCAAAATATTGTAGGTTGTCACAAAATAAACTTCTTTCCCCTTACATACATGTTATTTATCAACATTATATTCATTACATCTTCCATTACTAGATGTAATCACAATAGGGGTGTTATTACAATGTCTATCTAATATTTTACATCCAGCTTCAATGACTTTATTAACATCATCCTGTACTGACAAACATTTTAGTTGTTTTACACATTTCCTTATACAAATTTTATTCTTTACTACATAATTAGTTTAACCGTGAAAACTCATTGTATGGTATCATAGAAATTAAACGTGCTGGATGACGACTACTACCATACAAAAAAGAATTCACATTTTCAAATTTTCTATGTATGTCTGTCTCAATGGGCTATCCAACACTTCTCATTAATCTAATATCTAAATATGGGATGTCACTACCTATTTGAATCCCATCAAATTTCAAACCAAAATTATCTTGAATGTCAGGAATAAAGGATTCAATGTCTACACTCCCCCCTTTTGCATAGGAAAATCAAATTGTCATTGTAGCAGAAATATTTAACCACGTGTGATATAAAAAAAATATCTCTGTATATCTTGTCTTGTTCAAATCTGGCCATAATCAGATTTGCATACATGGGGGAAATGAAGCCCCATGACTGTTCCTTGCAATTGGTGGAAAATATCCCCATTAAACCTAAAAAAATTATTTGTCAGACAAATAAATAGTAATTCTGCCACTTAATGAGATACAGGCATATCTCCTAGGAAATGTAACACAGACTGGATGCCCACTTCATGCTTAATATTACTATATAAACTAGTCACATCAAGACTCAGCCAGTACATATCTTGTTGCCAAATAACAGCACTAATTTTACTTAAAAAATCCTGGCTATCTTTTATATATGATGGTATTTTAATTACCCGCGGATTAAGGTATTCATGCAAAAAAATTCCCAAATTCCTCAAAAAATATTTTTTGGCAGCCACTATCGGCCTACCACGTAAATTTTCAACACCTTTATGGACTTTTGGCAGACAATAAAATGACGCTATACATGTATTATTAATATTAAACTTTTTTCTGCATCTTTTTTACTAAAATAACCTAAGCGTACACCTTTATCTGACAACTGTAAATAACATTTCATCGCCTCTTCTTATTTTTTCATTTCACACTTCTCATAGACTGTGGTATTATTTAAAAGGATGCAACACATCTTTGCATACTGTTCATGATTCATTATCACTATTTTATTACCTTTATCAGACATTGTAATGACCAATCTATGGTCCTGACACAATTGTTTAAAAGCAATCCATTGATATTTACTTAAATTATATTGCACATTTCTTTTACGTCATAAAAACTCTTGAAACAAATTTTCTACCTTAAAATTAAATACTGACATAAAATGTTGAATACTTTGATTCAAATATGGAAGTATAAATTAGCCAGACACCCTTCATAAGGGATGCTAGCAACAACCTGCTCACAAGTCCACAGAACATGAAAATGGAAGGAGTAATTCCAGCATCTTTTAAATGAAGAAAACCCCACAAAAGCTGTACTGCCCCAGACACACCATATGATAATAGAAGAACAGGAGCCCACCCTAAAAGATGTAAGAATAGCACTAAGGAAAATGAAGTCAGGGAAAGGAGCAGGCTCAGACAAGGTCACAGTCGATATGATAAAGATGCTGAGTGTGACAGGCTCATGAGGGTACTCACAGCAGTGTGGAGAGAAAGTTGTATTCCAGATGACTACAGAATAAACATACTCATGCTAGTGTACAAGGACAAAGGGGACATCCACAACTGTGGGCAGTACAGAGGTATCAAACTCCTGTCACATTGCATGAAAGTTCTGGACAGGGTGAATGATAAATGGATACACAGTGTAGTAGAAAGTAAGATGGGAGATGAGCAGTTCAGATTCAGATCAGGATGCAGCACAACTGACCCGATGCTTACAGTGAGACAGATAGTTGAGAAGAAGCTAGAGATGAAGACAGAGTCCAACTGGGCATTCCTAGACTTGGAGAAAGTGTATCACAAGGTCCCAAGAAAGCTGATCTGGGCAGTACTACAGTGGTTCAAATTCCCAGAAGCATTGGTAGAATTAGTGCAGGCTACTTACAAGGACACAATGACTCGAGTATGAACAGTGTTTGGTCTCACAGAGGGGGTCCCAGTGGGAGTGGGTGTACATCAGGTTTCAGCTCTGAACCCACTGCTGTTCATAGTGGTAATGGACTACATTAGCACTTATGTCAGAGGGGACAGATCAACAAAGTTCCTTTATGCAGATGATGTGACATTACAGGCAGTCTCTGAGCAAAAAACACATAAAAAGGTAAAAACCAAAACCAGGAACCAAACAGGAAACAATGGCTGTCATACAGGAAAATCACTTTAATCAAGAGATAAGAGCTTTAGTCCTATAACATATTCAGGACTTCATCAAATAATACATGCAACCCTATATATCAATCCCAGAAATCATGTGTTAAAGCACATCCAGTCAAGAAAATTGGCTTTATTACTTGAAAAGTAGCACATCATGTAACCAGGTCAAAGTTGAATGATCTGTAGTCATATAACCAAATATATTTAAAAAATATATATTTTTAAGCCAAAGAAGGTGGATATGGAACACAATTTTATTAAAAAAGTTAAAAAAAACTAATTAGAAAAACACCATATAAATAGCTGTTAAATGTCCATAGATCTCAATTGAAGGAACCCATTTAGTGATATCTTATCACTTAGCCCAGGAAGGCGGTGTCGCATTGAGGTTGATTTGCCAATATAACTCTTACGTTTCAACGATCGCACCCCAACAACCTCCCTGAGTAGGTATCGGAACCTTCTCAACTACTAAAAATAGAAACTGTTTTGAAATTCGTACAACTAATAGGATGTTTATATAATGCATTACTTAAATCTTTATTCTCTATTGCATAGTAATGTTCGTATAGCCTGATCCAGTTGCCTGTCAGTTTTACCAATATAAAAACTATCATGGGAACTACACATAGATATGCAAACTACCCCCGAGGTCTTACAATTACATTTAAAGTAGTACCTAATACTCCTAGGTTATGATATTACAGCAATATTCATACTGTCATATATGTACCTTCATTGTGGACAAGAAACAGATTTGGACATACCATAATCTTTGTAAACCTTACAGAGTCTTTCCACTGTATTTTTGATGTTCATATTTCTCTTGTATATAAATTTTGGGGTAGAAAGGTCCACAGCCAGAACCCCTGTGAAATTTTTGATCAAATTCCAGTTCTTAGTAATAAGCTGTTTAATCTGTTTGCTCTGATTCATATATGCTAAATTCATAGCCTTGTCAAACTCCTCACCATTAGCTTTTGTCTCTAATGGTGTATCCATCTTTTCCTTTAAAATTGGCATATACCTATTCTTCCAGTCACTAAATATTCTGTTCTTAATGTTATTAACAAGTTCTATAGGATACCCTATTTCTATAAACATGGAACTTAACTTATGAAATTCATATAAAAACTTGTCCTCAGAAAACATTCTAGATAATCTAACAAACTGTCCCTTAACACGTTTTCTCTTCTGCCAAAGGGGATGATGGCTGGTAAAGTGTAAATCAGAATTAGAAAAGTGGGTTTATGAAAAATGGTAGACTCAAAAATGTGGTCCATCCAGCTCTTACAAACAGTTATATCCAAATAATCAATGCTATCCTTGTTCATACCGAAAGCAAATTCCAAAAAAATAACTACAAATATTGTTAATACAACTGATAGAACCATGGAGAGTTTCTACCCCACTTGTCCAAAAGATTAGAACATCATTCAAAAATCTAAGATACAGGGAGATGCAATCCCAAAATTTGGATATTATTAAATGTCGTTCTTAACAAATCCAAAAGACAATATTTTCAAAAACAGGGTCTGAGGCCACCCCCCCCCCAGCCACACCCCTGATTTGCTTAAAGTATTCATTCTCAAAATATACAAAATTGTTTGAAAGACCCATGCCCATAAAATCAACAATAATGTTAATCTCAGTACTGTCAAACTATGATCCAAAAGCCAAAGCTTCTTGAAACCAATCAAGTCTTATCATCATCATCTTCTTTTGGCTGTTCCCATTAGGTGTCGCCACAGCAGATCATCTGTTTCCATTTCTGCCTGTCCTCTGCATCATGCTCTCTCACACCAACTGCCTGTATGTCCTCTCTCACCAAATCCATAAACCGTATCTTAGGCTTCCTCTTTTCCTCTTACCTGGCAGCTCCATCCTTAGCATCCTTTTCCCAATATATCCAGCATCTCTCCTCAGCATATGTCCAAACCAACACAATCTCACCTCTCTTGCTTTGTCTCCAAACTGTCTAACCTGAACTGACCCTCTAATATACCGATTCCTAATCCTGTCCATCCCAGTCACACCCAGTGCAAATCTTAACATCTTTAACTCTGCCACATCCAGCTCTGACTCCTGCCTTTTTGTCAGTGCCACCGTCTTCAACCCATATAACACAGCTGGTCTCACTACCCTCTTGTAGACCTTCCCTTTCACTCTTACTGGTACCCATCTGTCACAAATCACTCCTGACACTCTTCTCCACCCATTCCACCCTGCCTGTACTCTCTTCTTCACCTCTCTTCCACACTCACTATTACTCTGAATTGTTGATCCCAAGTACTTAAACTCATCCACCTTTACCAACTCTACTCCCTGCATCCTCACCATTCCTCTATCCTCCCTCTCATTTACACACATATATTCTGTCTTAGTCCTGCTGACTTTCATTCCTCTCCTCTCTAAAGCATATCTCCATTTCTCCAGGATCTCCTCCACCTGTTCCCTACTCTCACTACAGATCACAATGTCATCTGCAAACATCATAGTCCATGGGGCCTCCTGTCTGAGCTCATCTGTCAACCTGTCCATCACCACTGCAAATAAGAAAGGGCTCAGAGCTGATCCTTGATGTAATCCCACCTCCACCTTAAACGTATCTGTCACTCCCACTGCAGTCCTCACCAATGTCACACTGCCCTTGTACATATCCTGTACCACTCTTACATACTTCTCTGCCACTCCAGACTTCCTCATACAATACCACAACTCCTCTCTAGGCACCCTGTCATATGCTTTCTCTAAGTCCACAAAGACACAATGCAACTCCGTCTGACCATCTCTGTATTTCTCCAACAACACTTTCAGAGCAAACATTGCATCTGTAGTGCTCTTTCCTGGCATGAAACCATACTGCTGATCACTAATCATCACCTCCCTTCTTAACCTAGCTTCCACTACTCTTTCCCATAACTTCAAGCTGTGACTGATCAATTTTATCCCTCTGTAGTTACTGCAGCTCTGCACATCACCCTTATTCTTAAAGATAGGTACCAAAACACTTTTTCTCCACTCCTCAGGCATCCTCTGACTTTCCAAAATTTCATTAAACAATCTAGTTAAAAATTCCACTGCCATTTCTCCTAAGCACCTCCATGCTTCCACTGGTATGTCATCTGGGACAACAGCCTTTCCATTCTTCATCCTCTTCATAGCTGTCCTTACTTCCTCCTTGCTAATCTGTTTCACTTCCTGATTCACTATCCCCACATCATCCAACCTTCTCTCTCTCTCATTCTCTTCATTCATCAGCCCTTCAAAGTACTCCTTCCATCTACTCAACACACTATCCTCACTTGTGGGTACGTTTCCCTTACTATCCTTTATAACCCTTACCTGCTGCACATCTTTCCCAGCTCTGTCCCTCTGATTAGTCAATTGGTATAGGTCCTTTACTCCCTCTTTAGTGTCCAATCTCTCATATAACTCTCCATATGCCTTATCCTTAGCCTTTGCCACCTCTCTCTTTGCCATGCGTCTCATCTCCTTATACTCATGTCTACTTTCTTCATCTCTTTGACAATCCCACTTCTTCTTCGCCAGCCTCTTCCTCTGTATACCCTCCTGTAGTTCCTCATTCCACCACCAAGTCTCCTTGTCCTCCTTCCTCTGTCCGGATGTCACACCAAGCACCTTTCTAGTTGTCTCCTTTACTAGCTCTGCTGTAGTTACCCAGCTATTTGGTAACGCTTCACTGCCTCCCAATGCCTGTCTTAACTCTTCCCTGAACTCCACCTCACAATCACCCTTTTTTTTAACTTCCACCATTTAATCCTTGGCACTGCTTTCACACTCCTCCTTCTCTTCTAGATCACCAACGTCATCCTACAAACCACCATTCTATGCTGCTTAACTACACTTTCCCTGTCACCACTTTACAGTCTCCAATCTCCTTCAGACTGGCCCTCCTACATAGGATATAATCCACCTGTGTGCATCTTCCTCCACTCTTGTACATCACCCTATGCTCCTCCCTCTTCTTAAAATACATATTCACCACAGCCATGTCCATCCTTTTCACAAAATCCACAATCATCTGACCTTCTGCATTCCTCTCCTTAACACCATACCTACCCATCACTTCCTCATCCCCTCTGTTCACTTCACCAACATGCTCATTGAAGTCCGCTCCAATCACTAGTCTCTCACCCTTGGGTACACTCACCACTTCATCCAACTCACTCCAAAATGTTTCTTTCTCATCCATCGCACACCCAACTTGTGGAGCATATGCACTAACAACATTCATCATTACACCATCAATTTCAAGCTTCATAAACATCACTCTATCAAACACTCTCTTCACCTCCAAAACACTCTTGGCATACTGTTCCTTTAGGATATCCCTACCCCATTTCTCCTGCCGTCCACACCATGATAGAACAATTTGAACCCACCTCCTATACACTTGGCCTTGCTTCCCTTCCATCTGGTCTCCTGCACGTACAATATATCAACTTTCCTTCTCTCCACCATATCAGCTACCTCTCTCCCTATACCAGTCAGACTGCCAACATTCAAAGTTCCTACCCTCACTACTACACTCCTAACCTTCCTCCTCTCTTCCTGCCTTTGGGCATGCCTTCCCACTCCTCTTCTCCATCGGCCAACAGTAGCCCAATTTCCGCCAGTACCCTGTTGGCTAACAGTACTGGTGGCGATCATTGTTAACCCGGGCCTTTACCGATCTGGTATGGAAATATGAAATGTTCTCCACATAAGTCATTTGGCAGAGATTTTACGGCGGATGCCCTTCCTGACACAACCCTCCCCATTTATCCGGGCTTGGGACCAGCACAAAGAAATGCACTGGCTTGTGCATCCCCAGTGGCTGTATCATGAGGAATGATTACAAATAAATCATTAACATGAATGGCAACAAAGAGCACCTCTTTAGGCAATCCCAGGAGTATCTAAGTATATAATTCGTACTGACATTTTTTTTTTCAATTTATAATCTACCCATTTGGCTAGAAGTTCAGTCTCAGATCTAGTGGTGACAACTATGGGTCCAAGGGATAGATTCAATGCATCTTTATGGAATTTAGGGATGTCAAAAATGACTGGTATCATGGGGTATTCCACCTTCAAATATTTTATGGTATCTAAGCCAAACTCATGTTCCAAAAAAAATCTCCTCCAAATAAAGGTCAATTTTGTAATAGGCAGTATTAATCTGATACCTAGTGACAGTCTCAAAAAATCATTATCAAAAAGATGTTGCTGCATTTTAGATACATATAAGGTGGTGTCCATAATAACCATGCCACCTGCCTTACTGGGTTTCATTATGCAAATATTAGGGTCACCTGAAAATTGGTACAAAAGACTACGCTCCTTTTTAGTCAAGTTGTAAATCTGTTTCTTCTTATCTTTGTTAAGTGTCCTAAGATCTGTTTCACATAACGTCTCAAACAAAGTTATTGCAGGTGACAACGGAGGATTAAATGTGCTCTTTCTAAAAAGAGATGCACCAGGGTATGCCTTATCATCCATGTTTGATTTTTCTAGAAAACAGTTTGACCTCCACAGTGGTGTCAACAATGTCAAAATCTCTAGCTGGAACAGAAGTAAAACAATCCCTTAGTAAAAATATTAAACAAATCATCAGTAATAGTAACCTCGCTGTAGTTGTAGATCTTAAATCCATTAAATTCATGTACAACATTTAATTCAGAAAAATCATCAAAATTTGCCACTGAATCATACTCACTCACATCAGCCACATGCATATCAATACTGAAAGTAGTATGAAGTGGAGGGGGAAAGGAAATCAAGGAAATACTATGTAAAGGGCCAAGACCCTAAGAGACTATATAAACACCCATTCAATAGGCAATCAAAAAATGGTGCAACATTCAACTTTGACCTGGTTACATTATGTATTACTTTTCAATTAATGAAGTTAATTTTTGACTGGATGTGCTTTTATCATATGATTACTGGGACTGATATACAGGGTTGCATGGATTATCTGATGAAGTCCTGAATATGTTATAGGACAAAACAAGTGCTTATCCAAGTGATCTTCCTGCGTGACAGACAATGTTTCCTGTTTAAACTCTGATCAAGAATTTCAGAAAGGATGGGGGAATGGAATGCAAATTTGAAGGCACATGGGATGAAACTAAGTACAGATTAGACAGTGGTAATGGCAGTAAATCGGGGAAAGCAGAAGAAGCTGAGAATTGAGATAGAAGGGAAGATAGTGGAACAGGTTAATAGCTTCAAGTATCTGGGAGGGGTGTTTGATGAGAAGGGAAGTCTGAATGAAGAGGTCAAAGCTAGAAGCAGAGAAGCTGCAACCAACTGGCATAGAGTGTCAGGTGTATTGTATAACAGAAGAATGTCAAAGAGGCTGAAAAGTAAGGTGTACAAAACAGTGGTTTGACCAATACTACCATATGGTACAGAAACCTGTGCGGTAAAGGCAGAGCAGATGAGAAAGCTAGAGGTGATGGAAATGAAGTGGCTGAGAAGGGTGGTAGGATGCACACTCTGGGACAGACGAACAAATGAGGACATGAGAAGAAGCCAAAGTAGCTCCAACTGCAGAAAAGATCAAAGAATACAGTTTACAGTGGTTTGGGGACATGTGCAGAAAAGCAGAAGACAATCGGGTGAAGAAGATTTTGGACAGACAGGAAGAAGGTAAGAGGAGTTGAGGGCATCCAGAAAAGTGGATGGATTGTGTGAGAGAAGATCTGCGACAATCAGACATGAGTGTCAAAGCAGGCAGGAGTGTAGCATTGAATTGAGAGAGATGACAGTTAACACAACACCCCGACCCCCGTGTAGAAAATGGGAAAGAGGGGGTTGATGATGATGATAATGATGATGATGAAATCCTACCATTGTATGCTGGCTTAGGTTGATGGAAATTTTTTTTGAATGAACAATTTTTACAATACTTTTGTAACACAACATTTTAATACAATACATACATTGTATTCAGGAAATATTTCCTGGTTTTGATTGATTGATTGCTTTAATTTTATTTAATTGGTCATGTGATGTTATGGCAACATTGTATAAAGAATGCAATTTGATGTATTGTTATTGGTTCTGATGAACTCTGTGGTGATGAAAGTACTTAACATTTTGGTGCTAAACTTTTTTGGTTTATTTTAACTTATTAAAAAACTAATAAGCGACACAAAAGACTAAATAAAATGGCAAATGAAAGAAGAAGTGGCAGTATAAAAGGATGTGATGTAATTTTTTGAGGTTTTTGATGGAGTTTAACCTGGTTTTAAATGAAATCGCTAACTGTGTTTATCTTTTGTAATAAAGTGATTTTGGATTATTTGCTGGTATCGTATTTTGCAGCTGTGGAGGCTTGGTTCATTTGCCATTTTATTTAGATTAACTTATTAAATGTTTTTTGGACACATCAGGCTTGTTGACGTCTGATTTTTTGTCTTATTTATACTGGTTATTGCTTCTAGCAATTTATATATAGCACTTTTTATTGCCTGCTGCATACTTTTTATTGCATTTTATTGCTATTAACTGTTTTGCACAAGTAACTGATTTATTTGCAGTTAAAAGCATTCTGTAGAGTCTCCTTGCTCCTTTATCTGTTTAAAAACTTTCATTTTGTGGCTCACTGCTGTGATAAAGATTTTTGTAGTGTTTACTGTCTAAAAGAGTGTAGTCTCATAGCTTTAGCATTGTTCCCCACCCTCCTTCCCTGTTGGTGTCTTGTTGTTATACTTGGTGGCTTTGCAGTTGCCCGCCCCCTACTGTAAATTTGATCTGGGACACTCCTCCCAGTCTAGTGGCATTAGCTCATTCTACCTAATACAGAGAGAAAATCTGTGAAGGCCAACCCACTTAGTTTCTTTCCTTCTGTTCCTCCGTTCTCCCTTTCTTTAAAAAAATAAATTGCATGAATCTCCTTGTGTTCTGACTGTGCTTCTCAAACATTTTGGAAATATAGAGTATATTTTGGTGCAGTTATTAAAATTGTATTTGCCTTAATATTGCTACAACTCAAGTGCTCTAGGTTGCACTGCATCTGAATTAAGTGTGTTTTAGCTGCTTTTCTGTACATATAGACTTCTCTGTATATGTAGACTAGCTGCTTATTCTACTGTATTACTCCCTCTTAAATCGTTTTTCAGTTGTGCACTTGCCTTGCTTCATTTAAAACGTTTTAAATTGCTAATTTGGTAGAGTTTTAATTACATTTACTGTTTAGGGCTACACACACATGTGCATTAGCCTTTTCTGTGTTTATTTACTGTATTATTGCATTCTTTAGCCTGTTTTAACAAAAAAAAAAAAAAAAAAAAAATACTATCTTGTTTGCTTGTTTCCTGCCTTTCCTAGCTAGCATAGTCCAGATCCCAGGCTTTGATGGCCTCAGGACTTTATTTTCTGTGTTCAGAGCTATCCAGACCTTGCTGTGGTAGAAGGAAGTCCTACTGCTTACCTGTGGGAGTGGTGAGCATTGCACTGCCTATCCAACACTAGAGGAGTGGATTCCAGCTCTGAAATTGTAATTTTATCAGCCTTTTTGGGCTGATTTCTATCCCTTTCAACTTTCTGGTTTACAAACGCATGTGTTTGAGCATTTTTTGCATCGTACAGCACCGCGGGGCTACAGCTAAATTATTCCATGTGCCAGAAAGTCTTCTCTTCAAATTTTCCCTTAGAACTAGCTGGTTTCTAAGTAGTAGCACTAATGTCTGAACCCCTGTGACTAGCACTTACTCTAAAACCTGCTGAAAAGCACTAGGAAGCCTTAAACTGATACAAGCACTCAACTCTCCTTGTCAATAAGGAGAAATTAATCATAGGCACTAAACAGCATATAATTGCAAAGTACCTTGCAAAGGTAAGGGAAAACAGCTTTTGTACTTTACAAAAAAAGCACCTAAACAGGCATGTCCAAGGGTCAGCTTCCGGTGATTTCTCCTGTCCAGCTGGTGAATCTGGGCATACTGGGGCAATGCAGCAACTGCCTCATGTACACAGACAACCCTCTCCTCCTACCACCCAATACTACAACCTGTGAGAGATGCACTTACATAGCCAAACTGGAAGCAAAGCTCTCTCCAGCCAAGATTGTGCCAAACTGGAAGCAAAGCTCTCTCCAGCCAAGATTGTGCTAGACAGTCAAGAGGAAAAGGTTAACACCTGCACTACAACTCACACAACACATAGCCCTTCAAAACCCACACCATCAACACCCACACATAGCAACACTAAACCCACATATGCGGTGGCCCTTAACATTAACCTGCCCAAGCAACAAGGACCTGTGAAGCTGAAATGCAAACAAACACCAGTCATAACCAAAGTGACACATAGCTCACAACACCAATGTGCCACCCAACAACAGCCCCTAAGGCAAGACAATGTACCCAACACTTTAGTTATAGGTGACTCTATAGTCAGGCGCACTGATATCCCACTCACCAGGCTGAACAAGGAGAAAAGTACAGTCAGCTGCCTGTCAGGTGCCAGGATCCGCCACATAATGCATGCACTCAAGTCATTCCACAACAAGTACAAATACAACTCTGTCATTGTCCATGTTGGAGTGAATGACTTGAGACGTACCTCCCTGGACTACATGAAAAGAGACATGGAAGAACTCTCAGATTATGTGGCCCAGGGAGGTATGACCCTAGCCCTGAGTAGCATCCTGCCTTCGCCCACTATGTTGCCACAGTATAAGGACAAAATGATTGACTTCAACAATTGGCTAAGCTTCTGATGTCATTCAAAGGGGATCCAGTATCTGTCTGCCTGGGAAGACATGATCGACAAACCACGATGCTTTGCCAGAGATGGTCTGCACCTGTCACCCCTGGGATTCAGGTTACTGGCTAAAGCTCTTGCCACCCCTATAATGCCTTTTTTTAGCAAGGTTCAAAGGCAAAACCACCACCGTAACAGATACAAGCATGCAAAATCTGAAGGTAATGCTACTCAATGCTAGAAGTCTAAACCTCAAAATACACTCTCTCGAGGCACTCCTAAAAATGGAGAACATCAATATCTGTGTAGAAACTGAGACCTGGTTCAAAGCTCCAGAGAGCACCCCTGCAATACCAGGCTACAACTCTTACCACACTTTTCAGCCACCAACCCATGACCGAAACACTAAAGGTGGAGTTGTCCATATTCACCAAGGATATTCACACCTCCAGGATAGTTGGCCAACACAATGCATCTGAAATTCTCCAGGTGCAACTAACACTAGGTAAGACTGCAATCCAAATTTCAGCTTGCTACAGATCCCCCCCATGCCCAAAGATTCTCACAACAACTTCCTAAATATACTGGAAAATATTAAGATACAACCAAACACCCTAATACTGGGTGATTTCAACTACCCTGCCATTAACTGGGAAAACTACTCGGGTACCAACACCTTTTCCCAACGGTTCTTGGAATTCATAAATTCCAATGCCCTGGATCAAATAATCCATTGTCCCACCAGGGGCTCCAATATCCTAGACCTGGTCATTACTAACATGGGAGATAGATGCGCCACACCAGTGGTCACCCCCTCATTGGTCAGGTCTGACCATAAGCAAATCACCCTTGACATCTACATCCCACCCCACCCCCCAGTAAGGAAACATCTGAAAAAACTTCTCCAAAGCCAACTTCATGCTACTCAAGTCAGAAGTGACAAACTTCATGACACCCATGCAGACGGGATCTGAAAGTTCAATTGCTGAATCCAACACTAAGGCACTGTACGAGCAAATCCACTCGTGCATGAATCATGCCATCCCAAATAGAACCAAGACGCTCTCCTCCAAAAAGAAACCAATCTGGTGGTCCCCTGCCATAAATAAACTATGCAACAGAAAGAAGAAACTGTTGCAGAAAAGAGGAAAATCCCAGGATGCAAAAAACTCACTTACCAGCCTCAGTAAGAAGCTGAGATCCCTCATAAAATCCTCCAAAGCTAGTTACAAAAATAAAATTGCCAAAGATTCCAAAGACAACCACAAGGCATTCTATAGTTATGTCAAGAATCTAAATGGCAATGCTCAGATCTGCTCTGAGCTACAACAGAATGGCATTAAATACACTGATCCCAAGGATAATGCCAATATCCTGGCATATCAATTTAGTGCCAACTTCACCCCCTGTCACCCCCTAAAGGGCCCATCTCAATACCAAACGATTGCCAAATTCCGGTAATCACGGCCACACAGGTAGAAACCACACTCTCCAAAGCTAAGAATACAGCATCCATGGGACCAGATGACATCCCAGGCTATGCACTACATGAACTACAAAATGAACTGGCACCTCACCTAAGTGTCATGTTTAATCATAGCCTCACCTCAGGCTTCGTGCCCACTGAGTGGCACACAGCTACAGTTATCCCACTCCACAGGGGGGGATCCACCTTGGATCCCGGGAACTACCGTCTCATCAGTCTGATGAGCCTGATCTGCAAGGGCATGGAACACATTATCATAGAACTAATAAACAAAGACATTGGCAACCTTCAAACACTGGACCCCACCCAGTTTGGGTTCGTGAAGGGCCGATCTTGTCTCCTGAACCTGATTGACATCTTTGAATCAGTCTCCAGAGCTGTGGACGAGGGTAAGGCAGTCCACACAGCCTACCTGGACCTCACCAAGGCTTTCGACACCATCCCCCACTCTGGAATCATAGATAAACTTACTAAGCTTGGCATAAATCCCTACATAACTCGATGGGTTGCCAACTGGCTTATTGACAGAACCCAGACTGTAAAAGTAGCCAACTCCAAATCCAACTCCAGACAAGTGACAAGTGGAGTACCTAAGGGTTCAGTCCTGGGACCGCTCTTGTTTGGCATCCACTTCTCTGAAGTACAGGTCAGCACGAAGTGACTCTGGCTAACAAAATTCGCAGATGACTGCAAACTGGTAGCCATTATTGAATCCCCAAATGATGTGGATATTCTACAAAATGGCCTTACAGAAACAGATGCATGGTGCCAGAGCCAAGAAATGTATAGTTATCCCCTTTGGGAAAAACCATGTACCCATGAATTACCACATAGCTGGCAGTACACTAAACACCGAAAGTGTGATGAGACACTTAGGGACACAGGTGGACAGTGGTCTCACCTTTGATAACCACATCGCCACAACAGTCAGGAAATCCTTCTATGTGGCACACCTCATCACTAAGGGCTTTTCATCCAGAAAAAAAGGAGCTCATTGTCCCACTGTACTCATCCCTCATGAGACCCATTATAGAGTACAATGCCCCATTTCGTATGTACCTCACAAGACATCTGCAACAGCTGGAAAGGCCGTAAAAATACCTCGCTAAAAGAATCACAGGCCTAAAGTAGATGCCCTATGTTGACCGTCTAAAAAACTCCAGCTATACTCTGTGGCATATCATCTACTCAGAGGCGATCTCTGCTTAACATACAAGGCAGTGTCAAACCCTGAGCTGTTGGACATGCTCCACTTAAAGAAATCCCAATCCCTCAGAGCCACATGCTCTCCAGGCATCTAAACCTTGTCATCACAATGAACAAAACATGCTGAAGGGATAGGTTTCTGACCCAGAGACTCCACATACTCTGGAATAGACTGCCCGTACATGTCAAGCGGAGCACCTCCTTGGCCCTCTTCAAAAGAAACCTTGACGATTGGATGGCAGATAGGAAATTCACCCCGGGGATCATGTCAGTCACCCTGCTAGACAGGGATCCAGGGAAGTAAATATTGTGGGAGGAAATATCCAAGGAATTGTTATGGCTAGGCTTGTATAGGCCCTAGGGCCAATAGCCTAGTACCAACCTATGAACCTTATGCCCTTGCTTTGCAAATGCACACTTTCTGTGGTTCTCTATAACTTGACTAGACCCCAATCATTTGCCTCTTTGAAGATATTGGAAATTCTAGGGTGCACATTGGGATCACTGGTATCTGACTATTTTAATATCAGCTGGGCTCCTCTCCCCTGGGACCTCCTACCACAGTGACTTGAGGGAGTCCCTCATGCTGGATGGTTTTAAGAGGTCTCTCAAAATACATTTGTGGCCTTGGACAGTCCTGAATTACACTTTATCTGACAACATCTTCAGTACATCTATGTGTTTTTTGTGTTGCATAGCTATCATGATATCTCTGATGTGTATTACTAGTCTTTGTGCTGTATTCTATATTTTATTGTGACGTGCTTGGGAAAATAGCACAAAAACTAATATGAACCTAAACTTGATGAGTCAAATTTACTTCCGTGAGTGCTGAAATTTCTCCTAACATGATCACCACCCAGGTTCACCAGATTTTTCATGTTACTTGCACAATTCAGATCTCAATTCTTAACTTCCCTGTGTCTGAGTCTTCAGAGTTATATATTTATTAGTAGGAAAGTTTTTCTTCCTTTTTTCTATTGAGTGCTCCACCGAACTGTAGATGGAGTCTCTGTGCTCAGCAGGAGGTTCCTTTTCTTTACTTGACAAGTAGGCCAGATTTAGCACTTGAGAATTTGTTATGAGGAATAACTGTGAATTTTGAGCTCCTTTCTTAAGCTCACAGCTTCTGTGCACTTCCAGGCTTCTCAAAAGATGAAGATCTTCCATGATTAGCAAGGAATTGATATTGTTTAGGTTCCCAGATTCTTTAAAGAACTTGAGGCCTGGGTGAGGTGCACTCCCAACTCTAACCCTAGGGCTGCTGGTTGAAGTATTTGAGACATCTTTCCCCCCACTTGATTGTGTCTGTTCCTTTACTATCAAACTTGATCATGGGGAGTGGCCCCTTGAGTCACTTGGCCACAGGTTGGGGATATTCAGGGTTGAGGTTTCCTCTCCTTTTAGCCTTTTATCCATCTTAGCTGGACTGCTCAGCTTTAGTTGAAGAGAAGCTACAAGGTTAGACAATGGCAAACTGAGTAGCTCAGGCAGAAGAAACTCAACACTTGTTCAACTCTTAGTCAGAACTAGGTCCACAGACACAGCATTTTAACTTTAGGGACATTGGCTATAGGTTTGTCAAGGCCCAGTACAGGGCTGTCCATATTATGTGACACCTTCATGTGTCATCAGCCATCCCCAAGTTCTTGTTAAAGTGGCACTATGTGTGCCTTGGTCACACTGTCCTCATCAAGATCACATAAGCCCTAGAACAAACAGACCCTTGGAGCAGAAGAGGCATGTACGATGCCATCCTAGGATGGCTCCCTTTGGAAGTCAAAACAAGAGTTATTTGTTATTTCATTTATAAAATATGAGCCAAAAATATTTCTTACAAATGTGTGTTTCATGCTGTAACCTTTTCAACCGAATGCCTTTTGTGCTTAAAAAGGGGAAGTAGTCATGCTTTGCAGGGGACACATCTTAGACAATGTCTAACAGATTTGGGGAGCTAGTGTATAAAAATAAATTAGAAAAAACAATGTTCTTTGTAAATGTTTCAGACAACTCAGGAAACTAAATGCTATTCTTGATCAATGTTACAAGCTTTCCAAAAGTATCAGATCAACAGCTCTAAGTTTCCAGGAAGTACTGCATATTTGCTTCTGTGAATGTAAGCCAGGGCAGTTGCTTGGCTTGCTGACCTTCCTCCCTTCCCTACTTCCTAACAGGACTCGAGTTTAATAGCCAGTGCCTGACTTCTTTTCATGCATCAGGATTTAAGTTGTGAACTTTATCCTGATTGATAGACTTCAGGTTTCAAGTTGCTAGTTTGATCCTGATTTGATTAGATTTGATTAACTGATTTATTGCTGGATTCAGAGACTGCCTTGATTAAGCATAAGTTGCAACTATTACAAGAAAAGAAGCTCCCTTGGTGTAGTGTGCAAGCTGACTAAGCTGATGATTTTTGTATACAACTGACTTTTGTAATTAAACTGATTGTAATTGCAGCTTGGTGTGTTGTCTCTTTCTTCTATCTGTATTGTGGTTTATCAATTAACTTCAGTACCAAAATAAGAAGATGAACACACTTCCTTAGAATCACCCGGGAAAGATACAACTTTGAAAGCGTGGAGGGAGCCCAACATTTCAGAAGCTGTATCAAGGGAGACCGATATGTTATATTTCCCCATTATACTGGAATGATATCTTTCCTAAGCATCTACAAGGTGACATCTTGTGGATCTCTGACACCCCTAAAAACTTAAATCTTCTGCTGCTTGACCAGCAGACAGTGTGCCAGGGACATGAACATATACTGCCACTTTAGATCTTACGGCAGAGAAATATGTTTTCCATTTATCCAGAGGTTTCTGTCATTTTCTAATAAATTAGGGCTGGCAGACCTTAGTTCTGTCCCTACACTGTAGAAAAGTAAGAGTCCATTCATTTTGCTGTTCCCAGTAGCCCCAACTAATTCTTACCCTGGCCACTACATTTTGGATGCAATAGACACCCTTTCCTGGGCTCTAGGGACAGTGGTGTGCTTGCTCAAGTGGGTTTGACATATTTTGTATGAGTGAAGGGCAAGCCTGAGTCCCTTCTTTTAAATGATCCCTGTAACAGGAGTTAGTTATCTGACCAGAAACTGTAGTCCTTCACAATGTACTCTTGGCTAGGAGACAACCTCCAACCTCTTCAAGAAGGATGACTTCCCTGTTCTTTGAGTTTTTCCTCTTCAAGGTTGAAGAAAAGCTACCAATGCTCCTGATTTGGGACCTGGATAACTCAGGTCTTATCCTGTTGTTCTTAGTCTGAATCCATTTTGGAGCTGAACATCTCATGCCCCCTTCCAGGGTCTGACAGAGCCAACACTGAGTGGGTCTTGGCTTCCTCTGCCCTTGTAGGAGAGCTCTTGATGAGTGATTAAGTGTGGGCTCTATTTTTCTTGTGCCTGGAGGAGTCCAGTCCCTGTTCTCTCACATGCAGCATATCCTTAGTGGGGGTGATTGCTAGTCAGCTTCAGACTCTCTACTCTACTGGACTTGGTAGACTGCTTCCCCAGTGAGTGTCCCCTCCATCTGATTGACTGGATCATGTCACCTTCTTTCAGGAACCCCTGAGGAGTCCCTTCCATCACTCTTTTCAAGGTTCTTATTTTGTAGGAGTGGCCTGGATCTATAGCTGAGGTCTCTTCATCTCTAGGTCACCTGGGAAGGAGGATTCTTTGGCTATGATAAGGGTGGCTCCTGTTGGCATCTCTTTGGATAGTCTCTGGCAAAGATTGCTCAGACTTGTACTCTGAAAGATCTACCATTAGGAAGCCTCCTTCTTTTTCATTCTGGCAATGGTTAAGGTCAGTGCCTGGAGTATTTCTGGCTTCTTTGTGTGGCACAGGGACTGCTCATTTTAGGCTCAGAACCTCAGTTCTCTTATTCTGATCCCATCTTTCATAGGATGAACTGGAGATACCATTTAGCATGCTACTTTAGAGTGACATGTCAAAGGCTGTCTTTCCATTCTGTCAACCTCTGCTCTGACTGTAAATACAGGATCTAGGATCTATATTATTTTGTTGAATGGCTATTCAGTGAATAGCCATTTGAACACCTATTTAGATAACCTGCTCTTCATCGAACAGCGAATTTTAAATAGGGCAAACCAGCAGTTGGCCACCATCTGGAATTTGCCCTTTTCCCCACTGTAGTGTGATCTTCGAGTTGGCATTTTTAGTTATCAGGGGTGTGGGGGCCATAGCCACACCATGACAAGTTTTAATTTTTTTTTTTTTTTGAGGTCACTTGGTTTGCCAACCGCTTTTTTGCCCTACTTAAAATTTGCCATTCAATGAATAGCAGCTTTGCTAAATAGGTGTTTGATGAATGGCTATTTACTGAATAGCCATTCAATGAAGTAATATAGACCCCAGGATCTATGGGGACTGTTCCATCTGGTCAAGGGGTACCCATCCCTAGGTCCTTTTTATCCTAAGTGACAACAGACATATAGGGGTGGGGACTGCCTATTTAGAGCCTCCAAGACAAGTTCCACCCTCATATTGGAGTATTTCAGTCTCTCCTGACTTGGGGCAAAGCTTCATTTTCCAGTTATTTGGAAGGACTTTGTCTCCATTCTTGACATGTTCATAGGTTATTACTAGGCTGTTGTTCATGTAGGTCATTTGTTGCCTCACCATCGCAAATTCCACCAAGTACTTCTCCTTTCCATAATGGATAGAGGGGGCAATCTTGGGATTAATTTACAGTCACCCATCCACTCATCTAGACTGTCATCTATTCCACAGAAGAATTCTTTGAGAGAGGTCTCTATCCCCATTGTGTCTTGCAAATGTGTAGGAGGTCCCACAGGAATGAGACATTTGAGGCCTTGTAGGTGAGGCAAAGTTCATCCCTTAGAAGTCAGTATGAAACCGAGCAGAAAGACAAAGCTTTAAGGAAATCATGCCTTTCATTTTGTTGTTCAGGAAGCACTGGGGATTCTCCAGTTGGATTATGTGTTGGAAAGATACATAGGAAGGGGAGCATTATATTTTATGCGGGGCTTAATGATGGAGAGGTAGAATGGCATAATAAGTTCTCTGAACCAATAACATATACCACTGATGATCAGCTGAGCTAAGTAGATGGACATTTTGTCAGCAAAGGATATGGTGGTCAAAAGAGAGTTGATCATCTACAAAGGTGTCCAGGTCCCTAATAACTGTGTTATCTGTGTGGTGTGTGCATGGGTGCTCATTTCCCAAAGGAAACAATACTACACCTTTTAGCATTTAGCCTTAGGTCACAATCCTGGACCCACAAGTTTGTACATGTTAGGCCTCTTGGAGGATCCAACAGTCCTCTGGAAAGTTGAAGATGGATCCAGGTTTACAATAATCTATAAACCTGGTCAGCCAGAGGCCTTCAACATCAGCTTTAACCTCAGAGAAGCAAATCCAAATAAAAGTGACTCTAACACCAGTTCCTCATGGGCTTTGTGCCTCAATCCTCACTACTGCCAACAGTGGGGGAACGTACATACTGGGAGGATGACAAGTACACAAACACAGTAAAGTGCAATTTCCCTTAAGAGCACACAGAGATCACAGTCAGTCTGGGGCTGGTTTTTCCTTCTTTCTCCAGCTCCCCAATAAGACTCCCCAAAGGCACAGCTATAGGGTTGAGATCTCAGCTGAGTGGCCAAGCTAAGACCTCCAGTACCCTCTCTGCCCAACCAGTGATTCATGTTCCTGCCCAAGTAGCTGACACACACACACACACACTGAGATTTGATTTACACACACACACACACACACACACACACACACACACACACACCTGAGGAAGGCTGGCACAGGTTTACTAGCTATGCCCCCTTCTTCTCAGACTATAAGGTAATTCCGACTGCCACCAGTCAACTGTTGTCAGCTTCTTTAGGGCCCTTAAAGTGTGTCCAATCTTACTGTGTAATGTTATTATTAAACCAAATGGTAGTCTGAACAAGAGCAATGCTATTTAGGAGTGGCCTGTACAGTATCACAAATAGATATGCAAGTACTCTAAGAGCTTAAATATCTCTAAACAGACCTGCCATAATTAAAAGGTTTAAATATATTTACTGCTAAATAATAAAAGAACAAGACAATACTCAGTAAGTAATCAGTTACATCAGAGTTCAAAATCACAGGAAATATTTAAAACAACATTGCAGGACAGTCTCAGATAAATAAAGAACATATCTAAGCTACACATTACTATACTCCTATCTGAATCTAAAATAGTTACTATGCCCTAAAAACTAACTTACAGCAAGGCAAGTGCAGAGGTGAGTGGATGGTTCCAACTGATGTTAGGTCAAAGACAAAATACAAAATGCCCAGTCTCTCTCTGAGACAGTTCTTAAATTAATATCAAATATTACTGCTGGGTTAACTTGGATGACATCACTTTTTGTCAGCTGACTTCAGTTCCCATGCTAACCCCCCTTGTCAGAAACTAACAGAATTTTAGCAGCTCTATATGAAAAATACATATCTCTCAGATGTTTGCAGATCCTGTAAGTCATAAAACAATAAAACACTTCTACGTCTTAAACCTAGTAATTACTTCGCTTTCAGGACAATACAAAACATGTCTAGCTCTAGACATTATGCCTGCTACTGCACTGAAACAGAGATACCATAAATTATTCCAAGTACAAGGGTGTAGTCAAAGCACAGAAAAGTTTATTCCACCATCCATTAAAATTCCACAGCAAAGGTAAAATCCTTCAAGATCCAACAGTGAAGTAAGCGCTTTCATCCGTAAACATACCAGACTTTATCAAACTGTTGTATTTCCCTTCTCCTTGCACTTATATACATTTGTGTACTTAATTAGTAACCAATTAACATTTAAAAATACAGTTCTCCTAAAATTAAAATTGCATGTACAAATACTAAAGCTCTGGGTTAGCAGGATTGCAATACACATAAAATTTGTTACCCAAAAGAATAATGCGTTTAAAGACTAAAAACATACATTATATTTCAACTATTAACATTCTAAGTCACAACTTCCTAGCTCTCTGTTTTAACACTGGCCGTATAGATAAGTGATCATTAATACCCAGGAATTCAACTGCGTTTAATGTCAACTGCCAGTGTAATTCCCTGGTTTCTAATTCGTTCCCCCAATTACCTCCTCTAATGTTCCTTTTCACTATCTCAAGTATGCCAAACTTGAAACTGGTGAAATCTGGACATATTTCTGAATGTTTGAAGAGGGCATTGTTTTTGTTCTTAATTTCCATAGCATATGTGTATTCATAAATTCTTTGCCTTAGGGATCTTTCTGTTTTCCCCACATAGAAGTTTGAACAACTTTGACAGATGGCAATATAAACCACCCCTCTCGTTTGACAATTACCACCAACCATCCTAATAATGGGTGTCGTATCACCTACCTCGTATTCACTGCTTTCCAAAATCAGTGAACATTGGTTACACCTACAATTTTTAGTACTCTTAACTGTACTTAGCTGTTTTGTGCATTCTAATAAATATTTCATATTTTCCCCACTCTATTAGTAAAGAGTGGACCTGTACCTAACCAATGGGTGTACTCTTCATTTCCTTCCAAAATCACCCAATTCTTGGTAAAAATCTTTTGTACCTCCCTACCAAATGAACTAAATTCTATCACCATACAGTGTGTGTATCTATTAGTCTGATTATTTTGTATTTCCTTGAAAACTGGATGTTGTCCTAATAGGGGGATAAATTTGTTACCCATCCTTTCATAATTTCTTCTTTAAATTTCTCCACCAATTCCACGGGGTATCCCCTATTCCTAAACATTTGAGTCAGTAACATCAGTTCTTTTGTTAACCCTTCAAAAGATGAACACATTCTAGCCCCTCTAATCATCTGGCCTCTTACAAGGTTTCTCTTAATATATAAAGGATGTTAACTCTCAAACCTCAGAAAACTATTAGAATATGTCTGTTTCCTGTGGACCAGTGATTCAAAACGCTTCTGGTTGAAATTTTTAGTCAACCTTACATCCAAGTAATCTATAACTTGTGGATTATAAGTATGTGTAAATTGGAAGTATTCACAAATGTTGTTAATGAAACCCTAAAATTTTAATACTCTTTCTAGATCCACCTTCTATAAAATGAATACATCATCCAAATAACGGGTATATAGTATCCAGTCTTTGGAAAATTCCGTACCAAATATATGTTTCTTCTCCCACATACAGAAAACTAAATTAGCAAAAATGGGGGCACAACTTGTCCCCATTGCTACCCCCTTTAGTTGCCTATAATATTCTTCTTCAAATATGAAAAAAAAAATTTTTAATACCCATTCCATCGTTTGTACCAGAAAATTAATCATGGTAGCACTCAAATTACTATATTCCATTAGTGCTTCCTGAAACAATTCCAACCCCAGTTCGTGGGGAATTGATCCAAAAAGATCAACAACATCAAAGATTGAAAAACATGTACACTGTGTATAAAATTCCTGTTTTATCCGAGTTAAAAAATCCCATGAGTCTTTGACAACATGATCTATATTGTGTAAAATGTCCTTTAATAACCTGTCAATAAAGACTCCCAATGGGTATGTGGAGCTACCTTGGGCTGCAATAATCAATCTGTATGGTGGCTGATAAATGTCCTTGTGGACCTTTGGTATTCCAAATACAGTCGGGACAAAAGGGTATTGATTCAGTAGGAAGTTAAATACCTCCTCATTAATCACTTCCTGCATTAAACTGTCCTCCAGGTACATCTGTAATCTCCTGTGAACCATATTAACTTTGTTTCTTGAAGCAATTGAATACTTATCTGTATCCTGTAACATACTGGTTATCTCATTTCTCATTAGTGTAATCAATTATTTCTACTAGGACTACTCCCCCTCCCTTATCAGGCTTCATTACCCGTATTGAATTTGACTCTCTCAATTCATTTAGTAACATTTTCTCTTCTCTAGTCAAATTGTAAAATTCTTCTTTGTAATCATAATATTGTTTGCAAATTTCCTTTTTACACATATTTTCATAATGTGCCATCACTGGGTGTAATGGGGGGTTAAACAGACTTTTTTTCTTCAAAATACTTCTGTACACTTTATTTGCTTTGTTTGTCTGCTTAACATATAACTGTAGATTTAATTTCCTTGTGTATAACTTTAATTCAGTTAGTGTTTGTGCTAATCCTGTTTTTCTCACTGGAACAAATTTAAATCCCTTCTCAAATAAAGTGAAATATGTATCTGTAACTAAATGACCTGTGTAATTAAAAATCTTAAAACCATTCCTGGAGTGAATAATCCCTGACTGGTCTTCTGTAATAAAATTACTGTCTAAATTTACTTCTAAAATCTGCTATTCCTGTTGTTGTTCCAATATGGTCTCTGACCCCTCAGTAATCTCCCCCTGGGTGTCTGTTGACCCCCTAAAAAATTGTTATTGTTCTGTCGATTATGGGAACATTTTACAACAAGACGACAATAGGAGGAACAGATTTGAAAGATGCCTACACTAGGAACCATTATTATCTAACCAACGCAGCAAGTGAAAACATTGGATATACACCAACGACTAAAATAATTTGAACAGAAAATGAGCAAGGTACGTAACTTGCAAATTGATAATGCATACCTTGCAGAATGCATTAAAGTGCAAAGAATTCCTAAAGGCCTGAGAATGGCCAAATTTCCTAATGGACTTTTAGTAGGACAAACTGAACTTGATGAATTGTTATCTATGTTTGACAGGCATGGTATTGAATTGTTACACTTTATTATTAAAGTTAATAATGGCAAAATTAATTCTCTTTTAAGTGAAGTTAACAAACTAAATGATGATATGTTAAATGATGGACGTTTTTTAAATGTTGAAATGAAGTATGACAATATTTTTAAGAAAATAGAACAGCAGGTAAAGGACAATACACAGAGAAAACAACGTAAATTAAAGAGGGATGAATTAGAATACAAGTAAAAAGAAGATTACTTGCTACCCAGAAGTTATTATGGGGAAAGTATTGAAACAGATAGAACAGGCAATAACTTAGACTTTTTAGTTAACCAAGAGAATGGAGGGGGACAAAACACGGATTACAGTCAGGAAGTAGTCGATGAAGCCTTTGACCAAGAATTTCCCCAGTTAAGAAGGTCACGAAATATACTGATACCCAGAATTAGCAATGGATGCACAATACAATGAAAGCCAGCGTCACAATAACTCTCCTTTAATAGACCAAACAATTTAAATACAACGAACAGTGAACCAAGATTAAGCTCTTTCATCCACATAAACGTGGACTTCATCAGAATATTGTTCAGTAACCATGGTCCATTATTTAAAAACTTTTTGGCGCCAATTCCGCCATTTATAAAAATTTAAAGATACATTGTATCATAATAATACTCTAAAAATACTTTAAAAATTCTCCATATATGTATTTTTTGTATATTTTGTATAAATAAATACAAATAATCTCTATGTATCTTTTGTAAGTTATTAAGAAGTATACATATATGAATGTGCAAAACAACGTAAACTATCACCTGTATGCTCTGTATTAATTCCATGACATTGTCACATTCACATTACTAACAGACAGTGCTATGAATACAATAATGTGCTAACAAACATTTTATGTATTCATCAAATTGCATAAATCATATAATAAGATGAAAGGAATAAAAATATAAAAATGCAATAAAAATGAAAAATAAATATAAACACTACTTGTTGATCAGTGTGCGCTTTCCATCATATCTTATATATAGTTGATATGTTGATATCCCTATTCTATAATGCAAATAGCAACATCCTTTATCAATCTAACTAAGATGTAGAATATGTAAAATATGTAAAATAATTAATGTTGCATACTAAATACTGCAAACAGGGTACAAATAACAATACTATTGACATAACTCTAGAATGGGCTTTATGGTAATATATTCATTGAGACTGGGTTCCCTAGCAGAATCGGTCAATATCTGCCAAAATATTTATTTTTTACTTAACTGAGCTTTCATGTTGCCTCCTCTAGGGTCAACTTTAATCTGAGCTATAATTCCAAATTTGAATGAATGTGTACTATCATGTGTAGATATATGTCTATATAACACATTTTTGTTCTCTTTACTTTTGATTTTATAAAAGTGATCATAAATTCTTTTTTTGAGTTGACGTTCAGTTTTTCCTATGTAAAAACTGGGACATGTGGTACATTTTGCAAGATATATCACATATCTGCTGTTAGAGTTGCCATACCTGAAACGAATCCTTGTCTTGATTGTATTATCTAATATTATTTCCTTTATATCCAAAATGGCTGAACATTGTCTACAGCTTCCACATTTGATCGTATATTTATCATTGTTGGTTTTAATTTGCATGTAAGGGCCAGATTCAATTATTTTCTTTAAATTAACTCCCATTTTGTGTACAAAAACTGGTGCCTCTCCAATTATTTTCTTTATTTTATTTATTATTTATTTATTTATTTAAATTTGTTGACCGGGAGTGTCCGACTGGACGTGGGTCCATTTTCAGCGGAGGCTCGGGGAGAAAAGCTTCACAGTAAAATAAACAGACAGTAGTTACATTGGATTACATAGCGATTAACAATTTAACATAGAAATTACTTACAACATATTTACAGATAAAGAACATAGTACATCAGTAGACAACTAGAATCTTTATCTGTGAAGTACATAACAGGCATTAACAAATGTAACAATGAGAAGTTCCTGCTGTATAATAAGTACTAGGCTTATGAGCATCTGAGCTTGCTATCATCAAGGTAGTTAGTGGAGGTGAAAGAAAGGTAGTAGTTGGATGGGGTGGATGATATTAAAGTGGGAGTTGCAAGGGCATAGCCAGCATGTTTTAGGTGCTTTTAATAAAGTTTTGAAGTTGGTGCATGATGGTACGGAGGTAATTGTGGGTGGGAGGGAGTTCCATAATTTGGCTATGGGACAAGAGAATAGTCCTTCACCAGCAGAGTTATTGGCTTTAGTGATCTGCAAGTTATTTTTGTTGCTGGATCTTAGTGGTCTGGTGGTGCGATAGGGTTGGAGTAGATTCTGGAGGGATGGGACATTTAGTGGATGGTTTACTAGTTTGTGGGTGAGTGAGAGTTGATACCACTGAAGGAGGTGAGGGAGTTCAAGCCAGCCCAGTTCAGCAAGTGAGAGACAGTGGTGACTACGGTAGGATGCCCTGTGGCGAATTTGGCGATTTTGTTGTAGCAGGTCTCTAGCTTGTTTAGATCACATTGCCTTAGGTTGGTATATACTGGAGAGGCATAAAGTAGGGTGGAGATAAGGTGGGAATTTGCTATTGAAATCTTTGCTGCTTTGGTGAGAAATTGTTTATTTCTGTATAATGCTCCTAGTTTTTGTGGACTTTTTATGGTCATGGATATGTGAATGTCAAATTTTAGTTTATTGTCTATTTCCACTCCTAGCAATTTGGTGTGTTCAGTTGGGTATATAGTCGTGTTGTCTTTTGCTGTGATGTTAAAGTGAGAGTTGTTTTGAGTATGTTTGGTGGGTTGGAAGATGAGTAGTTTAGTTTTGTTTGGGTTGAGTATTAATTGGGCATCGGATAACCATGTTTCAACAGAGGAAAAGGCTTCCTGTGTGACTTTTTGCAGTTTGGGTAGGGACTGGGCTGAGCAGATGATGGTTGAGTCATCTGCGTATTGTATGAGTGTGCCATGTTTGGTGGCACAGGCTAGATTATTGGTGTAAACAGAGAAAAGTAGGGGTCCAAGGATGGATCCTTGGGGAACCCCTATGGAGACAAGTAGTTGGGGAGATATGTCATTCTGCCATACAACGGATTGTTGACGGTCAGACAGGTAACTCTGAAACCAGTTGGTGACTGATTGTGAGAAGGATAGGTTATTGAGAACAGAGATAAGTTGTTTGTGTGGGACCATGTCAAATGCTTTAGATAGGTCTAGGAAAGTAGCAGAGGAGATACAGCCATTGTTTTTATGCTGAAGGATAGTGTTAGTAAAGGAGAGTAAGGCAGTGGTGGTGCTATGGTTTGGTCAGAAACCATGCTGAGTACTGGAAAGGAGGTTGTTAGTAAGGAGGTAGTGTGAGACCTGAGAGTGTATGCATCTCTCTAGTATTGTGGAGAGAGAATAGCTATGGGGCGGTAATTGGTTAGTTCTGCAGAGGGTCCGCCTTTGTGGAGGGGAATTATATATGAGACTTTCCACAATGTGGGAACGTAACTTTCTGACAGAGATCGGTTAATCAAGATGGATACTGGGTAGGCTAGAGCATCAGCTGCGATTTGTAGGTATTCACTTGGGAGGTTGTCTGCTGCTAATTTGGTGGGTTTAAGTTTAGTTAAGAGTTTTTATGTTGGAGGTAGGTACAGGAGAAAAAGAGAAGGCAGTGGGGAGATTGCTAGTTGAAGGTGTGGTTTGGAGGGGAGGGGGGGTTGTGTTGTTTAGCTAGTGATAGTATGGTTTGGGTGAAGTGTGTGTTGAATGAGGTAGCAATATTTTCTGAGGAGTGAGGGATGTTAGGAGGAGGGGTACTGACTTTACCTGGGTGGAGGATGGAGTTTATGGAGGACCAGAATTGTTTGGGGCTGTGTTGTGAGGAGTCTAGGGCAGACTGGTAGTATTGGAATTTGTCCCATTTTATTAGCTTTTTGACTCTATTGCGTAGTTCTAGGAATTTCTGTCTAGCTGCGGGGTTTTGGTTTTGCCAGTGCTCCCAGGCTTTATCCCTGTTTTCATTTCTGACTTAGTGGTTTTCTGTAGCCATGGGGAGGGTTGTGCTTTGGTTCTGGAAAATCTTATGGGGCATGGTAATTAAGGATGTTCAGGAAGGTAGTATTAAAAATTCAACTCGTCATCTAGACTGAGGTACTTTAGAGCATGCCAGTTACATTCTTTGAGGGATGAGATGAATGTGAGTGGGTTAAAGTTTATTTTTACGTATTTGACGATAGATGACAGGTTTAGCTTGGTACAGGTATTTTTGAGTAGGAATGTTGGGGAGTGATCACTGAGGCTATCTGATAAGCAGCCTGTTATATATGACTGGGGGTTCTTACTGACTAGTATCCAATCCAGGGTAGTGTGCTTGCTGGAGTTTTTATTTATCCTTGTTGGTGACTGGACTAGTTGGGTGAAGCCATGAAGGTGTACATGATGGGTTGGATTGTTGCCAGAACAGGATTGCCAGTCAATATTGAAATCACCTAAGATGATAGTTTCTTGGGGGAGATGGTGGGTAGACCAGCTGAGGAGGTTTTCTAGTGGAGGGATGTTTTGGCCAGGTGGGAAGTAGCATCCAATTATGTTGATGGTTTTGTTTTGGTTAATTTTGAGGTTGGTATATATTATTTCTTCATTGCCTATTTGTGGAGCTGATGATTTTAATATCTAGATGTTTAGATGCTGTTTAAATATTATAGCAACACCACCTCCTTTTTTGTTTAGCCGGTCTACTCTTAGTATGCTGTAACCTGTAGGGAGTATTTGCTCACTGGTAATGTGAGGTTTTAGCCAGGTTTCTGTCAGGATGACTCTATCTGGGGAGTATAAGTCTATGGTGGCATGGAGTTCATGGACTTTGTTGGATATACTTCTAATATTTAGGCTTAGTAGAAGGAAGTCACTTGGCTTTCTATTGGCTGTAATATGGGAGAAGTTGTGGTTTCTAGTCTGATTATGAGGATTGGGGTTGGAGATGGTAGGGCCAGGGTTGGGGTGGATGTCTCCACTTAGGGCTAGTTTTGATATGCATGAGATTATTAGTTTTCTCAGATTTTGAATGTGTTTGTTTATAAGGGAAACTTTATGATTGTGCTCTGTGGGTAATAGGTATTGTGGGAGGGTTATTATGTTAAGTTGTAGGGATGCTTTACGTTTGAGTAATATAGTTGGTAGAATATGTGGGGGGTGCATAGGGATGGTTCTTGAGCTGGTGGGAGGGGAGCTGAGTATGGGTGAGACATGGGTGGTGGTGTGAGTAGTAGTACAGTGGTAGTGGTTGAGTGGGGGAATGATGGAGCTTTGGTAGGACGTAAGATATGCAAGGAGAGTGCATGCAGTGAGCAAAGAAAAGGTATGCTTGTACATGTCAGTTGAGGAGGTGTGATCGTAGAGGGAATATGGAGGAGGTAGTGTTGGGTTAGCACTGTGGTTGGCTATTGGAAAGATGGGAGGGGTTTGAGTGCAATAAAGATAGGACCACTGGGGGCGGGAGAGAATAGGGGGCAGGGTGGGGAGCGAAGCGGGTAGAGACCCTGTTAGGTTCTTGTATGAGGGGCTGGAAACAATCACAAAGCAAGACAAGTATGTGTTAAGAAACAATCACAATTGACCAAGGACTGCTCTGAAACTGTAAGTCTTTATTTCATTGTCACCCATTAGGATGTTCCAATTATTACTTATTATATTTTTCACATCCTGAGTGTAAGGAGAATATTCTAACACACATGCTCTATTATATACACTATCTGATTTAGCGTCTTGCTCATTTGGATTCTTAATCAGCTCTTTCCCCAAAAGAGGGGGATATTTTTTCCCCATTCTCTAATGACATATTTCATTACATCTTCAAGCATATAGCTAGGGTAACCTCTATCTCTAAACATATTCCCAATATGATGTATTTCTTCTATCATATCTTGATATTTTGATGTCATTCGTGCAGCTCTTATGCATTGGCCCTTAAAAATATTTTTCAACATATTTCGTGGATGGTTGCTGGTAAATTCTAAATAACTGTTGGAAAATGTACTTTTCCTATATATGTTGGATTGATAGCCTTCAACTGTTTTAGAGATATACGTATCCAGGTAAGCTATGCCTTCAGAGCTATATGAATGGGTGAGTTTCAAAAAAGTACTTGAATTATTTAAAAATTCCATGAATGTCTCAATACTTTCGACACTACTGTAACATAAAATAAAAATATCATCTAAGAATTTAGAATAGTACACTATATTATTATAAAAACTACTGTTAAAGAGCTTGGAGGTTTCCCATTCCAGCATAACTAGGTTGGTGAAAATGGGGGCACATGCTGCCCCCATTGCCACCCCTTGTTTGCTTGAAATTTTTGCCCTCAAAATGTATATGATTATGGTCCAATACCATGGACATAAGATCTATAATGAGATTTATTTTGTCCCATTCCAAGTTAGAGAACTTTCTTAGACTATTACAAAAATCATCCAAACCTAATTGCCTGGGAATGCATGAAAATAAACTGATAACATCAATGGTAATGAAAATAATGTTATCTCTCCATACTTCCTTGGTTAATTTAGCCAAAAAGGACCATGATTCCTTAATTAAATGTGGTATGTTCTGGTATATTGGTTTTAACCATCTGTCAATTACAACACCTAATGGTTGGATTTTTGAACGTCTACCAGAGACAATAGGCCGAAATGGTGGTTGAAATAAATCTTTATGAACTTTTGGTATGCTTACAATAGATGCAAGAATTGGATGTTCATTTTTCATAAAATTATACAAATCCAGTGTTATACGATTGTCCAACAGTAATTCTTCTATGAATAAATCAATTCTTTTATAACCTATATTGATCTCATTGATTGAAATTGTTTCGTAATTTCCAGATTCATACAATATTTTATACATATCATTAAGCTAGTCCATAGAATTGTATAGTACTATACCACCACCTTTATCTGGTTTCATGATACATATATCTTTATTACCTATAACTTGTGTCAAAATTGCTCTCTCCCTTATAGATAAATTGTCATGAAACTTTATTTTATTTTTCTGTTGTGCTATTTTGTATATTTCATTTATTACAGATTTTTCAAATATATTCACATATGGATGAGGTGGTGGTATATATGTACTTTTTTTCTTCAATTCTTTGTATGCATATCCTTAAGAACTGTTTTTAAATTGCAATGCCAAATTTAATTTTCGTGTATATAATTTTATCTCCATTATAGTATCTGCTAAATTAAACCTATTTCTTGGTATATATTTCATATCTTTGGAAAATAAGGAAAAATAATCCTGTTCAATGTCTAAATTAGTATAATTGTAAATTTTAACGTCTTTATATGTGTTAACTATATCATTTTCTGTAGGTTCACCAATAGAAGCTACTAATGATACCATGTGGTTGGTGTTGCCCCCCCCCCCCCCACTGGTGATACATATCGGGTCTCCCTTTCCATTCTTGTCTCTGTTTTCCTCTTTTCCAATTTCTTCTTTGTCCCCATGTCATGTGCTGCCATCTCCCTCTCTGAAAATTTTGATTATTTTGATTATGGCTATATTCCATATTCTTCCCCATTCTAGAGTCAAAATTGTAGTATTGTTGTCCATCACCATCTTTATCAAAATTATCTTTCCATAAATATACTTTGTTTGTTTTGTATTGTCCTACATCTCTCTTTATTTTCTTACTTTTTTATTATACATATTCTGTGCTTTCTTATCTGCTACTGTAAATTGTTTTTCATATATTTTTTCTCACCGTGGGAACATTAAATCTTTGAGAATTATACTGTTAAATTTCTCAACTTCTTCCATTAATTTACATAATTTCTCATCATTTCTCTTAATGAGTAATTTCATAAAATCTAAACCAAACCTATTAAATAACGTATTAAATTCTGTTTTAGTTTGTTCATCAATTAATACTCCCATGGGCACCAGTTAAGAAGGTCGGAAAGGTTACAGAATCAAGATCGTAACTGACAGAACAATAACAATTTGTTAGGGGGTCAACAGACACCCAGGGGGAGATTACCGAGGGGTCAGAGACCATATTGGAACAACAACAGGAACAGCAGATTTTAGAAGTAAATTTAGACAGTAATTTTATTACAGAAGACCAGTCAGGGATTATTCACTCCAGGAATGGTTTTAAGATTTTCAATTACACAGGTCATTTAGTTACAGATACATATTTCACTTTGTTTGAGAAGGGATTTAAATTCGTTCCAGTGGGAAAACCAGGATTAGCACAAACACTAACTGAATTGAAGTTATACACAAGGAAATTAAATCTACAGTTATATTTTAAGCAGACAAACAAAGCAAATAAAGTGAACGGAAGTATTTTGAAGAAAAGTCTGTTTAACCCCCCATTACACCCAGTGATGGCACATTATGAAAATATGTGTAAAAAGGAAATTTGCAAACAATATTATGGTTACAAAGAAGAATTTTGCAATTTGACTAGAGAAGAGAAAATGTTACTAAATGAATTGAGAGAGTCAAATTCAATACGGGTAATGAAGCCTGATAAGGGAGGGGGAGTAGTCCTAGTAGAAATAATTGGTTACATTAATGTGATAACCAGTATGTTACAGGATGCAGATAAGTATTCAATTGCTTCAAGAAACAAAGTTAATATGGTTCACAGGAGATTACAGATGTACCTGGAGGACAGTTTAATGCAGGAAGTGATTAATGAGGAGGTATTTAACTTCCTACAGAATCAATACCTTTTTGTCCCGACTGTATTTGGAATACCAAAGGTCCACAAGGACATTTATCACCCACCATACAGATTGATTATTGCAGCCCAAGGTAGTTCCACATACCCATTGGGAGTCTTTATTGACAGGTTATTAAAGGACATTTTACACAAGGTAGATCATGTTGTCAAAGACTCATGGGATTTTTTAACTTGGACAAAACAGGAATTTTATACACAATGTACAGGTTTTTCAACCTTTGATGTTGTTGATCTTTTTGGATCAATTCCCCACGAACTGGGGTTGGAATTGTTTCAGGAAGCACTAATGGAATACAGTAATTTGAGTGCTACCATGATTAATTTTGTGGTACAAACGATGGAATGGGTATTAAAAAATATTTTTTTCATATTTGAAGAAGAATATTATAGGCAACTAAAGGGGGTAGCAATGAGGTCAAATTGTGCCCCCATTTTTGCTAATTTAGTTTTCTGTATGTAGGAGAAGAAACATATATTTTGTACGGAATTTTCCAAAGACTGGATACTATATACCAGTTATTTGGATGATGTATTCATTTTATGGAAGGTGGATCTAGAAAGAGTATTAAAATTTTAGGGTTTCATTAACAGCATTTGTGAATACTTCCAATTTACACATACTTATAATCCACAAGTTATAGATTACTTGGATGTAAGGTGGACTAAAAATTTCAACCAGAAGTGTTTTGAATCACTGGTCCACAGGAAACAGACATATTCTAATAGTTTTCTGAGGTTTGAGAGTCAACATCCTTTATATATTAAGAGAAACCTTGTAAGAGGCCAGATGATTAGAGGGGCTAGAATGTGTTCAACATTTGAAGGGTTAACAAAAGAACTGATGTTACTGACTCAAATGTTTAGGAATAGGGGATACCCTGTGGAATTGGTGAAGAAATTCATAGGTTCATAGATTACTACTAAGCTAATTGCTCTTGTGAACCATTTTAAGCTTAGCCAATTATCCTTTGTGAGACTCAAACCCTGCACCTTGTGTTTGTGAGGCAAACACCTTAACCATTAGGCCACCCTCCCAACCCCCAAAGACTGGATACTATATACCCGTTATTTGGATGATGTATTCATTTTATGGAAGGTGGATCTAGAAAGAGTATTAAAATTTTAGGGTTTCATTAACAACATTTGTGAATACTTCCAATTTACACATACTTATAATCCACAAGTTATTAGTGATTTAAATTTAAAGAAGAGATTATGAAAGGATGGGGTAACAAATTTATCCCCCTATTAGGACAACATCCAGTTTTCAAGGAAATACAAAACAATCAGACCAATAGATACACACACTCTGTGGTGATAGAATTTAGTTCATTTGGTAGGGAGGTACAAAAGATTCTTACCAAGAATTGGGTGATTTTGGAAGGAAATGAAGAGTATACCCCCTGGTTAGGTACAGGTCAACTCTTTACTAACAGAGTGGGGAAAAATATGAAATATTTACTAGAACACACAAAACAGCTAAGTACGGTTAAGAGTACTAAAAATGTGGTAGGTGTAACCAATGTTCACTGATTTTGGAAAGCAGTGAATACAAGGTAGGTGATACGACGCCCATTATTAGGATGGTTGGTGGTAATTGTCAAACAAGAGGGGTGGTTTATATTGCCATCTATCAAAGTTGTTCAAACTTTTATGTGGGGAAAACAGAAAGACCCCTAAGGCAAAGAATTTATGAACACACATATGCTATGGAAATTAAGAACAAAAACAGTGCCCTCTTCAAACATTCAGAAATATGTCCAGATTTCACCATTTTCAAGTTTGGTATACTTGAGATAGTGAAAAGGAACATTAGAAGAGTTGATTGGGGGAACGAATTAGAAACCAGGGAATTACACTGGAAGTTGACATTAAACACAGTTGAATTCCCGGGTATTAATGATCACTTATCTATACGGCCAGTGTTAAAACAGAGAGCTACCAAGTTGTGACTTAGAATGATAATAGTTGAAATATAATGTATGTTTTTCGTCTTTAAACACATTATTCTTTTGGGTAACAAATTTTATGTGTATTGCAATCCTGCTAACCCAGAGCTTTAGTATTTGTACATACAATTTTAATTTTAGGAGAACTGTATTTTTAAATGTTAATTGGTTACTAATTACATACACAAATGTATATAAGTGCAAGGAGAAGGGAAATACAACAGTTTGATAAAGTCTGGTATGTTTACGGACGAAAGCGCTTACTTCACTGTTGGATCTTGGAGGATTTTACCTTTGCTGTGGAATTTTAATGAATGGTAGAATAAACTTTTCTGTACTTTGACTACACCCTTGTACTTGGAATAATTTATGGTGTGTTCATTCATCAAGGTGAGCGGACTGTTACTTCCAAGGATTGTGTTTTTCAAGGTTTGGTCTTATTTACAATCCTGGTACTCGAATACTTTGCACTGAAACAGATATAACATCTCTTTTATTACTTTGTTATGAAACAATTTAATTTCAACTATTTTCTCTGAATTTTTTCAAGTTAATCTCCTGTGTTCCAGTTTCCATTAAACATATACATCTAAACAGTCACAATAGTGCAGGTACATTCCTGTTCTATTCCAATAGGGCATGCTGTAGTTACATTTTAGATAAGTACTTTACACACACTTCTGTATAAATCATATAATATTCACAAATGACATGCAATTATTTACAAAATTCTAGATAGCTGGGCTGGCAGTATTTCCCTTTGTCACAGGCTTCATTAGTAATGAGTTTTTTAGAGGTCAGAGTGACCACAGTCCTGACTGAATGGGTTCTGTCAGTCAGCCAATTTGTTATCCAGTGGGTTACATTAGGGTTTATATTTATTTTAATTAGTTTGACAATAATGCCAGAATGTGGATTGCTACCAAAGGCCTTTGTCAGTTTAAATTAAATAGCATTTGCCAGTTTTACATCATCCAATGCCTTGGTGAATTTTTCAAAGAAGTTTACGGAGTTTAGTAGGCAGAATGTTGCTTCTAGAAACACAAATTGGTTGGGATGCAAGTATTGTAAGTTGCCAATGTCATTGTTTATGAATTCTATAATAATTCACTACATTTTACAAATGAGGCTGGTAAGGCTTATTGGTCTGTAGTTACCAGGATCAGTGGTGGGTCCACACCTGTGGAAGGAGATAACCATAGCTGATTTGCATACTCCTCAGCACAAAGTCAGTTTCAAGGCTGATATTGAAATGAGCCATTGTCTCAGGACTTCTTTGTGAGAGTACTGGCTAGATGCAGAAGGAGCCTGGAGGTCCTTGGGATCCTACTTCTGCCATTAAGAGACAGAAGCACAGCCTAGCAGAAGGAGGGAGGTAAATGACAGCCCCTCCTGACACTATCTCCACCCATTTTTTCTGGAAAGGATGTGATCACCACCACGTCCTATTTCCTGCCTATTTTGGGCAGGTGGAAGGATCTTGCTCTCTTCCCAGGTTCCATGCCCATTAAGTTAAGAGCTCTTGTGCATGTTTTTTTAAACAAGAAACATCATTATTACATTATCACATATGACAGAGCATTCATATGTCTATATAAATGAAAACAAACCATATTGACATAATTTTAGTTGCAAACATTATGCATCACAAACCATATTGGCGTAATTGTAATTGCAAACATTATACATCACTTATGCACTAGCCAGTCATTGTCAGTCAAACATTACAAAGCTGATTCAAATCCTGCCTTCTTTTAAACGTCATTCCTCCTCTGCATGCACTGTTCCCACAATTCCCATTTTTTCTGTGTAATTTGCTCCTACCCTTTTCTAAAGATATCAATTCCAGTTGCTTTATCTCTGTTGCTATAATCACTACTTCTAGTAAAGTTGATTTAGACTTTGACTTCCATTTTCTAGTATTTGCTTTTCTGGCAACCACCATAGACTCAGCAAGGCCTTATTATGTCTAGGTAATTCCAATTCTGTATCATAGCTCAAAAAATAATTTCCTTAGTTACACCAATTTGCTCACTCAGTATCTCTGACAGAGCAGTCTACAGGGAATCTTTAAAGTTTACCAACTCATTACACTCCTAGAAAATGTTCCCAGTTACCTCTTTCTTCCCTATCACACCACTGTTTGCTGTCTACCTGAGGAAAACTTTATTGGAGTCTACTTGGAGTACAAAAATACCTATGCAAACACTTCCAAGCAAAGATCCTAAATCTTAGACTTTGTTACATATTAGAAAGACATATATATATCCTCCATTGTTTCTTTGTGAATTGCTTACCCGATCTTTCTTCCCAATCTTTTCTAACTTCCTCTGATTGATTTTTATAGTTATGCAATATTTTGTATGCTCTACTAATTATTCATTTTTAGCAACAGCTTCTGTTTTAGATTCTACTAAAAACTCTACTAATGATGGCATTTTACTTAGGTTCCCCTATGTCTTTCTCTTTGCTTATACTCTGATATCAGTCCTTGATAGGGAAGGCAATCTCTGTCCTGCAGTCCAGATAAATTCTTGGCCTCTTTCCATTCCATTACTTTCCCTCTCAAATTATTTGCTCCCAATACCTTGCTTCTTTTACCAGTTTTCTCCAATAAATTCCAGCCTCTTCTTGCCTATTGTTTGTATCCCTAATTGCAGTCATGCCCTATTAGCAGAATCTTCTTTCTCCATTCCCATGTCAGCTTAGTTCTTAGAATACTTTCTACTACTTTATGGATATAATATTCTGTATATTGCTATTCTCCGTAAAGGCCTGCATTTAAAATCCCAGTCTCTCCTTGTTCTTGAGCTTCACCCCGTTGCATCATCAGTCCTTTCCACTTTGAATTATAGACTTCTGCTTGTGCTATGTATAGGAGCCTTAACTGTGTAGCTCTGAAATATCCCTTCAAATCATGCAATTCCAAACTGCCTTGTTCACTTGGAAGAATCAGTTTATCCCACTTGACTCTTGCTGCCTTCCCCTCCCTGATAAAATCATTCAGCTCTTCATTAATCACTATCCACAACTTCTCCTCTGTTTGATAAAAATATACCTGACCTATGTATAAAACTAAAGGCAATAAAAACATTTTAACTGCTTGTATCTTGCTATTCATATCCATATAACAGAGCTTCCAATTTCTCAGTTTTTGTATTATATTTTGTTTAGTCTCTTCCCACATAGCTTCAGCTGCCACACCAAAATCCTTTATAATCCATACTCCTAAACACTTCATTTTATCGTGTCCCCATAAATATAGATACTGCCGAACCAATGCGTGTGTGGGTACATAATTTACAGCTATTGTCTTTGTTTTAGTTTCATTAATTTTGTATCCTGAAAAGATATGAAACTGCCTCAAAATGTTCCACAACATTGAAATGTCCTTTTCTGGCATTATCAGGTATAAAATAATATCATCTGCAAATAGAGCCAGCTTTTCTTGACTACCCTTCCAATTATATCCTCGAATTTCTGAGCCTCTTATTTTCTTTGCCAAATGTTCTAAATATAGTGCAAATAACAAAGGGGAAAGAGGACACCTCTGCCTGGTTCTTCTGCTCAAACAGAAATTATTAGAGTCTTCTACATGTGTTCAGAGCCTTCTCTTAAACTCAAAGGGATGTCTGGTGACTCTATTGTAGTTATTCAAGCCTTGAAACCTCTCACTGGAGACCTTGATAGATCAGGCAGGTTCTGATGTAAGGCTTCATCTGAGCATTTCCCCTGGTAGCAACAGTGAAGATTTTCTAAGGATGTGATGCATTATGTTGGTAGCCACCTTAATCATGTTTTTTGATCTGCTAAGCTGCTGGAGGCTTTTAGCTTTGGCTTGGCCTCTTATAGGTCCTCCAGTAGCTTCCACCCTCAGCTTCTGAGGAAAAAGCTGAGATAACACATTGGCTGCAATCAGTTTGTTACCCAGTTTTACGGTGATCTCACCCACCATGAGACCTTCCCCACACCTTTTTTCTCAGGAGTCCTACCTGCCAGTTCTGAAAGAGTGATACTATTTTCTCCTACTGGGGACCAGGAAGGACCATTTAATCCAGGATGCTTTCTTACTAAGTGGTCTGTCTTTGTAGTGATCTATTTTTGGAGCCTATTAATATGATGGCCACTTATCTATACCTGGAAGATGAAATTTATTCCTGTGCAGGGACCTTTCTTCTCTATGTGGGGACTTCTAATAGGGTGAAGGAAATTTCCCCTCCCTGGTACTTCCAGTTCAGCTTTAGGGGGATTTAACCCTTCTGTGGTCAGCTGTAATGACAGACATTCATTGAGCTGGCAGCTGTTCTCTCTCTTAAAAGAAGGGGTAAGGAGGTTTCCCCTATGAATCCCTCTGCAGGGCCTTGTGTCTACCCATAGATGTTCTTTCCACCTTGGAATAGTTGTCTTTTGTTTCCTTGGAAGGGTTGAGTGCAGAAAATTTTTAGGGCTTTCTGTCAGAGTCCTTCAGAAAATGACAACTCTCCAGATTGTTTCTTGGTTTATGGGACAAGGGCTAGGCATTCTTTTGTCATATTCATGGAAGAGTTGAAAGCTAGCTAGCTCCTACCACCCAGTTGGGGTGTACTGCATGGCATTTTAAAAAGCATAGGACAAATCAAGAAGAGTCCTTAACTTATATACAGTTGTGTAAAATCTTACCATAACATTAGATGTCCTTCATTACAACAGAGATCCCTTGCTAAGGGCATCCCGACATCCGGCCAGTATACCAATGCCTTTAGGTTGCCTTAAGGTACGCCATACATCACACGTATGCTCCTCATGTAATATAGGGCATAAAGGTGATGTCTTGACATAGCAACCTCAGAACCAAGAGCCCTAGTAGGAGCACCAGTCCAAGGAAAAGAGAGGTAATCAGTACATCCAGAAAAGAAAGAGACCAGAGGCAGAAGGAGGGAGTGAATACTGCAACAATGAAGAGAAGGACATCTATCGTTATGTCAGATTTTACACAACTGTACTATGTCCTTCCATTTCACTGCTGCAGTAATCATTAGAATACGGACAGTGCCAAAGCTCAGGAAAAAGGAGGAGAAAGGACCAGCAGAGCTCAAACCAGTTTTAGCTCTGGAAATTCCATCCAACTTGTAGTGCTTGGTAAATGTTTGACAGAAGTCCAGGTAGCTGCTTTAAGAATAGAGTTAGTAGCCAAACCCTTGCTAAAAGCACCTAAACAAGCCACAGCTCTAGTAGAATGAGCCTTAACAGAAGAATAAAGTTTCTTACCATGAAAGGAATTACAAAAAACGGCTTTAGAAATCAAAGAAATTGTTTGTTTGAATGCAGCCAGTCCTAAGGATCTAGGATGAAAGGAAACAAAGAGCTAATCAGATTTACAAAAAGTTTTAGTCTTATCAAAATAAAATCTGAGTTGTCTATGCACATGCAACATGTACAGCACCTTCTCACTGGCAGATGGTAGAGAAGGAAAAAGAGTGGGCAAATGAATAGAGTGATTAAGAGACAACTCATTCACCACCTTGAGCATGAAAGAAGGATTAGTACAAAAGGAGACCCTGTCCTTATAAAACACCAAAAAAAAAGGAGGACAAGCCATAAGAGCATGAAGCTCAGACACCCGTCTGGTAGAAGTAAGGGCTAACAAAAGTACAGTCTTCCAAGAGCAATGTTGCAAGGAAGCTGAAGCTGCAGGCTCAAAAGGAGCTTGGGTCAATTTTTCTAAAACAAAATTAAGATCCCAGGAAGGAGGAACAGGCTTCCTGGGAGGCCTAAGATGAAGGATGACTTTAAGGTATTGTTTAGCCTCAAATCTAACAGCTAAAGGAGGTAATAATGGCAGACAAGCATAAATTGCTGATGTGGGCCTTAACAGAAGAATAAGCCAACCCAGCTGTGACGTCCCCCTTCTGGGCCAGTAATCAAGGAGCCTGAATCCTCATCACTGACACTGGAGAGGGCCATTCACTTGGAATACAAACGGATACAATCAGTGTTTCCAGATGCAGACCTTTCTGCATCATGCACAACTTCACTTAAGAGCACACAGGGAACACAGTCAGCCCAGGGTCTGGACTTCTTTATATCTCTCTCCCTTCAGGGCTCCAGTAAAGCTCCCTACTAGCACAACTACAAGGTTAAGACCTCAGCTGAGTGACGAAGCCAAGTCCTCCAGCACCCTCTCTGTGAAACCTGTGCTTCGTATTCCTGCTCCAAGTAGCTGGCATGTATGCTTGCATGCGCACACACACACACACACACACACACACACACACACACACACACACACACACACACACACACCTGGGAAAGGTGGGAAAGGCTGGCACAGATTTACCTGCTGTGCCCCCTTCTTCCCAGACTATAAGGTAGTTATCACTGCCACCAGACACTAAAAAGCCAGCTACCAAGGATCTTGCAAGGGTACCCAAGTATACAGAGTGAAATTAATATTAATACAAATGGTAATGTTGACGAAACAGCCAGGCTTCAGATGTGACCACAGTGTCACCAACTAATATAAGCACTCTCAAAGGTTAAAATATTCTATGAAGGACCAGCCAAAATGAAAAGTTTAAAAATATTTAATAATAAATAATAAAAGAACATGAAAATACTAAATATCTATTTGCAGTAAACACCAGAGTTTTAATCACAGGAAATATTAAAATAACACATCTGGAAAGATTCACACAGTTACATAAAAACAATACTTAACTATTCTCACTATATTTTCCTGACTGATGTATATTCACACAGTTACAGAAAAAACAATACTTAACTATTATCACTATATTTTCCTGATTGATCTAGAAAATTACTGCTCCTACTTACTTAATAGAGCAAGGCAAGATAAAGTAGGTGAGTGATCCTTCTATGTCAGGTCTCAAGAAATAGATTGCCCTGAGACTTCAGTCTCAGCTAATATCAAAACATTATTTCTGTACAGAATTACATCGCATACATCTGGTCATCTGACTTCTGGTTCCCATGTAACCCCCCCCCCCACCATTGCTAGAAACTGACAGAATGTAGCACCTACATGTCAATAATACACACACACAAGAGCTTTTCTCAGATCTGGTGCAGCTTCTGGAAGTTGTAAAACAATTACAAACTTCTACTCCTCCTACAGAGACTAGCAACTCATGCTTCTTACGGACATTGCATCTCTGGCTTCATTCAAAATTGTGAGATAACATCTTTATAGCCTAGGCCCGGTAATTTAATTTTTTACTATTTTCTGAAGTTAGCTGGAGCTGAGCTTAACTTCCTCTCTTCTAGTATCCTCTGTTATCATATATATATATATATATATATATATATATAATATATATATATATATATATATACATACATACACACACACACACACACACACACACACACACACACACACACACACACACACACAGACATATATATATAAATTAAGTTACAATACAGTCAGGGCCCACTGCTGCTCCATTTTTAACACAAGCAACTTTACAAATCCATTTTCAGCACAAGAATCTGTACAAATCAGTTTGATATTCAAATAACATATACATTTTTTTACTAAATTCCAGCTAGCTGTGCTGGCATATGTTACACATCCACTGCCCTACTTCTCCTGGCATAGCTGGCAAAACCTCACATCATCACACCAGCATTGAGCAATTCACACAGGTAAGAAAGAACCACAGGAACATCCACAAAATTGGATCCAGGTCACATGAAAGGCACCAAACAGAAAACCTCTTCCATTTGGATAAGTAAGATTTCCTAGTATTGGATTTCCTGGCCTCCTGCAGGACCCTAAGCACATTCTCAGAAAAAAATGTCTATGTGGAATCAAAATCCTATCATCCCCTAAGCACATCCTCAGAAAAAAAGTGTCTATGTGGAATCAAAATCCTATTACCCACAATGTCAATTGAAGAGTGGACAGGTGGGGATGGATAAGAGATCCCTTGTCTTGTGTGAGTTGATCCACTCTGTGAGGTAACTTGTGATGATCACCCTTGGCTAAATGCAAAAGAAGAGGGAACCAATGCTGTCTCAGCCAAAAGGGAGTCACCAAGATTTTGGGAGCATCTTGTATTTTGAACAGGTCTTTTGGAATGAGCACAAAGGGAGGGAAAGCATAAAGAAACATCCTTACAAGAAAAAGAGAAGGCGTCCACCTTCCAAACAGATGACCTGTGTCTCTGGCACAAAATAGAGGAAGTTGTCTATTCAGAGGGGAGGAAAAAGAGCTAGCTGAGGAGTACCCCCTGGTGGACAATGTCCAGAAACACAGACCTGTGAAGCATCCATTCATGAGAGTGAGTTATAGACCTGCTCAGAGAGTCTGCCACAATGTTTTGACCTGAAGGAATGTACACTCCCTAAAGAGTCACTTGAAATCAGATAGCTACTTCCCATACTAAGGAGTGCCATCCGGCAAAGAAGACCTTGCCCCCACCCCAATTTGTTGACACACCACATTACTATGGTATTGTTTGCAAACACCTTGAGAAATCCTGTGGAGAAAACAGGATGAAAGCTCATGAGAGGGAACAGATGGATGAAAAGGGAGCCCTAGATTGAGATTCAGCTACTGAATCCACCACTGAAGTTCCTGATTCAGACATGGAAGAAGAGGAATTACAAAAAACTGACGGGATGAGAATGCTGAAGCCAGACTAACTTTAGAACCACTGAAGTTTTGTTATGTATAGTTTGGCAAAAGTTAGCATAGGAATAGTAGAAGCCATGAACTCCAGAGCTCTCAGAAATTCCCTTGCTGCTACTGAGGTCACAGGAAGAAGGGACTGAAAAAGGAAATGAGAGTTAGGGCCTTGGGAGGAGACAGGGATGCCAGCATAGGAACAGTCTGGATACTGCACCCCAGAAAGATATGTTCCTGAGAAGGAGTCAGAAAGCACTTTTTGAAATTTATAGTGAACATCAGGCTCTGCAGAAGAGAGATTGCAAAGCGAAGATTTGCAACAAGATCTCTGGAGAGGATGCCCGAAACTGGAGGTCATCCAAGTAGGGAAAGACTTGTATCCCCCTTAGCCTGCAAAAAGGAATCACAGGAGTGAGGCATTTCTTAAATGCCCTTGGGGCAGTAGAAAGGCCAAAGGGTAAAGCAGAGAAATGAAAATGCCAGGAAGCAACAGAGAAACATAAACATTTCCTGAAAGGGGATGAATTGGTCTATGGAGATAAGCATCCTTGAAGTCCAGAGACACCATGTAAGCCTGAGGAAGCAAAAGAGGGGACAAATTCTGAAGGGACAACAAATGAAAAGAAGGAGCAAGAGGGAACTTTCAGAAATGTATTTAGATGAGAGAGGTTTAAATCTTGTCTCCAAGTACCCTCTTTCCTGGATACTAGGAACATCTGAGTAAACCCCCCTCCCCTTTGGGAAACTGGGACTTCTTGAATAGTACCCTGAGTCAAGAGATTCTAAAGTACCCCTGGAAAGAAGAATGACTGTTCTGAGGAGACTGAGGAATTCCTATAAAAGGGGGAAGAGATTTCCAGACCATGAAATATCTTTGGTGGATAATGGCCAAAACCCAGGAATCCTGAGTAATCTTTAACCAAACCGGGAGAGATAGAGAAAAGGTAAAGTGAAAGAGGAATGTGGCTGGGATGAATACGACACTCAGACAGCACCTAGTTTATCATGAAAAAGAGACTTCTGGGGCACAGAAATCTGAGTAGCTTTAGCAGGAGGAGCCCGCTTCACACTTTTCTTGCCCTTGAGAGGAGGTGAGATTCACAGGTTTATAGGTAAGTACTAGGCTATCTGCCTGAGGCCATCTATAAGCCTAGCCAGTATATGTTGGCTTTCGCCACCCCCTTAGATTAGTTCCCTTGCCTCTGTCCAGCAGAGCCACTGCAATGATTCCCGGGGTAAATTTTCTGTTTCCCATCCCCTCATCAAGGTTTCTCTTGAAGAGTGTTAGTGAGGGGCTCTGCCTAATGTAGACTGGAATCCTGTTCCAAAGCATGGGGAGTCTCTGGGACAGGAATCTATTCCTCTAGCACATCCTATTTATCATTGTGGTGAGGGTTAGATCCCTAAAGCATGTGGCTCTTGTGGATTTGTTTTTTTTTTAGGAGGAGCATGTCCATCAATTCTGGGTTGGACACAGCGTTGTATGTCAGGCAGAGATCACCTCTGAGTAAATGGTATGCAACCGAGTACAGCTGGAGTTTCTTCAGTCAGGCTGCATAGGGCATATGTTTGAGGCAAGTAATCCTCTTGGTGAGGTACATCTGTGGTCTTTCCAGCTGTTACAGGTGTCTTGTAAGGTAATCCCAAATGGGGTGTTGTATTATATGATGGGTCTGATGAGTGATGAGTAGAGGGGCACAATAACCTCTTTTGTTCTAGATGCAAACCCTTTTGTGATTAGGTGGGCCACATAGAAGGATTTTCTAATCACCTTGGCAACATGATTATCAAAGGAGAGATTACTATCTACTTGGGTCCCCAGATCCTTTATTACATTTTCTGTATTTAGGGGACTACCATGTATGTTGTAGTTCACAGGTACTTTGTTTTTTCCAAAGGGAATGACTATGTACTTTTTGGCATTTAGCTTGAGGCCATGATTTGAGACCCTTCTGGAGGATGTCTGTATCAGTTGGAGAGTCAGTTATGGCCCCCAGTTTGCAGTTGTCTACGAACTTGGTCAGCCATAGTCCTCCTGTGCTTGCCTGTACCTCGGAGAAGTATATACCAAACAGGAGGGGTCCGAGGACTGAGCCCTGGGGGACGTCACTTGTAACTGATTTAGAGTCGGACCTAGAGCCTGCAACTCTCACCGTGTTGGTTCTATCCGTGAGCCAATTGGCAACCCATTTCGGGACATAGCAGTTTATGTTCAGGCTGGTGAGCTTGTCTATAATACCAGAATAAGGAATGGTGTCAAAAGCCTTTGCAAAGTCTAGGTAGGCTGTGTGGACCTCCTTTCCCTCGTTTAAAGCCTTGGTAACTGTCTCAAAGAAGTCCACCAGGTTTAGGAGGCATGATCTGCCCTTAAAGCCAAACTGGGAAGGGTCCAATGTTTGAAGGTTCCCAATGTCTCTGTTAATGAATTCCATGATGATGTGCTCCATAGCCTTGCAGACCAGGCTAGTCAGGCTTATAGGGCAATAGTTCCCAGGGTCCATTGTGGCTCCACCTTTGTGGAGTGTGATAACTGTTGCTGTGTGCCACTCTATGGGTACGAAGCCTGTAGAGAGGCTGAGTTTGAACAGTGTGTTTAGGTGAGGGATTAGTTCATTTTGGAGCTCGTGTACAACACAGCCTGGGACACCGTCTGGTCCCACTGAAGCTGTATTTTTGGCTTTGGATAGCGCTGTTTTAACCTGTGTGTCAGTGACTGCTGGGGCACTACATTCTTTTGGTATGGTTATTGGCCCTTTAGGGGGTGAGAGGGGGATGAAGTTTGCACTAAACCTGTCTGCCAGAATGTTGGCAATATCATTCAGTTCAGTGTATTTTGTGCCATTCTGCACTATCTCAGAGCAGATCTGAGAGTTTCCACTTAGGTTCTTGACATAGCTAAAGAACGCTTTGTGGTTATCTTTGGAGTCCTTGGCAATTTTTCTTTCGAAGTTAGCCTTGGATGATTTTATGACGGATCGTAGTTTCTTGCTGATACTGATCAGGTATGTCTTTCCTTCTTGGGATTTTACTCTTTTCTGCACTAGTTTCCTCCTTCGATTGTAAAGCTTGTTTATGGCAGGGGTCCACCAGACTGGTTTTCTTTTCTTGGCTTTGCTTGGGATAGCACAATCCATGCATTCTTGCAGGTGCTCATAGAGTGCCTTTATAAGGGATTCAGCAGCTTGGACAGTGTTGTCCTTCAGCATGGGGGCTGTGAACCTTTCCACCTCAGTCTTAAGTAATGTGAAGTTTGCTTTTTAAAAGTTTTTCACGGTGGTTTCCTTCATTGGGGGTGGGGCGGAATGTGGATATCCAGAGTGATTAGTCTATGGTCTTATCTAACCAGCGAGGGTTTGACATCCAGTGTAGAACACCGGTCGCCCATGTTGGTGATGACCAGGTCCAATATGCTGTCACCTCTGGTGGGGGTGTTGACCAGTTAAACCAGGGCATTTGAGTTTATAAATTCTAGGAAATGTTGGGCAAGGGAGTTAGTACTTGAGTAGTTCTCCCAGTTAATGTTTGGGTAATTGAAATCACCCAATATTAGGGTGTTTGGTAGTACCTTCATATTTTTCAGTGTCTCCAGAAATGTGGACTGGGGGTCCTGGGTCATGGTGGATGATCTGTAGCAAGCCACAATTTGAATTGCAGTTTGTTAGTTGCACATGGATGATCTCTGAGGCATTGTGCTGTGCCACTAACCTGGACGTGTGGGTATCCTTGATGAATATGGATACACCCCCACTTTTTGTATTTTGGTCCAGGTTCTGTGGCCGAAAGTATGGTATGAGTTATAGCCTGGTAGTGCTGGGGTGCTCTCTGGAGGCTTAAACCAGGTTTCTGTTACTGCACAGATATCGATGTTCTGCATACTGAGGAGTGCCTTGAGTGCATGCATTTTGAGGTTTAGACTTCTGGCGTTGAGTATCATTACCCTCAGTTTTTGGTTACTTGTGCTATTTACGGTGGTGGGTTTGTCTAAAAAAGGCACTATGTGGGCGGTGAAAGTCTAAGGGTGACAGGTGCATGCCATCTCTTGCAAAGCAATGTGGCTTACCAAGCATGTCATCCCAGGTGGACAGATACTGGATTCCCATTGAATGACACCAGAAACTTAGCCAACTGTTGAAATTGATCATTTTTTTCTTTATACTATGGCATCATTCTTGGTGAGGGCAGGATGCTATTCAGGGTCAGGGTCATACTGTCTATGAACAAAATCTGGCTTGCTGGGGTAATTTCTCTGAAACTCATGTAGCGGAGAAACAAAATATGTTTAAGTTCCTGAAGAGCATTAGTCTTACCCTGAAGGGACTTAAATCAGAAGCAGCTTCACCAAACAAGTGTTTATTATCCAGAGGAGCATCCGTCAACTTAGCTTTAATATCATCAGGCAAAAGTTGAAGCCAAAGCCAAGAATATCTACTCATCACAGACCCAAAGGCAGCAGTCCTAGAGGAAGCATCTGCTGCATTGTAACTACACTTGATAGAATGACAAGCCATCTGGAAGAAGGAAAGAGCAGAAGACTTCCCTTCAGAATCTGGAATATCAGAAATTACCCGACAGGTCTGGGAAAGAACAGCCAACATGTACCTAGACATATGGGTCTAATAACCGACAGCCTTGAAAGATAAAGTAACAGAAGTGTAAACCTTTTCCTCCAACCTTTCCATGGTTCTGCTAATTTCATCAGAAGGCAATAACTTAAGAGAAGAAAGCAACTGAGGTGGCTTTTCAGAAGCCACAGGGTAAGCAGAAGAACACTTATAAAGAAATCTAGAGTTCTAAGGTACCCTACAAAAGCTATCAGGTTTCATGGGAGCAAGGGTATGGGAGTCAGGAGCCTCAGAAGCATTAGAAAAGGCATCCAACAATGTAGCAAGAATAGGAGGTACAGCAGAAGGCCTGGGAAAGTCCATTTGCAGGAGCTCATAATACCTTTTCTGCACTTCAGAAACCTGAGCACAATCTCATTCCGGAGATTGTGTCCATAGAAGAAATTTCTTCAAAAGGAGTACTAGGACTAGTAGATTCCTCTTCATCAGGCCCATAATCTAAATGAGAGAGAATCTGAGAGGAGTAGGCAGGGATTCCTCGTCTGAATCCACCTCCTCCTCAGAGGAATCATTCTCCCTGAAATTTTTAAGAGGAGTAGTGAACCAAGGAGAAGCTGGAACAGAAATGCCCTGAGGAGGTTTTAAAGCCATCAAAGCATTAAACAACCCTGAGTGAAATTTTCCAATTCACTCTGTGGGTGCTTAGGAGCTGGATAAATATGCTTGGTTTTCTGCTTTTCTTTAAGGCTCCAACCACAGGCAACATTCAATCATTGTAGTAGGAACTTCTTCCCTGACTAAAATTTGAGGAACAGCTGCATGTCCAATGCAGACATCTCACCATCTTCTAAACCAGTTGTGACCAAATAATCCACAGAGGAATCTGACCTACACTTCTTGGCCTTCTTTTTCCTGGATGTCTGTCCCTCAGAGTGGGAAGTTCCTACCATAATGTCTTCAGCTAAAAGATTAAGACACTGATTCTCCAGATACAAAGCCAGAGAAGAAAGCCTACTACGGAGGGTTTTGGGAACAAAAGTGTGGAAAAATATTAGAAATACAACACATTGTACACCTTAAAACATAAAGACACAAGTAAATGCTGTGCTTGCATGAGCAAAGGTCGCATCTGTTATCTTACATGGCAAGCACTTAATTTTGCTGTTACTGCAAAAGAATTAGTTAATCATTGGGTGTTGGCTGTTTTTGTGCAAGAATGATTTTTGACTGTCTAAAGTGCATAAGGTCAAAATAGATATCCTGTGTACGTGCTAACTGAAAATGTCCTTCAATATGCTGAGAAAGCAGAAGTTAATCATTAAACTGCTGATGTTGCAAATAACTATGGTACTAACTGGAAAAAACAAGTTAAACTGTAACTTCCTTTTAATGTCTGATGTGCTATACTACGTATACCTTAGGAAGTAAAAAGCTATATAAGGAAGATGCAACGTATTAACAGCAGACCATTGCTGACATCTGTAACCATGTAGCTGGTCTCCATGCATGTAAATAAACGTTTTACTTACCTAAAGTCGGTGCTGCGTGATATCTCTAATTAATGTCAAGATAACATCATTTTTCTTTGACATTACTTGGCGCCCAACGTGGGGCACCTCTACGCGGGGCGAATCTGTTTCTGGAGAGACCGATAAAACCTGATCAGGTAGGGAGGACGAATCTGAGGACTCCCTTTAGGTTTCAAAAGACCTCCGACACAAGTCGTTGAAAGAGGCAGGTCGCTCTACAGATTCGAACCGTGAGATGGTGCCGAATGGGACGAGATTTCCGCAGTAAGGTAAGTGGGTCGACAAAACTTTCTTTTACGAAGAAAGGGGGACTAGTCAAAACAGGGAAATATTCAGGTAAAGAATATTTCAAATAAAGGGCGAGATCTCAGGATAAAAAAAAAAAAAAAAAAAAAAAAGAAAGAAAGAAAAAGAGGGGATAGATTGAAAATGGGTGCGGCAAGTGGCTGTTGCCGTAAACCGGAAGAACAGAGCCAGGATGCTAAATATATGTATGATTTAAATCCTGAAAATGTAAAGCATTTAGTAAAATGGAGGAAAGTTTTTGGGTTTAGTGGACGTTTAAATAAACCAGAATGTCAAAACCTAGTAAGAGAAATTAGAAAAAAGGCAGGTAGTTCAGTAAGGAAACAGCGGAAATTGGGCTTTCCGCAAGCTCAAAGATGGTTGGAGGAAGCTAATAAAATGTATTCAGAAAAACATTCTAGGCGAGGAGATGGTGACTCAAGTGCAAAAGGTGTCTATTTTATGCAAAAAGACGACAATGAAACGAATAGTCGCCGTAGACCTACAGCCCCGCCCTATGCGAGTGCTGTTACACAAGATGGTGATAGTCCGCCAAAATATCAGGAAAGACCAGAACCCATTCCGCCTGTGTCCCTAGTGAAAGCATCTGGCGATAAAATAGAACTTCGTGGTCGCACTGTAGATAAATCCCAGTATATGGTAAAACGATCGCCTGAGGAAATAAATCCTCTTATCGAAGTTGCAAATCCACAGGCAGGACACGACGGGCAGGGACCCGTCCTATTGGTATATAGACCTTGGACGCGGGAAGATGTTCGAAAAGCTGTTGAGGGCATCCCACATCCAAAGGAAAATCTAGCGAGATTTGGAGAAGGCATAGACGGCATGATGGCCAGTTACAGATTAAATTCTGTAGAACTTGAACAGGTAGTGCGACAAATAATAGGTCCCGACTGGCATTTAGTTTGTGAGGGCTGGAAACCCTTAGATGACCATGACAGACCTTTCCACCATAACTCTGCAGAATTAGAGACACAAAGTAAGGCGCTCTTAGAACGCATTGTAAAGAAATGGAAACCAACAGCTGACTGGACGTGCATTAATCGCTGTATACAGGAAGAAAAGGAAACTGTAGACCAATACCTGCATAGACTTACGCAGTGTTTTGATAGTCATAGCGGGTTAGATAAACCGGAGAGTCGAAAAAATGACTCCACCTATGAACAACAACTAAAAAATGCCTTTTTAAAAGGCTGCAAAACGGCAATCAGTGAATTTATTTATAAACATATGATAGACCATAGGGTGGCGCGTCTAGAACCTATGTTAGAATACGTCAGACACGCAGAAAAATACATTGAAGAAAAAAAACAAAAGCAGGCGCAAACGTTTGTAATTTCCGAAACTGGCACCTTAATGTTAGCACAGGGCGTGGCAAATAGGGGAAGAGGACGAGGCAGGGGACGAGGTAGAGGGCGAGGAGGAGGACATTCCCAAGACTATGAGGGCAGACTGCAACGGGGAGAGTGTTTCAAATGTGGGAAAAAAGGACATTTCGCAAGGGATTGCCAGTACACTGGCGAGACAGGCTATGAGGGGTCAGCATGACTATATGATGGCAATGAAGAAAAAGCGGAAGCCTGTCAAAACATAGAGACGGAAAATATAGAAGGTAAGACAAAAGGAGGAGTGCAAGTACTAGAAAGTAATGAAGAAGTAAGTGAGAATTCTGACGAAGATGAAGGGGAAATGGAAAATGAAGCCACCTCCGAACCGGAGGAAAATTCGGCAATAGTAGATTTGACGGCATTGGCTATGACGATACAATTAGAAACACAACCGATTATCACACTGCAGGTAGAGGGGGTTGACACAGATTTTTTATGTGATTCGGGAGCTTCTCGAACCTTAGTAAAGGCCTCAATGGTCCCGCCTGAGGCTACGTCAAAAGATTCGGTTTTGGTAAAGGCAGCCAATGGACGTATTTATAAAGAACCCCTTTCAAAACCGTTATGGATCACAGATCCGTTAACTAATCAAACGGCTAAGTGTCGGGTAATAATCTCTAAGATATGCCCAGTAAATTTGTTGGGAAGGGACTTAATGCACATGTTTGGGATAGCGGTAGTTCCTACCGCATGCGAATGTCGGCTTTGTGGTGGAAATACAAGGCATTCACAATACAATGTTGCGAATAGGACAGGACGATCTACATTACTGGTACAGTAATGATTTGGTTGAAACAGGACCTCGAAGTGTAGTGACGGATCTAACTAACTTGGCCCTAAGTAAAAATGAGATTCCCAAGATAGTAGCTTGCCCATTACATTGCACAATGTATTACCGGCAGTATGTGGGCCCAGACGAAAAGTATGAACAACAATTTTTAAAATACAAAGTGACTAAAATTTGTTTGCTGGATCTGTTTTGGGATAAATCAGGAAACGCGGCTGCCACTTGCAGCCTTACAAGGGACATGCAGTCACTATACAAAAATACAGCAATAGCTCATGTCTCCGTGACGAGAAACCAAGACACTTCTTGGTACCAGTTGGGGTTAAAAATGACAAAATGGGCTACCTTGCAGCCAGAGCAGCTGGCAGAGGCGGGAGTGCAAAAACAAAAGCTAAATTGGGTGACTCAGGCTCGGCCAGCGGTACATTTGCACCAACATGAGTTACAATACCCTGAAAAGTATCCCACCTCCTGACTACTACATTTGACGCAGGAAGAAGAAGACCTACTGCAAGCTGTGCCCGCCTCACTCTGGTCACAGGGACAGCACGATGTAGGTCTTATTAAAACGGCTGGCCATGTTGCTATAGTGCCAAAGTCAGAATTTAGACCACATAAACGCCAGTACCCACTTAGTAAAAAAGCAGAGGAAGGAATACTCCCGGTTATCTCAGCGCTTTTAAAAGCCGGAGTCATCATCCCATGTCCTGACTCCCCATGTAATACACCCTTATTCCCAGTAAAAAAGCCAGACGGGTCTTGGAGAATGGTTCAAGATCTCCAAGCTGTAAACGCTGCTGTCGTCCCCAGAGCACCAGTCGTCCCGGATCCATCGGTTCTACTAAATGACATTAAACCAACTGATAAGTATTTTTCTGTTATTGATTTAAGTAACGCCTTCTTTTCAATCCCCTTACAGGAAAGTAGTAGATTTTGGTTTGCATTTATGTTTATGGGAAAAAGGTACACGTACACAAGGCTGCCGCAAGGCTATTGTGAGAGTCCAACTATTTTTGCTCAAGAGATGGCCTCTAACCTGGCGCAGTTTCATCCACGACAGGACTGCCACTTGCTGCTGTATGTTGATGATATTTTGCTGGCGGCGCCCACGGAAGATGCCTGCAGGTCGGAAACAGTCAGTTTACTGCACTTTTTAGCTACACAAGGACATAAGGTAAGCAAGTCTAAGTTACAGTTTTGCAAAACTGCAGTAAAGTATTTAGGACATATTGTTTCACAGACCGGAAAGCAGTTAAATGAAGATAGAAAGCAGGCTATCTTACAAGCCCCTATGCCAGCTACAAAAAAACAAATGTTGTCCTTTTTAGGAATAACAAACTTCTGCCGAAGTTGGATTCCTAATTATGCTGAAGAAGTCAGTGACCTGTCGGACCTTATTTTTTTCAAAACCTATGGCTGCACACAGCCAGATACAGTGGACAGAACAAGCCATCACAGCTTTTACCAAGGTTAAACAACTTATAGCTAGCTCAGCTACCTTAAGCTTTCCAGATTATACTAAACCATTTGTCCAGGTAGTGGATTGTAAGCAAGGGTTCATGACCTCAGTGTTAATGCAAACTTATGGACAAAAATACCGACCCCTGGCATACTATTCCAGTAAATTAGACACTGTTGCACGCTCACTACCACACTGTGTCCAAGCTGTAATTGCGGCAGCATTGGCTGTACAAGCCTCGGCTAGCTTGGTACTTTTTCATAAACTAACCTTGCGAGTGCCACATTCAGTTGCAGTTATTCTTTTGCAAGATAAACTCACGTTTCTATCACCTGGAAGACATTTAGCCTGCATGACAATTTTACTGTCACAGCCACACATGACCATAGAACGATGCACGACGCTTAACCCAGCCACCTTGCTACCCACACCTACTGATGGTACACCACATATCTGCTTGGATTTAATACAATCAAATGTATTACCGAGGGCCGATCTAAAAGACCAACCCTTAGCTTTCTCAGACTGGACACTCTTTGTTGATGGGTCAGCCCGTAAAAACGATATTGGTCGCACCTTGGTGGGCTATGCCGTGACAACTGGGACGCAAGTAATCGAGGCAAAACCCCTACCTGGTAATTTCTCTGCACAAGCAGCAGAACTAATAGCGCTATACAGGGCATGCACACTGTCTGAGGGTAAGGCTGTTACGATTTACACTGACAGCCAATATGCCTTTTCGACCGTACATGTTTTTGCACAACAATGGAAAAACAGGGGAATGGTCACTGCTGCTGGTAAGCCTATCATACATCGAGATATAATTCTTGAGCTTTTAAAGGCAGTTCAACTGCCTAGGGCGTTGGCTATTTGTAAATGTGCTGCACATACACAGGGAACAGATGTAGTATCTCGGGGAAATGCCTTGGCAGATAAAACGGCAAAGCAAATAGCAGTCTCATCACTGTTTGCACTTGAGTCCACCACCAATCCTCCAATTACCCCATTGGCTCCCACTGACAAATTTGACTTGCAGACTTTACAGGTAATGCAAGAACTTAGTACAAAAAAGGAAAAAGCTAAGTGGATTAAGTACGGGGCATATCAAAACCAGGGAGTATATATGGGACCAAATGACAAGTTTGTACTACCTTTAAATTTGTTTCGCTATGCAGCTATGATTGTTCATGGACCCACTCATGTGGGCCCCTCTATAATGACCCAGGTGGTACTGCAGACCTTCTGGGCAAAAGGTTTCTCAGCTTATGCAAAACGTTTCTGCTTGTCATGTTTGCTATGTGCCCGGTATCATGGGGGGGGAATACGAAAAGCACCAGGACAATTCCCCCTCCCTCCCTACCCATTTCATACAATCTGTATGGACTTTATCGAACTAACACCAGTAAATCAAACCCGATATGTCCTGGTTATTATTGATGCATTTACAAAATGGGTGGAAGCATTTCCGGTACGGCACCCGGATGCATTAACAGTGGCTAAGATACTCACAAATCACATTGTCCCACACTTTGTTTTACCTGCACGTCTCTATTCAGACAATGGGACACATTTTGTTAACCAGGTTATCCAAAAATTGGCCGCTGTCTTTCAAATTGAGTTAAAACATCACTGCGCCTACCACCCGCAATCAGCAGGGTTGGTTGAACGCCACAATGGTATTTTAAAAAGTAAACTGCGCAAACTAATGGCCGAGACACATCAGTCTTGGCTTACATGCCTACCGCTAGCTTTACTCTCTATGCGGACCACGCCGACCGCAAAGGGCCTCACCCCTTTTGAACTGTTGTATGGAAGACCGTATTACGTTCCGCAGTGGCAAAGGTTGCTGCCTGCGGAACGTGAGGGGGGTGAAGATATAGCAGAATATATGAAAAAACTATTAGGGAAAAATAGAGCCTGCAACTCTCACCGTGTTGGTTCTATCCGTGAGCCAATTGGCAACCCATTTCGTGACATAGTGGTTTATGTTCAGGCTGGTGAGCTTGTCTATAATACCAGAATAAGAAATGGTGTCAAAAGCCTTTGCAAAGTCTAGGTAGGCTGTGTTGACCTCCTTTCCCTCGTCTAAAGCCTTGGTAACTGTCTCAAAGAAGTCCACCAGGTTTAGGAGGCGTGATCTGCCCTTAAAGCCAAACTGGGAAGGGTCCAATGTTTGAAGGTTCCCAATGTCTCTGTTAATGAATTCCATGATGATGTGCTCCATAGCCTTGCAGACCAAGCTAGTCAGGCTTATAGGGCAATAGTTCCCAGGGTCCATTGTGGCTCCACCTTTGTGGAGTGTGATAACTGTTGCTGTGCGCCACTCTATGGGTACAAAGCCTGTAGAGAGGCTGAGTTTGAACAGTGTGTTTAGGTGAGGGGTTAGTTCATTTTGGAGCTCGTGTACAACACAGCCTGGGACACAGTCTGGTCCCACTGAAGCTGTATTTTTGGCTTTGGATAGCGCTGTTTTAACCTGTGTGTCAGTGACTGCCGGGGCACTACATTCTTCTGGTATGGTTATTGGCCCTTTAGGGGGTGAGAGGGGGATGAAGTTTGCACTATACCTGTCTGCCATAATGTTGGCAATATCAGCCAGTTCAGTGTATTTTGTGCCATTCTGCACTAACTCAGAGCAGATCTGAGAGTTTCCACTTAGGTTCTTGACATAGCTAAAGAACGCTTTGTGGTTATCTTTGGAGTCCTTGGCAATTTTTCTTTCGAAGCTAGCCTTGGATGATTTTATGACGGATCGTAGTTTCTTGCTGATACTGATCAGGTATGTCTTTCCTTCTTGGGATTTTACTCTTTTCTGCACTAGTTTCCTCCTGCGATTGTATAGCTTGTTTATGGCAGGGGTCCACCAGACTAGTTTTCTTTTCTTGGATGAGTGAGTCTTGGCTTTGCTTGGGATAGCATGATCCATGCATTCTTGCAGGTGCTCATAGAGTGCCTTTATAAGGGATTCAGCAGCTTGGACAGTGTTGTCCTTCAGCATGGGGGCTGTGAACCTTTTCACCTCAGTCTTAAGTAATGTGAAGTTTGCTTTTGAAAAGTTTCTCACGGTGGTTTCCTTGATTGGGGGTGGGGCGGAATGTAGATATCCAGAGTGATTAGTCTATGGTCTGATCTAACCAGCGAGGGTTTGACCTCCGGTGTAGAACACTCGTCGCCCATGTTGGTGATGACCAGGTCCAATATGCTGTCACCTCTGGTGGGGGTGTTGACCAGTTAAACCAGGGCATTTGAGTTTATAAATTCTAGGAAATGTTGGGCAAGGGAGTTAGTACTTGAGTAGTTCTCCCAGTTAATGTTTGGGTAATTGAAATCACCCAATATTAGGGTGTTTGGTAGTACCTTCATATTTTCCAGTGTCTCCAGAAATGTGTAATGGGGGTCCTGGGTCATGGTGGGTGATCTGTAGCAAGCCACAATTTGAATTGCAGTTTGTTAGTTACACATGGATGATCTCTGAGGCATTGTGCTGTGCCACTAACCGGGACGTGTGGGTATCCTTGATGAATATGGATACACCCCCACTTTTTGTGTTTCGGTCTGGGTTCTGTGGCCGAAAGTATGGTACGAGTTATAGCCTGGTAGTGCTGGGGTGCTCTCTGGAGGCTTAAACCAGGTTTCTGTTACTGCACAGATATCGATGTTCTCCATACTGAGGAGTGCCTTGAGTGCATGCATTTTGAGGTTTAGACTTCTGGCATTGAGTATCATTACCCTCAGTTTTTGGTTACTTGTGCTATTTACGGTGGTGGGTTTGTCTAAAAAAGGCACTATGGGGGCAGTGAAAGTCTAAGGGTGACAGGTGCACGCCATCTCTTGCAAAGCAATGTGGCTTACCAAGCATGTCATCCCAGGTGGACAGATACTGGATTCCCTTTGAATGACACCAGAAACTTAGCCAACTGTTGAAATTGATAATTTTTTCTTTATACTATGGCATCATTCTTGGTGAGGGCAGGATGCTATTCAGGGTCAGGGTCATACTGTCTATGAACAAAAGCTGGCTTGCTGGGGTAATTTCTCTCAAACTTATGTAGCGGAGAAACAAAATATGTTTAAGTTCCTGAAGTGCCTTAGCCTTATCCTGAAGGGACTTAAATCAGAAGCAGCTTCACCAAACAAGTGTTTATTATCCAGAGGAGCATCCATCAACTTAGCCTTAATATCATCAGGCAAAAGTTGAAGCCAAAGCCAAGAATATCTACTCATCACAGACCCAAAGGCAGCAGTCCTAGAGGAAGCATCTGCTGCATTGTAACTACACTTGATAGAATGACAAGCCACCTGGAAGAAGGAAAGAGCAGAAGACTTCCCTTCAGAATCTTGAATATCAGAAATTACCCGACAGGTCTGGGAAAGAACAGCCAACATGTACCTAGACATATGGGTCTAATAACCGACAGCCTTGAAAGATAAAGTAACAGAAGTGTAAACCTTTTCCTCCAACCTTTCCATGGTTCTGCTAACTTTATCAGAAGGCAATAACTTAAGAGAAGAAAGCAACTGAGGTGGCTTTTCAGAAGCCACAGGGTAAGCAGAAGAACACTTATAAAGAAATCTAGAGTTCTAAGGTACCCTACAAAAGCTATCAGGTTTCATGGGAGCAAGGGTATGGGAGTCAGGAGCCTCAGAAGCATTAGAAAAGGCATCCAACAATGTAGCAAGAATAGGAGGTACAGCAGAAGGCCTGGGAAAGTCCATTTGCAGGAGCTCATAATACCTTTTCTGCACTTCAGAAACCTGAGCACAATCTCATTCCGGAGATTGTGTCCATAGAAGAAATTTCTTCAAAAGGAGTACTAGGACTAGTAGATTCCTGTTCATCAGGACCATAATCTAAATGAGAGAGAATATGAGAGGAGTAGGCAGGGATTCCTCGTATGAATCCACCTCCTCCTCAGAGGAATCATTTTCTCTGAAATTTTTAAGAGGAGTAGTGAACCAAGGAGAAGCTGGAACAGAAATGCCCTGAGGAGGTTTTAAAGCCATCAAAGCATTAAACAACCCTGAGTGAAATTTTGCCATTCACTCTGTGGGTGCTTAGGAGCTGGATAAATATGCTTGTTTTTCTGCTTTTCTTTAAGGCTCCAACCACAGGCAGCATTCAATCATTGTAGTAGGAACTTCTTCCCTGACTAAAATTTGAGGAACAGCCCTAAGTCCCTCGGAAATAATCAGTTCCTATTCCCCCTGCATGTCCAATGCAGACATCTGCAAGACCTCCAAGGACATGCCTAAGGTTGGATCCCCACCATCTTCTAAACCAGTTGTGACCAAATAATCCAACGAAGTAACGGGGTGAACCTCTGGGCTTTCACTCACCTCAGGAGAGATGTCTGGTGGAGGCTGAACAGCAGAGGAATCTGGCCTAAACTTCTTGGCCTTCTTTTTCCTGGATGTCTGTCCCTCAGAGTGGGAAGTTCCTACCATAATGTCTTTAGCTAAAAGATTAAGACACTGATTCTCCAGATACAAAGCCAGAGAAGAAAGCCTACTACGGAGGGTTTTGGGAACAAAAGCATGACAGATAGAACAGAAAATATGGTCATGGGAAGCACCAAGGCAAAGCAAGCACTGCTCATGATGGTATTTATGGGGTATCTGTCTCCCACACTGGCATTTACCCTTTTTAGATTACATGAAACCCCACAAACAATAAAACATAAAAAGAAGATAAGATAAAATAAACCCCAAAAAGGCACGTATCTGCAATGGTTCGGTGAACCAGCAATAGAACGGCATTCAAACTGAGGATCAAGAGATGGCATTTGGACTGGCAGCAAAGAAGCTCTACACTACATGAGGAGCATGTGTGTGATGTACAGTGTACCTTAAAGCAACCTAAAACTTTGGTGTACTGGCTTGATGTCAAGCTGCCCTTGGCAGGAGATCCTTATTGTAATGAATACTGCAACAGTGAAATGGAAGGACATCACTCTTTAATAGGTCAGAATTTCCTCCCCTCCATGCTCTCTAAGGGGTGTCAATCTCCCCAGCTGGAAATGGCTGAGGGGTCCCTCTAAGTCAAGTAAGTATATACTTGTGTATCATTTGGCTTTTATGGTGTTGCAGTTTATCAATATATATCTTTGATTTGCCAGAAAGTACATACTAGAGTCAAGGAATGAACTAGTAACCATGGAGGAGAAGTAAACTTATGTAGTCAAACCACAATATCATTGCATACATCATCATCACAGGCATGTATTTTCCTCTGTATAGAAACTCCTGCAAATGGTGCCGAAGTCTTACTGGTGGAGGATGGAGTACCCAGCCTAGAACCCATCAAGTAGGGTCCTCATCATAGATTAGTTGATATGGTGAGAATGCATATGCTATTTTTCAATATTAGAAACAATATGTAATAGCCTCAGACTGTTTTTTTCAAACAGAAAATTATAGTACACATTCCAAAAGAATTTACATTAAGGGCAAGGCATTGGACTGACACTATATATGTTTGTAACTGGAGATTCTAAAACACAGGGTTTGGCTGCTTTATGCAACTGAAAATATATGCAGACAATAACAACAAACACTTACTATTCTGCACATGATTCCATAACCACATGGAGAGATGCTGCCTGTTTGTTAGGTAGAAGTAAAAATCTAGCAGAAAACACAAAGCATTTCTTTTTCAACCAAACAAACTGAGACAAATATGCTCTCCCCTTCTTGTTACATTTGCTATGCAGGCACATATGCTGATAGCACAAGAGCTGTTATGAACTACTGCTTGGCCTGCACCAAGATGAAGGCTAGCAAGGTAGCAACTAAGGGCTCCTTTCAGGCCCGCTCTCTGACCTAGAGATTAAGGACAGGTGTTGCCTAGACAGACAGCTGGTGCTAGCAGGGTGTGATATGCCTTCTCCACCAATGGAAGCACACAGCCAGCAGAGTAATAGAGTCCCACTACAAACAAACATATGCCTGTTACCAGACATACTAGCATCTGGGTCATTCAAATGCCACATGACTAACACTGCTGGAGTGTCTCAAGACAACAATCTATTAACAGATTGACACGATTCTAGTCATCATGTGATGTGAGGCTAAGAGCTACATAAAAGTCTCAAGAACAACAGTGAAGTGCCATACAAGCAAGTATAAGTATCGCTTACTTGCTGCATAGTACATTTATCCATTTGTGTGTTTGTTAACCAGGTAAGGTGCTGGTCATAAGACCCTTTTCAGCCACAAACCAGACCAAATGACAAAGAAAACTCAGATAGTCACAGAAAAAGTCTGTATACGCTGTTACAAGTGTTATGCATGTATGTGATAACATTAAGCTAAAATAGAATAGTATTACAAGTACTGTACATATACTAACATTAAGCAGCCAATGATACAACAGAGAGTGCAAAAAGAGTTTCTATGAATAATAGCTTCCAGATCATTTAAACAAAGCATAAAGTTTATAAAGAAAATTGGCATGCATGAAACTATTCCAAAAAGACAAAATTCATACATGATAAAAATAATGTGCACAGTAATAATGTAATATAATAACGCTATAATATAATAATGATTTAATATAATAGTGATTTAATATAATAATAATAATAGTGGTAAAATAATAATAAAAATAATAACAATAATGTGGAGGTTTCATTAATTTGGAAAATTTTTGCACTCTGGCACAGGAGTCTCAACAGACATTCACTTGAACAGCTTGGCTCCAAGGCACAGAGGACAGTTTTCTGACTGCATCTCAGGTGACTGGATGTCAACTAGTGACCCAAGCACTGGAGATACTGAGCAGGGAGGGAGAGAAGTGGATAGACATGACTACTTGCTTCTCCGAGGAGATAGACGAGAGGAACTGCATACATTTGAGGACACAGTGGGTGGTTCTAATTTCATGGTTGAGACCAGGAAGCTTACCATTTGTGCCCCTGGGGAGTAGGGCAGGGATGCTTTGTGAAGATGCCCCATGCAGAAGAGAAGGGATGTTCTTTACTGCCTCCCCATTGCAACCCCCTCCCCTATACTTCACTGAGTGCATCTGTTAGAGATGGGGAAACTTGCAGGTTGAAAAGCTTGAATTACCCCTCACGGCTGCCTGAATGATGTCACCCATCAACCCTCAGCCTGGTGAGTGAGAATGAATGGGATAATTGGCCACTGAGGGAGCTGATGACTGACGAATGACAGATAGTGGGAGAAAAGACTGCAAAAAAACATGCACCTGAAGAACATCTTATTGATTAGTACACAAATATGTTATTTACTTACTTCTGGCCAGAAATTCATATGTACAGTGCACATGCTGATTCACGTTTTTCAGATGACAGTGAGTACCCCCTTGGACCCATACTTAATGATACAGGTCTGTAATTCTTAGTCATCTGCACAGCATGCATACAGTGAACCACGTATGTTGAGCACAAACAGGGCTGTGCAAGTATTTTGGATTACTGAAGGTGTGGTTCACCACAGAAAGGCTCAGAAGCTAGTAACAGTACAACTATATACTTTACTAAAATGGCAGCATCTGAAAAGCAGTACAACAACAAATGTCATCCTGTGTAAATACTTAGCCTTATGGGATACTTAAAAGTAATGCTTGTCATTTATACTATATATATATATATATATATATATATATATATATATACACATACACACACACACACACACACACACACACACACACACACACATATATGTGGTGAAGATTGGAGGAAGATGGGCGAAGGCTGCCAGCCTAGTCAAATAGAATTTGATACATAATTCTGTCAACTGTATAAATAAATGTAAAATACAAGATTGTGTTTTTAAATGAAAGAAAACACTGTAAAATGTGAACTTCAGGATTGTTGCAACATTGCCATCTGCTGTAAGGAAAACCAAGCCAAGCATTTCAAATGCGTCTTTTGAAGCTGAAAAGATCTTATGAATCTCTTTGATGTTTACAAGCTGGCTCCAGTGGGCCTGGATGAAGGTTTCATGCCCATTGTTTTAAGGTTAAAGTTAAGGGCCAGAATTTACATGTGGAAGGTGCTTGATTGCTCTGGTTTCTGCTAGAGTGTATATGTGAAATGCCTTGTATTGTTGTAGTTTCCTGAGCAGGTGTTAGCCTGCTAAATAATGCAGTTTGTGGCCTGAAAAAACCTAATTGTCAAAATGATGCAATTTGGGAGGGCCTCAGCAGTTAGTTGGTTAGTGTTTAAAAACTATTGTTCAGGGAAAGACTGGAATCATTTTGATTTTGGACATCTAACCCAGCACTGCTTATGCTTTATGTATGTAAGTAAGATTATAGCACTGTGTTTTCTCTTAAGAATAGCTAAAGATTAGAAAGTTAGATTGTGTTTTTCTTTGACATCAGACCTGTCCTACTGTATTATTTTAAGTTTCTGTGTGATCTCTGAACTCTTAAATATCTCTGTAGTGTAGTAGTATTGTCTTGTGTTTTAATTATTTATTATTAAATATTTTAAAAACCTTTACCTGTGGCTGGTTTATGTAGAGATAATTTAACCTCTAAAGCACATTACATATTTACAGATTTTACTGTTTAAGTCACTCCAAATTAAGCCTTGACTGTGAGTCATACTACCATTGGATAATAATATTGTACAGTAATAATTGGATACCCTTTTAAGGGCCTTTTAGTAGCTGATAATTATTAGCTGGGTGGTGGCAGGAATTACTACCATATGGTGTGGGTAAGAGGGGCACAGCTTGAGAACCTGTGCCAGCCTTTTCCCAGGAGGGTCTGTGTGGTTGTATAACCTGTTGTGTCAGCTACTTGGGCAGGGACACGAAGCACTGGTTGGACAAAGAGAGTACTGGAGGTTTTAGCTTGCCCAGCTAGGCTGAGACCTGGACCCTATAGCTGTGCCAGTGGGGAGTCTTATTGGGGACCTGGTGAGCAAGGGAGCAACGAGCCCCAGACTGACTGTGATCTCTGTGTGCACTTAAGGGAAATTGTACTTTACTGTGTGTATTAGTTATCCTTTCCTCTTCTAGGAGTCGCCCTCTCTGGTGTCAGTGGTGAGGATTGAGGCTCCTTGATTGCTGGGCCAGGGCACGGGCGTCACAATGTGCATGTGTGTATATATATATATATATATATATATATATATATATATATATATATATATCCCATGTTATTCTACGGATTAGGGACATTGGATGATATATATACAATTGTATGAAATACATACATATAGAGACAACAGCTCAATAAATGATATATGATAAAGGTTTTCAGTAATTAGACAGCTGCCATTCAGTATTTGCTGTAATAACAACACCAAGGTTAATTTATTGAGAAAACTTTTTAATCAGTCTGCCAAATCTTATTTTGCAGTCAATAGCAAATAGTGAAGATGATGTTATCAAAACACTTTCAACAGTCGCATCTGTTAATACATGATAAATATGAAAGTTACAGTATTGCCCATTCTTATAAATGAGGTTTTTGCTAATACAATGTCTCACTCAGGATGAGTGCAGATTTCAGGAGCAGTCTTTTTGTTTGGTAATTGTTGCCTTTTTGGCTAGCATAGTCGGTCATCCGCAATCTCTCAGACAAGTCATCATTTTGAAATAAGAACGAGCCACTCCTTTGAAAGTCCCTGCATTGTGCCAAGCTTCAGACCATTTCAACAATCCAGGATCTCAGTATATTTACTTGTGCAATCACAACAGTTATTTGTTGCTCCACAAGTTTACAAACACATTTCTGAATTTTCACTATTTCACCAGACGTCAGGGAGCGCAGCATCTAGGATGATTTCTCACATTACTTCTTTTACTTCTGTCTGGCTTTCTGCCAATCTGAGTGGATATTTATCATTTCTTGTGGCTGAACTAGAGCAGATGAAGTAGGTAGCTTTTTCTTCATTCTCTTTGCCATTAAAAAGAAGGGTGACAGTACTAATGTACATAATGGAGTATTTGCATATTGGAGAAGAGCTAGAACACAGTCTTGTTTGGTGCTAGCAGCAAATTTCTGCATGATATTTTTTTACAGTTTCGATACCTGTTTCTGCATATTCATCTGACTGCAATTAACTCTGTGTAGAGCTGATGTGCTGAAATTCTAATTGTTGTGAAAATGCCAGGGATATCATGATATGAATAAATGGAGTTCATCAGTGTAATGATTAACTGTGAAGATGTATTGCAATTTGATTAATTCTAGATATTCTGAATAGTTGTCAACACAGATGATGATTCTGAAATGAATTAAATTAGTTGGTCCTTTATTCCATGGCTCCATGGTTTGAGTTGCTTATGTGATACAGATTACAGATTTGACAGTTTTAATTAAAATTTCTATTTGGTGAGAAATTCCAGGCCAAAAACATTATGTCTCATGCCCTTTCTTTATACCTAACAATGCCTACATGTGTTTCATTGATTATTTCCAACATTTGGTTATGTAGTGTGTTTGGCACAGTCACTGAGTTGGATTTGAACAACAATCTTTTGACATACAAATACTTCTTGAAAAGTGCAATAGGTTTGAATTTGTCGTGGAATTTAGATTTTCTTTGCATCTAGCCATCCTGTCAGTACCATATTTTAAGCATTTGTAGTTCTAGGTCAGGTTCAGTATGATAGGCAAGTCCTGAAATAATTTGTCTAGTCCAGTAAATGAATTAACACATTGTACAAAAATATCATATGAAACATTTGAACTCAAGTGCTTGTATGCATAGTGTGATCCGTACCTCTCAACCGTCCAAAATGCAGAATGAATGGACAGAATGTGGAAACTTAGTAACTTCAACTAAGAAGCTCAAAGCATGATTAAGCAAGCAATAAAACCCTACAGAGTTGGCATTACTGGCATTGCATTGGGCCTCTACACCCCTGAAAGGTCTGTTATTTCTCTGTAATACCGATACAGAGTGGCATTATTGTGGTTAGTGTTTTAATTTGTTTTATTAGTAGTTTATATATTTTTAATATTTTTGATGTAAAATAGTACCTCCACCTAATATTTCAAAATTGCTATAGGATATGTAATTGTTGCTCGAAGATGTACTATACATCCAAAATATACACACTCACAGACAGTTGCATATATATATATATATATATATATATATATATACATACACAGATACATACACACACACACACACACACATATATATATATATATATATATATATATATATATATATATATATATATATATATATACACACATAAACAAATGGAAAGAAAGAAGCACAGTCACATACATATACAGAAACTCAGATGCACATAAACATACACAGAAGCATGCACACGCACCGATGCAGAGATACAGATAGACTCACACACACGTGTACTTACATGATACAAATGCAGACACAAACTCACGCGCAGCCGTCATGCATGCATAAATGTGCTACTTTCTTGAGTACGTAAACATCAAATGTCTTACTTGTGATTTAATGAATGTAAAAATACATACCGTGCACTGGCCACACACACACACACACACACACACACACACACACACACACACACACACACACACACACACACACACACACACACACACACACGTCTGCTTCCCAGTTGCAGTTAACAGTATTAATTTTGCTTTTCTGATTTACTTTCCCCACACTTGCTTAGTGTGGCTGTTTAAAAGCCATGGATTGCAAGGGGAAAGTAAAACAGCTCCTTGTAACTGCAGTTACTTTTATTATTTGATTTTTTTGTTATTTTTATTTGGTGCTCACTATACATCAAGACTTAATGAGGTTATGTTAACATGATGGCTGTTTTTTTGTTTTCCCAGTTCATTCTTCAAGACAGCTTAATGTGCAGCCGTGAAACCATAACCTTGTTACAGAGTGAAGAAAGTAACTGTTATTGCCTGCACATTTATGTGTCTGTGTCTGTATGTTTTTTTTCAAGATGGCGGCACACACAGTCGCAACAACCCTAATATCTCCTTCTTGGTGCTTGCTTTCTGTGTTTTTTGTGTTCATATGTATGTTCTCTACTTAGTTCTGTCAGGCTGATATTAAATACAGTTGGTAAGATCTCTTACATATCGGATTTCACACCATCAGGTTGTTACAAGTGAATTCTCACACTCATTTAACATACCAGAGGAAATAAGAACACCAGGCTCTCCTTGAGTTGTTGTCAGTGCAGGCAAAAGACGAAGGTGGAGAAAACACAGGAAGCAAAAGTGTGGCTGCAGGTGTGGCCTAGATACTAGGCTAAGGAAACATCCTCACAAACTACCTTTTCCCATCATATTTCTTGCTAATGCCAGATCTATCACAAACAAAATGGATGAACTTCAGCTACAGATTTCTGAGAACAGTATACAGCTGCACAGCTTTTCTGTGGGACAGGAATAAAGACTCAGGTAAGAGCAGAGGAGGAGGCTTTGCATCTATGTGAATAACAGCTGGTGTATCAACACAAAGATTGTAGACAGTTACTGCTCTCCTGATCTGGAGTATATGACAATCAAATGCAGGCTCTTTTATTTACCTGGTGAGTTCACTGCTGTTACAGTTACAAATATTTACATCCCACCAGATACTAATGCTTGCACAGCTCTAGGTCACCTGTTTGACATCATTAACTTGCAACAAAACATCCATCCTGAAGCTGTTCATATCATAGTTGGTGATCTCAATCAGACAGACTTAGTCAGTTCTCCCTAAATTTCATTAACATATCAAATGTGCAACTAAGGAGGAAAATACACTGGACAAGCCCTACTCAAATATCAAGAATGGCTATAGGGCAAAACAGCTGCCTCATCTAGGCCATTCAGAGCATTTGTCCATACTCTTGGCTCCAGCATACACCCCTGTTAAGAGAAAAGACCAAATGACTATAAAGATTGTTAAAATATGTCTGGAAATGCACTCTCGCAGCTACAGGATTGTTTTGAAAGAACTAACTGGGGCATTTTCGAGGATCAGGATCTGGAAGAGTACACATCAATGGTACTCTGGTACATAAAAACTTGTGTTAATGTCACTGTCAGCAAGCATGTGTGTGCACTCTAATCAGATATCCTGGATAACAAAGGAGGTCAGATCTCTTCTCAAGCACTGCAATACAGACTTCAGGTCTGGCAACACTGTCCGTGGCTAGAGGAAACCTAATGAGAGAGGCTAAAGCAGACTATAAAAGGAAGACAAAGGACCACTTCACCAACAAGGACCCACGGCGACTATGGCAAGGTATTCAGCACATCACCAATCATAAAATCAGTAACCATATGGCTGTTGACGGAGCTGCCTCGATGGCACAGGAACTTAATTTTCTGCCCACTTTGAGGTGGTAACAGCAGAGACAGTCACACCTAGGCACCAGCAGACAGGCCACAGAAGTCTCATGTCATTTATACCAGCCTTCTACAACCACACCCTCACAGTACAAGAGCATGGTGTAAGATGTGTGCTCAAAGTGGTCAATCCAAGAAAGGCTGCTGACCCTGATGAAGTGACAGGAAGGGTGCTGAAAGAATGCATGGACCAGCTCTGTGGGTTCTTCACAAACATCTTCAACCTGTTTCTCTCCAAGTCTACTATTCCATCTTGTCTGAAATCAACTACAATCATTCCACTGCCAAAGTAATCTGTGCTCAGTAGTCTCAACAACTACCATCCAGTGGCACTTCATCATGAAGTGTTTTGAACAACTGGTTCTGTCACACATTAAGGACAGTCTCCCAGTTATCTCGGATACACTCAAATAAGCTTACAAAGCAAACAGGTCTATGTAAGATGCCATCTCCACTGCCTCACACACTGCACTTTGTCATCTTGAGCAGCAGGGGAGCTATGTGAGGATGCTCTTTGTATACTGTAGTTCAGCTTTTAACACAGTTATCCTGGATAGACTGGTCACTAAATTCGCTGGCATAAGACTTTCAGAACCTACCTGCTGTTTTATTAAAGACTTTCTGACTAACCATCCTTAGATGGTTAGACTAGGCCCATACCTCTCCACCACTCTCAGGCTAAACAATCCTGTCCCACAAGAATATGTGCTGAGCCTCCTTCTGTATACTGTTCACACCCACAACTGTGTCTCCTCTAATTCTGCTAATATCATCATTAAGCTTGCGAATAACACCACAGTCGCTAGACTTATTTCAGGAGGAGACAAGACAACATATAGAGATGAAGTTCAAAGACTTCCTGCATGGTGTACTGAGAACAGCCTTGCCCTGAACTCTGCCAAAACAAAATAAGTCATAATAGATTTCTGGAGGCACAGTGTAGATCACAACCCAATATACGTCAATGGAGACTGTGCAGAAAAAGTTTCTGCCTTTCTGTTTCAAGGTGTACATGTGGCAGAAGATCTCTCTTGGTCCATAAACACCATAGAGGCAGTCAAGAAAGCACAGCAGAGACTCCATTTCCTAAGGATCCTCAGGAAAAATAACCTGCAGAACAAACTACTGGTGTCTTTTTACCACTGTTTTATTGAAAGTGTGCTAACATATTTCATTTCCACGTGGTATGCCAACATCTCAACAGCATACAGGAAGGTGCTTCAAAGGATCATTAACTGCCCAAAAAATCATTGACTGCTCACTGCCCTCTTTGGAGGAGCTCTTCAGAATTCTCTGGCTCAGCAGGGCAACCAAAATCTTGAAGGACCCTACTCACCCTGGATACCACCTGTTTGAGCTGCTGAATTCTGGCAAATGATTCAGGTCCATCCCATCAAGGACAAGAGACTTAAGAACAGTTTCTATCCCAGGGCCATACGTGAACTGAACAATGCTAAATACTCACACTAAATACAGATAATAGCCATTTGCACTATAATGTATATGTTTACATTCCTGTGCACCTTACTTTATTCCATTCATGTGCAATATAGTCATGTGCAATAAATTAGCTGTTACTGCACTGCATTGCATTATATTGTATTGTTTGGTAGTGTATTGCATTGTGTTCTCTTATTCAGTCATGTTCATTATAATGTGAAAGCAACTTAGGAGGATTGTTATAAATTTCATTGTACTTGTGCAATGACAATAAAGGAATCTTATCTTATCCATCTGTGCCTCTCGTAGAGTAAAGCAATAGTGCATTATCTTTAACTTCTGTAAAACATCGTATTTTATACATAAAAAGTTATTTTGATAATTACTGTAATTCCATATTATTTACCATAGATATTTGTTAAAAAAAACTCTTAATGAATCTGTAATAGACTCTTTTGATGTTGAGCAGCATGGAACAGTGATCTTTTTTAAGTCTCAAAATGAGGTAAATTCCGTGTGAGGTACAGTTGAGATATACTATGGTCCTGAATCAGTGCACTTTACTTTTTTTGCCTCACAGACTGTACTGTACTAATTTACAAATCAATGTCTCTGCAAGAATGTGGATCATCAGCTTCATAAATGTACAAATAGTTACCTGTGAGCCTGCAAATCACTGACTTCATGAGCATGCACACTAAGATCTCTGACTATATTATGTTTTTTATTTGCATCTGCACACTGTAAATTCATTTTATTGTGTCCAATTATTTACAAGTGGACCTGTCTGAAATATCTGGTTAATTTAAAAACATAACATGGAACAGTAAATTGTACTTTGTTCTTATACACACAGCATAGCTCTCTCTGACCCAGAGGTTTCAGTCTAACCAAAATAAGTCAATAAAGCAGCTATAGTTTCTGATGTTGAACTTAAAAGACCCAGAGCACTGTACAAACTCATAACAATATTGATACTACTAATACTAGTAATAATAATCATGATAACAATAATTCATTTTGTTCAAGCAACAAGCTTAAATAACATAAATGTCCTATTTATACACAATGTCTCGGTCCAATTTTTTTTATTTTTACAATGACAAAACAGGTGCTTTTCTGTCCTCAATGAATGTCTCAACATATATTTCGACCATCATTTGTTTTTGCCTTATATTGATCGGTCAGTGAACTCTTTAGCTCAGCATCTACACAATCATCAGTTTTATGTGCAGCAATTACTTTCAAAACATTTTTCTGCCCATTTTTCCATGTACACTTGAAAAGAGGGCTACCCCTAAATGAAATGAAACCCTTAGTCAAGGAGTCAGTAGCATCCCTATGTGGCAAATCCTATCTCATTTCTTAAAGGCTCTGCTGTCTACTTCTAAGTGCAAGCCAGGTGAAGTTCCGACATTCTTTTTTTTTATTGTGGCAGGAAACTGAAGTTGAGTTGAACAAATTCACTTGTTATTTAAATGGCACTACAGACTTTCTTAGATTTACGTTTAATTATTCCACACATGAAATTGATTTTTGGAAGTGAGGGTGACCAAAGATCACCTGAATAATATTAAGACCAGTCTCTATAGGAAGCCAGTTAGGAAAAATAACCTCCTGCACAAAACAAGTATGCACCCAAACTATACCAAACATAATGTAATAAAAGGGCAAGTATTCAGAGTAATGAGGCTATTTAATGATGATGCAGAGTTATATGGAGCACTCCAGAAACTAAAGTCAGACTTTTTGGAGAGAGGTTATGATGGTCAGATGATTGATAGATATATTAATGAAGCATGGAAGACCATGGGTGACTGCTGTAAACCATATTTTAGAGAGAGAGTGGTCCCAAATTCTATCAATGATGCTTAAGCTAGTTATGTAAGTTTACCTAGTAATGTAGCTGATAAACTGAGGATGCCTTTGACATTTGCCAGAACTGGGGTATCCTTTCTAGTGTTGAAGGTCTAAAGGGTGTAATTGAAGCTAAACCGAATTTTACGTTTCGTAATAATATAACATTGAAGAGCCATTTATGCTACAGGTCTGATGTATCTAGTACCTGGTGTAAATCTGACAGGATAGGCACTTATGTGTGTAGAAGTTGTACAGCCTTGTACAGCCTGTATACATGTTCACATAGGCAAGAGGTTTACACATCCACATATGGGCTTTAGTTTTAACAGTGCCATTATGCTGATTGTAAAACATCTAATGTTGTTTATTTTGCATATTGTGACATGTTTTTCTTTTTACATTGGCAAAACCAACAGATGGCTCAAGGATAGGATATTAGAACACTACAGAGACATTAGAAATAGTAAAGAAAGTAGTGCCCTTGCCATGCATAATAAAAATGAGGGGTCCAATCACACATTCAAATTTCTAGTTCTAGAAATTCTATTTGATAATAGAAGAGGGAGGGATTTGGTGAATGACACCGAGGCTGCGGAACAGAAATGAATAATGTTGTTCAGTGCTGATAAACCCCCTGGCCTGAATAACAAGGTGTCCTTGAAACCTTTTTTAAAAGCTCGGCCATTAAAACATTAAATAAGCCATCAGTTGTTATTCTATGCTTATTTGATAAGTGTTTGTTATATATATTTATAAAAAATGTTTTTATGGTATTGAACACAATATGACTATACCCCTACAAGTATGGCTTAGATGTTTTCTATTGCACATATAATGGTAGATCTTAATAGAATTGCATGCTCTTAGGCTTTTTGTGTGATATTTTTATATGTTGATTGTATTTAACAATTTTTAATAATTTCATATGTAGTATTTTGTACATTTTTTATACACAACATTGTGATGATTTTATGTTTTTTTACTATAGTTAATATGTTTAACAGAATAATGTTACTGTTCTTTTAAGGAAAGTTAATTATCCTTAATTGATTCCACTATAAATTGTGTAAGGTACATTCACTTGTTGTCTGATGAAGGGGTTGGATCCCTGAAAGTGCTTACTATCTCAATAAATTACGTTTCTGTGGTACAGCTGGTGTTTCTTCTTTTGCTGGATACTACAGAATTTGTACACCGGCTGTTTTATTAGCTGGAGAGAGATTTTTGCTTTGTGAAGTTCCCACTTACCTGCTTAACAAATTACAATAAAGTCTTACTTAACCGGCACATGTGGGGATTGACAGATGCCAGTTAAGTGTATGTTCTGGTTGCTTGAGATATGCTTTGCGATTTTTCATTGGCTTATATACCAGCATACAAGCCAATCAAAAATCGCAAAGTGGAGCCACTTCTACTCAATGCGGAACAGTTCCACATTGAGTAGAAGTGGCTCTGGTTTGTGATTTTTGATTGGATCGTATGCCGGCATACGAGCCAAACAAAAATCCCAAAGGGGAGACTCTTCTGTTCAATGCGGAACAGCCCGCCATTCCATATTGACAAGAGGTGGCTCCGTTTTGTCATTTTTGATTGGCTCGTATGCCAGCATATCAGTCAATCAAAAATTGCAAAGCACAGCCTCTTCTGTTCAATGTGGAACAGCCCGCTGTTCCACACTGAAAAGAGGAGGTTCCACTTTGTGATTGTTTTGATTGGCCCGTATGCTGGCATATGAGGCAATCAAATGCCAGTTGCTTGAGTACCAAATAACAGGAATTTTACTGTAAATAAAAAAAATAATATAATCTCCCTCTTTATAACATTGATCATCCTTATATAACCTTGTAAATGGTATTGACCATGGGTGGCTGAGGTCATTTTGTTCAAATATAAACTAACATAAAAGGCACAGTAGTGATGCAGGCAGTAAACACAGCACTGACCAAAATGCAGAAAACAAAGCTGGAGAAAACCGCAGCTTCTGAACTTTAAAATTCGGATTTATTGTGATACAAACAGAAGATGTGGTAAGCGCTTTCACCTGGATAGGCTTCTTCAGACCAAAAGAACCCCCCTCTTGTACACCCTTATACGGCAAAAAAGGCGCCAAAAACAGATAAACCATTAAAGGCACAGTACAACTATCATGGTATACAACATAAATTAAGTGCTTACTCTAAAATAAATTAACCATAGTAAAATAAAAACACCTATACCACTCATAAAACATGAATAGAGATGTATAAAAACAGAAAAACTGCATAAATTCATACTAATTGCACAACACTAACAATAAATTCTCTCATAAAAATGCTCTCATAATATATGTAAAAAGCACAGTCATACATATCACTTCAATCTCCTAGACTTCAGGAAAGGTCTCAATGGTACTTTCTCATTCAGTCCAGGAAAAACATCTGCTCTAAGTCTAACAATCCATTTAGATTCAATACTCTCAGTTCTACCCCTCACACCCCCCCCCCAAAAAAACTGGTGTGTATAAGATCTAGTACTTTAAAATGAAAATGATGTGTGGAATCATTAGACAAGACATGTTTGGACAGAGCATTGACAGTGGAATGAATCCTGATCTGGTAGAGATGTTCCCTTATTTTGTCCCTCAGCCTCCTGTCCATCTTGCCTACATAAAACGCAGCACAGGCTCCACAGGAGGCCAAATAAACAACATGTGTAGATTCACAAAACCTGGGGCAGCACCCACAATTTCCCTCACATTCGGGTCCAGTGTTAACACACCCCAGTGTGATCTAATCACATCCTTCAACCTACCTACATCCTTAGTATAATATAAGGGCACTCTGAAACCATGGTTTCTACTCCCCTGCCAGAACACCCTGGGAGGGACCCAGGTTTTGTCTATAAGAATAGATCGAATCTAAAGAAATTGCTGTGTTATCCTGTTATGGATGGTGGAGGTGATAGGGTTGCTGGTACTGTACCCTGTGGTAGTTGCAACTATTGTTGTTCCATAGACACTGATGTCCATTTCTATCACCCTGTTTATGGCACTAACCATGAAGTTAGAGTTCATGCAAACTGTGAATCTACACATGTTGTTTATTTGGCCTTCTGTGGACCCTGTGCTGCATTTTATGTAGGCAAGACGGACAGGAGGCTGAGAGACAGAATAAGGGAACATCTCTACCAGATCAGGATTCATTCCACTGTCAATGCTCTGTCCAAACATGTCTTGTCTAATGATTCCATACATCGTTTTCGTTTTAAAGTACTAGATCTTATACATACTAGTTTTAGTGGGGGGGGTGTGAGGGGTAGAACTGAGAATATTGAATCTAAATGGACTGTTAGACTTAGAGCAGATGTTTTTCCTGGACTGAATGAGAAAGTATCATTGAGACCTTTCGTGAAGTCCAGGAGATTGAAGTGATATGTATGACTGTGCTTTTTACATATATTATGAGAGCATTTTCATGAGAGGATTTATTGTTAATGTTGTGCAATTAGTATGAATTTATGCAGTTTTTCTGTTTTTATACATCTCTATTCATGTTTTATGAGTGGCATAGGTGTTTTTATTTTACTATGGTTAATTTATTTTAGAGTAAGCACTTCATTTATGTTGTATACCATGATAGTTGTACTGTGCCTTTAATGGTTTATCTGTTTTTGGCACCCTTTTTGCCATATAAGGGTGTACAGGGGGGTTCTTTTGATCTGAAGAAGCCTATCCAGGTGAGAGCGCTTACCACGTCTTCTGTTTGTATCACAATAAATCTGAATTTTAAAGTTCAGAAGCAGCGGTTTTCTCCAGCTTTGTTTCCTACATTTTGGTCAGTGCTGTGTTTACTGCCTGCATCGCTACTCTGCCTTTTATGTTAGTTTATGTGCTTGGACTGAGTTTGGCACAGGTAGCATTAGTCTTGTGGGGAGTGATATTTCTTGGACTTATTTTGTTCAAATATATTTAGGCTACAGAAAAGTCCTTCAGTCTGTCTTAGAAATCAAAATTATAATGCTTGTTTGTTTCTAACTTGTTGCAGTTAAACTCTTTTTTTCTAGAGGCTCCTTTAGCTGTTTAAAACTTTCATTTAAAGGCTCACTGCTGCTTTTCAGCTGTGAGAAACATTTCTGCAGTTTGTTCTAAGTAGTGAGGATATTTGCAGCATTTCCATATTCAGGCTTGTATTTGGGCCTAGTGTTTGCGGAGGCTGTGTGTCTGAGCACATATTCAGGAACATCTTGGTTTAGCCAAAGCCATCAGGCATTTCAGTGAGAGAGAATTGTTTGAGGTCATTGGCTGACTGAGGTCACCTGGACTACAGCTTAGACTAAGCACCTCATTGGTTCTTTTGAGATTTCTTTCTTAAAAGCTGTCTCAGGTTTCAACTTTCTGTTACCTAAGAAGTTCAGTTGTGAGTGTTCTGCCATTTCACACTGAGCTTATCAAAGGAAGGACACTGAGGAAACTCAGAGCTATAATATATAACATTAAATATCCTGTTTTTGTTTATTTTGTTCTTTATTTCTTTGTTATTTGTAGCACTTTGTGTACTGTGTATTTTTCTAGCTAGTTTCACTGTGTGTGAGGTATTAACTGGAAATTGTCCACTTTTATTAAGCATCTGTTGGGTTGTTTGTTTCTGAAAACTTGTTGCAGTTAAACTCTTTTTTCTAGAGGCTCCTTTAGCTGTTTAAAACTTTCATTTAAAGGCTCACTGCTGCTTTTCAGCTGTGAGAAACATTTCTGCAGTTTGTTCTAAGTAGTGGGGATATTTGTAGCATTTCCATATTCAGGCTTCTATTTGGGCCTAGTGTTTGTGGAGGCTGTGTGTCTGAGCACATATTCAGGGACATCTTGGTTTAGCCAAAGCCATCAGGTATTTCAGTGAGAGAGAAGTGTTTGAGGTCATTGGCTGACTGAGGTCACCTGGACTACAGCTTAGACTAAGCACCTCATTGGTTCTTTTGAGATTTCTTTCTTAAAAGCTGTCTCAGGTTTTAACTTTCTGTTACCTAAGAAGTTCAGTTGTGAGTGTTCTGCCATTTCACACTGAGCTTATCGAAGGAAGGACACTGAGAAAACTCGGAGCTATAATATATAACATTAAGTATCCTGTTTTTGTTTATTTTGTTCTTTATTTCTTTGTTATTTATAGCACTTTGTGTACTGTGTATTTTTCTAGCTAGTTTCAATGTGTGTGAGGTGTTAACTGGAAATTGTCCACTTTTATTAAGCATCTGTTGGGTTGTTTGTTTCTGATAACTTGTTGCAGTTAAACTCTTTTTTTCTAGAGGCTCCTTTCTTTGGCACTACTTACAAGATCTGTGGTACTGTTACATCCTTTGCATTCTATGGACAATACAAATTCTGCATGAGTCATCTTTTAGAATTCATCATGCATACATGGCCTGCAGGTGGCATATCATGGGCTATATCAGTAGGCCCTCAGTATTACCAAATGCTGTATTACTTTTCGATCTTGGCTTCCTTCAGGGGTCCATTCCTTTGTCCAAGCATATGGATTCCCTTTGCCATTGAGTATCATGAGCCTCCCTGGCTACCTTACATAAGTCCTGTACAGTCTAAGAACTAATCCTGCCTCAGCTCATCCATACTTGTCTTTCCCAGCTCCCCTTCCAAAGGATGTCTGGTACTGTCTACCAGTGGTTCCTTAAATTCTGGCTAACGGTTATCACTTACCTCCCACCCTTAAAGTATCACCTTCTAAGGGAAGCCCGGTGCTTTTTTTCCTGCTGTGGCTGAGATTCTGGGTCACTGCTACCAAGCAGCTTCCTCTCTAAGGTAGCAACACTGGCAGCCCTGGATGGAGGTGTGGACCCTAGGTGGGTCTCCCCCAATGCCTTCCTCACATAATTACTTCCATGCCTGGCTGCATGTAACAGCATGCACACATGATGTTGCATTGTCAATATCATTCCCTATTAGGACATCGGCAGCGATGTCCTCAAACACAGCCACCTACTTACTCCCTTGCCATCTTTCCCAATCCAGATAAACTCTGACCAGAGGTACTTGAAAAAGTTTCCCACCCAAGGGCCTAACTGTAGTGGACTACCCAGATGAGCAGTGCTCATGTCTGACCACTGCAGAGTTGACTATGATTATGTCTGAGTCTGTTTTTCCTTTTTCGCAATGATCTCCATCCCCCCTACCAGGATAGGATTCAGATTGCTGGGATAATTAGGTACACCTGTTGGGCCTACACAACCCACAACTGCCATAGTGATAGTCTTGTTTGATGCTTCTTGAGGTCTTCACCCCCCCCCCCCCCGATTCAGTGCAAATGAATGAATGAGAAAGTGCAGAGGGAAGAATAAAATAACATTTAGTTGCACTGGACAGACAAAGTAAAGAAAAATCTAGTCTACAGATAACAAGACCTCCTATCTATCTCGTAATAAGAAATCCTGTCCCTGGCTAATCTGAGTTAGAGAAACATTATGAATATTCAGGCAGATCTTTCACAGATGTGTTGCCAATTACTTCCAAACAAAAACAAGACAGAACAAAGATCAAGCTCACATTTTATACATTTCAATTCTTCAGTTGTAGTCTAAGGTTTCATTACATCATTTACTCTAGAAGGAACCATTACATCAGCTTCCCATTAATTGTTTTTCTTTCTCACAGCAAAGGTAATAAAACTCGTTCTGACAAATATAAAGAGCAACGGCTTAACCACACTAGCTCAGAGAAGAGCAAGAACACCAATACACATGATATCAATATACACCTATTAACTGTCATTTAATGTTTATGTTTTTTTTACAGTTCTGCTCAGCTATTTCTTCGAAGTTGACATTGATTGCATGTTATGACCTGCAAGCACTAAGAAAATTACACTCAAAGAATTTCATGTCCTTACATATCCTTTCATATTCCAAAACGGAAAAGGTTGCACTTTCCCAGGCCATAGGAAACACAATTTTACAGACCAAATGTGTTGCTAGTAGAAAAATAAAAATAAAGAAAAAAATACATAAAATTTTAAATATGTTTTCTATCACTTAGCATCAACTTTGGCACCATACTGACCACAATAATGCACCCTTGTCCAAATCTATGATAAGAAATGTAAGGAAGAGCCAAGACATAAACACTACATGCAAAGGTTTCAACTATAACTGGAAATGTTTGCTTTGAGCTAGAATGAGCATTATGATTGTTTAATTGGTTTATTTAATTGTTTTATTGAATAATTATATCATGAGACTGGTATATAAGGGAGGGGAAAAGTATATGGATTTATACTCTGTTAAAGGCTGTAATAGCCGAGGCGCTAGAGACTTTTGTACTGTTTTTATAATAAAAGTAATTTTGGCCTGGACTTCACTGGCCTTTTGTGTGTGGTCACAATATTTCAACTAAAGGTGTTGAGACTGTATGGCTCATGTACGGTCAGAAAGCACATCCATGCAGTCCTTCATGGGCAGCTTCATCTTCTCTGTATGCTCCCCATGGTGTATTTCAACTGTGGCCTGCATGGTTATGTGGGCACATGACAAACTGTGAAAGACTGCAGTTAGATCTACACAGGATGTGATGATCTGTTTGGGCAGCTGCTTGTCATCCCTTGTGTGTGTGTGTTGTTGCCCTCTGTCAATGCTTCTCTACTTACATGCACACTAATATATCAGGTATAGATAATAATGCTCATTTAGCCAGCCAATATACCAAATTAATCATTCCCCAAGTGCGTGCCCATACTGTTATTAAAATATTTAAACTAGTGCTTGCTTTAATATAATTTGGTAGTCTATTCCATGCATCAAGTACTTTCTCAGATAACAACTTAGTACATCTCTCATTCCTAAATAATCTCTTACACATGTTGATGCTTCTCCGGTACTCATTGATAACCCCAAGCATTCTTAGAGGTAATTGTCTCTAAATGCCCTTCATATCACAATAACATCTCATCCTAAATATTCTGAAACAATGTACAAGTTCAGATATTTCAGTCTTTCATAATAACAAACGTTTGCATGCATTGATGCCATTGTTATATTTCCCCTGTACTCCTTTCAATTTACTCATGCTAGTTCATAGGTGTGTACTAGGCTAATGGCCCTGGAGCCTTTACAAGCCTAGCCCATAGAAGTACCCCGGCATCGTGCCACTCGACGTTAGTTCCCAGTGCCTCTATCAAGTAGAGCCACTGGAGTGATCCCTGGGGTGAACGTTCTATTATCCATCCACTCATCATCAAGATTTCTCTTGAAGAGGGACAGCAAGGTGCTCTGCTTGACATGTATGGGAGTATATTCCAGAGCATGGGCAGCCTCTGAATGAGGAACCTGTCCCTCCAGCATGTTCTGTTGATTGTGGTAATGAGGTTGAGGTCTCTGGAGCGTGTGGTGCGGAGATATTGGGATTTCTTAAGATGTAGCATTTCTAACAGAGCTGGGTCAGACATGGCTTTGTAAGTCAAGCAGAGATCACCTCTAAGTAGGCAATATGAGACAGAGAATAGCTGGAGTCTTTTGAGTCTGTCCATGTAGGACATGTGTTTAATGCCTAGGATCCTCTTTGTGAGGTACTTCTGTGGCCTCTCCAGCTGTTGCAAGTGTCTAGTGAGGTACTTGCCAAATGGGGCATTATACTCGATGACTGGCCTAATGAGGGAAGAGTAGAGAGAGACGATGACCTCTTTCTTCCTGGATGCAAAACCCTTGGTAATGAGATGTGCCACATAGAAGGACTTTCTGACCACAGTGGCAATGTGGTGGTCGAAGGAGAGGTTGCTGTCAACCTGCATCCTCAGATCTCTTATAACGCCTTCAGTGTTCAGTGGGCTCCCATCGATGTGGTAATTAGTGGGAACTGAGTTTTTACCAAAGGGGATGATGACACATTTTTTGCCATTAAGTTTAAGGCCATGGTTTCGACACCAGTCATTTTCTCAGTACGGCTTTTCTGTAGGATGTCTGCATCACTTGGGGAGTTAATAATGGCTCCCAGCTTGCAGTCATCTGCAAACTTGGTCAGCCAGAGTCCCTTTGTGTTGGCCTGGACTTCTGAGAAGTAAATGCCAAACAGGAGAGGACCCAGGACCAATCCCTGTGGGACCCCACTCGTGATTGGTCGGCAGTCTGACTTGGAGTCTGCTACTTTCACACTGTGTGTTCTATGAGACAATTTGCAGCCCACCTAGTGATATAGGGGTTGATGCCTAGTTTGGTGAGTTTATCAATAATTCCTGAGTGAGGAATGGTATCAAATGCCTTGGCCAGATCGAGTTAGGCTGTATGCACTGCCTTACCTTCATCCACAGCTCTGGTGACTGACTCAAAGAAGTCAACCAGGGTGAGCAGGCATGTTCTCCCTTTCATAAAGCCAAATTGTGTAGGGTCTAGAGTTTGGAGATTTCCTATATCTTTGCTAATCAGGTCCATGATGATGCTCTCCACAGCTTTACATATCAAACTCGTCAGGCTAATGTGGCGATAATTCCCAGGGTCTGTAGTCGCTCCCCCTTTATGGAGAGGGATGACTTTAGTAGTGCACCATTCAGTAGGTACAAAACCTGAGGTAAAGCTGTGACTGAACAAGGCACACAGATGTGGTGCCAGTTCGCTTTGTAGTTCATGCAGAACACAGCCAGTGATATTATAGGGTCCCATGGAAGCTGTATTCTTGGCCTTGGACAATGCAGCTTTAACCTGTGCTGTAATGCTGGGTGCCTGGCATTCTTCCAGTATTGTAATTGGTCCTTTAGGGAGGGAGAGAGGGGTAAAGTTGGCACTGAATCTGTCAGCCAGTATGCTGGTAATATTTGTTGGCTCAGTATAGGGCGTACCATTGTGCAGTAACTCAGAGCAAATCTGGGTATTGCCATGGAGGTTCTTGATATAACTATAGAAGGCTTTTTGATTGTTTTTACTGTCTGCCACAATTCTGCCTTCATAGCTGGCTTTGGAGGATTTGATGAAGGATCTCAACTTTTTGTTGAGGCTAATAAGAGAGTTTTTCCAGTCTTGAGACTTCACCTTTTTCTGCAACAGTTTCTTCCTTCTGTTGTAGAGTTTATTAATGGCAGGGGACCACCAGATTGGCTTTCTTTTTTGGAGGAGATGGTCTTGGTTCTGTTGGGTATGGCTACTTCCATGCATTTATGTATATGTTCGTACAGTGCATTGGTGTATGATTTGGCAGTCATGCAGCTATTTTCCATTGGCATGGGTACGTGAAGTTAGCCACCTCTGTTTTTGGGAGCCCAAAGTCAGCTTTGGAGAAGATTTTCACGGTGGTTACCTTTGGGGGGGGGGGGGGGTGAGATATGGATTTCCATGGTGATTAGTTTATAGTCGGATCTGACCAGGGAGGGATTGACTACTGGTGTAGAGCAACGGTCGCCCATGTTAGTAATAACAAGGTCAAGGATGTTGCTTCCTATAGTGGGGGTCAGAATGAACTGGTCCAGAGCATTGGAACTGATGAATTCCAGGAAGCTTTGGGCCAGTGTATTGGTGCTTGAGTAGTTTTCCCAGTTGATGGAGGGGTAGTTGAAGTTTCTTAGTATGAGAGTGCTGGGTTGGATTTTGATAGATTCCAGGATGCTTGGGAATGTGAAGTGAGAGTCTAGGGACATGGTTGCAGACCTACAGCAGGCTATGACCTGGATCGCTGTCTTACCCAATGTTAGCTGTACCTGAAGTATCTCAGATGTGTTATGCTGGGCTACTAGTCTGGAGGTGTGTATATCCTTTATGAATATGGAGACAGCACTGCCTCTGGAGCTTCAGTCCATGTTTCAGGGCCAAAGGGTGTGGAATGAGTTATAGCCTGGTAGCACAGGGGTGCTTTCTGCCATTTAAACCAGATCTCCGTTACAGCACAAATGTCGATGTTCTCCATTTTGAGGAGTGCTTTGAGATTTAGATTTCTTAGCATTGAGCAGCATGATCCTCAGATTGCATTTATTTATAGCTGCTATGGTGGAATTTGGTCTTTGGAACACCACCTAAAAAAGGCACTATAGGGGTGGAAAGAGCCTTAGCCAGTAGCCAGAAACCTATGGGTGACAGATACAAGCCATCTATGGCAAAGCATCGAGGTCTGTCAATCATGTCATCCCAAGCAGACAGATACTGGATCCCCTTAGAATGACACGAGAAACGTAGCCAATTGTTAAAGTCAGTCATTTTTTGTTTGTACTGCGGTATCATTCTGGGTGATGGTAGGATACTGCTCAGGGCTAGGGTCATACCTGCCTGGGTCACATAATCCGAGAGCTCCACCATGTCTCTTTTCATGTAGTCCAGGGAGGTGCATCTTAGGTCATTCACACCCACATGGACAATGACTGAGTCATACTTGTACTTATTGTGGAGTGACCTGAGTGCATATGTTATGTGTCGGATTCTGGCACCTGATAGACAGCTGACTGTTACCTTCTCCTTATTCAACCTAGAGAGTGGGACATCTGTGTGCCTCACTATTGAGTCACCTATGAGAAGTGCATAGGGCAAGGTGTTTAGCCTTGGGGGCTTAGGTTGAAGGGCACACCGGGGTGAACTTCCTATTGCCCACCCACTCGTCAAGATTTCTCTTAAAGAGGACCAGTGAAGTGCTCTGCTTGACGTGAATTGGAAGTTTTTTCCAGAGTATGGGAAGTCCCTGGTTTAGGAACCATTCCCTCCAGCATGTACTGTTTATTGTGGTAATGAGGTTAAGGTCCCTGGAGCATGTGCCATGAAGAGATTGGGATTTCTTCAGGTGTAGCATATCTAGCAGCTCTGGATCAGACATGGCTTTGTAGGTCAAGCAGAGATCACCACTAAGTAGGCAATAAGAGACAGAGTGTAGCTGTAGTTATTTTGAGTCTGTCCATGTAGGGCATGTGTCTAAGGCCTAAAATCCTCTTAGTGAGGCATTATTGTGGCCTTTCCAGTTGTTGTAGGTGTCTAGTGAGGTACATACCAAATGGGGCATTGTATTCTATAATAGGTCTAATGACGGATGAGCAGAGAGGGATTATGACCTCTTTTTTCCTGGATGAGAAACCTTTTGTAATGAGATGTACCACATAGAAGGACTTTCTGACTACAGTGGCAATGTGGTTATCAAAGGAGAGGTTGCTGTCAACCTGTGTCCCCAGGTGTCTTAACACACCTCTGGTGTTTAGTGGACTATTCATGGGCACTGAATTTTTCCCAAAGGGAATGACAATACACTTTTTGGCATTGAACTTAAGGCCATGGTTCTGGCACCAGTCACTGGTGTCAGTAAGGCCTTTTTGTAGAATGTCTACATCAGTTGGAGAATCAATAATGGCTCCCAATTTGCAATCATCTGTGGACTTGGTCAGCCAGAGTCCCTTTGTGTTGACTTGAACCTCAGAGAAGTAGATGCCAAACAGGAGAGGACCTAGGACCTATCCATGTGGGACACCACTTGTAACTGGTCGGTAGTCAGATTTGGAGTCTGCTACTTTCACAGTGTGGGTTCTATCAGTGAGCCAGTTGGCAACCCATCTTATTACATAGGAGTTTATACCTAGTTTAGTATCTATGATTCCTGAGTGAGGGATGGTGTCAAAGGCCTTGGCAAGATCTAGGTAGGCTGTGTTTCATCCACAGCTCTGGTGACAGACTCGAAAAAGTCGATCAGATTGAGCAGGCATGATCTACCTTTCACAAATCCATATTGCATGGGGTCCAGAGTTTGTTATCCTTATTTATAAGGTCCATGATGATGATGCGCTCCATAGCCTTACATATCAGACTCGTCAGGCTAATGGGGCGGTAGTTTCCAGGGTCTGTAGTCGCTCCCCCTTTGTGGAGTGGGATGACCGTAGCAGTGCGCCATTCAGTAGGAAAAAAGCCTGAAATGAGGCTGTGATTGAACAGGGTACTTAGGTGTGGTGCCAGTTCACTTTGTAATTCATGTAGAACACAGCCAGGGATATTATCAGGTCCCATGGAAGCTGTATTCTTTTCTTTGGACAGTGCAGTTTTTACCTGTGGAGAGAAATTGACAGAAGTAAGGAAGTGATAAAAGGAGAAGAGTAAGGAGGTGTAAGGTATGAACAGGTGTTTGTTCACACTTAGGGATGCAGTTTATCCTAGTGTTGAGCAAGAACAGAGCCAGCTTTTGGCTAGGAAGTCCTTCCAGAATGGTTTTAAAGGACAGGAGGGAGGGTACTGACCTGATGGACACAGGCAAGAAGTTTCTTGTGACATAGGCAAACGTATATTTATATAAAGCATAAAACTTACATTTTATATAAAAGTTATCAAACCATATTAACAACTGCACATTTACAAATGTTATACATCACCTATATTGTTATATATCAGATAATCACACCAACATTACAAAAATTGTTAATTTCCTGCCTTCTCTTAAACTCGTTCCTCCAAAATATTTTTACTGAATGTTTTGTTCCCACCATTTTCATTTTTCTATGTAATTTACTCCTGCCATTTTCTAAAGATTTCAATTCCAGTTCTTTTCTCTGTTACAATATATACTAGTTCATGTATAGCGTCTACTGTCTAGACAATTCAGATCTTGTATCTCATCTCAAAAAATAATTTCCTTAGTTACACGCATTTGCTCATCCAGTATTCCTGACAGAGTACTCTGAAGGGAATTTTTTATGCTCCCAGGTACCTCTTTCTTCCCCATCACACCACCATTTACCATCTACCTGAGGTAAAATTTGCTGTGGTTTGTTCGGGGTGTTAAAGTATCTATGCAAACACTTCCAGGCAAAATCCAAAATCTTCCAGATTGTGTTACATATATGGAAGCCATACATATGTCCTCCCATTGTTTCTTTATGAAGTGCACATCTAATCTCTCTTCCCTATCTTTTCTGACATCTTCTGACTGATTCCTATAGTCATTATGCAATATGTCATATGCCCTACGAATTATTCCCTTATTGACAGCAACTTCTGTTCTAGATTCATTTAAGAACTCATCCATTGCAGGTCTTTCATTTAGGATTCCCCTATCCCTTTCTCTTTGTCTATACTATATAGGGAAGGCAATCACTAGCCTGCAATCCAAATGTCTTCTTGACCTCTTCCCATTCTGTTACCTTTCCCTCTCTAATTATTTGTTCACAATACCTTGGTTCCTTTGCCAGTTTTCTCCAGTAAATTCCAGCCCCCTCTTGCCTGTTCTCTGTACCCCTGATTGCAGTCATCCCTATTGGCAGAATCTCCTTCTCCATTCTAGTTTTGGCTTCATTCTTGGTATGCCTTCTGCTACTTTATGAATACAACATTATGGATGACTGTTGTTATTCTCCTTATGGAGCTGCACCAAAAATCCCACTCCTTCCTTATTCCGTGAATTATCCCCTGCTTTATCATCATTCCTTACCACTTTGAACTGTAGCTTTATGCTTATGCTATGTTTAAGAGCTTTAATTGTGTAGCTCTAAAATATCACTTCAAATCAGGTAATCCTAAACCTCCTTGTTCTGTTGAGAATCAACTTATCATGTTTGACTCTTGCCCTCTTCCCTTTCCCAATAAAATCCTTCGACTCTTTATTAATTACTGTCAACCACTTCTCCTCTGGTTGATAAAAAATATGCCTGACCTGTGTATAAAAACTAAAGGGGCTAAAAACATTTTACTGCTTGAATCTTGCTATCCATATCCATAGTCAAGAACTTCTGTTTATATTATCATTTGTTTAGTCTCTTCCCACATATTCTTAGGCCATAATGAAATATTTTTTAATCTATACTCCTAAATAGTGCATTTTATCATGTCCCCATAAAGATGGGTATTGCTCAACCAATTCATGTGTGGGTATATAGTTATAGCCTTTGTTTTAGCTTCATTAATTTTATATTGTGAAAACCCCCAGAACTTTCTCAGAATGTTCCACAACAGTGAAATGTCCTTTTCTGGTTCCATCAGGTACAAAATAATATCATCTGCAAATAAAGCCAACTTTTCTTGAGCACCATAGCAATTATATCCTTGAATTTCTGAATCCTTTAATTTCTTTGCTAATGGTTCTAAATATAGTGCAAATAATAAAGGATAAAGATGACACCCCTGCCTCGTTCCTCAGTTCAGACATAGCTCATCAGAGAGGAACCCTTCCACTTTGATTTTTGCCTCCAATCCCTCATATACCCTTTTAATTAACCTTATTATTATATCAGGAAATGCAAATACTTCCATTGTCTTGCCCATAAAATCCTAACTTACTCAGTGCTTTCTCCGCATGAAGACCCACCAATAATAGCATCATTTTCTTACATCCTGCTTCCCTCTGGATCATCATTGTTCTATTAGTGTTGTCAAATGTTTACCTTCCCTCCACAAAACCACAATAGTTCATATCTATTAATTTTGCCATCACCTTTGTCATTCTTTAAGTCATTATAGACATAAACACTTTATAAAATATAATCATGGTTTAAAATTGAAATGGGCCTTTATGAAGCTGGATCTGATGGGTCTTTACCATCTTTAGATATTACAGCCACCACATTTTCCAGGATGTTGGTGCCTCCCTTCCTTTTAACATACTGTTAAATAAAACATTCCAGATCTTTATCACTTTCTTCCCTCCTAGCTTCCAAACTTCCACTGGAATACCATCCATTTCTGAAGAATTTTCCGTAGTTTAGTTATGCATAACTATTTTTATCTCATCTCCTCTTCTCTTAACTGTTAGTTGTTGAACCTTATATAGCTCTATTAAGTCTTTCACAAATATTTACATTTATGTTTTTTCTTGATTTCCCTATTTCTCTGCTTTATAAAAATGTTAATAAAATTTCCAAAATATCTCTAATACATCTACAGAATCTCTGGTTATATTTGTTGTTATAGTCTGCCTAAGTTTGGCAACAGCCCTTTCTATGTTCTGTTGCCTATGTCGCTGTGTCAAAAGTTTTTATGCTCTGGAGTTATTATCAAAAAGCTATTGTTTAATAGCAATTTTTCTAAACTCATGCATATTATATAGGTACTCCATTATTTTCTCTTCAGTACTCTACAACTGCGCTTCTTCTTGTTCTGCGAGATTACCTTTATTTTGTAATACTTTAACCTTTGTCAGCCCCTCTAAATAATTCTTATCAATTCTTAACCCAATCTCTTTTTATTTTATTATACCCTATTTTTAAACTCTGATTTCATTTTACCCCACTCAGTAGCTATAACTTCTGGAGTACTATCTCCCATAATAACTCCCAGATAATTTATACTACCTATTCCTTAAATGTGGCTCTTTTTTAACAGGTAGGTGGGCAAGTGCCAGTGTCTCATCTTTACTTCATTACCTTGCATTTTTTATTTTTATCTTCATAATTATTGGCACATGATCTGAAATAGTTATTGGATGTGTGTCAAAGTTCTCAATTAAAAGGACATATTCCTGTGAAATGTAATTTCTGCCTAGTTTACCCCAGTTATTGCACAGTGATGAATAATATGTAAATTCTCTCCAGGGTCTTTCTACTGAAATCATATCTTTCATACCAAATATTTTCATAAATGTCTTCAGAAATCTACCTTCTTTTGTTATATTTTCCTTCTAGGCCACCAGATACATCCTCATTGTTGCAAATCAAATTCCAGTCCCCACCTATGAGTAATATTCCCTGATGAAAGCTAATTATGTCTCCCCATTTTTTTAAGCTTCATAGTCTAATCCTTGTCCCTTACAGTAGTGACTTACTGCTACAAAACTTCCATTATCATCTTTTTTTCCCTCTTCAGCCACTGCTGGAGCTCCTCTAGCAATTAATATAAGTACTCCTATTCTCTTTTGTCTCTGATGTTATGCAGACTATCCATCCTGAAAAATCCTCTCTTTATCAAACTCACATGCTCGGTTATTTCCAAATGTGTCTCCTGTGGCATTGCTATTTGTACTCTGCATTTCTTAATATAATTAAGTATTATTTCCTTGTTGTCTATACCTGGGAGACCATTTAATTCCAATACAATATAGAAAGTGCTGCCATTATGGTAAGAGTTCATTATTCCCACCAATTCTATATGGCAGCTTTTTTAACGTCTATTTCCAGCTTTTGATATACATGCACCCATTAATGTTTGGTAGGTTAATCTTTTATACATGTTTTATTATCATCAACATTGGAACCTATGCCACATTTTGCAAGACCTTTTGTTTTAATAAATACCCTCAAACAAAAAAAAACAAACACTTCCCTAGAACACCCCATAACCTGTTAACGTAATACAAACACACATAATTATTTACATCTTTAAACAATGAAGTTTAACCCTCCTAACAGAACCATTTTGCCAGACAGACAGCTGCTAATAAAGGCCCTAATTAACCTGAAATTCAGGTTATCCATGCTAAGACATGCAGCTATCCATTTTGTCAAGGTCACTCTAACACCTAGTTATTTTAATTTATTGACCACTGTTTTATGTATGACCCTATCAAAGCTGAAGAAATGTCTACATGAATTATATCACAGCACACTTTTCATCAATAGTTGTTCTTGTATTATTATTATTATTATTACTAATATAGAATATCATGTAACAGGTAGTTATAGATTTATATTCAACACATGCATGCTGATATATGGTTTCAAGTCCCAACCTTTTTAATTCTGACAATAAGTTATCAAAATAACAAATAACATTCATTATTTTTCTATAGCAAGAAAGCAGACTAATGGGTCTGTATGACTATTGGTTTGTCCAATTCCCATTTCCCTTAAAGATAAATTTAACAAATGCATGTCTCCATAATTAAATTACCTAGCGGACAGTAAATGCAGTGGTGCTGTAAGTTCCTTTGCATAAGGTGCGGTAAAATAAGTATACAATCTTTTTTTTTTTTAATACATTTTAGAATTCACATACAGTTTATCTATTAGTATATACTTACTCCTATATCTTATAACATCTATAAAATGGTTTCATGTTATGTTCAATATGTTTATATATTCTTGATATTGTCTTACACTTGGCTTAATCTGTCTGGTTTATTTCATTGTTCTAAGTTATGGTTCAACCTCATTTCCATTTCTTATATATTTTATCTTTCATCTTAATTAATTACCTTGTTCTAACAGATATATATTTCCTGACCTTGTTTGTGCAGATCCTGATGTTCAACGTTTGTATTGTTATTTTTTTTGCATTTAAACAATTCTCTTTCAAAACTTGCCACATTATTTCTGCTGACTTTCCACTCATTGCATTACTCCCTACTCATTTTGCACAGTGACTGTTTTGCTTCCATATATTCTGTTATTAATCTTCAATCTGTTGTCACAACATAGCAATCATCTACTTAGGACCCCACACAATATCCAGTATGTTCTGTTCCCTGGCAGGTCTGTTTACAATCTGTAATAATTGCTCCTGTACATACATGGTAAATAATTTGCTTATTTATGTTGTAGAATCAATATTACTCCAGTCTGTCTCTGGTAAATTCAGGTCCCTAACATTTACCATTTTTGTAAATATATGTACATAAGATTTTGAAAATATACCATATGTATATTGTCTTCCTCTTCTTTTGGCTTTTCCCGGTTAGGGGTCACCACAGCGGATCACCTGTCCACTCATGATTGGCAGTGGAGTTTTTACGGTGTCGAGTTGCCAGCCCGGCGCCCAACCTTCCACAGAAGGCACACACATGCAAGCACTCATGCCTAGGGCCAATTTAGAGTGCCCAATCCACCTACAGCATGTCTTTGGGATGTGGGAGGAAACCGGAGCACCCAGAGAAAACCCACGCGACCACAGGGAGGACATGCAGACTCCAGACAGAAGGCACCCCAGCCGAGGATCGAACCAGATAACCTCTTGCTTTGAGGCAGTAATGCTAACCGCTGCACCACCGCGGCTGCCCATCGTACGTATATTGTCTATGCATGTTAATACTGGAGCTTTTTTCCCCCCTGGGTCTCCGCTGAAAAAAGGGTATCAATCCCAGTCAGACTTTCCCAGTCAACAAAGATAAAAAAATACATTTTTACTTTCCTGTTTCTCATGCAGGGAGTGTATCAATTCATTTAGGTCATCAGCACTTGATTTTGGTGGTCTATACACTTCAACAATCATAATCTGTTCCAGGTTTGTATTTATTGTCATTGTTCTCTGGTTACATTTTGTTCCTTCTCAGTAGAACACTGGAAGCAGAGACTACCTGAATTACTGTGCCTTGCAAGGTCTCAGGGTTTGTGACTAAAGGAGTTTCTTCGACAATGGTGGAGAGAACAGTAGTGTTTCCTACCACAGTCCAGTGTGTCAGTGGATGTCTCCTTTTTTTTTTTTTTTTTTTTGTATACTGCATCATCTCTGACTGGCTCCTATTTCAATGTGTCTGCCACAGCACATATCACAGAGCCCTCTCTGTGTTCAGTATCAGTGGTAACAGAAGATATACAGCGCACAACTGATGTCTCCACCACTGAAATAAAAATTATTTTATACAGATGAGTTATCTATGCACGTAGGAAATGTAGACTGCCAAATATCTTAGAGTAAAAAAGTATTTCAAACCAAGGTAAATAAGATATACATGCCTCTCTTCCGTAGTGGAATATTGCACCTGCGAAAAACCTGCAAATATAAATTCTCATCCAGCTACAGCTACATTAGAATTATTTCATATAATAATTGAAATATACACATTTCATATACTTGAAGTTCTACAATCCATCAGACCAGCATGGGCTAGACTATCATCTGGGGAAATGCATATAAATATGTTTCAATAATGGAAACATCCTCATAGAGGTGCAGTATATAGTACATAGGTAACTGCATACGTGTATGTGTTAGGGGACCAACATTTATGCCACCACCACCAGGGGGCCTACAGGTAAGGACCATGGCCACTTAGTGACACCAGATCCCTGATATAAACCAGCAGCTAGCATCTCGCTCTATCCCCATTCACACGTGCCATGCCTATGCATGTCTTTACTTTGTGTAATATTACAACTGTATATAAAGACAAAATATAGGATTGACATACCCAAATGCTAATCACTGACATCTCTGTACACACAGCACACATTAGTGTGTGTCCTGTGTATACTGTGCCACAAGTGTGCACTGATGTTAGGTACATACAACTGGGACAAAAACACATTTGGTGTACTTATCTAGAGCTTTCTTTATACTCTGGATATACAGGCTAGGTCACATATGAATGGCATTTTACATGACCATTTTCACATGGCTATATTCTTTTACACATGCACACTCATTCACCATGTTCTCACCAGCCTCCAGTTTGACTTCCAAGCTGTCCTCAATACACATGCAGAAAACCCCTAGCTATTGTACAACTGGGGCTTGATGGCTTAACTCTAAAATGAATCCAAGCCTGTGATATATGTATCTCACATAATGTTCAGTATGTCATTATCATATCCTTAAAAGCTGATGATTTTCCCTAATATCTGGAAATGAACTCCAGTTATTCTGGAATCAAAACAAGAATGTACAGATAAGGTGAGGTCCCACCATCCTAGTTCTCTTGTATTACCATTTTCTAACGTCTTGCAAAGGAGTACATCATCTCAGCTATAAAATGAATTCAGTAAGTATGGCTTACTGAGTAAATGCCAACATTGTTTTAAAAAGATCATAGTATTTTAACTTCTCCTGATACATTTGTTCAAAAAATGTCTATACAACATCACAGTGGATATCTCTACTGACTTGTCTTTGACACTGTAGTTCACCACAAATTCCTCTTAAAACTTTTGTATGGGTTATCTATTCTGCAATTCATTGTTTCCAAACTTGCTTACCAAACTGCTCTTTTAGAGTTAAAATAAAAGACACTTTTTTTCTCTAACTGCAAAATTAGAAAGCTCCATACCAAGTCCATTATTATTTGTCACTATCTTCAATTTCTTTGCACTTCTTAATGCAGGACATGTGTCGTTTTTACACAGGTAATATGATTTGGATCATGGATAAATCAGGTGTCTCTGTACTTCGCTAACATGCTTCTAGGAGAAAATCAGTGTTCAGTTCAGTTCTATGGGCTTTATATTTACCTTCCTTCTGTTTAACAACTTTGGGCAGTACCGTCGCATCAAGGAGGCTGCCTCACCATGGTAAACAGACTCAAATTTCTTAATTTCTGTTTCTACTCACATTTAGCTTTTACCCATGCTTGCATGTAAAACAACAGAAAAAGTAAAAAGACAGCTTATGTTTTTGTTTCACAGTTTTTCACTTATTAACACTGAAAGCTATGAGGAAGTTAAGAAAAGGTGTTTACTTCCCATTTAGGAGTATGGCTTGCCTCTCATTTCAGCTGGATCCTTCTGAAATCACTGTGACTTAAAAATAGCTAAACAAGATTTGGTGCTTTCTGGTTGGTACAGTTTCCATAGATTGAACACCATTATGGTACTATATTTAAAGCAAGCATACAACTACCCATTATGCATTGGGTAGTCCTACCTTCCCCACTCTGGTCTTTAATATATTATACAGAATCATTATTCTACCGTAATACCCTAAAATACCAAATAAGCTCTAAGCCATACACTCATACTTAGAAATTCTTCTAATGCTATTCTTGACTTAGACCCACTGCTTACATGATTGTTGTACTACTGGTTTCTTCTTCTGGGTCCCAAATTTAAGGCATTCTCTTTAACTACATATTAAAACTAGTCCATCAAGTCACTATCAAAACCAGACTATTTGTAACTGTAATAAATACATCTTCTTTACATAACAGTTTGATGTTCCAAAGCATTTTTGTGTAGGATCAGCCTGCGTCAGCTGTTACTGGCTCTACAGCAGCAAAACTTGGTACTAAGTTTCTGCTTTTGTACTTATTAATTCCTGTTGTTCCATACTGTTAAAACTATTTTTTGGTTTTACTTTAACAGGTCATATATGAAAGAAAGCTTTTGGATCCAGCCTACCTATCTTAAGTAAATAGTGTTTATTTCATGGTTTATATGGTGTATGCTAATTCGTTCATATCTGCATGTCTCTGTCCTATCACACTGCTTTATTCTGCACCAGTGTAAGTCAGCATTTGAGACTGAAAAATTATTTTCATTTTGAAAAGAGCTCTGTTACAGAAACAATTCCAAAACCATGCCTTAAAAATAACAGTATATTAGACCCATACCTATAGACAGTTTATCAGTTTGCAGAAACTCATGACACTGAATAATTTACAAAGGTGTCCTAAACAACTCCAACCTCAAAAGCCTATAAAATATTCCTGGAGCTCTTACACTCCTTGTGGCTATTAACTAGCTCAAAACAAACCCTATCAAGCATTCAAATATTAAAGAGTAAAGGCTAAAATGCCCTCTCTACTACAATCCTCAAATGTTCTTACCCTCCCAGTACTTGTCTTCCTCTCCTGTTCTTTTTACCCTTCAAGGATGGCCTGATGAGCCTCTGAAAAGTACGTACTTGTTTTACAATTAAATTTGTTTTTATTCTATAGCATTGGCTCTGGCCAAACTCCCCCATTATAAACGTTCTCCCCATATCCTCTTATGTAGCCCATCCCGTTATCCTGTCACCACTCATTCTTCTGTCACATACATCTTTCTGTCCAGACTTTCCACTCCTTGTGGACCAAATGTGCCTGTCTTCTGGCACGCTTCTCCAGTCAACAGATGACAACCTGCTGGTAATGCTGATGCATGAGATGGGGAAAGCAGTTCTGGAGGCTGACAGGCTTTGTCATTTCTAAATAACAGGCACAAAGTCACAATCAAGACTCTGAGATAAATCTATTCAGATGACAAGGAGTAAAGGCTAGCATTTTTCAGTATTTTCTATGAGCTCTAGGTGTGTGTTGCTGAGTTATATTTTGAATACACTTTCTGATGAAGGTTGGCCTTTACACTTTCTCTTCCTAACTAAAATCAGAAGGCATTTACACGACTACAGGAGAGCTATTCCAAGTATAGATGAGTGAAATATTATTCAGCACAACTAAATGGATTAAAACGCAACAGGGAGCTGGGAGGGTGGCCTAATAGTTAAGGTGTTTGCCTTACAAACACAAGGTGCAGGGTTTGAGTCTCACAAGGGATAATTTGCTAGGCTTACAATGGCTCGCAAGAGCAGTTAGCTTAGTATGAATCTATGACACTATAAAGTGCAACTATTCAGACTGAGATGAGACTTTCAGAAATAATTCTTGTGAAAACTGTATTTTTTATATATATATATAGGAGCGCCCCAAAATCCTGAGACCAAAATCTTGAAAGTTTGAAAGTTCAGAATACTGAAAACTCAAAATACTGAATCTCATAATACTGAAAACACACAGTATAACAACACTTGCTATAGTACAGTACAGTACAATATATATATATATATATATATATATATATATATATATATATATAAATCTTTTTTTTTTTTTGTCTTTTAACATGTCTTTGCCCCAGATTGCCTGGAAGAGACTTCATTATTACAGTTTCGGAAAGGCTATCACAAAAGCAGCTCAGTGAGGTTTCGTGTCCCCCAACTGCCAGAAGTACACATGGTATCACAGCTTCTGTTTCCACCAGCTAAGACTCTTAGCAGCAAGCTCACAGAAATAATGTTGCAAAACCTCTACAACCTATGCTTATCAACCCCCCCCCCCAGCAAATGGCTCATTGCCAGGAATGCTGTGATATCATCTTGCATAGCAGCTGGACATTACTTCCCCCTGTCCAAGTTGAATATCTGGGGCAAAGAAGAAAAGAAATTAATGGCTAGCCACATAGTCACAAGATTCCCATCACACTTTGCATACTTCGTGTAACTACATCTGTTCCTGGCATCAGTAATAATCCTCAGTGATAGGAAAAACATTGCCTCTGATGGTGGGGACCTCAAAAACAGATTCTTTCAAAGCCTGGGAGATACAAAAATTAATGCCACTGTAAACATTTTTTGTAGCTTAATCTAAATTAGACTATATGAGGGGCATTCTTCTATTACTAAAAGCAGTAGAAGTAAGGGCTCTACCCAAATGAAATGTCAACCCACAACACGGTGCAAAAACACCATTACAAAATGTTCATGTCCAGGTGATGCCATAGAAATGGGTCTTGCTGTTTACCATATGCAGCATCACAGCTGATGGAGACAGACAGGAGGTTTAGCAATACTTAAAAAGTATTAGTTTTGCTGTGTGGGATAAAATACTTCTAAAAGCAATACACTTCTCATTTTACAAAGTTTGTCTGACAGCTGGCAAACATAATTATGCTTTGATAAGCTTTTACTACTGTTAAATATTTCATGACTGCAAGAGACAGACTCATAAATTATGCTTGGTCTCAAGCTAATGGCCAATAATTCAGTCTGTTCAGAGATGCTTGAACATTACTGTATTTCTTGAACTGCTTTCCAATAAATAAGAAAAAAGACCAAATCTGATAGCCACATACTACAAGCATAGACGTAATATACTCATAATATGTATGTAAGGCATAAATAAACTTTACAGAAACTCTGATTATTTATTTAAGTCACTGCAACATTGTATATAAACTATGTATTTCAAAGTGGCTGGCCCAAAGTATCTCATTTATTATTTGCATGGCTTGAGTTTTATTACTTTACGATTAACAGGAAAGTGGATTAGTTACTGAATCATTGTCAGACAGTTCAGATAATTTCCTCACTAGCTAAGACTTTTTTTTTGTGACAAATCTAAAGTATAAATAAATGCTGATAACTTTCTAAAGGTCTGACACGGAAGAAAATTACTTTTCTTTCCAGCTTCACACAAATAATTACACCTGTTTGCAGTATTTTAATCCTTTATTATTATGGTAAATAATCATTTTTGCAAGTTATCATATACATGATTTACAAAGGTTATTTCATCAAGACCATTTCAGTGAATTTGATTTTGTTAAATGACAAAAAATAATGAATGAAAGACTAGTTGGTCAAAAGCACTTGTGAAGTATCTGCAGAAGTAAATTTATTTTTATACGACCCCCCATTAATATTGAAAAACATGCACGCTAATTGGTCAGCGTGCACGTTGTAAATCAGTTATAGTAATGGAAAAAAGGTCCGGTCGCCTGGACTTTTTCCATTACTATAACTCTTTTTTTAAGCAACGGAGAACGCAAGATCTCCGTTGCTTCATACGGTCTTCGTTGCTTTTTTTAAAGCTGTCTCGCTATGTCAAACTCCTTTAACATAGCGAGACAGTTTGTAAAAAGCAACGGAGATCTTGCTGGATGTCCTTGTTTCCTCTTACCTTCTTCCTGTCTGTCTCAAATCTTCCTCACCAGATTGTGTTCTACTTTCCTGCACATGTGCCTGAACTACCATAAGCTGTTCTTTTTGACCTTCTCTGCAACTGGTGCTACTTTGGCTTCTGACGTCCTCATTTCTTCATCTGTCCCACAGTGTGCATCTAACCACCAATCTCACGCACTTCTTCTTCATCACCTCTAGCTTCCTCAACCGCTCTGCCTTTACTGTCCAGGTTTCTGTACCATACAGTAGTACTGGTCACACTACTGTTTTGTACAACTTATTCTTCAGCTTGTTTGGCATTCTTCTGTCATAAACTACAGCTGGCACTCTGTGCCTGTTGGCTGCACACACTCTGATTCTAGCTTTGACCTCCACATTCTGATTTCCCTTCTCAACCACCCCTCCCAGATGCCTGAAGCTGTTAACGTGTTCCTCTGTTTTCCCTTCTATCTCATTTCTCCGCTTCTTTCAATTTCCCCCGTTTGCTGCCTTACAACTGTACTCAGTTTCATCCCATATTCCGTCAGTTTTGCATTCCATTCTCCTATCCTTTGCTGAAGTTCTTGCTTAGAGTCTGTTTGTAATGGTACATTGTCTGCATAGAGCAACTTTGTTGATCTGTCCCATCTGACCTGTTTGATAGTGTAGTCTATCACCAGTATGAACAGCAGTGGGCTCAGAGCTGAACTCTGATGCATACCCACACCCACTGGGAACCCCTCTGTGAGACTGAACACTGTACTTGAGCCATTAGGTCCATGTAGACAGCCTGCACTAATTCTTCCAATGTTTCTGGGACTCTCAATCATCACCGATCACAGAGCTGCCCAATCAGCTTTCTTGGGACCACCGATCACAGAGCTGCCCAATCAGCTTTCTTGGGACCTTGTCATATGCCTTCTCCACGTCTAGGAATGCCCATATGGAGTTTTTCCTTATCTCTAGCTACTTCTCAACTATCTGCCTCACTGCATACATTGGGTTGGTTGTGCTGCATCCCAATCTGAATTTGAACTGCTCATCTCCCATCTTACTTTCTACTGCTCTGTATAGTCATCAATCACCCTCTCCAGGACTTTCATGCATTGTGACAGGAGTTTGATACCTTTACACTGCCCACAGTTGTGAATGTCCCCTTTGTTCTTGGTCACTGGACACTAATAGTATGCTTATTCTCCAGTCATCTGGGATATGCCTTTCTCTCCATACTGCTATGAGTACTCTAAGGAGACATTTCTTCCCAATCTCAAGCAACATCTTTATCATATCTTATGTGAGCTCATTTGAGTCTGCTGCTTTCCCTGACTTAATTTTCCTTAGTGCTGTTCTTACTTCTTCCAAGGTGGGCTCATCTTCTTCTTTCATCACAGGCTGTGTCTGGGGCAGCACAGGTTCTGTGGGGTTTCTTCATTCAGACACTGCTGGAAGTACTCCATCCATCTGCCTTTGTCCTGAGAACTATCGAGTAGGTTGTGGCTGGCATCCCTTAAGAAAGGTGACTATCTTCTTTATCATTCTGGTTTTGCCCTGCAACTTGATAAGAGTTTCTTTGTGCCATCTACTGAGTCACTTTCCAGTAGCTGGTAGAGTGCTTGTGATGTCTTGTTCTTTGGTATTGTAATTCCTCTCTTAGCCTCTTTGTTAGGCAACCAGTACTTTTCTATCTTCCACTTTTTCTTGTACTTTCTTTCTTTTGATGATTTCCTGGACGTCTACATTCCTCCACTAGCTTTCCTTATGTACCTTATTTCCACACCTGGCTAGGCCACATATCTGTTCTAGAGTCCTCACACATGCTGTTTTGAGGTGCTGCCATTCTTCTTGAACTCCACTTATTTCATCTTCTATATCCTGTTCTGTCAGTCCCAATATGTGCATTCAGGTTATTGTTTTATCTAGTAGGTTATGCAGCTGCTGCCTGAATGCTCTCTTTTTTCCTTGCTGTCACAACCCTCCTGTGGGGCATAGCCTAGCCTGAGATTATTAATAATGCCCGATCCTTACATGGGAGTCTAACAGCCATGAGTATGTCACTAATTCTGATGATATCCTTCACTGTCTTCTGAAGCCTAATCGAAATTCCCACACTATTTCTAGTCTGTCCTCCCCCTGAGTAGTAAACTCTGGATCTCAAGACAAGTGGCTTTGTTTCCCTCCTCTTCCATTTTGCCTCCTGGAGTCATATGATATTCAGCCTCCTCCTTACCATCATGACATCCTCTTCCAAACGGTCTGTGAACCTGCACTAAATGTAACAACTCTTAGTTCATGCTTGGCAGGTTGACTGGTTTTATGCTCAGCTTTCAATCAACAGACCTATCCCAGGTAACCCAAACCAGGCAACTGGACACCAGCCGACCAGTAGCTTATTGGCCAAGGGTTGCTGGGCTTTATGGTGGGCATTCACTGGCACTGCACACCACCGCTGTTCTGTTTTAAACCTTTGCGAGGTATTTCAGTTGCATTTTTTTCCCTTATCGGTACTCTTGTGTAAGTGAGGCCCTCACCTGCAGCTACTGTATTGATTTCCAACCCTACTCACACCTATAGTACTCTCGTCAGATAGCACCCACTCTACTATCACTGACCTCTCTTCCACAGATTCTGATTACCATGGAAGGACAATTTCCTATGGTTTCTCTTGCTAGTCTGGTTGATATGGGCATCCTGAGACAGTGTAGCAACTGCCTTATGTACACAGACAACCCTCTACTACTACTACCACACAGGAACACAATATGTGAGAGATGCAATTACATTAAGAACCTAGAATCCTTGCCGTCTCAGTCACAGGCCAGTACATCTGGCACTGAGAAGGTTGTCTGCACAAACACTATGAACACCACACCTCTAACACCAACCACATCTGTAAACACACTCCTACATATGCGGTGTTCTCAACAAAAACATACCTAAACAAAAGAGACCTCTGAAGAAAAACACACATGCACATCACAATCCATGGCACCAAGCATCACATATAGTACACACATCTGTGTTTCACAGCCTCTAACGCCTAGCCACAAACCCAACATACTAGTCATAGGAGACTATTGTGAGGCAAACAGATGTGCCCTTCACCAGGCTAGACAAGGAGAAAGTCACAGGAAGTTGCTTGTCAGGTGCTAGAATCCACCATGTCATGCACACACTCAGGTCTCTTAACAACAGATACTGTTATGACTCTGTCATAGTCCATGTTGGTGTGAATGACTTGAGATGTACCTCTCTGGACTATATGAAGAGAGACATGATTGAGCTCACTGAATATGGGTCCCAGGCAGGTATGTCCCTAGGCTTAAGCAGCATCCTACCATCACCTACAACGATGCCTCAATACAAACAGAAAATTGCTTGACTTAAACAATTAGCTTAATTTCTATTGTCATTCCAATGGGATCCAGTACCTGACAGCCTGGAAGGGGATGATTGACAGACCACAATGCTCTGTCAGAAATAGCCTTCATCCATCTTCTCTGGGCTTCAGGCTTCTGGCAAAGGCTCTAGCTTATCCCATAGTGTCTGTTTTAGGCAAAGTCATGAGCACAAAATTACCAACATGAAAAATTCTTCTAAATGAAATTTAAAGTTCATGCTGCTAAACGCTAGGAGTCTTAGCATGAAACCGCACTCATTGCAAACATTCCATGCCCTGGAGGATGCTGACAGGTGCAGTCAATGAAACCTGGTTCAAAGCTGTGGGGAGCACCCCAGCCTTACCAGGTTACTCATCCTACCATACTTTCAGACCCCAAATGGAAGGCTACAAAGCCAAAGGAGGTGGAGTTTCAATATTTATCAAAGATGCACACACCTCTAGGCTGGTCAAACGGTACAATGTACAGGAGGCACTCCAAGTGCAATTAACTGTTGACAAAACACCTATTCAAATCATAGCTAGCTACAGACCCCCAACCATGACTCAAGACACCCACTCCACCTGTCTGGACTTACTTGAATCCATCAAGATTCAACCCTCTACCCTATTCCTGGGTGACTTTAACTACCCAACCATAGAATAGAAGACCTATTCTAGCCCACATATGAACACCCAGAGATTTCTCGACTTTGTCAATGCCAATGCATTGGATCAGCTGGTTGACACCCCTACAAGAGGTGAAAATATCCTGGACCTGGTCCTAACTAACATCAGTAGCCGCTGTAGCAGTCCTACAGTGTCATCCTCCTTGGTAAGATCTGACCATAAAGCGATCACTTTCATACCTCTCAACCTGGAAACATCAAAAATCTGGACAAGGCCCATGAAAAATAGGTACAAATCTGTACGCTGATTAACATAAAATTTGCATACATAATTATGTAACCCTGCCCATTCCAATGGAATTGTGGGATACCAACTTTCAAATGCAAACTGAAGAACAGGCAACCAAAATTTGGAACCAGAGTCTCCCTGCAGCCATTCCAATGTCCCATTACCTGTCTATTTTGCCCCATTTACCATAAATACTAATGTGTGCATACTGCTTTACTTCTACAATGATTATTTGGATTTTATTTTTACATTTTATAGCACAATGCACAAACACTAAGACATCTGCTAAACAAAGCTGCTAAGCAAAGCAATACTGTCTCACAATGGAAATAGACTTGACATTAAATCGTCTCTGCCATTGAAACTCGCATTCTTTGAAACAGCATTGAAACCCACACACCACATCCAAAGAAAATGCATCTGATTCTGACCAGTGGTGGATAAAGATTACCTTTGGGCTGTTTTCAAATCATTGGCCCCTTGCACACAAAACAAGAAACATACATGTGTTCTTTGATACACCTTCCCGATTTTATTAAATTATATTCCTTGTATAATACAGCACACTTGTTAGAGAGCGCATTTTAAACTTATTGTTTGAACATTTTTCCAGTAGGCAATGAAACAAAATGAATGAACCAATAATGACAAAACTGCCCATTTCAGAACATGTCCATCATAAAAAAGTCTACTTCCACACCCATGCAATATAGAATGACAGTAGTGTAAGCCATAGGCATCTTGCACATCTTCGCACACGCATTTTCAATTTCATTTTTTTTTTCTTTGGGGGGGGGGGGCATTTTGGAAAGTTGCTAGAATAAAATGTTGTGTTACCACAATGCATTTCACTGCCAAGTCTTCAACACAGGACCCTGTGCACTACAGTCAGAGCAACATACCACTATGCCAAATCAGCAGTTTCCTGAAAGATAGGAAGACTGAAACTTAAATGGCTATCATTTTAGTGAATTCAGTTCTCACTTCTTCTCACCATAGCTCTAGCTAGTCTCAACCTCTTAGCACAAAAAACCAGGACAAAGCCAATAATGGGAGAATACAGCCCCAAAATACGAACAAATTTCAAATACTGATCTTATAAACTTAGAAAATTGCTAGAATAAAAGGTTTTGTGTTACCATTTAGTTTCTGAAGAATATGAAGTCTGAAATTCAAAGATGCAATCTTTTAGTGAATTCAATCCTTCAGTGATTTGCCACAATCCTGAAAACCACAGATTTTATGAGGAACAGATCAAAAATATTTGCCACAGTCCTGAAAACCACAGATTTTATGAGGAACAGATCAAAAATATGAGGCTTTAATTCACACACAAACACACACACAGCTAGCCAAAGAAGAATCCATTTGAATAGCTAAATATAAACATTTGAATAACACCTCTTCATCATAGCTAAATAACCCGCTCACTCAAAAAATCCATTTTGTTTGAATAACAAAGCAAAAGCTAAAATGTTTGACAAACAAAGCGTACACACACCCTCTTCATTCAGAGCTATGTGGTTTCCTACCTGAATGCTGCTGTTAGCTAAAGCCAAAGAAGAATCCATTTGAATAGCTAAATAAAAATGTTTGAATAACAAAGCGCACACACCCTCTTCATTCAGAGCCATGTGGTTTCCTACCTGAAAGCCAAAGAAGAATCCATTTGAATAGCTAAATAAAAATGTTTGAATAACAAAGCGCTCGCTCAAATAATTAGCTCACTCGCACTTGTAGATCACGGGGTAACGTTTGAATAACAGCTCTTCATCACAGCTAAATAACTCGCTCACTCAAAGAATCCATTTTGAATAGCTAAATAAAAGCCAAAACGTTTGAATAACAAAGCGCACATACACCCTTCTTCATTCAGAGCCATGTGGTTTCCTACCTGAATGCTGCTGCTAGCTGAAGCCAAAGAAGAATCCATTTGAATAGCTAAATAAAAAAGTTTGAATAACAAAGCACTCACTCAAAGAAGCCATTTGAATAGCTCACTCGCATTCATAGATCACGGGTAACCACTCGCAAGTCCAGACTAGAGCTGTTTCCAAAGCTAAAATGTTTGAATAATAAAGCGCCCGTTTGAATAACCCACTCGCAGATCACAGGGAATGAAGGCCAGCCGGAAATGTGCATTTGGAGCCCTCAAGCTCAATTCCGACAGGCTGGTAGCCCTGACCGAGCTGACGTTATTGCGCATGTGATAACATCAGCTCAAACTAAAAAATGGGGGAAAATTAAAAATAATATAAAAGTTAAAGTTGGGAAAAAGTCGGAAATGGAGGGGAGTCACTCGGGAATCATGACACCCCATATTTGGACCCCAAAATTCAGTAAAAACCGAGTTATTCAGTACGGTTGGCAGGTATGATCACTTTTGAACTTGCCATCTCCCCTGACACCCCCCCCCCCCCTTGTCAGAGTCAAACAAAAAAACGTTTCCAAAGCTGACTACAATCTCCTCAGAGCATGTATAAGTAGCTTCACAGCCACCATCCCTTCAGTTGGAACTAGCACTAATGTCCTAGCCTACACCTAAAACTTATATGAGCACCTACATGGCTGTATGGACTCAGCAATACTGGACAGGACCAAATCATCTTCCTCAAGGAAGAGTAAACCTGTCTGGTGGACAGCAGCAATAAACAAACTCTATAATTAAAAAGAAAAAAAAATGCTGTCCAGGACCAAGAAGGAACAGGTGCCAAGATGGAAGAAATCTCTCCTTTGTCTGAACAAGCAAATAAGGTCACTGGTAAAATCCTCTAAGCCTAACTTTGAGTCCAAATTGGCCACATCCACTAAGGACAATCACAAGGCCTTCTTCACATATGTCCGTAATCTAAAATGTAACACGCAAATCTGCTCTGAACTGGTGGTCAATAACACCACATACACAAATCCCACAGATATAGCCAACTTGTTGGCAAACAGATTCAGTAAAAATGTCACCCCCTATCCCCCCATCCAACCAGGACATCCCCAGCACCTGCCTCTTCCCCTCATCACCAGGGGGCAAGTCTTTAATGCCCTCTAAAAGGCAAAAATACAGTCTCCATTGGACCTGATGACATCCCTGGCTGTATCCTACATGAACTCAGGCATGAGCCCTCAGCTCCATTAGGCACCCCATTTAACCAGAGCCTGAGCACCAGCTTCATCCCAGCTGAATGGAGGACAGCCACTGTCATCCCTCTACACAAAGGTGGAGCATCCACTGACCCAGGCAATTTTGGGCCCATCAGCCTAACTAGCCTGATTTGCAAGGCCATGGAACACATTATCATGGACCTTATAAACAAGGACATTGGCAACCTCCAAACTCTTGACACCACACAGTTTGGTTTTGTCAAAGGGAGATCATGCCTGTTAAACTTGGTTAACTTCTTCAAAACAGTCATCAAAGCCATGGATGAGGGGAAGATAGTGCACACTGTCTACCTTGACCTAGCCAAAGCCTTTGACACTATTCCCTACTCTGCCATAATAGATGAACTCTCCGAGCTAGGCATCAACCAGTATGTTGCCAGATGGGTAGCTAACTGGCTCACTGATAGAACGCACTCAGTCAAAATAGGGGAAGCCACCTCTAGTAGTAGACCCATAATGAGTAGTGTACCCCAAGGATCGGTCTTGGAGCCTCTACTGTTTGGGATACACTTTTCTGAGGTGCAAGCCAAAACCAGTGGTCTGTGGCTGACCAAGTTTGCAGATGACTGCAAGCTGGGGGCTGTCTTAAATTCCCCTAGTGATGTGAACATCCTCCAAGAGGGCCTTACCCAAACTAATGACTGGTACCAGAAGCACGTCCTCAAACTGAATGCCAAGAAATGCATCATGATCTCCTTTGGGGAAAATGGCATCCCCACTAATTATCACATTAATAACAATGTACTAAGCATGTAATCAGTTGTGAGGGACTTGGGCACCCAGGTTGTTAGCAACCTGACTTTTGGCCACCACATTGCCTCCATTGTACAGAAGGCTTTCTACATGGCCCACCTTATAAATAAGGGTATTTCATCCAGGAACAAGGAGGTCGTACTATCCATGTACTCCTCCCTTATCAGACCCACTATCAAGTACAATGCCCTCTTTGGCATGTACCTGCCAAGCACACACAGCAGCTGGAGAGACCACAGAGGCTCCTGACCAGGAAAATCCAGGGTCTCAACCACCTATCCTATACAGATAGGCTAAAAGCCCTGTCCCTCTACTCAGTCTCGTACAGACTGCTCAGAGGTGACCTGTGTCTACCATACAAGGCCATCTCAGATTGGGACCCTAATGGAGTTGCTGCATATCTGTAAGTCAAACTTCACTCATGCAACCCACATGCAAGGCCTTAACCTGGTCTGTGACATTAATAGAACTTGTTGGCAGGATAGATTTGTGTCCTAAAAACTCCCCCATCTGTGGAATAGAATCCCTCTCCCTGTCAAGCAGAGTACCTCTCTAGCCCTCTTTAACAGGAACCTGGATGACTGGATGGAAAACAGAAAATACACCCCTGGGATCCCACCTGTGTCTCTGCTGGACAGGGTAAACAGGTGCTGACTTTGAGGGAACATGGGGGAAATTCTTGGCTAGGCTTATAAGGGCCTCCGGGCCCATAGCCTACTATCATCCTATGAACCTATTAACCTATACAGGGGCATATATACCCCTCCCACTGCTAGCATGGGTTCCTGGCACAGATTAGAATAGGCTGAGTCCTTGACCCACTTTTTACTAGCAAATACTCATGCCCATTGGACAACATTAGTGAACACGACCAAATCACCTGGAGCCAATTTTATACTACTGAGTGGTTAGCCCTGACAAGAAGCACAGTCAATCCATGTTTTCCTATCATGAGTATGCTGCGTATTACAGCTGATGCCAAAAGTGTTTGGTCTGTATAACTCTTCCTGCTATAGGCACCATCTACAATTTGCGCTGCTGCACACAACTTCATTCTTAGTTGGGTTTGCGGTGGAAACACGCAGCATATTTTTAGGAGGTTGTAGTAACCCCACATAAAGAACATACAAACTCCATACAGACATCTGCTAGAAGTCAGGATCTAACCATGGACCTTGTGCATGGGAGGTGACGACCTTAACCATTATACCAACTGGTCCATAAATAAAAGCTCAGTGCCTACAAGTCCTCAATAAAATCATATTTCAAAAATACCTGGACCTGTCTCTGTAGCTATCTCTGACAGCCTCCAATCCATCTATATTACCTTCTCCCTATATAGTCACATATGACCTTGCTTTGTAGATACAACTACTGTACCCTTAGGTAATCATCTCTTACATCCCTCTCACAGTACTGTACCCTTTACTTAACTCACTCAAGACTAAAATGTCTTTTTTATATATTTCCAGTTCACTCCCATATCTCCTTATGGCATCCAGAACGTTTTGGGTCTGGTCGTAACTTAGAAGCTAATAATAGGCAGTATGACAAGGGCAAGGAGTTATTAACAAAACCACACTAAGATCGTTAGTCTAGAAAGTCCTACAGTGGATAAATTAATCTTTTTTTCTCACTTGCTATTCATATTTTCATAAGTGACAGACCTTCATTTTATCTAGGTGTACGGTATGAAACACCAGTATGGGAGACAGGACAATTAATTGAAAATGCTAGTTTATATCAAACTATACTGGAAATATTGTTAGTTAGTAATTATAAAATGAGCAATATTTCCATGTGCACTTAATGTTTCAAGAAACAAGTGACTTACATTAATACTTTAAGGAACAAATAACTTACAAACTGTTGCATGACACCAGGCGAAACTTTAGATGATATTGAAAAAAACTGTCTTTAATATTTGTACTGTAAGTTGCACATCTTAATAAATATCCAGTATCATTTGCATTGCTAATTATACAATTAGATACTGTATGTTTTCATACTACTGTAAATATCTCAAAAGCACACATTTGTAGAGGAATTTCTTGTTGTCATGTGAAAGTTTATGTCTGGTTAACAAAAATGCTCTGACAATACATATCTGGGTTGTATAGTTTTCAAGATATGAAACTATGCTTGTGAAAGCTTACAAAAATATAATTTGGGATTTCTGTGCATTATAATATATTGTAGTATTTATGAAAAAGACTGAATGCACTGACTATTATTATTGTAAAGAATACTTCCTACTGATAACATTGCTATTTGTACAGTTTTAATAGCTTTTATTGTTCACAAAATATTTACATTTTTTTATCTTATTCTTTTTAATTTTATTTTTAAGAATATAGGTAATTACATATTATAGCAACCACATTCCAAACAGGGAAAAACAGCTCAATTCCAAGTCACCCTCCTGCCGAGATATGTAGCGAACAAAAGGGCCAAAAGAGGGACAGGTTTTAAATATCGCTTTTAGCAGGTTGCTAGAATAACAGTACTTATGTTATTATGCATTTTCTGGAAGAAATAAAGTCTGAAACGCAAATGTATGCCATTATTTAGCAACACCATTCCACAGCGATTTGCCAGAAAAGCACAACTTTTAAGAGGAATAGACCAAAATACAAAGGATAAATCTGGACATTCTGCAAAAATCTAAGACAGTTGAGAGGTATGACAGTGACATTTCAGGCCTATCAGATAATGTTTCTGCCGTCAAAGTAATTGCAGTGTTACTGGTCTGTGCTTCCCCCTGTGATGTTAAGAACGACATCAGACAGTCCCGATTATTAGCTAAAGTAAAACCATCCCATTTAGTTTTCTCTTTCCCTAATGATGTTTTACTGTTGAAATGTTTTATTTGAAGGATGCTTCATGCTTCCTTCAGTTTTGCTGTATTTATAGTGTTTATTGTGGATGCGCAAGCAGCATTTGTACCTGTACATTAAGCAGCAGAAACTGAAACATAAATTTCGGTCTAGTTCCACTTTAGTAATGTCTGTGTACTTAACGTAAACATTATAAAGACAGCAAAACTGAAGGAAACGTGAAGCATCCTTCAAATAAAATTTTGTTTCAACACTAAAACATCATTAAAGAGAGAAAAAACTAAACTGCTTGGAAATGAGCCATTTGTCCTGTTCAGAAAAAAGACAGAAACAAAACTGGCAGGGGAAGTGCTAATATAAAAAGAGGGAGGCCACAAAGTATGTACACAGACAGACGGAGGGAGGACAAATGGCAATGGGGAGGACTGAACAAACTTGAGAAAAGAGCAACACACAAGGAAGATGAACACAATGATGGCAGACAGGGTGGGGTAGGGACCACTTACCAAAAAGCACAGTGATGAACTGAACTAAGTCAGTCATGTCCATGAATGTCTTCATGGCCAGACCTAGCCACTGCAGGCTAAGTCTGGGTCATTTAGCTGTGCAGCTCTGCAAGCCACATGAGGATGCTTTCCAGAATGCCAGTCTGGTTGTCCAGCTGTTGGTCAATTAGAGTCCTCATTAGCCCTTCCACCTCAGTGAATGGCCTAATGTTATCTCCTGGTGACACTTTCTGATAAGGAGCCTACACCTCCAATGAAAATGCAACAACAGAGTCCAACAGTGAGCCCCTCTAGGTCACCTCCCATAGGATGGCCCCATCATCATTCTGTAAACAGGCCAGCTTGGAGACTGCTGGGGACCCAGCATGTGGTGTCAAGGCAGGTGACAGTGCCATATCACATTCAGCTCCACTGCCAGTACTGCACAAAAACTGTGAGCTGGGACACAGGATCTGAACTGACTAGACATAGTAAAGCCTTATTAAGTTTAATTCTGGTGGCTTCCCAAAAGCAATTACTAGCAAATGAAAATCGAAGTCTAAACTAACTACATTTGAAGTAATGAATATTGTAAAAGAGATAAAAGAACAGGATGAGGGAACTTTAGAAAAGGGAAGGAGTAAATTACAAAGAAATACATGGAATTTGTGGGAATAATACATGCAGAATTATGTTCAGGAATGAAGTTTAAGGGAAGGCAGGAATTGAGCAATTTATGTAATGTTGGACTGATGACAGTTACAAAGAAAACATATGAGATGCATAATGTATGCAAATGGAAAATGTTTAATATGGTTTATTTTCTCTTCTATTAATGTTATGTGTGCCTGTGTCTTGAGTATTAATTTAAAAAAAGATGTTTAAAAATACTACAAAAAATCTGAATGCAACTAGAGATAAAGTAAGAAATAACAAACAACACAATGATGAAAATGATGTTGTAAAAAGAAAGAAAGAAAACAGCAATCAGTACATTGCGATATACCTTTGTACTAGAGGTCCTGGAAGAAGAAAGTGCAGTCAGTATAGCAGTGGCAAAATACAAGTGATATAAAGGCCTACGATACACTGAAAATAGGACTACAGGGATTACAGATTGAGATGAGATGGAAGATACCCTGTCACCACTGTGTAGAGCAATAGCACTTTGTATGACAGTTAGCCAGTGGGAATTCAATGAGCATCAAAGGTAGGTAGAAGTCACCAGAATGTATACATGAATTGCACAACACTAAGGACATAACACTGTATGAGCAGGTAACATACACAGTGTTGCAAATGGCAGGATGCATAATACACAATGGCACCAGACCACATATAACATGCCTCCAAATATCAATAGGAGCATGTAATTACTGTATTAATACCACACTCTGACAAACATAAAAGCAAATACAGTAGTAAACAGCAGGCTGACATTGCATTTCCGTGACATGCCATGTGAATCTGGCATAGTCAGGACCAGTGAAATGGACAAAAATGCAGTATGGCATGTCTGGCCGACAACATCAATACACAGCACTTGCATAGTGATCACACAGGTATAAGGTAATGAACAATGCACATGAAAAATTACTCCCAGCAAAAATCTATACCCTTAACTGCACTGTTACATCCTAGGACAGTCCACTCTGCAAAATAATGGCACTATCAGGAATAGCTGGTAGCAGTAAGGACAGCAGCACAGTTACACATGCATTGGCATGTATATGAAACATAAATCAAAGCAGAATTGTACCCAATGGTTAACTTATTTAGCAAAATTGCATACCTGAGCAGTGCTATGCTAAGCATTTGAAGCAGAGATATACAGGTATCACAGGAATTCAGTACACATACCCTGATGTAAAAAAGAGGTTAGGTAGAAACCCATATGTCACCTGGTGGAAAGCCAACTGGCTCACAAGACCCAGGAAGTTAGAACTGGGGGTCCACCTCTACAAAGAGGCCAGTCACAAGTGGAGTCCCTCAGAGATCAGTCCTCGGACCATTCATTTTTGGCATTTACTTCTCAGAAGTCAAGGCCAATGTCAGTGGTCTCTGGCTGACTAAATTTACAGATGATTGCAAATTAGGAGCTGTCATTGAATCTCACACTGACACAAATGTTTTCCAGGAGGGGCAGACACAGATATATAACTGGTGTCGGAACCACGGACTAAAACTAAATGGCAAGAAATGCATAATAGTATCCTATGAGAAGTCATCTATCCCTGGTAACTATCATATTGACAACATACCCCTTAAAGTTGACCCAGTAGTCAGGGACTTAGGGACCCACATAGATAGAAATCTAGCCTTTGACCATCAGAAGTCTACAGTGGTGAGGAAATCATTCTATGTTGTGCAACTTATAAACAAAGGTAAGGCATTTAAATCCAAGGAAGTCATTGTTCCACTTTATTCTGCATTCATCAGACCTATCATTGAGTACAATGCTCCCTTTGGTATGTACCTAACTAGACATATCCAACAACTGGAACATCCACACAGGTTCCTCACTAAAAGAATATAGGGCATATGTAGAATGCCCTATGCAGACTGCCTCAAGGCCCTATTCCTGTATTCTGTCTCCTACAAGCTTTTGAGGGGAGATCAATGCTGGCATACAGGGCATTGTCAGACTCCACTCTGATGAACCTCCAGTATATCCACAAAACAAACAGCACCAGAATTACCCACTCTAAAGAGACATAAACCTTTCTTGTGATATAAATATGACCTGCTGGAGAGATAGGTATGTATCACAGAGACTACCCCGTCTATGGAACAGGCACCCCATCCATGTGAAGTAGAGTTCCTCCCTAATCCAATTCAAGTGCAGCTTGGACAACTGGATGGGAAACCAGAAATTAATTTCTGGTTTGGTACCTACGTCTCTGATGGACACAGGTAACCTGTAAATGGTTCATCTCCCAGGGCCATGCTTACACTTATCAAGGGTATCAAAACTTGTCAGAGATTTGGGATGCATGACTAGACTTAAAAAGGCCCTTGTGGTCATTAGCCTAGTAAACACCTATGAACCTATGTCTGGAGAGGCATGTGTGCATCTTCTGGCTGGTTAGTCCGTTCTCCCATATCTCACAGGTGCTGGAAGACATAAAAAAAAAACTTAAGCACAAAAGAGCCATGGACATCACTAACTAATTTTGTAAAAGCAGTCTGCAGAGAGTCATACATACCATAGTACTCAGGCTCTCTCTTTCATCTTAACTACTTCTTTCCATTGGCAGAGAAGGTCAGGGTGGTGCCTCTTCATGTTACTGTACCAATGATGGCACTGCTCACCAGAGTGGGTAATGTACATGGCATGACTCACTATCCTGGCAAGGCATTCACACTAAACAGTAGGGCCCAGCAGATGCCTTCTATGGTGAAGATGCAACAAGTAGTGAAGGATTTTCATCTCTTTGATGTACTAAGTGGGAGTTCTTCTAAAGTTAGCCTTTCCAGAAGCCATAGCCACTCGCAAGGTTGATGCCAGGCGGAGATGACAGCTAAAGTGTATTGACACACATCACAGAAATCCAGTGACATGCACTGATAAGCAGCATGAAAATTAAAGGCAGCCCAATGCACAACAATAACAGACATGCTCAAGGGGGTGGTGAATGTTCCACCCAAACACAGAACCATAGTTAGGTATTCTGGCACCCCCAGGAAGTTCCTCAAGCTCACACCTCCTTGACTTATAGTTGAAGAGCAAAAAAAAAAAGTCCCTCCCAGTACTCCTGTGACACCCATGCACTGGCCCAGTAATCAAGGAGCCTCAATCCTCACCTCTAATACTAGTGAGGGGCATCCACATTGGGAGGATAACAAGTACACACACAGTAAAGTACAATTTCCCTTAAGAACACACAGAGATCACAGTCAGTCTGGGGCTGGTTTCTCCCTTTCTCTCCAGATCCCCAATAAGACTACCCACTGGCACAGCTATAGGGTACAGGTCTCAGCCGAGTGGTCAGGCCAAAACCTCCAGCACCCTCTCTGTCCAACCAGTGCTTCCTGTCCCTGCCCAAGTAGTGACACAGACATACTTTGAGATTGAGTTATATACAAACACACAGACACTCCTGGTGAAGGCTGGCACAGGTTCTCCAACTATGCCCCCTTCTGCCCAGACTATAAGGTAGAAATCACTGCCACCAACCACTACTTATTAGCTACTGAAAAGACCCTTCCCAAAGGGTGACCAATTCTACTGTGTAATGTTACTGTTATCCAAATAGTGTGACCCAGGGCTAAGTCTATTCTAGAGTGGCTTGTACAGTATCACCAAATACATGCAAGTTGTTGTTGTTTGTCTTTCGGCTTTTCCCAGTTAGGGGTCGCCACAGCAGAACTCCGGTCCGCTAATGATTGGCAGTAGATTTTCATGAATGCCGAGGTGCCAGCTCGATGGCCACCCTTCAATGAAGGCATGCCCATTTACGCATGTCTTTCGAACACCACCCAACCGTGGGGAGGACATGCAGACTCCACACAGAAGGCACTCCCCACAGTCCAGCCGAGAATCGAACGGAGAACCTCTTGCTGTGAGGCAATAATGCTGCTGCTGCACCACCGCGGCTGTCCAAATACATGCAAGTAGACTAAGAAATTAAATTATCTCTACACTAAACAGCCACAGTTAAAAGGTTTAAAAATATTTAATAATAAATAATAAAAGCACAAGACAATACTCATTGATTCAATACAATGACATTAGAGAGTTCAGAAATCACAGGAAAATACTTTAAAGTGTAGGATAATTTTACATAAATATAGAAAACAGCTAGACTAATCTGGCTATATTTCTATCTCTAAGAGAAATCACTGTTCTAAATAAACTACTTACAGAGCAAAGCAAGTGCTGGTGAGTTGTTGTCAGATCTGAAGACAAATGCAAAAATGCTCTTCTTACTTTCTGAGATAGCCCTTAAATTGATAATACAGATTTCTGCTGAGTCATTCCAGATTACGTCATTCTTGACACTTCTGCTGAAGTTTCCCAGGTTCACAGAACTCAAAATTTTAACATTTCTTTTTTATCTGCACCTGCCAGGAAGCCACAGCAATTAAAGACACTTTACATGTGAAACCTAGTAATTATCTACATCTTAAGAAAATAGAAAGAATTTCCTAGCCCAGGCATCCTGTCTGCAAGGCTTAGATCATACACAGTTGTAATATTCGTTACTTATCGGCTTTCTTCCAGCAGGGTGCACTGTGGTTACATTTTTGAAGCTTAGCACATAAAGCAGTTTTCTTACATTTGTGAAACCAGCCTGTGGATCATATTAATATTTACAATGACATAGAATTATTTACAAATTTCTATCTGTCTGGGCTGGCAGCCCCTCAGTTTTTCACAAATCCTCCTTCTGCTTCTGAGGTAACTGCAGCAAGCTGCTAGTTTCAACCATAACATCTGTCACCACAGGCAGCTTGCCAAAATTAATATTTCTGGATAATGGCTGGATATCCAAGTTATATAAACAAAACAGATGTTTTCCTTAGCTTGGTCTTTTACTGTCCTAAGTTCTTTCTTTTTTAACTCTTTTTGTGACACAGGCAAACTTACATTTATATAAGAGAATTCAAGCCATATTAACAAATTCACATTTATAAAATGTTATACATCACATATATTGTTCTATATCATATAAACAAAGCAACATAACAGAAATTGTTCAATTCCTGCCTTTTTTAAACCTCATTCCTCCTCCAAAGCATTTTCTGCATGTGTTCTTCCCACAATTTTCATTTTTTCTATGCAATTTATTCCTGACCTTTTCTAAAGATCACACCCCCAACAGCTTACACCTAGAGCAGCTGCCTCCTTTGCCCTGTCCTAATTACAGCTCTGCCCAAACATTTCACATCACCTGCTTTGAGAATCTTGGTAGATTTTTACTTCATGTTCATTTGTGCTTTTGTTTCCCCATTACCCTTATGGTAAAGCATTCATAAGGCATCCTCCCATCTCGATAACTTTAGGCCTAGAAAATTTCAGCAGTCTTGATCTAGCTTGCTAGATTGTATTGACGCATTTAATGTGAATCACATTGTCTAATGGCTGCTGCACCCTAGAAGGTGTCTCTCATATCCCATTTAAAAATTATCAGTTTTGTGTCTAGTGCACTGCTTTCTGAGAAAAATCCAAGCATAACTCTTAACTGTCCTTGATTTTGCAGAATGCTGTTGACTTTGCCTCATACTTTTTGCCCCATTCTTCTTAACATTTTGGCTTTCTGAGAAATCAAGGGGGGATTACAGTCATTCAATAAAGTCAGATATTAGATTTTCATCCCTCTTATTTTTCAGAAAATGTATGTTGTTCCAAATCCTATTGTATCACTTAGAGCATCTTCCCTCTCATCTCAGGCAAATAACTCAACTATCATTATGGGTCAAGATGAAACTCTACATTTTAAACCATTCTAAATACAAATACCATTATTCAATGCACATGACACTTTAATTTACCTCTGTTTACATCATATTCTTGCATAGTGTTCAGTTGTCAATAAACTATTACCTCAGCTTTTTCATCATCTGCTCTAATCTTCAGTCTCTAATTTACCCATACCATTAAGTCTCCTCAATTCATTTTCCACACACCTCTATGTATAAAAACACTTTTTTGTAGTACTACATGCAGAGGTACAGTAATCTGTTTTAAACCGACGTTTAAGTGTGTTAACTGAACTGTATTATATTTTCTGCTTGAATTTCATTAACTGTTACTATATTTACGTCACTGTAAGCTCTTTTACACTTTTGTTTTGAAACTTTCTCTACTTCTGGGCTAAAACTGAAATTGGTCCACTGATATCAGAGCTCCACTGAGATCAGAGCTGTAACCCAGTAAACAATTTGAAATAAACTTTTTAAAGTGAATTAGACCAATATTTAAAAAACTGCCCCTGAATTTTGTCCGTTCCTCAAGTTATTTTGAATTTGTCCCTGATTTGTTAGCAAAGAAGTTGAGAGGTATGGATCCAAGATAAGCCATTAGTGGTTTACCTACAGAATGACACTGAAAAAGATCATCCTCTTGAATATGTCTAAGGTAAATGCACTCCATTAACATTTTTAGCCAGATCCAGGGTGTGCAGGAACAAGTACACCTCCTTTTAAGAGTCAAAGCCTGCTGCCTGACTGCTGAGGTCTCTTCCAATACAGTTACACATAATTTAAAAAGCCAATTATGCCCACCTTTTGTAAATTCCCAGATTAACCACTGTATCTGTCATTTTTAGGTCTTTCATCCATAATATCCCCTTATGTTATATATATTATAATATATATATATATATATATATATATATATATAAGGTAGTGGTCTTTCTAGATTGCAAGGTGAAGTAAGGAAATGTTATGTACAGGAGACCTAGTTTTATATAGGTCTTTTTGATAGTATTTTGGATGTGTAGGAAATAATTAGATCATTATCTGTGGTGACTCCAAGTCACTTGGCATGTGTGACAAACTCAAGTTTAGTGTTTTGTGCATTTTATTCTGGATTTCACATAAACTTGCATCTTACCTTTTTGCTGATATTTTTATTGTATATATTTATTTACTTGTCCTTTGTAGACAGAGTTAGTCCCACTAGGCTTGTGGCCTCTTTCAGGGGAGACCAAAGGTGACATTCATACTACTAAGGGAAATTTGGCCATGACATCAAGGAACTTTCTCTATTTGTTAAAGTAATTGCAATGAGTTTCTCTAGCACACGTCCATGTCTTAGCACATAGGTGGCTGGAAGGACATCTGTGCATCATGAAAGCAGGAAGTGAGGAATAGAAGGTGAATGCCAGCTCAGGAGATGGCATTATTGTGGCCTCTGAGGTTTTGTTTCAACAAAACCTTTTTGGTGAGTCAAATGAAGAAGCAGATGGATGTGTTGTTACAACCCTCCAGATGGGAGGGCTGTAGGGTGATATATTACAGGAAATTACTATTCAAAGCAAACCCAAGAATGGTGGTGAAGCATCTTGGGAGAAATAATGAAAAAATAAGGGAAGAAGATATAGCAGAGGTCACAGATGAAGGAGAAAGGAAGAAAACGTATGCTGACATGGTGATAAGTACAGTGAAGGAGTAAATAAGTGAGCCAGAAAATGTAAATAAAAGAAAACTGGTGGTAAGACTGCAAAGTAAGCGTGAAGCTCCATTGAAAAGGTATGAAATATGGAACAATGTTGTTTTTCCTCTAGGTGTTACAATTCAAGAGGTAAAAGTATTTATTCTTATAAACAGAAAGATGTTTTGTGACATTATATTTGGAATTGTGCAAGGGATGGAGAACTTTATTACTGGATTTGAAAAAAGAAAAATAATCCATGGGATGTCTATATTATAAAGAGAGCCAAAGAAAAAGTTATATATACAGTTTCAAACACACTTTCAAAAACAGGCTTTAAAAAGACATTTGAAAGACATTTGCAAAGTAGTATTGTATATTATAAAAGTTTATGATGATAAGGATTTATGGACTGTGGGTTAGAACAGTAAAGTTATTTTGAAAATGATAAAATCATACATATGCCAAGTGTTATAAATATGGAAGGGAATAGAGGTTTAGTAACATACTAGGGGCAAGTTAAACATGCTTTATATATGAAAAAGAGGGGCCATTTTGTGAATAATTGTGAAAAAAAAAAGAAAATATGATATAAATACATCAAAAACTAAGCATATGAGATTTGGGAGACATAAATTGAAAGGTGAATATTTAAAACAGCACACAGTGATTGAAACTGTAGACTCATTTAAGGACCTGGGTCTATGGGTAGAGTCAGCTATGAGTTTTCTAATCATGTCAACCAATTGGTTAATGATAGTTATAGAACAATAGGTTGTATAAAAACATTTATAAAGTCTAGGAAATCAAAAATAATGAAGTAATTGTATTTTAGTTACATTAAACCCAAACTTGAGTATGAAATAACAATATGGAAACCCTATAAGAAAACAAGCATGAGTAAACTGGAAAGAGTACAGCAGAAACATACCAAGGGCATTCATGGATGTGAACATTTTAATTATTATGAAAGACTAAAATATCTTAACTTGTACAGTGTCTCTTACAGATATCTAAGAGGAGATCTTATTCGGTATATAGGGCATTTAGAGACAGCTACCTCTGGGAATGTTTGAGGTTGTCAAAAAGTACTAGAGAATCATCAGACAACCTAAGTAGAAGATTCTATAGGAATGGGAAGTGTACTAATTGGTTCTCTGACAGAGTAGCCGATACATGCAACAGAGTACCTAATTATATTAAAGCAAGTACTAGTTTAGATATTTTTAAGAACAGCCTGGGCACTTATTATAGGAACAAGTGTTTTGGTATATTGGCAAGCTAGAAGAGCATTAATGCCCGTGCTTGAAATATTTGCATGTATGTATATTTGTGGAAAGCTGTGGCATGGGGCAAGAACTGTGAGTTGAAATGTTATAAATGTAAACAAAAAGAACATTTAGCAATGGATTGTACAGAAATAGAAAATGAAAATAAAAATGAAGAAAGAAAAGAGGTAGAAAAAGAAAAGGATTAAATAAAACAAAGGGAGAAAATAAAAATGACAGAAGAAAGGAAGCTAGTACGGAAAAAACAGACAGAGGTGTAGAAAAAAGTTCAGAAGTTAGCAATGAAAAATATATAAATTGAACTTTGATAAAAAAAGAAAACTTCCACAAGTAAAAGAGTTAGAAATAGGAAAAGAAAGTTTAAAAGTATAAATATAAAAGAAAAAATGAAAGGAAATGGATAGAAAGGGAAATATAATATCTAACAAAATAAAAAATAAAAAAGGAATAATTCAATAGTAGTATACATAAATGTAAACAGTCTTATAAATATAACAAGGTGAATAGCAATAATATAATGGTGTAAAAATTGTGATGGGGACAAATTATACAAGAATATATAAAGTTTATAACAAAAGAAGATTACAGACCAAAATTCTATGGAATGGGCATATACAATGGAATCTGTGAGATTAATTTTGTTCAGGAATTGCAATTTTATGCAGGAGAATAGTTGAAATAGTAGACAAAATTATAGTAAGAATGGGTAGATTGACTATCCTAAACATCAGGTGGCAAGAAAAGACATATAGAATTATAGCAATATATGCCTATGTGATAGTTAAAGAAATGGAAGGTTTACTTCAGCAAATATTATATTATAGTGCACATAAATATAATAATAACATATTTTAATTGTGATTTGCGAGACAGAATAAGGAAAAAGGGAAATGATATAAAAATAATGAAAGACATAATAAAATGTGGAAAGTGGTATTTATAGAAAGGGAAAGGATGGATGTATAAAAGAAATGTGCTTAAAACAGATATTGATTATTTTACAATATCAGAATGGATCAAATAATTGAAGTAGTAAGGACTGGAGTTTCAGACAATCTAGAGATTTGGATAGAAAATTGAAGAAAATAATGAGTATATTAAGACAGAAAAAGGAATAAAATGAATAAATGAAAAACAGCATAGTATAGAAAGTGATGGAGAAGTTATAATTATACAGTTATGGAAAAAATATTTAACAATAATACCATTTTATAAAACTCAGACTGAGTGGTGAATAGTATTTAAAAAGAAATAGAGAGAGACTTATTTAAGCTGGGTAATAAGTAGAAGAAAGAAAGAGAAAGAAGAATATTAGGATGAATATGAAAAGTTTTTTTTAATCTACAACGTAGCAAAATGGAATTATATGAAAAGGAAAAGTAATGTACGAGAAAAAAAAATAAGGAAAGAATCAAAAATCTGTTATTTATACAAATATATTTACTACAAGGAAAAAAGAAGATACCAGCATAATTAGGAAAAATAGTAAAGAGAAAAATGGTGCCATAAGGGAAATGAGGGATAAAAAGGGTAAAGTTAAGAAAAATCAAACACAAATTATGGAAATAGTGGTGGAATATGCAGAATAGATATATAAAAAGAAGAAAAGCAGAGAAATCCAAACAGATTGGCAATTTAGAAAATTCACAGATTTAATTAATGTAGAATTAGAAACAGAAACAACAATGGAAGAATTAGATAAAATAATTAAAAAAGTAAACAAGTTAATATAGATTCAGTAGCAAGTTTAGATGGAATTAGTTATGAGATGCATAAGAAATGTAAAAACTGGAAAAAGCTTATTTTTGTAAAGATTTTGAATGAATAGATGGAAGAAGGTTTAAGTATAAGGAGATTTGCAGTGGAATCTTAAAATTCTTATGGAAAAAAGGGAATACAGAAGAAATAAAAAAATGGGGACCAGTAGTATTAAATAATACTGATGATAAAATATGTATGAAGATTATACAGAATAAAATGGAGAATAAAATACAAAATATAAAATGAGAAAGTATATTTGGTATTAAAGATAGGGGTTGTCAAGAACTTTTAATGATTATAAAGGAAGTAGTACATTATGTTATTAAAGAAGGTCAAGAAATACATTTAATGGCAGGAGTTAAGCTTTTAATACAATAGACCGTGAATTATTGTGGAAATATATGGATAACTACATTATTAATAAGAAAAATAAAATAGTTTATATGACTGCTTATAAAAATAATAGAGTGAGGATACTAATTAATGGATGGTTAAGTAGAGAAGTAGAAATGAATAATGGGATCAGACAAGGATGTCCAATGAGTAATCTTTTTTGTTTGTTTTAATTGTCTATTTAATAGTCAAATTTAAGAGTAAAGTGAGAAAAGCAGAATATGAAATAAGAAAATGTGTAAACATTCCAGTTATAATGACCTATTCAGATGATATAGTCATTACAACAAAAATATTTTTGCTGGAAAGAGTAATTCAATGTTTAATAACATTATTAAAAGGAATAGGGATGGATCTTAGTAAAGAAAAAAGCCAAGGGTTAGGGAGCAGGTATACATTTCACTACAGCTGAAATAAAGATTTTGTGAACAGAGTTTGGCATTAATGAAAAAAAGAAAAGACAATGGGAAAATGTAATAAGAAATATGAAAAATGCATGTGCATTATGGAAAACATATAAATTATCTTCTACAAAGAAATCAAATTTGGTTAATTTTGTATTTATAACCAAAATGGCATATTTACTAACTATTTTTATAATTCCAAAAATACACAAAAAGAAATAATGGAAACAATTTTGTTCCTTTTTATAGGGTTTGAGATTGAATCCAATGAAAATATGGGTGTTGTAAAAAATAAAGAAGGTGTTGATTTAGGATTAATAAATCCAATTGTACTTGGGGCTTCTTTAAATGTATATAAAATATTAATATGGATAAAGGATAAACAGAAAGTAGTGAGGAAGATATTTGATTGTAAATATAAAGCTATGTGGGAAGAGGTTAATCTAATAAAAGAAAAAAAAGAAAATTATAATGAAGAGATGCAAAATTATTTAGAAAAGATAAAAATATGGACAATAAAGATTGATGATGTAAAAAAGGAAAATATGGTACAAAGAAATAATGGATAAATCATTTTGTATTAATCCATGGAAAATTTTGCAAGGAGAAAGGGTAAAAACTATTAAAGAAAGAAATAAATGGTAAAAAATTGGGAGAATGTCAACATTTTTATGGAAGTTAAGTACAAATACACTTCTTGTTAAAAGTAACATGCCTTATAAAAAGAAAAGTGAAAAAATGTTGTTTATATTGTAGTAAATAGGAAGTGGCAGAACATGTGTTTTTAACATGTGAAAGAGTGAGAAGATTATGGAAAAACTATGTGAAGAAAATTTATTTGGAAATGTGAATGAAAAATACATAAATATGGATATGATAGCATATGGATATTATAAGAATATCAAAAAAAGGGAACAATAAGAAGAGATAAAAGAATATTTTATGTTTCATGGTTTATTTCGAATGAAAGACTTTAGTGAAATTATGTTTAATGGGAAATGGATCTTTCCAGTAATTATAAAAATAAACAAATTATGGTTGTGGAAAAAGGAGTAGGGGCCTGGGAAAAAAAGACATTGTGAGTGATTTTTCATTATAAGCACTGGTGATGGAATATGTAAATATGTAAATATATACAATACTGGCATAAATAAGCTGTAAATAGAATACAAATAAAGGACCCCTACAATTTTCATCCACCTGAACTACTACCAATTCAAGCAGATGGTAACTCGGTTTAATGTCTCATCTGAACAAAAGACAGATATACACACACACATACAGATATACACAGACAGATATACAGATATAGATAGATATAGATATATGTATGTGTGTGCATGCATTTTATCATGTCTTACTGGGCTGTAACTAAAATATGGGTACAATGCAATAGGCTTTAAATAAATGAACATATTAATGCATTCAGTCTCTATCAAAACTGATAAAGACTGAATAGTTGAGACACATCTGCGTGTTCTCACAATACTCACCTTTGAGACCAGAGTGACCTCTATTTTTATTTAGATATTTGTCCACTGATTAATTGAGTGGTCCAAGGTCCATTTTTGACATTTGATTACCAGGAATGTCTGACTGGGTAGGTGCCCGATTTTAGAGGAGGTCCAGGGAGGAAAGCTCAAAAGTATTTTTTTAAAAATAATAATTTTACAATCCTCAAAAATAATACAAAAACATATACAGTTTAAATAATTATATCAAATTAGACACAATGTAAAAACATTGGTTAAGAAAATTACAACTTATATGATGATGATTTGATATTTAGAGAAACTGTAATCAGTTTAGAGAAAGTAAGGGTAAAAATTATACGCACTAGCACACAAACATATAAAACCTATCTTTAACCCTAACTCTGACTCGTAGACACACGGGTGCACAAACACACTCACCCCCTCCAAACCCACTCATGTTTCTCAGTGAAACATTCCCTCAATATTTAAACAGTTCTGCTATCCGTTACTTTGATATTAAGCACCACCTCTCACTCTTATCAACCAAATGAACATGCCGTGACCAAACAATAGCAGGGCTAAGACACTTATCTACATATAGTCTCCATACCCACAAATTACAACCAATTTACTGGTTGTGTACATTTCAGACTGTATGATTGTGTTAAGAAAGAAAGAAATAACAACAAAATAATGTACTTCCAAGTTTGTTTCATAAAAACATATAATAATTACAATAAAGTAGCCCATCTTACTTCTTAGAAATGGGCACTTATCCTGCAAAGCCAGAATAGTGACTGTGTCAATTGAGAAAAAGACAATGACAAAATAGTCAGGTATTTTCATATACAGACAGCCCCATCCTCACCCAGCAGATATAGGCACTTCTGGGCGCACTTTAGACACCTAATTATAATAAAATTGATGGTTGTGTAATAATGCATTTCATCTTTGTTTCACACAAAAAGTTGCCACACATTAAACTGTTTCAAGTTGCTTCACAAAATTAAATTAATCTTGCAAAGCTATAGTAATGAGCAAACATCAAATATTTTTTCTCTCCAAAGGTGCCCAAATTGTTTCATGCAAATCAAAACTAATGGGTAAACAACAATAGGCATAGAAGACAAAATCAGGGATCTTCTGCAACAGCAGAACAACTGACAGGCATAAGTTGCTGATGAGGAAACACTTTGTTCAAAAATTAGAGATAAAGCCAAAATATCAGTAGAACAAAGATCAAACATCAAGTTTTCAAATATTAATCTAAAGCACTTTAAAACTGAATAGAACAGCAGGCTTTGCTTTAATGTGCATTTTCCAAATTATATACGGTTAATAGACCGGTAAATTTTGCATTACTATGACTTTTCTGAAAAAGCAGAAGCATGAAACTCTAATATCTGGCATTCCTGGCTGATTGCAATTGTTTTCTTTTATGTAAATGCTTATATTCTATGATTTACCAGGAAAAAATAAAAAACATTTACAAGAGAGGAGGCAAAAATCAGGGACAGTTGAGAGGTATCCACCCAACCCTGCTAGTGGTGCATGACATCTGGTTTGCCTCCCAAGATACACCAAGGGAAAAAAAGAAGAAATAGAAAAATGCCTTTAACTCATGCTTCAGTATTTTTTTATGAGTTTAATTGCAGCTTCCAACTTCCATTATTACGTCTAAATCAGAACCACTCACTTTCTGTTCTGCCATCCCAGTGAATCATAGGGAACTAATCAGGAACAAGCAGAAAGCTGCAACTGCTTCAAAAACACATCCACAGATCATTATTTATGCACTTTTAGCTTAAAGATGCATTTCTTTACACTAAGAAAATAATTAATAAATAGCTCCTGACTGAACAGTGAAGCTAGTGTGTACTGCACATGAGCAAATAGGTGACTTTGTGATGTAATTTATCTATTTTTAACTACAAGTTGAAATACATACTTTTTGTTACTGTGTATTATGTTCAACATACAAGCCAACTAAAATGAGTTAGCTTGTATGCTGAACATAACTAGACTTTCCAGTATTCAGTGGCTGGCTGGCCATGGGCCCTCTTTGATTTGTGGGCCCTAGGCAGCTGCCCAGATCATCCCTATAACAGTCCACCACTGTGTGGCCAGCTCTTACTTTCTGTCCCCAAAAGATTTGACATGACAAATACAAAATAACCCCATAAGAGTGGACAATTGTAAATATACTCAGATACTGAATTTAATATCACTAAGGGCAAGAGCCATGTACAGCTTGTAAAAGAGATATCTAGACTTTGCATGGACTACTTGAACAAAGACTTATTTCTGCCACCATCCTTCATATACTTATATGTACTGCAGTGCAGAAGAAATTATCCACATGTTGACTCCTGTCTAAGTAGCAAACTAGGTTAGCCATCACACCTCTCTCTCAACTGTCCAGATTTTCAGAAAATGTCCAGATTTTTGCCTCATATTTTTGGGCTGTTCTTCATGAAATGTGTGTTTTTTTCTGGCAAACCACTAAGGACTGAAATCACTAAATAATGATATACATTCAAATTTCAGATTTTATATTCAACTTTACCAACCTCTATCACTTTCTCCAACTCATCCAATATCCCACTAGAATTGACAAATCTACCAAAAGACAGTCAATACTTCACTGGATTCTGACAAACAAGCCATCATTAATCAGTCAATCTGGATGCCTCCCTGATAGCCTAAGAGACCACCTTCCATCTTTTGTAATAAGACATCGTGCCTATCAAGAAAAGCCCACAATTTACCAAACAATAAGAAACAAGAAAAATTTCAACCAAGATACCTTTATTAATGTACTAAAAACTCGTAAATGGTCTCCCCTTAAAAACCTCAACCTTAATGAAGCTGTACAGTACTTCAGCTCTACCTTCTTAGACATCCTAAACTCCCAAGCCCCTCCCAGAACCATCAGGGTAAAATCCAATCATGCTCCCTGGATGAGTAAAGAGACTAGGTCTCTTCTGAAATCCAGAGACAAGGCCTAGACCCACTGGCATCAAACCAGTTCCGATATAGACAAGCAGGTATATCTTCAACTCCGTAACAAATAAAACAAATCTGTTAAATTAGACAAAATTAACTTCTACCATAATATACAAATCAAATACCAGAATAACCCCAAAAGTTCTGGATAGCTATTAATAACATTCTCCATCCTGGAAAATCAGGAACTCCCACTCCAACCATAACCGATAACTCCCTCAATGTTTCCACAGCTTTTAACAAATTCTTCACCAAATCCATTCTCGCTCTTGCTAATGCACAAGACTGTCCACCCCTGATCCAGCTACCCAGGTACCACAATTATATCAATGGCTTAACATTTCAACCTGTCTCTAATGACTTTATTAAGAAACTACTGACAAAAATGATACCTCAGTATAAAGAAAAAATGATCAATTTCAAAAATTGGCTAAGCTTCTGGTGTCATTCAAAGGGCATCCAGTGTCTGTCAGCCTGGGATGACATGCTCGACAAGCCGCGTTGCTTCGCAAGAGACGGCTTGCACCTGTCACCCCTTGGCTTTCGAATACTGGCCAAGGCACTTGCTGCCCCCATAGTGCCTTTTTTAGGCAAGGCTCAAAATTCAAACCCACCTCCGTAAACAGCACAAGTAAAAAACTGAGGGTTATGCTACTCAACACCAGGAGTTTAAATCTCAAAATACATGAGCTCGAAGCACTCCTAAGTATGGAGAACGTCAACATCTGTGCAGTAACTGAAACCTGGTTCAAGGCTCCAGAGAGCACTCCAGCACTACTGGGCTATAATTCATACCTCAGATTTTGGCCACAGAACATGGACCAAAACACAAAACACAAAGGGAGGGGGTGTATCCATATTCATCAAGGATACCCACACCTCCAGGTTAGTGGCGCAGCATGATACCTCTGAGATCATCCATGTGCAACTAACATCGGGCAAATCTGCAATGCAAATTGTGGCCTGCTACAGATCACCTTCCATGACCCAGGACCACCACTCTGCCTTTCTGGAGACACTGGAAAACATGAAGGTCCTACCGAACACCCTGATCTTGGGAGATTTCAATTACCCTACCATTAACTGGGAAAACTACTTGAGTACAAACTCCCAGGCTCAGCGCTTCCTGGAATTTATCAACTCAAATGCCCTGGATCAGCTGGTAAACTCCCCTACCAGAGGCCACAACATATTGTACCTGATCATCACCAACATGGGTGACGGGTGCTCCGTACCGGAGGTCAACCCGTCACTGGTTAGATCAGACCATAAACTAATCACCCTGGATGTCCACACCCCTCCACCACCCCCAACCAAGGAAACCACAGTGAAAAACTTTTCTAAAGCAAACTTCACCTTACTTAAGTCAGAGGTGGTAGGATACTGGTTCCAAAGCTACTTAACAGGTAGGCAGCAAGCAGTTAAATGGAAGCAAGAACTCTTTACTCTGTTACCTGTCACTCTACCATGCTGGACACTCCATCCTTGGTCCTCTACTCTTTCTATATTCACTAATAGGACGACCCGTTGGAAACTAAAAGCCTCAATCATCAATTACCGCTGCGCTCAACACTAATCTGCTCTTCTCTCTTCTCCCAGCACTCCAAGAGTCCAAACTCCCGGGAGGCCTCTCCCATGGAAAATAGCTTACCAGCTTCCACCAAAAACGATAGCCCTAGAAAACGAATCTTTTCATTTTCCAGGTTATTCACCACCACTATTCTCCTCCTCTCCATTACTTTACTTTACTTGGGGAACAACATACAAACAATCATCTCCCCACACACACACCCTCTCTAAAATAAGCGAAGCCATCATGAGTGTAGATTCCATATACCTCATCCATCCCCTCACTCACACTCAAGAAAACAGACAAATCAAAAATCGACAACTGCTATAAACTCACAAATGATTTAGAACTAACAGTCCGGAAGCCATCTCACCACTGCCATGCCCACAGAAGCCTATTAACTCTCCGAACTCCTCAGAATCTTCACTACAACCAGCTTCGAAAACATAAAGTACCACCTGAAAAATTGCATGTTAACCTGAAACTGCCAAGTACCAACTCCTGCATGCAGGGACCTCCCTCCAACAACAAACAAACAACTCAGGTCTAACTTCAATCCATCTCCAGTGGCCTCCCTCTGTCCAACTATATACCTAATACAAAACCCTCTCTTAACAAAACATAATACAGCATCACACTCCACACTACTTCTCACGGCTCAACAATCCACACACCTACAAAACTAACGGGCTTGCCATTGTGACACCCAGACTAATCCTACCTGCCCCCTCCTCTGCTCACCCTAACATGTTCACTAACACATGTCATTCTCTACACTTACCTTATTGCAAAATGCCAACTCTTCTCAACAAACTAAAGACTAATCCTACCACTTCCTATCCTGTATCATTATGAATATTCTATATTGTCTCATTCTCATTCTTCTCCTACCTTCCTTATACTTTCCTTGCTTCTCCTTAATTTGTTATCTCAAGTTCCTCTCTTATTCATGTAATCCTTGTCTTATCCTCTCTCTAACCTCTTACTGAGGGCTCTATGATAACTCTAAATATTGGATATTCTGATTATGGACTTTCCAACTGACCAGTCACAAAATAAATAAACTAAAATATTGTTCTTAAAAATGCAATATATATAAAATCCTTTTATTCTGTTAACTTTCTAAGCTTAAAGAGGGGCTTTTAAAATCTATTCTGCTTTTGGGCATTTGCCCCCCCTGCAGTTAGGACTTTGACAAAAAACAAATGGGAAAATGCAAAATATCTTGCGGAAAAGGGAAATGCAAAACTTCTAAGCTTAAAGTGTTATCTACAAAATATTAGCAAAACCAAATTTAAATATTCCTTACAACTTCCTATTTGGGGCCCAGGCCCCACACCAAATAAAACTATTTTATGCTTTGAATTTCTTGGAGACATAGGTTGAGAGGCGGGGGAGGGAGGAGAGGGAGAGAACTTTTTCTCCTTATTACGTGTTGATACAGCAAGTGAGTGGGGTTCTGTCCAGGCAAAAATATAAATATATAAAATAAAAATAAAATAAAATTAGGCTCTATGTAGGTATAATCCGAGACACATCCCAATGCAACTTACTTCTCAAAACTCCATTTCAGATGAGATATTGTCAAAATTAAAAATGTTCTGAGGAAAGTAACAATGGTTATTGACAAATTTCAACAGGCATTAAGACTTCAGCCTAAAACCTGCAGGGGGAGCAGGTTGACACCATCCTATTAAGCTTCCTGTCTGGGGTTGCCACCTTTTCAATTGCCCAAAGTGGGACTTTTTTGTAGAAACGTCAGCTTTTGCAGGGCAAAACATACCCACAGCCAGTACTAGGGTTGCCACCTTTTCAAATGCCCAAAGTGGGACATTTTTGGTACAAACGTCAGATTTTGCAGGCCGAAACATACCCACGGCCAGAACAAAGAACCAAACTTCACTTTTTTGCCTAAATAAAAGCTTATTCTTGTAGCATTTTAGGTGCTTATTCTGTTTTGTATAACATTTAGGTGTTTCAGATACAGAATAACTGTTTTATGCACCTATTACATAAAATATAGGAAATAATTTTGTCCTACAATCTCAGGACATTTGCCATTTTTACAATTTTTTTTGCAGGACACAACTGCCCAAAGAGGGACTGTCCCTCACAAAGTAGGACAGGTGGTAACCCTAGCCAGTACAATGGAAATAACTTCACTTTTTTGCCTCAATAAAAGCTTATTCTTGTAGCATTATAGTTGCTTATTCTGTTTCTTATAACACTTAGGTGTTTCAGATACAAAATAATTGTTTTATGCAACTACTATAGAAAATATAGGAGCATTTTTGTCCTAAAATCTCAGGACATTTGCCATTTTTTCAATTTTTTTGCAGGACACAACTGCCGAAAGAGGGACTGTCCCACGCAAAGTGGGACAGATGGTGACCCTATTCCTGTCAGCATTAAAAACAAACAATGTATGCTTTGAATAACTTAAAATAAGCAGTGCTAGAACAACAATGGACAGTATTTTTTTATTTAAAGTGGTATAAAATAGTAAAACGAAGTAATGACAGTTCATATTCTTTCACTTCAGTAGACTTATTTCAAATTGATTTACTTCAGACATTAAACAGACAGCAAATGCCACATCTACTACATATTAAACTGGTGTTTGCTGCCCTCTACTGTTGAAAAGACAACATTCTTTCAAAGCAATCATAATATATAGTGTTCTTCATAGTGAAAAAAGGTCTTGATAAACTAAGTTCAACAGATCAGAAACATGTTACATGAAAAACATTTTATATATTTATATATATATATATATATATATATATATATATATATATATATAGTCCAGCAAAAATACATACAGTTTCAACACTCTACTTTTTATATGTTTTCAAGAATTATGTGTTAATTAGAAAGCTGTGAGTAAAATATTGAGTGAAATAAGAATTTTCAGCAATAGCCCAGCTGAAATACAATACAGGGAAAAAAGATGCTGCAGTTTGTATGTTCAAATATCACAAACCAATTATTTTGGAATTACAGTACTGTATATTAAAACATAGTTCAATGTGTTTAGTGCTTTATCACTCATTTAAAATGTATACGGTGTTTTAATTGTCATATTTATAACAGAAGCCAAGACAAAACATGTTTAATAGGCATTAAAACAGCCAGTACAAACATTTCAGTGCAAACCTACAAATGTTTTTTAAATCTATCCACTACTTGACACAGCAGTACACATAAACCAAATCACTAAAGAGCATAAATCTTAATCTCATGTGCTTCTCTGTTAACAAAATTAAGTCACAACCCCTAAAATCAATCGGTCACCGCTGAGATTTGAATATACAACCACAGGATAATAAGAGAACCTGCTGCCAGAAATCAGCATGGCAATTAACCCTCATATGCTGTCTCATCCTGTGGATTGTAAAGATAGCATCTAGTACCTGCAAATCCTGCAAAACATCACGAGAGACAAAACTTTAGTTATCAATTCTAGGTGCATGTAAGAAAGTTTTGCCACTCATTATGCTACAGAGAATCAGCCTGTGTAGTCAATAGGAACCTTACCTGTGCAGATGGTCTTCCATTTCTGAGCAATAGCAGCCTCTTAATTATCTTTTAAAAATCAACCTTTGCAAGTCTATACCTGACCTAAGGACCAACAAGTGACTTTGGATACAAAGATCCTGACCCTGTACTAACTGCAGAAAATACTTACTGGTCCTTTGCTGAGTCTACCTTATAGTATCGAAAGCCAACATCATTGAAAACGGATTCATCGAGACGACATCCATGAAAACCCACTTCACTGACAGACCGGATGAATGAAATCCTTCCCAGGGTAAGTACTAAGTCACCCAAACACACACAAAACCAACACCGGAACACTCAAAAGCCACCCAGGTGTGTGTGTGTGTGGGGGGGCTACACCCCCCCCAATTAAATTTACCATCTCCGAGATCGCACTACAGATTGGGAAAGGGCAAAGTTCACCTTCATTGCCAACAGGTTACTTACCCTGGGAAGGATTTTGTTCATCTGGTCTGTCGATGAAGTGGGTTTTCATGGATATTGCCTCGATGAATCTGTCTTCGGCAATGTTGGCTTTCGATATTCTCAGGTAGCCCCCCCTTTGCTACAGCTTCTAATAGGCTCTGACCTGCAACACTTTCTGGTTTACCTTCACAGTTCCACTTATACAGGCTTCACACTCAAGGACACAACTTCTCATACCCTCTTTGCCAGACATAGCTAACAATCTGCCAGATTACTAATTTCCCTTTTACTATAAGGGCCTTCCATAATCCAGACAGTGCTGTTTCTAACAATGACTCCTAACAAAAACCTGCTCCACTAAATCGAAAATGTCATTACACCATTATATGTTTGCAGCTCAGTAACTTGTCTTGAATATCAGTATTTATGAAGATATGTGAAAAACTGTTGCTAGAGTATTTGTTTATTTTGCATGTGCTACAGCCATTACCACTTTAAGAGTACTGTACAGCATTGTTTTTAGAGAATGCATCCCATAATGCACTTCATTAATAAAGGAGTTCCTGGTTTTGTTTTGACATGACTGAAGTATTGAGATCATTTCTGTTGAGCTGCCATTTCATACAGAGTAAATATTACATCACATGTTTGACTAAAATAATGGTGCAACCTAACATTTGTGAAACCAACAACAACTATCAATAAGTAACCATTGGTGCACAACCCAAGGTATCAGAACCAGGACCTTCCTGATCAACAACAAAAAAAAAAAAATACTGTACTAGTTACAAAACTGCACCAATCCACCCAAAGCGAATCCACCAAACATAAAACCAATTATTTTACCAGTAAAAGGACATTTTATCTCATAAGGTCATCATGTTTACCAAAACTAAACTGTGCAGTACCCCAAAAAAAAAAATCACCATAATGAAAAAAGTTAACCTCCCAGAGTTGTTTGACTCCTTAAAACCATTTGGATGGACTGCATGGAGACACAGGTTTGCACAATTTCAACTGGCAACAACATTACTTACAGAAATGGATGGAATCAAGATAAATACCTTGTTGTATTCAATGGGATCTGAGGTGGAGGCTATATACAGCTCCTTTTCATTCTTAGAGGATTAGCGTTTTACATGAGACCGTGATTAGTAAATTCAATGAACATTTTGTGTCAAAAAGAAACATAATACATGAAAGACCATGCTTCATAGATGTGCATAAGCCAAGGGTGAATGGGATGAAATGTTTGTAAGGTAACTCTTTGAACTGGTTGAAAAGTATGGGTTTAATGGTACAATGGATGAACAAATCAGACAGAATTGGCTGGCTAATGTAAGCCTATCAAAATATTCAACTTAAAGTGAATCTGACTTTAGAAAGGACAATACAGATCTGCAAAGAGGTGCAACTGATCAAGAAGCAAAGTACTAATTTAAACAGGTCTATATTATATCAGTGAACGCTTAAAAAAGCGAACGCTGATTTATCGACCCCCATGTAAGCAAAAGCTTACAATCCCGAACACTTAGAACAGCAATTTTTTCCCAGGGGAAAAAAAAATCGCTGTTCCGAAAAAGGAAAAAAAAACTTTAAAACATTACATAAAGTGGGGGGATTCGTCCCCCACACCCCCCAATGTGGGGGGCTGTGCCCCCCCACCCCCCATGCTTAAATATACCAACTCTGAGATCGCACTACAGTGACGAAAATGGCAAAATAACGAAAGTGGCCAAGCAAATTCTTTCCCAGGGAAAGAATTCGCTTATATGCCGTTTCAGTATTTTGCCATTTCGTGCTTTCAAGTTTGATCAAGACGCATTCGAAAGATCATATAATAGGGAACCATTTAAACATAGTTAACAATATGTGTGAGGTAAAATATTAACTGCAAGTTTAAAAAGAGGCATTATTATGATCAAAAAGTGAATGCATAAGAGGCCCTGTGAGTGTAAGCTTGACAAATGCACAAGGTGTGACTGTTACTATGCTAAGATGATAAGGAAACTGGGACGCTTTGCTGTCAGTTGGAAGATAAGGTTGATTAAACAAACAACTACTGAAAACAAGATTGAAAATAATGTTCAGAAAAGTATTTTTTCCCCATTTTTCACTATTCTGTCTGATGTTGAATCAGAATGGCAAAGAAAGATTCTTAATTATGGAACTCAAAGAGTTTTAACAGTAAAATGGATACGGAGGCCGATGTTACTGTGGTATTATCTGTTACCTTCAGAAGTTATCTGAGGTGTACACAGTTGCAAGAAGCATATACAGAAATATGTAGCCCTGCAGGTAAACTCATGTGCACTGATAGATTCCTAATTGTGTCTGAGTGAAAGGTACACAAATTTGAGTTCCGGGTTTATATGCTGGGTGATACATACATAAATAATCTGTTCAGCAGAGATGTGGCATATGGACTGGCCTTAATTGTCAGAATAAAAGAAGTCAGTGTAGATGTGTTTGGTGAAGTTGGTCTTTTTAACTGTAAATATTAAACTACAACCAACTGTTGTTCCATATGTCTTGACCACACCCAAGAGGCTGCCATTTCCTATGCTTTCCACAGTAAAGGCAGATCTTTAAAAAATGCAAAGCCTTGACATATCTCAAAGTGTAACTGAACCAACTGAGTCATCTGCTCCAATAGTCTAAATGCTTAAAAAGACTGGATGAGTGCAAATATGTATTGACAAGCTTGATGATGCAGTCGTGTGTGAGGGGATTCATTCTACCTACACTTGAAGACATAACACCCAAATTTGTTAATACAAAAAAATGACCTCACTGCTTATGTGGAATGCTTCAGTGCCAAATCTATGCACATGTGAATAACTGAGTGTACATATCCATCCCCTTCAGAAACAAAACCACCACCAAATTCAAAAATAAACCCCTGTGATGGAACCCAAGTATAACCAGATACTATGATAAAAGTAAAAAAAAAATTCACTGCATGCAAAAATAAATCTAACTTTCAAGATACCCAAAAAAGTTATTGAAGCAATAGGCAAGGTTGAAACAGTGCATATTGCATATGTAGGCCTAACAAAAGGTGCTTGACACCATTCCACATTCAGGTATCATAGGCAAACACTCCTAGCTTAATGTCAGTCCTTATGTAACTCATTGGATAGCAAACTGGCACATAAATATAATCTAGGAACTAAGGATGTGTGGTTTTACCTCCATCAAAAGACTTTTAATTAGCAGTGTACCTCAGGGTTCCATCCTTTGGAATTTACTTCTTGAAGGTCAAAGCTAAAGTTAAAGGTTTTGCATCTGACTGTGTTTCCTAAAGGGCAAAAAAAGCCTCCAAGAGGGCCTGTACTGAACAAAATAGCTGGTGTCAAAACCTTCAAATTAAAACTAAATGCCAAGAAGTATGTAATCATATCCTTTGAAAGGCATGACTCCCTTTGTAACTATCACATTGACAACACACCCCTGAAAATTGACCCAGTAGTTACTGATCTGGGAGCTTATTTCAACAATGAGCTATCCTTTGGTCACCACATATCCACTGTTGTAAGGAAGTCCTTTTTCATCACACAACTTATGTATAAAAATATATCCAGATCAAGGGATATAATTGTTCCACAGTACTTGGCACTCATTACACCAGCCTTTGAGAATAATGCCCCGTTTAGTATACACCTGTGCAACACTTGTCACAGCTGGCATGAACACAAAGCTTTCTCACTTAAAGAAATCAAGGTCCAGATTGTAAAAACTATGCAGATCATCTCAAAGTCTTATCCCTCTTATCAATATCATACAGGCTACTGAAGATGACCTGTGAGTTGAATATAGAGGTTCAACAGACCCTATTCTGTCAGACCTATTACACATTCACAAATCCAATGGTATAATAAACATCCACTCAAGGGACCTCAATCACTTTTGCAAAATAAATTAAACATGTTGGAAGGATAGGTTTACATCACAGAGACTATCCCTCCTTGTAGAACCATCTTCAACTTCACATAATGCAAAAAACTTCTCTTATTCTATTCAAATGTCTGTGGTGCTGTGGTAGCGTCGTCGCCTCACAGGAAGACTTTGTCCTGTTCGATTCTCAGCTAAAGCGTCTTCTGTGTGGAGACATGTGTGAATGGGCGTACCTTTGTTGAAGGTTGTGTGCCAGAGCTGGCAACTCGGTATGTAAAAATCTACTGCCAATCATTAGCGGACCGGAGTTCCACTGTGGCGACCCCTAACCGGGAAAAGCCGAAAGATACAACAACTCTATTCAAATGTCATTTGGAAGAATGCATAGATAACCTCAACTTCAGTCCCAGTTTAGCACCCCTGTCCCTTATGGACAGGGGAAACATGTAAATGCCTCGCCATGGTCTTGTTTGACCCATCTCTGCATTAGTCATATGCAAAATATATAAAGGTTTAAAACTACTACTGGAATATAAGGCTAGATTTCTTAAGATCGTGAGAGAGCAATAACTTAGCAAATACCTATGAACCTATAAAGTGTTTCCCATGTTAGAGGCTTCCAGTGGGTTCAGCAAATACCCTTAGATAAAGAAAGGCAAAACATTGACAGCCTTCATCACTGGCACTGGAGAGGGACATTCACTTGGAACAAAAATGGATACACTCAGTATTTCCAGATGCATCAGTCTGCATCAAGCACAATTTCCCTTAAGAGCTCACAGGGAACACACTCAGTCTGTGGGCTGGGTTTCCCTCTCTCTCCAGATCCCCAATAAGACTTCTCACTGGCACAGCTATAGAGCCAAGTCCTCAGCTGAGAGCCCAAGCAAAGGCCTACACCATTCTCTCTGTGAAACCAGTGCTTTGTGTCGCTGCTCCAAGCAGCTGACACACACACACACACACACACACACACACACACACACACACACACACACACACACACACACACAGGCTGGCACAGATTTACTAGCTACACCCCCTTCTGCCCAGATTATAAGGTAGTTACACCAGCATCAGACACTCCAAAGCCAGCTACTTTAAGGCTCTTGCAAGGGTACCAGATTATACTGAGTAAAATTAATATTAATACAAATGGTAGTTTGACCAACAGCAAGGCTTTTATGAGCAGCCAGAGCTGTCACCAAATATATGCAAGTAATCTCAGAGATTAAAACATTGTCTAAAAGACCAGCCACAATGAAAAGTTTAAATATATTTAATAATAAATAAGAAAAGAACATGAAAATACTAAATATCTATTTACAGTAAACACCAGAGATTCAATCACAGGAAATCTTAAAATAACACAGATGAATAGATTCATACAGATACAGAAAAACAGTACTTAACTAATCTCACTATATTTTTCTGACTGATCTAAAGAATTACTATTCCCTGGTTCACTTACTACAGCAAGGCAAGATGAAGTAGGTGAGGAGTCCTTCTCTGCCAGGTTCCCAAAACAGACTGCAATGAGACTTCAGTCTCACCTAGTATTAAAATATCATTTTTAGTGATGGATTACAGAATGATATTATACACATCTGGTCATCTGACTTCTGGTTCCCATGATACCCCCTTGGCTAGAAGCTATCAGGATTTAGCACATATGAGTCAATAATACACAGACACAGGACCTTGCTAAGATCTGCTGCGTCTCCTAGAAGTCATAAACCAATTTCACACCTCCACCCTTCCACAGCAGCAATTAGTTCACCCCAATGACAATGCAGAAAGCTTCCTAGTACAGACTTTTTGTCTCTGGCTGCACTGAGAACTGTAAGATACAATCCTCATTGCCTAGGCCCAGTAATTTAATTTCAGAATATTTTCAAAATCAGGTGGATTGAGATTAACCTCTTCTCCTTCAGTATCTTCTGTTAAAATATATACATTTAAACAGTTACAATACAGCCAGGACCCACAGTTGGTACATTTTTAACACAAGCAACTTTACAAATACATTTCCAACACAAGCATCTGTACAAATCAGTTTGATATACAAATGATATGCAATTCCTTACAGAATTCCAGCTAGCTATGCTGGCATATGTTACACATCCACTGCCCTACTTCTCTTGGCATAGCTGGCAATACCTCACATTGTCACACCTCTTCCCCCTTTGAAGACTCAAGCTTGTTTTTCAAGTGACCCTTGAGAAACATTGCTTAAGAGGAATGAGCCTGTCTGGGAATACATTAACCCATGCCCTGTCTTTAGATCTCATCTGCCTTGGCATTGCTGACCCCACTACCATGCTGCACTGTCATATCATATGCCTGCAACGCTGGGCCCCACCATAGTAACTTGGCATATTGCTGGATGGCTTGACATAGCCATAGAACCCCCTCAGACTCCTCCTGCCTCCTACTGCAAATACTCAGCACAAGGGCCTACCTATCATGGTAAGGTTTCAACAAGTTAACATGGTAAAGTCTGTGCCCCTGCCTCCTGCCTAGCACTTCTACCATGTAGTTAACATCACTGACCTTCCTTATCACTGAAGGGTCCTTCCCCAGCTGCCTGCAGGTTATTTTGTGTCTGACAGACATGATAACCATAACCTGTTGTCCCACAGCAAGCTCTCAGGCTCAAGCATTCCTGCCATACCAGACCTTTGTCTGCTGTTGGGCTCCTGCCAGGTTCTCCTGGGCAAAGCCCATGAGCTCCCTAAGCCTTGTCCGGAGGTTTAGGACATATGTCACAACAGAGTCCTTATGGGATTCACACTCCCCCTCCCACACATCAAGAATCAACCTCACCCTATTACCATACAGTAACTCAAAGGGTGAAAACCTGCAGGTTCCTGGGGTACCTCTCTGTATACAAACAGCAGATGGGGCAAATATTTGTTCTACTCTCTCTTAAACTGGTCTGCAAATGCCCATAGCATGGTCTTTAATGTAGAGTTTAACCTCTCCACAAGACCATTAGTCTGGGGATGGTAGGGGTTGTTTTTTTAAGTGCTTCACCCCACAGAGCTTTCACAGACAAGCCAGCAGGTTTGACATGAAATTAGCACCTCTGTCAGTCGGTATTTCTCTCAGGAAACCTACCCTACTTAAAATCTCTAACAAAGCATTTTCCACTTCCTCTGCCTCGGATGACAGAGCCACCTCCTCAGGGTATCTAGTAGCATAATCTACTACCACCAGGATATACTACTTCCCTGTGGAACTTGGGGTACTCAGAGGCCCACAATATCCATAGCTACCCTTTATAATGGCTCCTCAATCACAGGCAAAGGCATCAAAGGAGTCTTGATCTTGTCTCCTGCCTTGCCTACTTTTTGGCACTGATCACAGGTCCTGCAGTACCCCGTTACAGCTCTTGCAATCTTGGGGGCAGTAAAAGTTCTGCATAATATGTCTCTTGGTATGCTTTATGCCCATATGACCTGCAAAAAGGAATGTCATGGGCTATGGTTAGAAGTGCCAGATGGTAGGCTCTAGGCACTACCGACTGCTGTATTACTTCACCCTCTAGCCCACCCTCAGGGGTCCACACTCTATACAGTAATCCTTTGTTCCAGCATACAGACTCCCCTTTTCCTTGAAGATCAGGTGCCTCCCTAGCTGCCTCCCTCAAGCCTCTTAGTGTAAGGTCCAAGAGCTGAGCCTGTCTCAACTTGATCTTTGTAACTCTTTCCAGCTCCACTTCTGCAGGAAGTCTCGTATCCTCTGACAGTGGTGCCTGTCAGCATGGGAACTACAACTTACCTCTGCCCTTGCAGTCACCCTGTCCAAGGGAACACCAGTACCTACAAGCAGCTGTGGCTCACCTTTAGGCTCACTGTTACAGAGTAACTCCCTCCCTGAAATAGCCATCTCACCAGCCATGGCTTCAGGTGTGAGGCCTGTCTGGGTCTTCCCCAGCTACCAGACCCAAACATCTGTCTCTAAGCCTGACTGCATGTAACTACATGCACACAAGGTACTGCATTATTAAATTCATTACCTATCAAAACATCTGCAGAGATATCCTCAAACACACCTACTTGCTTGCTTCCTTTTCCACACTCCCAATCAAGGTGAACCCTGGCCAAAGGCATTTGGAATGGGTTTCTTCCTAAAGCTCTGACTGGAGTGGACTGCCCAACCAAGTACTACTCCTCTTTAACTACTGCAGGCTTCACAATTGTTATGGCAGAGGCGGTCTCTCTCTCTCTCTTAGCAGTGGCCTGTTTTCCATCCACTAAGATAGGATATAACCTCTGGTGATTGTTTGGTACCTCTGTTGTCTCCAGATAACTTACCACTGGCATACTGTTATTCGCACTTGCTGGCTCCCCCACCTTTTGTTCCCCACCTTGCCTCCGTGGACATCTATATGATACATGGCCCCACTGGTTACACTTAAAACATTTAATCCTTGATGCTGGCCATGTACCTGAACTAGTGGCTTCCCCTGTTAATGGTTGACTCTGTTGGGGTGGTTTAGGATGCTCACCATGGGTTCTCTTATACCCATGTGCAGCACTGGGAATCCCCTTCCTGTGCAGTGATTCCCTGCTTGCTAAGTACAGATCCCCTTTTTTTGCCCAGCTCATCTGCAGAGTTATACTCTCCATCTGCCAACCAGGTTCTCATGTCCGCAGGCAAAGTGCTAAGGGCTTGTTCTCTCACCAAAAGGTCTGCCAGCACTTCAAAGTGGTGACCTGACACCCACTCACCCACCTATGAAAATAAGTGCTTCACTCAGCAATATAATCGCACACACTTTCATCTGCCTTGTATCTATGCTCACAAAACTTTTTTTCTGTAAGCTTCAGTTGTTAACTTAAAACATTCAAGTAAACATTTCTTCACTTTATCATAGTTTAAACAATAAATATCAGACAATTTAGAACCACAGTTAAAGCTTTACCATGGAGTAAGGGGGTCAGGAACCGTACCCAGAGCCCTTGGTCAGCATTATAGTTTTATTCATATAGTTGAAAGAGTATGTAAACAGTATCAAAATTATCACCCTCTCTAAAGTGTGGAAGAAATTTACTGACCTTTATTGCTTCTGGGATTCGGTTACTCCTTTCCCCATTACCTCTATGACCCTGGCGAAGAGTCAGCATCTCCCTCTCATATTGGTCCTGCTTCTCATTTTCTTCAGCCTTCAAACACCCCAGTCTCTCATTTTCTTCAGCCTCCAAATGCCTCAGTCTCTCTGCTGATTCTAATTCCAAACGTTTGGCCTCCAGTTCAAGTCTCTAACTCCAGATGGATTTTTAAGTCCTCCGAGGAAAAGGTGAACTGCCCTGTTCCTGAGAACTGCAAATTCCAATCAACACACTGGTTATCCTCCTGATTGCTAGTCTCAGCTGCAACTAGGTCTGAAATAATGTCCTCTTTAGTCAGGCTGGCATGCACCAGTCCTTTGGCTTTGCACACCTTGGCCAACTGGTTCTTTGTAAGCTTGACATAATCCTCTGCTGACATCTTTGCCTCCTTTCCCTGACCAAACTAAACTAACAAAAATAAAACTGCTGTGATAATGAAACTCTGTATGCTTACCTTGTGGCTGCCGAGAATACACACACCTTTAATGCCAACTGCTTAAAGGCTACAGCAGTTCAATTAATATTGCACCACTGCCACCACTATGTAACATCCCCTACTCTGGGCCAGTAATCAAGCACCCTAAATCCTCATCACTGCTACTGGAGAGGGATGTTCTCTTGGAACAAAAATTGATACATCCAGTTTTTCCAGATGCAACTCCCTGCATCAAGCACAATTTCCCTTAAGAGCACACAGGAACACAATCAGTCCAGGGGCTGGTTTTTCCTCTCTCTCCTGATTCCCAATAAGACTTCCCCACTGGAACAGCTATAGAGTTGAGTCGTCAGCTGAGTGTCCAAGCCAAGTCCTCCACCACTCTCTCTGTGAAACCAGTGCTTCGTGTCCCTGCCCCAAGCAGCTGACACACAGACTCTTTGAAATTGTATTTTCACACATACTCACACACACACCTGAGAAGGCTGGCACAAATTTATTAGCTATGCCCCCTTCTTCCCAGACTATAAGTTAGTCACACTGCCATCAGACATTCCAAAGCCAGCTACTCTAAGGCTTTTGCAAGGGTAACCAATTATACTGGGTGAAATTATTATTACAAATGGTAGTTTAACCAACAACAAGGCTTTCAAGAGTGGCCAGAGCTATCACCAAATATAGATACGTACTCTCACAGATTAAAATATTCTCTAAAATACCAGCCACAATGAAAAGTTTAAATATATTTAATAATAAATAAGAAAAGAACATGAAAATACTAAATATCTATTTACAGTGGAAATATTAAAATAACACAGATGAATAGATTCACACAGATACAGAAAAACAGTACTTAACTAATCTCACTATATTTTGCTGACTGATCTAAAGAATTACTACTCCTTGGTTCACTTACTAGAGCAAGGCAATATGAAGTAGGTGAGGGGTCCTTCTCTGCCAGGTTCCCAAAACAGACTGGAACGAGACTTCAGTCTCACCTAATATTAAAATATAATTTTTAGTAATGGATTACAGAATGACATTACATACATCTGGTCATCAGACTTCTGGTTCCCATGCTACCCTCCCCCTTGGCTAGAAGCTGTCAGGATTTAGCACATATGTGTCAATAATACACACACACAGCCTTGTTAAGATCTGCTGCAGCTCCTGGAAATTATAAAACAATTTCAAAACTCCACCCTTCCAGAGTAGCAATTAGTTCACCCCAAAGACAATGCAGACAGCTTCCTAGTACATACATTTTGTCTTTGGCTACATTGAGAACTATAAGATACAATCTTCATGGCTTAGGCCCAGTAATTTAATTTCAGAATATTTTTATAGTCAGGTGGATTGAAATTAACCTCTTCTTTTCCAGCATCCTCCATTAAAACATATACATTTAATCAGCTACAATATAGTCAGAACCCACTTTTGGTATATTTTAACACAAACAACTTTATAAATACATTTTCCACATAAGTATCTGTACAAATCAGTTTATATACAAATTACATGTGATTCTGTACAAAATTCCAGCTAGCTGTGCTGGCATATTTTTCACATTCTCTGCCATACCTCTCCTGGCATAGCTGGCAATACCTCACATCATCACACCTTCATTAATGTAATGGAAGGTTTCTGTTTTAAAAGGCTGCCATTTGATATGACCTCATCACCTGAAATCTTTCTGCATAAAATGATCGATTTACTCACTGGGTTGGATGATGCTGTTGTTGCTATTAATGTATGCTGGTATCTGGTTTGGATAAACAGACACACGATTTAATGTTAGAGGCAGTACATCAGATTATCAAAACCTCCAGTTTAAAGATAAACCAAGACAAATGCTGCTTTAGTAAGACTGAGCTTCAGTATTTTGGTCACAACATAAGTGCTAGTAGAATGAGAGTAATACGCAAGGTCCAAGTAATAGCCAAGTTATAAAGTCCATCTTATGTGACTGAGTTAAGACAAACTCTGGGCATGATTAACAATTTGGACAAGTTTATCCCAGTTCTTTCAACTTTTCCATGTCCTTCAACTAATTTGCTAAAGAAAGAGATACTCTGGTCACAGGGAAATGTTCAAGCCCAAGCATTCAGTAAAATAAAAGAAATACCAACACCTACAGTGTTAGCATACCATGATGTCACTAAACTGAGAATAGTGAGTACAGATGCTAATACTTATGGCCTATGTGTGGCATTAATACAAGAGGATGAACAAGTATTATGTCCCTTTTGCCTATTACTCCAGAATGCTAAATGGTGCTGAACAGAGACATTTGCAGATGAAAAAGAGTTGTCTTGCAAGTGTAGGTGCATGTGAGAAATTCTCCAGATACCTATTACATCTTGAAAGTTTCCATCATCAGAGTGACCACAAACCACTGGTTGTATCACTTCCTACAACCTAGACAAAGTGCCACCAAAGTACAACAGACCATTAATGAGACTGAAAGGGTTCAATGCCAGAGCAATCCATGTGCTTAGAAATGGTAGCTGCAGATGTGTTACCCAGAAATCCTCTATATGGCCAAACATTATCTGATACCACCTTCACGCAAAACATAATGATGGCTAGACTAGAGAGTACCAAGATACTAGACAAGTTTAAGCAAGCTAACCAAAATGAGAGAGGCCTACAAGCTTTTATCCTATATGTGCAAGATCAATAGACAAATTGCTGGAAACAAACCAAGCAACACATGCATGAGTACTATACAGTCAGAATGCAACTAATACAGCATAATGGCTTGTTATATCAACAGAGAATTGTAGTACCATCATCACAATGTGCTGAAATACTATGTCAAATACACAGAGGTCAGCAACATTTCACAAAATGTCTAGGAAGAGTCAAAATGTCAGTATGATGGCCAAACAAGGCACCTTAGTCTTGTAGTATCACTCACAATAGTGACAGAATTGTGAATTGCTGCAGGATCTGAGCCTTATATATACACATTTATACTGCATTTTTACTGTTTACTAATTGGATTCCTCTCTAAATCATCTCCTAAAATCTGTGCTGAACTGTGCAACAGTGGTTTGTAGTGCCCTGTACAGAAGCAGGTACATAGTGTAATTTTCCATATAAAACTTCCTCTGCTAATTTCTCAAGTATCTAGCTGATTGTAGAACACCTAGTTGCCTTCTGAGAAGCATTTTAGATCAATCCTAGATCTCTTCTCCCAGTCCAACAACTCTAAACCCAGAATGTACTACCCCTCAGACATCACATAAAAACATCCACAGCGCCATGGATGTACACTGTCCTACTGTCTCCATAGCCAGCCTGGTGGAAATTGGCATCTTGAGACAATGTAGCAATTGTCTCATGTTTACTGACAACTACCTTATTCTTAAGCAGACTGACACAATATGTTAGAGATGTAATTACACTATGTCTTTGGAGGCAAAGCTCTCGCATACAAATACTGATATCTCCAAACAGGTTGCCAGTAACACACACATGACACCTGCTATGGATCAGACACATAAACTCACATATACTAAGGGTCTTAATTGCAATCTACCCATACCTGAGAGGCCTTCAATGCACTGCCCTCAGCAATCTCCAAAACACTCTACAAAGACAGCACTACCCAAGACACACACAACCACATCTTGCAGTGTCTTAAACTTTAAACCCTTAAGGCAAACTGCCACACAGCCCAATATATTGGACACTGGAAATTCTGTTGTGAGGCACACTGATGCTCCCCTCACCAGGTTTAGCAAGAAGACCATCATAGTCAGTTGCCTATCAGGGGCAAGGATCCAGCAGATTACACATGCACTCAGGACACTGAAGTGCAAGTACCAGTATGACTGTCATAGCCCAAAAAATATGTTCCCATTTAACTCTTTCTTAGGTTCATAGGTGTTTACTAGGCTAATTACCATAAGGGCCTTTTTAAGTCTTGCTATGCACCTCAAATCTCTGACAAGTTCTTATATCCTTGAGAAGTCTAATCATGAGCCTAGGAGATGAACCACTTACAGGTTACATGTGTCCATTAGAGACATTGGTGCCAAGCCAGGGATGAATTTCTGGTTTCCCATCCAATTGTCCAAGTTGCACTTGAATTGGGTTAAGGAGGAACTCTGCTTCACATGGATGGGGAGCCTCTTCCATAGATGAGGTAGTCTTCGGGATACATACCTATCTCTCCAGCAGGTCCTATTTATATCACAGGCAAGGTTTTAAGTCTTTAGAATGGGTAATTCTGGTGATGTTTGTTTTGTGGATATGCAGAAGATTCATCAGAGTGGGGTCTGACAATGCCCTGTATGCCAGGCATAGATCGCCCCACAAAAGCCTGCAGGAAACAGAATACAGGGATAGGGCCTTGAGGAGGTCTGCATAGGACATTTTACTTATGCTCTGTATTTTTTTGTGCAGGACATAAGTAAAATGTTCTATACAGACCACCTCAACAATTGGCTTAGTTACGGGTGTCATTTTAAGGGGGTTTAATATTTGTCAGCTTGGGAGGATATGATCAACATACAACACTCCTTTGCCAGGGATGGTCTGCACCTGTCACCAATAGGCTTTTGGATATTGGCCAAAACATTATCCACCCATATTGTGCCTTTTTTAAACAATGTCAATCTGATAAGCCTTCCAACATATTAAATTTTATGTAAAATAAACTAAAGGTGTTACTGCTCAATGCTTCAAGTCTCAACCAGAAGACCCACTCTCTGGAAGTACTCCTTACTCTGGAGAGTGTTGACGTCTGTGCAATTACTGAGACATGGTCTAAAGTTATGTAAGGCATCCCAGCAGTAAAAAGGCTATAATGGTTTCCACACATTTAGACCAGCTACCATACAAGAACTCCAGCCTGAAAGAACAGTATGAGCAGTAAGAGTTAGTATGAACACCTGACATACTGTTATCACTTAATAACAGAGTTTAAGGTGTAGGATTACAAACTAGTAGACCTGGGTTCGAAACCTGGTTGGAGCAAAACTGGGCAGCAGCAGCATCTGTGTGGAAGAAAGGCCTGGCAAGAAGCTACTTCTGTAATTTACCACAAGAGCTCTATGGGGCTTACCCATAGTCGACATGGGTTGATTTCAACTTAAGGGCATCTAACTAACTAACCATACAGAAAGGGACAAGAGGTGAATCAATCTTCATAAAAAGTAAGCACACCTCAAAATTGATCAAACAATATGACATACTTGGGCTACTCCATGTCCAGCTAATCTTGGGTATATATATCAGTGCTAGCTATAGGTCCCCATCGATGACACAGGATAACCATACCACATATCTGAATGTGCTGGAGTAATTCACAATTCAGTCAACACCATATTCATGAGTGATTTCAACTACTCACCATAAACTGGGATACATACATAACCACTAACATGCAGGCTCAAAGATTCCTGGATTTTGTCAATGCAAACACCCTGGAACAGCTAGTAGGGGGTGCAGAATAGCTGCACACCTACTAGGGGTGAAAATATCCTGGATCTGGTACACAAGTATTAGGGCATGTTGCACCCCCCACCCCCAACCCCATTGTGTAATGTCCTCACTGGTCATATCAGATCACAAAGCTGTAATCATTGAAATAAATATAAGGCTAAACTCCCAACAAACCCCAGAAAATGTAAAAAAATTTCCAAGTCTAATTACCTCATATTAACTGAAGGCACAGCTAAATTCCAAACCCCCACCACTACCACCACCACCAAACTCAGAGAACATGATGGCCAGTGTGGAAGTCTTTATGGAAACTCTGTACAAGCATGTAAATAACTGCAGAGAAACAGCAGTACCAAACCAAAATAAACAGGCCAAAACTCCAAAAACAAGCCCCCTTGGTGGATCCCCCAATATAAATAGATTGTACAGCAACAACAACAAAAATATCCTGCCCAAAAATAGGAAGGGAGATGCCAAAAAAAAAAAAACTACTCTCCCTTGTCAGTCTCAGCAAACAATTCAGGGAACTAATTAAGTCCACCAAAGCCAATTTTGAGGCACAAATAGCCTCCCAGTCTAAGGATAACCATAAGGCATTGTTTCAGTTATGTAAACAACCTTAAAGGGAACGCCCAACAGTGTGCTGAACTAATAGTAAATGGAACTTCCTATACTGAACTGAGGAATATAGAAAAATTGCTGGCTGATACATTTAGCTGTAATTTCACTCCTATCACCTCCAGAATCCCCCCAGAAAATACCCTCTACTATTTCTACTCCAACTATCACTAAAGAACATGTCCTCATTGCACTCTTCTGAGTTAAAACACTGCATCGATGGACCCTGATAATATCCTAGGATGCCTCCTAAATAGTTTGAAACATGACTTGTTAGGCCCACTAGAATCTGTAGTCATCCATAGCCTCCAGACAGGCTTCATCCTTAGGCAATGGAGGTCTGTAATTGTCATCCCTCTGTACAAAGGTGGGTCTATGACACTGGATCAAAAACTGATTTTACCGAACGGCTTTTACATGGAAAATGCTGTTGATAGAAATTGGTTTTGTGAGATCATGGTATAGTGAAGATCAGAAAAGTTGCCCTTTCCTCACTGTAGTGCAATCTCGGACTTGGTATATATATTTAGCAGCGGGGTGTGGGGGGCACAGCCCCCCACAAAACCAATTTCTATCAACGGCATTTTCAGTGTAAAAGCCATTTGATGAAATCAGTTTTCGATCCAGTGTCATAGACCCTACAAAGGTAAACCATCATCATCATCAGCCCCCTTTTCCCATTTTTTCTACATGGGGTCGGGGTATCATGTTAATTCTTGTCATCTCTCTCAATTCAGTGCCTAACTCCTGCCTTCTTCAACACTCATGCCTGACTGTCACAGATCTTCTTTCGCACAATCTATCCACCTCTTTGCTGAATGTCCTCGCTTCCTCTTACCTTCTTCCTGTTTGTTCCAAATCTTCCTCCACAGATTGTCTTCTGCTTTTCTGGACATGTGTCCAAACCACCTTAATCTGTTCTCTTTGATCTTTTCTGTAATTTTTAGCTACTTTGGCTTCTGCTCTTATGTCCTCATTTCTTCATCTGTCCCACAGTGCCCATCCTACCACCCTTCTCAGACACTTCATTTCCATCACTTCTAGCTTCTTCAACTGTTCTACATTTACTGCCCAGGTTTCTGTACCATACAGTAGTACTGGTCGCACCACTGTCTTGTGCACCTTAGTTTTCAGCTTCTTTGGCATTCTTCTGTCATAGACTACACCTGAAACTGTATGCCAGTTGGCTGCAGACAGTCTGATTCTAGTTTTGACCTCTTCATTCAGAGTTCCCTTCTCCTCAACCACCCCTCTCAGACACTTGAAGTTGTTTACCTGTTTCACTATCTTCCCTTCTATCTCTATTCTCAGCTTCTTCTGATTTCCCAATTTGCTGCCATTACCACTGTCTTATCTGTGCTTAGTTTCATCCCATGTGCCTTCAGCTTTGCATTCCATTCTCCAATCCTTTGCTGAAGTTCTAGCACAGAGTCAGCCTGTAATGCCACATCATCTGCATACAGCAACTTTGCTGATCTGTCCCCTCTGACCTGTTTGCTAATGTAGTCCATCACCAGTATGAACAGCAGTGGGCTCAGTGCTGAACTCTGGTGTACACCCACTCCCATTGGGAATCCCTCTGTGAGGCCGAACACTGTTCGTACTGGAGTCATTGGGTCCTTGTACATAGCCTGCACTAATTCTACCAATGTTCCTGGGACTTCAAACCACCACAGTACTGCCCAGATCAGGTTTCTTGGGACCTTGTCATATGCTTTCTCCAAGTCTAGGAATGCCCGGTCAGACTCTCTCCTCATCTCTAGCTTCTTCTCAAGTATCTGTCTCACTGCAAACATCAGATCTATTGTGCTGCATCCTGATCTGAATCTGAACTGCTCATTTCCCATCTTACATTCTACTACTCTGTGTATCTGTTTATCAATCACCCTCTCCATAACTTTCATGCAATCTGATAGGAGTTTGATGCCTCTGTTCTGCCCACAGTTGTGGATGTCCCCTTTGTTCTTGTACACTGACATGAGTACGCTTATTCTCCAGTTATATGGGATACGCTTTCTCTACACACTGCTACTAGTACCCTCAGGAGCCATTTCTCCCCTATCTCACCCAGCATCTTTATTATATCTGCTGTGACCTCATCTGAGCCTGCTGTTTTCCCTGACTTCATTTCCTTAGTGCTATTCTTACTTCTTCTAGGGTGGGCTCCTTCTTCTCTCTTTGTAGTCTGTTTCTGGGCAGTACAGCTTCTGTGGGGTTTTCTTCATTCAGAAGCTGCTGAAATGCTCCTTCCATCTGCCTTTAATGTCCTGTGGACTGGTGAGCAGGTTGTTGCTGGTATCCTTTGTGAAGGGTGTCTGACTATCTTCTTTTTCTTTCTGTCTTTGCCTTGCAACCTGATAGAGTTTCTTTGTGCCACTTACAGAGTCCCTTTCTAGAAGGTGGTAGAGTGCCTCCGATGCCCTCTTCTTTGCTGTTGCAACTTCTTTCTCAGCTTCTTTGTTAGCCAACCAGTAGTCCTTCCTAGCCTGGTCAGTCTTTTCTATCTCCCACTTCTTCCTGCACTCCTCCTTTCATTTGATGACTTTCTGGACTTTTGCATTCCACCACCAGCTTTCCTTATGTAGCTAATTTCCATACCTGGCTCGGTCACATATCTTTTCTGTAGTCCTAACACATGCTGTTTTTAGGCACTGCCATTCTTGTTCAACTCTAGCTATTTCCTCTTCTTCTTGGGGTGCTAGAGCCCTGAGTAATTCCTTGAACTGTTGTATTTTCTCTCCAGTCAACTTTCAGGTCTTCAGCCTGGTCTCTGTTGACCTTAGAGCCTTCTCTGACCACTGCTTCCAGCTGATTGTGGCAACTAGTGTTTTATGCTGTGGGACAACTGTTTCACTGTGGATGACTTTGCAATCATGGATTCTACCCCAGTCCTTTTCCTTACTAGGAGGAAGTCTATCTGAGTTGCATGTTGGCTAGTATTGTATGTGATCTTGTGGCGGTCTCTTTCTGAATCATGTGTTGGCTACCATCAAGCCACTTGCCAGATAGAAGTCTAGAATGGCTTCTCCTTCTTTATTCCTGTTGTCCCACCCATGTGGACCCAGGCAGTACTCATATCCTGTTCTGTCTGTCCCGATATGTGCATTCAAGTCACCCATTATCAACACCAATTCATGTTGTTCTGCTTTATCTAGTAGGTCCTGCAGCTGCTACCTAAATGCACTCTTTTCCTCACTATCACAACCCTGCTGTGGGGCATAGGCTAAGATTATGGATACTGCCCTATCATTACACTGAAGTCTGATTGCCATGAGTCTGTCATTAATTCTGATAATATCCCCTCACTGCCTCCTGAAGCCTCTCTTTCACCACAATTCCTACACCATTTCTAGCCTGTCCCCCTTCTGAGTAGTACAGTCTGGAACCCAAGCCAAGTGTCTTTCCTGCACTGCCCTTCCATCTCGTATCAGCAGACCTAGTGGAACTGCAGATACATAAATTTGACTAATCTTATATGCAAGGCCAAGGAAAGAATTATTCTGGACCTGATAAACTACATACATATTGGAAAATAAACATAATAAAAGTAAATATAAATAAAAATATACATAGGATAAACATAGGAAATTTTCACACATTGGACCCATCCCAGTTCGGTTTCGTCAAGGGCAGGTTATACCAACTAAACTTGGTGGATGACTTCCAGAAGGTCACTAAAGTCATGGATGAGGGCAAATGGCACATACTGCCTACCTTTACCTGACAAAGGCATTTGACAGAATACCTCACTCAGGTCTTATAGACAAACTCACAAATTTAGTCATACATCCCTACATCATCTGATGGTTAGCCAAATGGCTCAGTGATAGGACACATGAAGTTAGGGTAGAGGAATCCACTTCCACCAAGAGGCCAGTTACTAGTGGTGTCCCACAGGGCTCAATACTGGGACCTCTCTTGTTTGACATATACTTATCTGAAGTCAAAGCAAATGTAGAAGGTCTATTGCTGATCAAATTCACTTATGACTGAAAGCTGGGTACAGTAATTGCATCCACCAAAAATGTATACATCCTCCAGGAAGTTCTGACACAAATTACTGGCGACAGAAATACAGTCTAAAACTCAATGCAAAAAATGCACAATCATACCCTTTGGAAAAACAACCATCCCTGCAAATTACAACATTGATAACACTCCCCTAAGAGTACAACCAGTGGAAAGTTCTTGGGAACTCAGGCTAACCATGTGTCCATGGTGATGAGAAAATCATTCTACATGGTGCAACTAACAAGTAAGTGTATGGCATACAGATCTAAGGAGATCATAGTCCCACTATACTCAGCCCTCATTAGACCAATAATCAAGTAAAATGCATCATTTGGCATGTACCTAACCAGGCTTTTGCAACAGCTGGAGTGGCCACAGAGGTTCCTCACTAAAAGAATACAGAGTGTAAATAATATGCCCCATGCAGACACCTCAAAGCCCTGTCCCTTTACTCAGTCTCCTACAGACTACTGAGGGGTGATCTATGCCTGACTTACAAGACATTCTCTGATCCAGCTCTGATGGATCTGCTACAAATTCACAAAACAAAACAGTACTAAAATTACCTAATCTAAGGATCTAAACCGTGTATGTGACATAAACAAAACATGTTGGAGGGGAGAGATATGCGTCTCAGAGATTACCCTTTCTCTGGAACAGACTTCACATTCATGTGAAACAGGGCTCTTCCCTGTCTGTTCAAACACAATTTGGACCAATGGATGAGAAATCACAAATGCATCCCTAGCTTGTTGTCTGTGGCCCTTATGGACAGGAATTTGTTGATTTCCTAAGTCACAGGCATATACCAAAGCCATTCTAGCCTGTGGGCATTGATAATTGAGAAAATTGAGCCATGAATGACTAGGCTTTAAAGGGCTCTAGGACCATTAGCCAAGTAACCTTCAATGATCCTTTGATCAATAATTTGCTGCACTTTGCATAAACCATCTCAAAACAGAGAGCCATTAATGCATGCCAATACGCTTACCAAAGGTACTTGGAAAAATATATCTGCTGACTTGTGTGAGTTTGAAGGCAAAACCTACATTATAGTTGTGGAATATTACTCCTGTGACACAGAAATAATGCATACACCAATTATAATTAGCTTACAAATAACAGACAGGTTCCAGACAATTTTCTCAAGGTATGGACAGCCATTTGAACTGGTTATAGACATTGGTATACAGTTTATGTCAAGTGAATGTCAATAGTTTGTTAATGACTGGTTTCATGCATACTAGATCACGTTCTCACTATCCACAATCAGATGGTAAAACTGACAGAACACTAAAAATACTGAAAAATATTGAGACAACATCCTCATAGAGCGCTTATGGTTTATCAAGCTACCCCACACAGTGTCACAGGAATAAGCACTTCATAGTTAGTGTTTGGAAGACAAATATGAACTGACATGCCACTGTTAAGAGCCTAACATGATTTCATACAATACAGTCAAACAAAATGACTAAAGTGCCAAACCTTTGTACAAAAAGTTTTATATCAGACTTTGATCTGCACATCCATTACCTATTCCTCAACCAGGCCAATCTCTCCACTTGAAGTTAACGGGGAGGAAAACTGGAACACAGCAGGTGCTGCTATGTAGAAAACTACTGAAGCAAGATGCTACATGGTGTAAACAGAAGATGGTGGGAAACAGAAGATATATATAATTAGTTCCTGATACCTAAATGCAATGTTCCTGAGAAAGAAGTCTGAGCTGGGAATAACCAGGTCTATGTCTAATAAGACTGTTCCTGTACCAACAAAACAGCTACCTCAAACAAATATTAGAGACAAGAGTGGAAGTTCAAGCTTGACTATCCAGTGCGACAGACCATGTGCTGTCCAATCAAATCAATGAGTATGACTGTTCCTAATCCCAATGACTCTGTTTTGACACGTGGCTGTAAAAATACTAATGCTTATTATAATAGCCTGTCTCCAGGACTGGCCTTAGATAAACTGGTACCTAAGAAAAAGACACTTTGTCCCCTCCAAACATCGCCCAGCGCCTCCTGGTTACCCATCCGCACTCCCAATTCTGGCCAACCCACACCATCCAGGTGACTTTTTTCTTCCTTTTCTCACAGTTTGTATTACTATTCAGTTTTTTCTTGCATACATTTATATAGTCATTCAACACCTCCTAACATTAGAAAGGATGCATTCTGATAACTTTGGAGTACATTAGAACCAGGAGTACATTAGAAATGAACTAGAGACTGGATCTTGGAGATGGAGGTCAACAGGAAGAAAACCAGCAATTCAAATTAATGAATAAATGTAGAATTACAAAGCATCAATTACATTTGTGAAATATGGCAGAACAAGAAAACCTGAAAATATTGCACTTTTTGACTTTGTTAAACTTGTAGGGGACTCCAAAGCATATGCCCTACTTCATGTCATTAATGTCTGGAAGAGCATTAAGGAGAGGGGAAGAGGAAGGAAAGAGCTAACTGTAAGGAAAACAGTTTTTGTTCTTAACACTATAACCACCCTACTTTCTCTCACCCAAACTATCACACATGACAGAGACAATAATAAACTAGTCTCCTATCTATTCATTGATCTCTCCAAAGCCTTTGATATTGTCTCCACCCTAAGCTCCTTAGCAAACTGTCTGACCTCAATATCTCAAACCCTTCCCTCTCATGGTTCTCCAGCTACATCACAAACAGGCAACAGTCTGTCCAATGGCTCTCCTCTTACACCTTCTTCCTCTCTGTCTATACTGGAGTACCACAAGGATCTATTCTTAGACCACTCCTATTCAACATTTTCAATAACAGTCTTTACACTTTCTGCACTCATTCCTCATTCATACAATAAGCTGATGACTCTACAATCTATCTGACCTCCACTCACTCACCCAAAACTACTTTCTTTCTTTTGAAAATTTGCTTACTGAAAATGAATTCATACTTAATCCTCAAAAAACAAACTTCTGTTATTTCTACTAAACCCCCTTTCTCATCATAAATCATTTACCATCTCTTCACCTAACAACACTGTCAAAGGACCAATCACAATATCACTAGATTGCCAGGCACCCAGTATTACTGATGCACAGGTTAAAACAGCACTGTCCAAGGCCATAATTACAGCTTCTATGGGACCTGACAATATTCCTGTCTGTGTTCTAAATGAACAACAGAGTGAGCTAGCAGCTCACCTGTGTACCCTGTTCAATCACCTCAGGCTTTGTCCCTACCGAATGGCACACTGCTATAGTCATCCCTCTCCACAAAGGAGGAATGACTACAGACCCTGGGAACTATCGCCCCATTAGCCTGACAAGTCTGATATGCAAAGCTATGGAATGCATCATCATGGACCGAATAAACAAAGATATAGGGAACCTCCAAACTCTGGATCCCACACAGTTTGGTTTTGTGAAGGGTAGATCATGCCTGCTCAACCTGGTCGACTTCTCTGAGTCAGTCACCAGAGCTGTGGATGAAGGCAAGGTGGTTCATACAGCCTAACTTGATCTGGGCAAGGCCTTTGATACCATTCCCCACTCAGGAATCATAGAAAAACTCACTAAGCTAGGCATCAACCCCTATATCACTAGGTAGGTTGCAAACTGGCTCACATATAGAACCCACAGTGTGAAAGTAGCTGACTCCAAGTCAGTCCCACAGGGTTCGATCCTGGGTCTTCTGTTTGGTATCTACTTCTCTGAAGTCCAGGCCAACACGAAGGGACTCTGGCTGACAAAGTTCATAGACGATTGCAAGTTGGGAGCCATAATTTACTCCCAAAGTGATGTTGACATCCTACAGAAAGGCCTCACTGAGACCAATGACTGGTATCAGAACCATGGCCTTAAGCTCAATGCCAAAAGATGTGTCGTCATCCGCTTGGGAAAAACCCGGTTCCCATGAATTACCACATCGATGGTAGTTTACTGAACATAGAAGGTGTCATAAGAGATCTGGGAACACAGGTTGACAGCAACCTCTCTTTCGACCACCACATTGCCACTGTAGGCAGAACGTCCTTCTGTGTGGCACATCTCATTACTAAGGGTTTTGCATCCAGGAAGAAAGAGGTTGTTGTCTCCCTCTACTCTTCCCACATTAGGCAATCATCGAGTACAATGCCCCATTTAGCATGTACCTCACTAGACACCTACAACTGGAGAGGCAGCAAAAATACCTCACAAAGAGGATCTTAGGCCTTCAACACTTGTCCTATATGGACAGACTCAAAAAACTCCAACTATTCTCTGTCTCATATCACCTACTTAGAGGCAATCTCTGCTTGACTTACAAAGCCATGTCTGACCCAGCTCTGTTAGAAATGCTGCATCTAAAGAAATCCCAAATCGCTCCACAATACATGCTCCAGAGACGTTAACCTCATTACCACAATCAAGAGAACAAGCTGGAGGGACAGGTTCATAACCCAGAGACTGCCCATGCAATGGAATAGACTTCCCATACATGTCAAGCAGAGCGCATCACTGGCAGTCTTAAAAAGAAATCTTGATGAGGGGATGGGAAATAGAAAATTCACCCTGGGGATCACTCCAGTGGCTCTACTTGACAGAGGCACTTGGGAACTAAGGTCAGGTGGCACAATGCCAGGGTAATCCTATGGGCTAGGTTTGTAAAGGCTCCAGAACCATTAGCCTCCTACACACCTATGAACCTATAAACGTCGACATAGACACACACCAAACTTCTGGGTGTTATCACTGCTGACCAACTTAAATTTGATCTTCATATATTGAATTGCATTAAAAAGACACATAAAAAACTGGGACTGTTTTACAGAAATAAAAGAATTCCTCGCAAATGACTCTAGAATCTCTCTTGCCTATGCATATCTTCTTCCTAACCTTACAACTCTCATCACTGCCATTCCTTATTAACTTTAAACTGGCTTGAATTCCCCAATCATCTCTTACTCCCCCAACTGTCCATTATTCACTCCATACTCAACAAACCTACTACCTGCCTGCTATCTTCTCTCTCATATCCCTGCACACCCCTACCTGCTCTCTATCTAGCTCTGATCAATTTCTCCTAGCAATCAATAAGCCAAAAAGAACAATAGGACAACACCTATGTAGCTACTCAGTTGCCCTAGCATGGAATAATCTCCCACTGAGCATTAGAAATCTTCCCTACTCACACAACTTCAAAAAATAATTAACTGAAACGCTACTAAAACATGGATCTGTACCCTAAATTACTTATTTTATTGTGCTTATTTTCCACTTTTCCCTACTCTCCTATCCTGATAGAAACTTCTCCCTTCTAACCTTTCTATCTAAACACCACTCTATGTATATCTCTGTTTACTCACCTGCACTTCCCTTCACGGTTTCTCTTCCTGCAGTTCCTTTCATCTTACAGCAACATTGCTATTTGCTTCCTCTCTTCTCCCTACAACAAATACATCTGCACCACAATCTACATAAGATATAGATGAGTGCTTAATCTCACTAAATGTGTAAAACTTGTACCTTAAAACTCATGCATGCTAAAAATGTCTTGTAATTACTCCTAACTGTAATTTTGAAATCTGTATGTATATGGGGCTTTTCCTGGGCCTCCGCTGAAAATGGGATCTTGCTCAGTCAGGCATATCCGGTAAACAAATGTCAAATAAATAAAATAAACAGTGTTTTTATAAAACATGACATATACTGCATTATATAAACTAAAGCTTTTCCAGTAATTTTGTGTGTAATAGGGATACTGCAGTAAACAGGTCCCCTCCTCATTTTTGTCTTCTTTTCTTCTTCTTGTTCAGTTTTAAGAAATGAAGGTGCCATGATGTAAAAAAAGAGAAGAAATCTCTTTCTTACTTTTGCATAGGAGAATAACCGGATTAAGGCCACTGTCCTGATCTAACAAGCTTTAATAGGAAGCAAGTAAATAAAAGAACACTGAATGTAATTCCTCTAACACATAAATGTTCACAGTGAAACATGAGAAGCTTGTAGCTGAACGCTGCTATGTGTCTGGTTCTCATGTTTCTATGGAGACAAGTTGAAAAGGGCAATAAAAACAGAATACTCTTCCTGCAATGGTTAAAAGATAATGTCTCTGAAAGCATTCAAGTTTGTTTACTATATCTGGGACAGGAATAAAGATAAGACAAAAACACACAGCACTTAATGTAAGTAGAATCACAGGCTGTACCATGCATATTACCATGCTAACCTTCATTAGGTCAATTCAGCCCTGTGAGTGTAGCAGTCAATTTGGGACAATTGTTCCTATTAGTAGGGCTAAACTTCATTATTTGAAGATGTACATAGTTTTGTGCATTTGTATTAAGTTAACAGATTCTGAAGGTGTTCTGGGAGAGTGTTTATGTTTTTGTTTGAGGGTTTTCATTAAAACAAAAAAATCTTATAGGATGTGACATTTATGAAAGATCAACCTGCCAAACACTGGTGTACGCATGTAACACAAAAGCTGAAACTAGTCGTTTAAAAAAAAGCTGTCATACATAACAGGTTGGAAAGAAAAGTTCTTATCATAATGGCAACACTTTCCATATTGCCTTTAAATGTGAATGGTCTCACAAGTATATACAAAAAAGAAAGAGTAATGAAATATATTAAAAAATGCAAATAGCTATGCTACAGGAGACACATTTAGAAAGCACTAAGGACATAAGTTTGACAAAGAAGGGATTTCAGGATGGTTATTCAACTGAATATCTGGGAAAAGGAAAATGGGGGTACTTATATTAATTGTCAGAGAAGCTGCAATAGTGATAGAAAAATAAAAATGATAATGGTAGATTTCTAGTAGTAAGGGATCTACTGTCAAGGGAGGAGGATTACGCGGGCATGTATTTATATTCCAAAGAAAATTCCTACAATGGAGCTTAAAACATTTTTGGGAGAAATAATCAGTTTTCAGCAGGTAGTATTAGTTATAGGTGGTAACTGGAATTTGATTTGCAACAGTGAGAATTTACTGAGTGGGAGCTAGAAGGGAAAATATAAGAAAACGGCTAGATTTTTGGAAAAATATATGAAAATATTTTATATGAAAGATGTGAATTCAGTAGCAGAAACTCAAAGTGATTTTATATGTTATTCCCCAAGTTAAACTAGGCTAGGCTAGACAGAAATTATATGTCACTAGAACCTGTGCATTTAATTGAAAGTTTTGATAAGCATTCAATAACTATTTCAGATCATGTACCAATAATAACTAAAATAAAAATGCAGGATAATGAAATAAACTTAATGCATTGTCTAGGATATTAACTCATTTTTTCATCATACCTTTAAAATCTGCAACATCTACTGCAAGACCACCAAGCCTACATTCTTCCTCTCATTAGTCATCTTGGGATTAGTGCTTCTGTAAGACAACTTACTTTCAGGAGAGATAGATAAACAACTGTTTAATTTCTTGTGGGTGGATAACCAGTCATGCCAGGGATATTTGGGATAGCAAAGACCCACAAGGATGCATATAATCCACCCCTCAGACCTACTGCTGCATCAGGTAGCTCCAAAACCCAGCCTTTAGCTATATCTGTGGATATCAAATTAAAGCCCTTTTACAATCTAGTAGATCATATTTTGATCGACTCATGGGACTTTTTATATAAGGTTGGTAAATTAACATATAAGGATAGCATGGTATTTATTACCATACTTATTACGGACCTGTTTTCAGTTATTCCTCAAACTATTAGTCTAGAATGGCTTGAACACATACTTACTGAGTTGGGATTCTTAACAGCTTCTGATTTTAGGCTAGTTATGGAAAACATGGAAATAGTGTTAAAAAACAACTTCTTCTTTTTCCAGGGTGAATATTACAAACAACTAGATGGTGTTGCCATGGCAGCCTCATGTGGCCTAGTGTATGCAAACCTCAGAATGCTGTATTGGGAAAAACAATACATATTTACCTCTGAATATTATGCCCATATTAAGGGGTATTTTCAATTTTTGGATGATACAATATTATTTTGGGATGGACCACTTGGAGTTATAAACCAATGTATGGAATATATTGAGAATATAACTGATTTTTTAAAAATTTACCCACCAAGTAGGGAATAATAGTATTGATTATCTTGACGTTCGGATTACAAAGGACAGTGAAAGAAGATGTTTCACATCCAAGATATATCGTAAAAAAAATTTCTAACACCTACTTACATTTTGAAAGTAATCATCCCTACCACCAGAAGAAAAACATAATGACAGGACAGATTGTTAGGGCAGTTCGAATGACTTCTCTTAGAGAAGATCTGTTTAAGGAGATTGAAACCATAAAAAGTTTCTTTATAGCAAGGGGTTACACTCCTGATTTGATTAACACCATAAAAGATGAAGTGGGTACTGGGTGGGGTACTAAATATATACCCCTGTTGAATTTTGAAGTTAATACCCTGGATCCACCCCTGAGGTGGCACCAGAGGATAGGAATAAAATATCAGAGGGGAGGAATTACACCCAGAGTAACAATAGTGAGGGTGATCAGTTTTTTTTTTGTACTTACATATAACCAAAATACAATCAAAATTAAACACACCATTTGTAAATACTGGGAGATGTTTGATATTATGCCCAGTAGCTTAAAAGTATTTAATTTCCCCCTAAAATTTAGTTTTAGGAGGGGGCAAATTTAAAAAGGGTGTTTGAGCATAACCACAAGGTAACCAACACTACTGGAGGGGCTAGAAGGAAAGTAGGAATTTTTTTCATGTGGACATTGTTTCCAATGCAGATTTAGTGCTAACAAACGTGAGCTTTCCATTCCAAGCCTCAGTTATGTTAAAGAAATAAGGTTATGAGAGTGAAGGGTCATTACAACACTCAAACCAAGGGTGTGGTTTATTTGGTTTATTGTGCTCTATGTTATGCCTACTATATAGGCAAAACTGAAAGAAGTCTGAAAAATAGGATATATGAACACATCCATGATATTCGCAAGAAAAAGGAAACTAATGCCTTATACAGACATGGTGTGTTATGTAAAAATCCACAGTTTAGATTTTGGGTTATTGAGCAAAGGAAACCCTCTGAATGGGGGGAAGGGTTGTGAGACCCAGTTAGAGCTTCGGGAATTAATATGGCAACTCCAACTTGACGCCTGCACCAGTCCAGGGTTAAATGATTACCTCTCTATTGTTCCTGCTTTAAAAATGAGAGCACTGGTGTAGGTGAAGTAACATAAATAAAACAAATAAAATATAGTGGAAGTATTAGATGCACTTTTTGTGCTCTGTTTTTTCTTGTTTATACCAGAACACAAAATAACAAAATATTTAAACCTGCATTCATGAGTATACATATTTTCAAAGTGTATATTTTAAAGTAGTTGTTTATGTAATACAAAACACATGCACTTTAACTTATAAAATTCTGTGATTTTCTTGGTTACTTAAGTTAATTGTTTGGAACTAGCATCCAATGAGATGGTTGATTTTAAACTTGTACCAACCCACTATGGGTATTTAAGAACAACAATGAGTAGATTATTTATTCTGAAGAAGTTCCACATGGTAAAACGAAAAGATCTTCAATCTAATAGAGTTTTATTTAATTTGTATTTGAGAGCTGTGTATTTCCTGTTATCCTGGTACCTGCTGAGGGACAGACCTTCATTGAACTACTGCTGTTGCTGCCCGGCTTTTTTGGTTACTAATACCTTTAAAATCTGCAATATCTACTGCAAGACCACCAAGTCCACATTCTTCCTCTCAGTAGTCATCTTGGGTTAGTGCTTCTGTTTTCTCTTGGTGAGAGAAGGAGCAAAGTAACATTATTTCATGGAGCTGCTAATCACTGGAAAGCCTAACTGCTTAATTAATTAATTTATTTATTTTACATTTGTTGACCGGGCTAGTCTAACTGGATACAAGTCCATTTTCAGTAGAGGCCAGGGAGATAAGCTCCGATGAGAACAATAACAAAATAATATATACAAAATTAATGAAAACAATGTACAATGCAGTTACATTAGTGAGACTAATCAGAGAGGTTAGAAGTTCATAACATATAGTAAAATATGCAGGTATACGTAGTATCATTCAAATGCAGTTTTAATACATAGTATATAGAAGAGAAGGCAGCTGATTATATGCACTTCATTAGTACAAAAATATTTACAGTATTCATAGGTAACAGCTTGGGATTTGTGCTTATATTCTGCTCCTGGTAATAGAAGCAGCAGAGTGCATTGATTCCTGACTGTTTCTGGTTGGGCAGTGAGTGTCTGTACTTGATGTTCCTGATTGATCTAGTTGCTATTTAAGGCATCTATCAGGAAAAGGCTACAGCAAGCCTACAGACCCTTGCATCATTTGGGACAAGACTGTGGATCACCAAACAGGCTGTGACCTACTTTTCATCTTGGGATTGGTGCTAATCTTTTGCTTCTGGTGACAGAAGAAGCAAAGGAGCATTGTATCCCAACAGAGTGAAGCTGTGGGGAGACCAGCATTAGTAGTAGCCATTCATGTGACTCCCCTCTTTTCATCATTCTTGACAATCCAAGTCTTTGTTTTCAGCAAGCACTGCTTGATTTGTTTCTAACTTCAGAATATCTGCCTAAATACTTCAGCCTTAAATTTTCAGGGTCTATGTATTAGTTTCCCCTCAAGTGTTTGGCAGGCTCTGTACAGACTCAGACACCTTGAGTGACATTTTTCCTGTAGAAGCACAAACTGAAATTTCTCCAATATCTAGTTGCACACAGGACAACTAGTTTTCAGTGACAAGCACTGTCTCCAGACTTGCAAACCAGATACTCCTGACATTGCTTTATATTCTCACTCCAACTATGTAATCAATAAAAAAGGGTCTGTTGCCATGGATATGAACTTTCCCACTATCTCCGTTGGGCATCCTGAGGCAATGTAGAAATTGCCTCATGTTTACTGACAACCAGTTAATTCTCAAACAAATTGATATGGTATGTGAGAGATGTATTTACAAAATGTCACTGGAGGCAAAGCTCTTACATAAAAGTAATCGTAATGTCAATCAGTAGTACACACACTGTAGCCATCACACACATTTCAAAACAGATACATAGACCCACATATGCCGAGGCACTTAAATGTAACCCTCCTAAACCCCAAGGACCTCCCAGAGGAAGTACACATAACAAATACCCTCAGCAGCTCAGAATACATTCTCTTAAAACAACACTCACATCACCACATACAGCAACATCTCATGGAGCCTCTATTTCTAAGCCCATAAGGCAAGCCACCACACAATCCAACATTCTGGGTATTGGAGACTCCATCATAAGGCACACTCATGTCCCTCTCACCAGGCTAAGTAAGGAGAAAGTTACGGTCAGTTGTTTATCAGGGGCTAGGATCCACCACATTACGCATGCAGTCAGGTCACTGGACCGCAAGTACCAGTATGACTCAGTTATAGTCCATGTGGGTGTAAATGAACTGAGACATACCTCTCTAGACAATATGAAGAGAGAGATCATGGAGCTCTTGGAATGTGTGTCCCAGGCTTGTATGAGTCTAGCACTGAGCAGCATTTTACCTTCTCCAGGATGATGCCACAATACGAACTGGCCCCCCACCTAAGCACCATGTTCAATCATAGCCTCACGTCAGGCTTTGTCCCCACTGAATGCACACAGTAACAGTTATACCACTCCACAAAGGGGGAGCCACTATGGACCCTGGGAACTATCTTCCTATTAGCCTGATGAGCCTGATCTGCAAGGCCATGGAACGTATCATCATGGAACTCATAAACAAAGACAATGGTAACCTCCAAACTCTGGACCCCACCCAGTTCGGGTTTGTGAAAGGTAGATCATGCCTTCTGAACCCGATCAACTTCTTTGAGGCAGTCACCAAAGTCGTAGACAAGGGTAAGGTGGTTCACACAGGCTATCTTGACCTCGCCAAGGCTTTCAACACCATCCCCCATTCTGGAATTATAGCTAAATTCACTAAACTAGGTATAAATCTGTATGTCACAAGATGGGTTGCCAACTAGCTCACTGTCAGAACCCACACTGTAAAAGTTGCAGACTCCAAATCTGACTTCAAACCAGTCACAAGTGGAGTACCACAGGGTACAGTCCTGGGACCTCTCCTGTTTGGTATCTACTTCTCATAATAGAGTCCCCAAATGATGTGGACATCCTACAGAAGGGCCTCACTGAGACAGATGCCTGGTGTCAGAGGCATGGCCTCAAGCTCAATGCCAAAAAGTGCATTGTCATCCCCTTTGGTAAAAACTCTGTACCCATGAACTACCACACAAACGGCAGTCTATTTAACGCTGAATGTGTGATAAGAGACCTTGGGACCTAGGTGGACAGTAGTCTCTTCATTGATAATCACATCGCCACAGTAGTCAGGAAATCCCTCTATGTGGCACACCTCATCACAAAAGGGTTCTCATCCAGGAAAAAAGAGGTCATCGTTCCCCTCTATAATGGGTCTAATGAGTGCCGAGTAGAGTACAATGACCCTTTTGGAATGTAATTCACAAGAAATCTGCAGCAGCTGGAAAGGCCACAGAAGTACCCCACAAAGAGGATTACTGGCCTCAAAAAGATGCCCTACATTGACCGTCTCAAAAAACTCCAGCTGTACTCTGTAGCATATCGCCTATTCCAAGGAGATCTCTGCCTAACATATAAACCTGTGTTAAACCCAGAGCTGTTGAACATGCTACACCTAAAGAAATCCCAACCCCTCCAAGCTACACACTCTAGGGACCTAAACCTTGTCACCACAATAAACAGGACATGCTGGAGGGATAGATTCCTGGCCCAGAGACTTCCTATATTCTGGAACAAGCTACCTATCTATGTCAAGCAAAGTTCCTCATTAGCACTCTTCAAGAAAAATCTTGATGAGTGGATGGGAAATAGGAAATACACCCTGGGGATCACTTATGTGGCTCTGCTCGACAGGGGCACAGGAAATTAACTTTCTTGGGTGGCATAAGCCAGGGAACCTTGTTGGCTAGACTTACTTAGGCCCTTGGGCTGATAGCCTAGTACCTACCTATGAACCTATAAAAGGATCATCATGGAAATGATTAATAATGATATAGTAAACCTCCAGACACTGGACCCAACTCAGATCATCAGTGGGCAGGATCACCCAGGAAGTAGATGGGTGAGCACCAAAGGCTTGCAAGTACATGGATTCCTCAAAGGTAGGGTCTTTTAGCTTTTGGTCACCCCTTTGCTTAAGAATAACTAGGATGTCTCCAAAGGAGACATCTTCAGGGGATGACCAAGGGGAATCCTCCTTATCATCGAAGTCCATGTCTTCAGTGACAGATTCTTCAAAGAATCTAAGTGCTCTCTCTTGCATGACTTCTTTTGGGGTGGTTACTCAGTGGGAATCTTTGAAGAAGACTCCAAAGAAGAGGAGCACTTGCAGCTTCAGTGCTCACTGTCCTGATGTGGAGGAAGGTGGCAGCTCTGGACCAGAATGTACTGACATATGGCACTCCAATACAGAAGGGGCCAGCTGAGAGCCCACAAAGGCTAATGCCCTCTCCATAACTTAGAGGGCATGACCCTAAAGAAGGATGGGAACCCAGAACAGAGAAAGACAACCTCGGAATTGAAGTCACACCCCACTCTGAGGGACTGCCATCTGAAGCAGGAGCAGGGGAAGAGCACACACCTGTCAGGGCTCCCAGCGCTAAGGACAACTCTGAATAAAAAATAGGAGCTGATCTGAAATCCTCAGAACCAACAGCCGAGGTATCGCTCCAAGAATCTACCAGTTCCAAAAGAACTGAAGATGTCAGAGTAGTCCCTGGAACCGAAGAGGGAGTGCCCGTCGGCACCAGGACAGCTAGAACCAGGGAAATTGAAGTGGTGGGCTTTAAGCCTTCTGAGGAGGTCAGAGGAGGAAAATCCAGTGAAGTCCTGGAGAAAATACTCCAACTCCAGAAAGAAGAGAGGTCTGAGGAAGGGGCAGGAAGACCCATGGCCACCAAAAGCTGATCCACCAACCTCACAATGTCTACCTTGGAAAGACTCCTGGAAGATCAAACAGACATCCCCAAGGGAGATTCTGGCCTTTCCAAAAAAGGACTGGGTAGTTGACCCACAAAGGGGTCTATGGAAGGGGAAGATCTTGTCCTGGGAACATTAATTTATTCCAGTTTGGTGACCGGGGAGGTCCACTGGGCTCGAGATCCCATTTTCAGTGCAGGCCCGGGGAGAAAAGCTCCACATAACAAGTTACATAGAATATATAATTTTCACATTGCTAAGCTGTGAAGCTCTGCATAACAAGTTACATAGCATATAGAATTATCACATTGCTAAGTTACATAACAAATTGAAATAACAAAAGGAAAAAAAGATTCATTTACATTGCATTCAATATGTAGTCGTACAATTATATATCAGGTCGGGTAGTAGAAAGAAAAGTTATCCAATGCTTAGTAGCTAAGATGGTAAAAGTAGTTATGAAGGAAAGGATGAGGGGCATAGAGCAAAAGGCTGGGTGGAGATTGGTTATAATTTATAGTCTGGGTATAAGTGAGAGGTTTGAAGGGACAGAGGTTAGCCAGGAGAGAAGGAAGAGGGGAGGTTGGGAGGTATGGGATGAAGAGTGCAGTTACATTTTCTGTGAAGAAACAGGTAGGAGTGAAGTAGTCTTTTGAAGGTGTTTAGGTTGTCACAGGCCCTCAAAGTGGAGGGCAGGGCATTCCATTTTTTAGCTAGGGTGAAGGAGAGTAAATGTTGACCAGCAGGGTGCTTAGGTTTGTGGATGGTAATGAGGTTTTAGTGAGTGGATCTAAGGGGTCTTGGGGGGCTATAAGGTAAGAGGATATTAGATAAAGCAGGGTAGCTGGTGGGTTGAAATAGTAACTTGTGGGCTGAGACAATTTGGAGGAAGTCTAGTTGATTGGGGAGTTCAAGCCAGTTTAAAGTTAGTAGGGAGGAGCAGTGGTGAGAGGAGGCTTTTGCTTTTGTGGCAAACCTGGAGATTTTGTTGTAGCATACTTCTAGTTTTACATGTATTAGTTCAGACTTTGGCACCAAAGGGGTAGATAGAGTCTGCTACAGTGCAGATGGTGAAGTTGGCACCAACCTGGAAACTGATGCTGATGTAGGGGCCGAAACTCTTGGTGCCATGAGAACAGTAGTAGCCATTGCCGAAGATTTTAGTACTGTTAATTTTAGAACCATAGTCTTCAGTTCCAAGGAGACTGATGGAACCGAGGGCTTGTATTTATAGGTTCATAGGTTGGTACTAGGCTATCGGCCCTAGGGCCTATAGAAGCCTAGCCATAACAATTCCCTGGCTAGTTCTTCCCACAGTATTTACTTCCCTCTTTCTTAGTCTCAAGTGCCATAGGGGAACTTGGCACTGAATGACTCCTCTTTTTGGAGTGATCATATTTAGAGGAAGAAGTATCTGACTTGGACAGCACTTCTACAAAATTAGATTTTAACATTCCTTTTAAAATCAACTTGTTACATCTTTCTACCAAGGCCCTGTTACTGAAGGCCTGGCAGATCAAGCAGTCTTGATCCAAATGGGGTGCACCCAAACAATATATGCATGAAAGATGCCCATCTGAATTAGGCATCTTTCGCCCACAGTCTTGGCACTGCTTAAAGCCCGAAGTGTCCTTTTGTTTTTCCTCCATTTTGAATTAAGAAGAAAATTAGTCAGCTGTCAAAGGATCAAGCACACACACACACACACACACACACACACACACACACACACACACACACACACACACACACACACACACACACACACAGACACACACACACACACACACACACACACACACACACACACACACACACACACACACACACACACACACAGACACACACACACACACACAGACATACACACACACACACAGACATACACACACACACACACACACACACACACACACACACACACACACACACACACACACACACACACACACACACACACACACACGACTGCAGTGAAGGATAGATGAAAATTCTACCAACGATGGTAGAGAGAAATACCAAGATTGGTAAGACAGGAAAGGAAATACCAACAATGGCAATTAAGAGCTACCTTACAAGGTAAAAGAAGGAGAGATGAAGGTTACCAACAATGGTAATGAAGTTACTGTGAGGTATTAAGGGTAGAGAAGAACAGTCACTCAAAAGGTATAAACTAGATTTTATATATATATATATATATATATATATATATATATATACATTTTTTTTTTTTTTAAGAATAGAAAAGGACAGAAATTTTGAAAATCAATAAAGTTTGACTTAGCTGCAGAGTATCACCTGACATGTCTTGCTAACAGAGTGGCAAAGGAGATCTGAGGTAATGGAGAGAGGGGTGTTGTGGGTCGAGTCTTAGCTCGAGAGTTTTTTTGGCTGGAGTAACTTGTATAACGTCTGAGCTTGTTCCGAGGATCTGAACCGAGTCTCGCTGGTCAAGAATGAATGAAGCTTGACAACATCAGATCATATATTCAAAAGAGCTAAAACTGCAAAAATCAGAGGTTGAAATGAAGAAAAGGCTGGATGAGTACAAGACTGCACAGGAAGAGGTGTTTAAAAAAATGGTAGAATTAGAGGACAGAGCACAAAGAAAATCTGAGATTTTCTGCTGTACCACAGAAACTAGGATGAACAGACTGGATTAATTTTATGAAGGCACAAATGAGCAACTGGACTGGTATTACACTGCAGGAATTAATTAATTTAAATGCCACACTGTTTGTATGCTCCAAATATGGCCATGAAAAAATCAGCCAAGACCTTTATTAGTAAAATGCAAACCTACCAACAGAAAGAGTTGATCCTTATAAAACTGTGTCAAAAGGGCAAGCTATTAAAAGTTGGAGACAATATATTGTTTGTGGGAAATGATTATTCACTGTACATCAGACAGAAGAGAAAGCAATTAGGGAATGTCGAGAGACGGGTTTCAACTTGAAGCTGATATATTTGTCTCCAGAATATTTTTCCTGAGGTACCAAAGTCATTTTTTGATGCAGAACAGGGTATGGAAGAACTGCTAGTTTGTCCAACAAAAATTGAGCCTTCAATCAGAAGGGGACTCTGCTTCTCATTATTCTGCTAATAAAGCATATGGAGAGAGTTTGCCAGTGAGAGAGAGAAAAGCACAAAAGTTGACCAGAAGAATCAAAAGCACCATGGAACTGAACCAGAATCTGGAGTTGGGGGATGGAGATGAACAGGAAGAAGACCAGCAACATGGAAATTAGTGAATAAAATTGAGAATACAAAGCATCAACCACATTTGTGAAATAGAGCTGTATAAGAATAAGTGGAATGAATGGACATTTGCTGACTTTGTTAAACTTGTGAGGAACTGATAGGTATTTGCCTCAATTCATGTTAAAGGGAATGGAGGAGGAAGGAAAAAAGTAACTGTGAGTAAAATAATTAATCGTATTTCTATGAAACTTTTCACAACATGAACTGTACATTTTATAGCAAAGTATTTTAGTTGTTATTGTACGTGATAAAGTTATTAAAGTAAACAGATGCTTTTTTTCTTCCTCTTCTGTTTCTTTCTTCTTCCTTTTTTGGGTTTTAGGAAATATAAGCATTACAGTGTAAAAAGACAAAACCATATTTAAGTTATTAGGCTGTAATCTTGGGTTGCTGAGATGGAAGACGGGGTATAAGAGTACATAGATCATAATGTATGTAGAGCTGATATGTTTCTCTTACTTTTGCATAAGCGAATGTCAAGATCAAGACCGTTGTCTTAATCTAATAACACATTTTAAGTGGAAATAAGTAAATGTGAGAACAAATATAATGAAAACTTTTGCTTTAGCAATAAATGTTTTAGCTGGTCAGGCTACAACAGAGCACTACATTTTCTTTTTTCTCTTACTTTTGCATTGAGGCAAGCTGATAATAGGGCACTAAAAGACAGAACACTGGTTTCTTCAACGATAAAAGTTAATGATTTCTGAAAGTATGCAAGAAGTTTTCACATCAGTGAGGGGACAGAGATAAAAAAGAACAGACAATAATTAGTGTAAGTAGAAGTACAGGCAATAACATGCATCTTAACATTGATAAACTTCAATTTCAGGTTAACTAGGGCCTTTGTTAGCAGCTGTCTATTTGGCACAAATATTCTTATTAGGAGGGTTAAACTTCATTATTTGAAGATGTGATTAGTTACGTACGTTTGTATGAACAAAAACAAACACATTTGTAGGTGCCAGGAGCTAGTGAAATTTTTAATAAAGAATAAGTGCTTTTGTTCATTGTTGTAATGTGAACTTCATCAGATTCAGAACTCCCTCTTCAAACACTTACTTAGTTAACAAAAAAAAGCACTACCATCTAGTGACAACATTTAAAAACATTCATTATGCACTAATTAAACATTACCAGTTTTAGTTGAACAAAATAAACACTACAGTAAATAAACCAGTCATTTAACTGCACAGGGTGATGAACAGTTTTATGTACTAGCAGAAAATGTTACAATATCTTAACAATGGTGACTTTTTTATTAGTGTGAACAAGAATGAGATTAATATAACATGTGAAGATTGGGGAAAGATGGGCGAAGGCTGCCAGCCTAGTCAAATAGAATTTGATACATAATTCTATCATTTGTATAAATAAATGTAAAATACAGGCTTGTGTTTTTAAATGAAAGAGAACACTGTAAAATGTGAACTTCAAGATTGTTGCAACATTGCCATCTGCTGTAAGGAAAACCAAGCCAAGCATTTCAAATGTTCTTTGAAGTTACAATTATCTAAAAAATGGTGCCGAAGCACCTGACTGAACACATTCTTTCTATTGTCTTAACTTAAAGAATAATTGTTAGAGCATACATGTGAAATGTCTTTTATTGTTGTAGTTTCCTGAGCAGGTGTTAGCTTGCTAAATAATGCAGTTTGTTTGCCTGGGAACTCCAGACTAAGTGTCAAGATGATGTAATGTGAATACTGGGAAAACCTAAGTGTCAAAATGATATAATTTCGGAGGGCCTTAGCAGAGCTGTCGGTTAGTGTTTTAAAAATATTGTTCAGGGAGAGACTGAAAGCATTTGTCTTGGACCATCAATCCCAGTACTGCTTATGCTCTTTATATATGTAAATAAGATTATAGCACTGTGCTTTCTCTTAAGAATAGCTAAAGATTAGAAAATTAAATTAAGTGTTTTTCTTTGACATCAGACCTGTCATATTGTATTAATTTAAGTTTCTGTGCTATCTCTGAACTCCTAGATATTGCTGTGGTGTAGTAATATTGTCTTGTGTTTTAATTATTTATTATTAAATATTTTGAAAACCTTTACCTGTGGCTGGTTTGTGTAGAGAAGTAAGCTCTAGAGTGCATTGCATATTTATAGAGGTTATTGTAATAGGCCACTCTAAAATAAGCCCTAGACTGAATAGTCACATTACCAATTGGATAATAATATTGCACAGTAATAATTGGACACCCTTTCAAGGGCCTTTGGGTAGCTGACAATTGTTAGCTGGTGGTGGCAGAAATTACTACCGTATAGTCTGGGTAAAGGGGCAAAGCTGGGGAATCTGTGTCAGCCTTTCCCAGGAGTGTCTGTGAAGTTGTATAAATACTTATCTCAAAGTGTGTGTGTGTGTGGTGTGTGTCAGCTACCTGGGTAGGGACACAAAGCACTGGTTGGACAGAGAGGGTAATGGAGGTTAGCTTGCCAGCTAGGCTGAGATCTGGACCCTATAGCTGTGCCAGTGGGGAGTCTTATTGGGGACCTGGAGAGCAAGGGAGCAACCAGCCCCAGACTGACTGTGATCTCTGTGTGCAATTAAGATAAATTGTACTTTAATGTGTGTATTAGTTATCCTTTCCTCTTCTAGGAAATGACCTCCCTGGTGTTAGTGGTGAGGATTGAGGCTCCTTGATTGCTGGGCCAGGGCGCAGTCATCACATAACCTATCAGGGTATAGATCTTTGGTTGGAGGACATTATTACCAACTATGGCTTAGATGTTTTGGTTTATGATGTTTTTTGAAGTTTGACAATCCAATTATTATTTATTTTATTTTATTTATTTATTTTACATTTGTTTACCGGGCTAGTCCAACTGGATATAAATCCATTTTCAGCAGAGGCCCGGGGAGAAAAGCTCCACAGTGATCAACAGACATTGAGAATTCATAGTAAAATACAATTTTTTAGGAGGACAAAAACATGTAAGGCCAAAGTATACATACAATTAAATTGGCTAATTAGAAAAAAAGCAAATAATAGAAAAGATAGTTAATTATGACAGAGTCAGTAGGTGGTATAAAAGGTAGGATCTGGATATATAGGAAAGGGAATAGGTTAGTGGGCCAGCAAGAAGGAAGGCAGTGATCAAAAGACTTAGTCTGGTTTAGCGCATGGACATAACCAATGAGAGCTAAGGAAAAGTTTAAGGTTAGTTTTGAATTGGTTGAGAGAGGTAGCTAGTCTTAGGTTATTAGGGAGGGAATTCCATTGTTTTCCTATGGAATTGGCATAGAGAGCATCGCCCCCTGAATTATTAGATTTAGTTGTTTGTACCATGAGACTATTAGAGGAACGAAGACTAGTTAGATTGGAATAGGGGGTTAAAAGTTTGGCCAATGAGGGGGGTTTTTCTGGTTCTTTGATCATTTTAAATGCTTCATTAAGTTGGTTAAATTTAAGAAGATTGGGGAGTTCTAACCAGCCTAGTTTTCTTAGGTTAAGGCAATGGTGAGTACGGTATGGTTCACCAGTTACGAATCTGGCAATGTGGTTGTAAGCTACAGAGAGTTTGTTAAGCTCAGTTTTTTTGAGGAAGGAAAGTACTGGAGAGGAATAAAGTAGGGTGGAGAGAAGGTGAGTACGTGCGATAGTTAGTTTAGTATGGGGCATAAGAAAGTTCTTAATTCTATACAAGGAACCAAGTTTCTTGTTAACTGTTTTTATAGTTTGGCTGATGTGGGTATCAAATTTGAGCTTATGGTCAATTGTGACACCTAGTAATTTGGTGTTGGTGACAGGCTCAATGATGGTCCCATTAGTGGACTGAACATGGAAGGTCATATTGTTAGGGAGTGGAGGGTATAGCCCTAAAGAAGAGGCTAAGGTGGGGAGAATTAGTAGTAGGTTAGTTTTTTTCGGGTTTAGGATAAGTTTCCGTTTAGTAAACCATTTTTCCACTTCAGTAAAGCAGTGTTGGGTGGTTTTCTGGAGGTTATTGAGAGAGGGGTCAGAGCAAATCAACGTGGAGTCATCTGCATATTGAATGCAGGTGGCTTTAGGGATGACTGTGTGGAGGTCGTTTATGAATACAGAGAAAAGAAGGGGGCCAAGTATGGAACCTTGGGGAACTCCTATTTTATTAGGTAGTAAGTGGGATAGTTTACTTTGCCACTGGACAGCCTGTTGTCTACCAGAGAGGTAAGCATTAAACCAGTTTAGGGCTGGTTTATCAAGGTGAAGGTTATCAAGGGTTTGTAGTAAGAGTTGATGATTGACCATGTCAAAGGCTTTTGACAGGTCAAGAAATAGAGCAGAAGTAATTTGTTTGTTGTTACGGTTGCTGTTGATTGTGTCAACAAAGGATAGGAGAGCTGTGGTAGTACTATGATGAGGGCAGAAACCATGCTGGGTTTTGGACAAAAGATTATTTAGCGTGAGATAATGTAGGAGTTGTTTGTGAGCGCATCTTTCCATTAATTTTGCAATAGGTGACAGTATTGCTATCGGTCGATAGTTAGAGGTTTCTGTGGAGGAACCCCCCTTGTGAAGAGGGATGACATGGGAAATTTTCCAAAGAGAGGGGACTGTGCCTTCAGTAATAGTCCTGTTAATTAAGATAGAAATGGGGTAGGCTATAACATCTGATGCTATTTGTAGGTATTCAGCTGGGAGACGATCAGCCGATAGAGTGGATGGTTTGAGTTTTTTCAATAGGGTTCTGATATAGGAGGTGGGTATAGGTTGGAGGTTAAAGGAAGGTGGGTCTTTGGCAGTAGTAGTAGTAATGGAGGGGGAAGAAGAAGGTAGCTGACTGGCTAGTGACTGGACGGTCTCAGTGAAAAAAGTGTTGAAAGTGTTGGCTATTTCTACAGGATCTTTACCAATAAGTTTCTCTGGGGTTGGGGTAGAGGACTTACCAGAATAAAGGAGTTTATTGAAACCTGCCCAAAACTTCTTTGGGTTGTTCTGGTGTCTGTCCTGGAGGTGACAAAAGTAGTTCTTTTTATCCCGAGTTATGTCTGATTTAGTTGAATTTCTGAGCTCCTGAAATTTAATGCGGTCTAGGGGTGCTTTTGTGGTTCTCCACTTGTCCCAAGCTTGGTTTCTAAGCTTAATTTTTAATTTAGTTTCCTTGGTAAGCCAAGGTGCAATTCGGACCTTTGATCTGATGAGTCGGTTAGGAGCATGAGACTCAAGTATGTTTAGAAATGTGTCATTAAAGAATGACACACTCTCATCGAGGGGAAGTGTTTTTAACATGGACCAGTTGCAGGATTTAAGTTCAGCCAAGAATAGTCTTGGAAGAAATTTTTTCTTATTTCTAACATGTCTATATATGGGAGGATTAGTACAGGTAATTTTTTGTTTCATGATGAAAGTGACAAGGTGGTCACTGAGGTCATTTGGGAGGGTCCCACTGGTATAGTTTGGTGTATCTTTATTGGTAAGAATCCAGTCTATGGTGCTGTCTTTTTGATTAGAGTTTCCAAGTCTTGTAGGAGAAGTGATAGTTTGGGAGAAGCCATGTAAGTTAATGGGCTGAGGATTCTTCTGGTCAGAGAACTTGGCCCAGTCTATGTTAAAGTCACCCAGTATAATTGTTTCTTGTGGGTAGTTCATAGTTAGCCAAGATAAGGTTATTTCCAGGGTATCTTGGTTATTACCGGTGGGATGAAAACAACAATGGGGTTGATGCTTTTATGATTGTTTATGCATATTTTCAGGGAAATTAGTTCACTATTGGAGAATTTAGGGGGTTGTAAGGAATTCAGTATGATATTCAATGGGCTTCTAAACATAACAGCTATTCCCCCTCCCTTTTTATTCATTCGGTCTACCCTAAGCATATTATATCCAGGTGGGAGAATCTCTTCATCCTTAGTGGAAGGTTTGAGCCAGGTTTCAGTTAGACACATAATGTCTGGGAGATGAGTGGCTAGTAAAGCATGTAGATTGTGATTATGCCGAACATCTTTGGTATTCCTAAAGTTTATAAGTCAGTGAATGATCCTCCACTTAGACCAGTTGTGGCTGCAGCTGGTTTGAAGACTGAACCTCTACTAAATTTGTGGACATCACTTTGAAATCCTTCTTTGCCAATAAACCTCATGTCCTTAAGGACACATGACATTTTTTAATGAGTTGCATCAAATTGTTTTTGATAAAGATCTGTTTCTCTTGGTTATTGATGTTAAAGACTTTTAGTTATCCCTCCCCTATAGGGGCTGCAAGAAGCTTTAATTAGTGGGTCTAATTTAACCCACAAGACAATAAAACTAGTTGTGGAAGCCATGGAACTAATTCTGTCAAACAATTTTGTGTTTTTTTGAATCAGAGTATTATAAGCAAATTTCTGAAGTATCAACAGGGCCCTTGGCAGCCTTGGTTTTTGCTAACATTGTGTTATGGTGGTAGGAGAAAGTTCTTTTAATATCCCTTTTTGCATTTTACATAAAAAAGTTTTTGAAATTTTTGGAGGACTTTTTTATTTTATGGTCAGGTAATGGTGAGCAGACAGATAAGTTTTTGAAGTATATTTACAGAATGACTTTTTTTGGTATTTAAGGGTCAATACAACAAAAATGATTGGATGTGACCATTGGTAAGGATGTCACTGAACAGAGGTTTACCTCATCAGTTTACAGCAAAGAAACTTATTCATAGGTTCATAGGTTGGTACTAGGCTATCAGCCCTAGGGCCTATACAAGCCTAGCCATAACAATTCCCTGGCTATTTCTTCCCACACTATTTACTTCCCTGGACCCCTGTCTAGCAGGGCGACTGACGTGATCCCCGGGGTGAATTTCCTTTCTCCCATCCAATCGTCAAGGTTCCTTTTGAAGAGGGCCAAAGAGGCACTCTGCTTGACATGTACAGGCAATCTATTCCAGAGTCTGGGGAGTCTCTGGGTCAGGAACCTATCCCTCCAGCATGTTTTATTTATTGTGATGACAAGGTTTAGATCCCTGGAGCGTGTGGCTCTGAGGGATTGGGATTTCTTTAAGTGTAGCATGTCCAACAGCTCTGGGTTTGACATGGCCTTGTATGTTAAGCAGAGATCGCCTCTGAGTAGACGATATGCGACAGAGTATAGCTGGAGTTTTTTAAGGCGGTCAGCGTATTCAAACAGTTTATTACATTATAAAAGCCATCACCCACCGTAGCAGAAGAGAAATGTGGTTAAAAGCCAATCTATTAGAATAGCACACCTTACTACTGATGACAGTAGGTTTCATGATGACAACAGGGTTTTGAGCAAGATGTTTTTTGATAGACAATATGTATAGAGTTGGTTGAAAGTTTAAAGGATGAAGTGGTTAGAGGTAGGACCAAGCTTTATAGCCCAATGTTGAAACATGGTCTTGGAATTACAAAGATTGCGGGTAGTGAAGCCGTACCTTCCCAGGAAAATGAGCAGGCCAGTGCTGGGAGTTTAAAAATCTTTCCTTGAGCACTGGTTTGCAATTTCAGTAATGCTTCTAAGGAAGTTAAAATCAATATTAGAGAGGAATTGGAATAACTATATTTCTACACAGGGGTTGTTCAATGTTTTAGGAGACAGCCTGATAATGGTTTATAGATCAGGAGCCAATTTAAAAAGGATTTTTGAAAAAAGGAGGTCACAGTAAAAAGACTGACCATATATCTGCAAAAGGTATGTTTAAATGTGGGGCATGTTTCCAGTGTGGATTTATACGTAAAGGTATGAATTTCATGATAGGAAATTTTGCTAAGCCTATTTATTCTAATGGGAAGCACAACTGTAACACAAAGTGGATGGTTTATCTTGCACAGTGTATTTCATGCTTGGCTTTTTATGGTGGAAAAAATGAAAAAGCTTTAAAAACATGGCTATATCAGTATGTTTACACTATAAGGAAGAAAGACCCCAATAACACTTTGAGCACCCCAAAAATGTCAGAATTAAAAAAATATATATTGTGTGTGTGTGTGTGCATGTGTGTGTTAGAAAAGACTCCACACTTCAACGGGGGGTAATTATTCAGTATATGTGGAAAAGAGGGAATTATACTAGCAAGTGTTACTGGATTCTACAAATCCTCCTGTATTAATGACCGACTTTAGATTAATTGTCTGCTCCTGTTGAAAATGATGCATATTTAGTATTGTTTTTAATTTTAGCATGGTGTACTTATGTTACATTATGTAATTTTGCAGTATGTTAATACGTAGGGGTTAATTTTTCTCACTAGATGGCATTTTTCTGTTTTTGTTATTTAAGGAAATGTTTGAAGAGGGAGTTATGAAGTAAGCACTTATTCTTTATTAAAATTGCCACTAGTTCCTGGTGCCTACAAGTGTGTCTGTTTTTGTCTTACCAAGTTTTTTTAGGTGGATTTTTTTGGTACGTTTGTATTAAGTTAATAGGTTGTGGGGTGTTCTGGAATGAGTTTGATTTTTTGTTTGAGGATTTTATTAAAACAAAGTCTTATAAAATGCGATATATGTTCCGATGTTGATAAGAAAATAATGTATAAAGGATTACCCTGCCAAACATTAATGGGTGCATGGATCACAAAAGCGAAAATAGACATTTTAAAAAGTTGCCATGGGAATAATGACTTCTTACCATAATGGTGATACTACTTTCCATTTTATTTTGGAATGTGAATGGTCTCATAAGAATATTTAATTATATTAAGAAACGCAGAATGAAAATAGCAATACTACATGAGACAAGTTTGGAAAGAAGTGAGCATGTGACTTTGATAAAGAAAGGATTTCAGGATGGATATTCTGTAGAATATCAGGGACAAAGGAATAGAGGAGTACTTATATTAATTGCTAGAGGAGCTCCAGTAGTAACAGAAGAGGGGAAAAGATAATAATGGTAAATTTGTAGTAGTAAGGGGCTATTGGCATGTGTTTATGTTCCACTTAAAAATGGTATTCTAGAGCTTAAAAAATATTGGGAGAAATAATCAGCTTTCAGTAGGGAATATTATTTAAAGGTGGGGATCGGAATTGGATTTGCATTGAGGATGTATCAGGAGAGTCTAGTAGGGAAAATATAACAAAAGAGGGTAAGTTGATGAAGAAATGTATGAAAATATTTAGTAAGAAAGACGTGAATTCAGTATCCAGAACTCTGAAAGAATTTACATATTATTCCCCATGGTACAATAACTGGGCTAGACTTGATAGAAATCATATTTCACAGGAACATGTGCATTTACTTGAGAACTTTGACACACATCCAATAATTATTTCACATCATGCACTAATAATTACCAAGATAAAAAAAAAGCAGGTAAGGAAGTAAAGATAAGACACTGGAGCTTCCCTACCTACCTATTAAAAATAGAGGAATTTAAGAAATGGGTAGTGGAAATTATCCAGGCGTCATTGGGGAAGATAGAAAGTACTCCAGATGTTATACCTAGTGAGTGGGATAAAAGGAAAGTGAATTTCAAAAATAGGATATTAATAAAACGAAAATAGATCTGCTTAAGAAGTAATAAGAAATACTTAGAGGGGCTGAAAAAGTGAAAGTATTACAGAATTAGAGGAATCTCACAGAACAAGAAGAGGTGCAATTGCAGAGTGCTAAAGAGGAAATAATATACATGAGTTTAGAATGATTGCTGTTAAGCAACTGTTTCTGATAATAACTCCAGAGCACAAAAACTTTTGTCACAACAACTTAGGCAACAGAAAGTAGAAAGGGTTGTTGCCAAATTTAGGGTGCTTATAACAATAACTCCTGCAGAGGTATTAAAGATATTTCAGAAATTTTATGAAAATCTGCAAAGCAGAGAAGTGGAAAAATCAAGAAAAAGCACAAAAGGAAATATTTGTGGAAGAGAAGACTTACATATGCCAGGGTTAGAGGTAGATGAGGCTGAACAACTAACAGTTAGAATAGGAGTCTGTGTGTCTGCTTTTGCCCCCTGCCACTTTCTTCATATAGTACGATCTTACTCCATTCTCTTCTTTTTTACTTAATATTCCAGTTGGGCACTTGCTCTGCTGCTGTGGGCCTCACTTTGACAGCAAATATAATAATTCTATTTGTTAAACAGGTAGGCCCACTAGACAGAGAGTCCCTTTTCAGGACGTCCTGGGAGCAATGCCTCGTTAATTGACTTATTCAAGGTCAGATAGCATTTATTAACCGGGAATGTCTGACTTGGAACAAAGCCAATTTTCAGAGGAGGCCCGGGGAGAAAAGCTCCAGAAGCATGTCTTTGTAACGTAAGAGGAAACCAGAGCACCTGGAGGAAACCCACACGAACGCAGGGAGGACATGCAGACTCCACACAGAATGTACTCCAGCCAATAATCGAACCGCATGCAAACAAGGACAAAGGGAATCAAATCCTGTACCACAGGAACTACAGCTTACAACCTTAACTTCTGTACCAGTTGCCAGAATATAACTCAGCATCATTTTGAACAGGCATCCAGAACCAACCATCCACTATTTTCTAACATTCTTTGAAAATGACTTACTTACACATTTCTTCTGCCATGCACTATGCATTTCCAAAGGAAAGGCCCTAGTCTCAGCTTAAAAACATTCAGTTTCAGTAGCCAAAAAACAACAATGCTGGCAAATAGAAATCCTTCACTGCAATACTGTTACACATGTCTCAACAACACTAACTCTTACAAATGTGCAAAGACATATAGCAAGATAAATGCATATTATACACCTTATTTAAATACCTAGAGGAATACTGAGGCAATAATGGAATGGAGGTAATGTAGTTTGTTAACTCTTGTAATTTATCAAGCACTGTAATTCCTTTACGAAGCCAATAATCATGTATAAATGACTATGCTTCAGCACAATTGAATTTAAGACCCCACAGGAAGGTGCAAATGACTCGGACATTTCCTATCCATTCATCAAGATTTTCCTTGAAGAGTGCTAATGAGGAACTCTGCTTGACATAGATGGGTAGCTTGTTTCAGAGCATGGGAAGTCTCTGGAACAGGAATCTATCCCTCCAGCATGTTCTGTTTAATGTGGTGACAAGGTTTAAGTCCCTGGAGTGTGTACCTCGGAGGGATTGGGATTTCTTTATGTGCAGTATGTCCACCAGCTCTGGGTTTGACATAGCTTTATATGTTAGGCAGAGATCACCTCGGAGTAGGCAATATGCTACGGAGTAAAGCTGGAGTTTTTTTAGACAGTCAACGTAGGGCATTTGTTTGAGTCCAGTAATCCTCTTTGTGAGGTACGTCTGTGGCCTTTCCAGCTGTTGCAGATGTCTTGTGAGGTACATTCCAAAAGGGGCATTGTACTCTATAATGGGTCTAATGACAGCTGAGTAGAGGGGAAAAATGACCTATTTTTTCCTGGATGAGAACCCTTTCATGGTGAGGTGTGCCATGTAGAAGGATTTCCTGACTACTGTGGTGATGTGATTATCAGAGGAGAGACTACTGTCCACCTGAGTCCCAAGGTCTCTTATCGGGCATTCAGTGTTAGACTGCCACCTATGTGGTAGGTCTTGGGTACAGAGTTTTTACCGAAGAGGATGACAATGCACTTTTTGGCGTTGAGCTTGAGGCCATGGCTGACACCAGGCATCCGTCTCAGTGAGGCCCTTCTGTATGATATCCACGTCGTTAGGGGACTCGACTATGGCACCTAATTTGCAGTCATCTGCGAACTTCATTAGCCAGAGACCTTCTGTGGTAGCCTGTACTTCACAGAAGTAGATACCAAACAGGAGAGGACCCAGGACTGAAACCTGTGGTACTCCACTTGTCACTGGTTTGAAGTCAGATTTGGAATCTGCAACTTTAGAGTGGGTTTTGTCAGTGAGCCAGTTGGCAACCCATCTTGTGACATAGGGATTTATACCCAGTTTAGTGAGTTTATCTATAATTCCAAAATGGGGGAAGGTATCGAAAGCCTTGGCTGTGTGAACCACCTTACCCTCGTCTACGGCTTTGGTAACTATTTTAAAGAAGTCAATCAGGTTCAGGAGGTATGATCTCCCTTTCACAAACCCGAACTGGGTGGGGTCCAGAGTTTGGAGGTTACCAATGTCTTTGTTTATGAGTTCCATGATGATACGTTCCATGGCCTTGCAGACCAGGCTCGTCAGGCTAATAGGGTGATAGTTCCCGGGGGTCCGTGGTGGCTCCCCCTTTGTGGAGAGGGATAACTGTTGCTGTGTGCCATTCAGTAGGTACAAAGCCTGATGTGAGGCTATGACTGAACATGGTGCTTAGGTGGGGAGCCAGTTCTTTCTGAAGTTTGTGTAAAACTCAGCCTGGGATGTTGTCCGGTCCCATGGATGCTGTGTTCTTGGCTTTAGAGAGTGCAGTTTTCTACCTGTGTAGTTGTGATTACAGGGACCCTGCATTCTTCCGATATAGATATGGGCCCTTTAGGGGGTCAGAGGGGGGTAAAGTTAGCACTGAACCTATTGGCCAGAATGTTGGCAATATCAGTTGGTTCTGTAATTTTCGTGCCATTGTGCTGCAACTCAGAGCAGATCTGGGTGTTGCTACTGAGATTCTTGACATAGGTATAGAATGCTTTGTGGCTGTCCTTAGAATCAGTGGCAATCTTGTTTTCATAGCTAGCTTTGGAGGGTTTTATGAGGGATCTCAGCTTCTTACGGAGGCTGACCAGAGTGCTCTTCCACTCATGGGATTTTACTCTCTTTTGCAACAGCTTCTTTCTTCTGTTATAGAGTTTGTTTACAGCAGAGGACCACCAGATTGGCTTCCTTTTTTTGGAGGATAGCGTCTTGGTTCTGTTTGGGATTGCACGATCCATGCACTTGTGTAAGTGCTTGTAGAGTGCATTTGTGTAGGATTCAGCAGTTATAACTATATTGTCCATCTGTATAGGTTCGTGAAGTTCGCCACTTTTGTCTTGAGGAGCATGAAGTTGGCTTTGGAGAAATTTTTTACAGTGGTTTCCTTAATGGGCGGTGGGGCTGGGATGTGAATATCTATGGTGATTAACTTATGGTCTGATCTGATTGACGTTTTACTCATGAACATGGGGGGGGGTGATGTTCCTCACTCAATTTAATGTCTTCACTCATAAGTTCTGACCATAAGGCAGTACTGCTTGAAATAAAAATTTAATCTGGGGATTCAGTGAAACAAAAACCTTTTAGGAACTATTCCAAGGCTAACCTCTCTCTATAAATGACACCTTGGCTAAATTCCATTCACCCCAAACCCAGTAAACATCACAGCATATGCTGAGCTAATTACATGATGTCTGTACAGCCATATTGATAGCTGTACAGAGCGAGCTGTGTCGACTTGTATTAAGAATAAGACAAACTCAAAAGGCAAGCCACCCTGGAGAAATTCAATTACAATATCAGTTGGTTATACAACAGAACAAACAAAAAAAAATCTTGGCCAGGAGGAGCAAAGCCATATGTACAAAAAGCCCCCTGATCAATCTAAATGGGAAGCTAAGAGGGTTAATTAATACTTAAAAGGTTAAATTTGAAGAAAAAAATAGTTTCTCGGGCAGAAAGGACAAGCACAAAGCTTTCTACAGCTATGTCTATAACCTCAGAGGAAGTATGCAACAATGCACAGAACTTATTGTAAATGGCCTCACCCATGCTGAACCAGAGGCCATTGACAACCTTTTGGCTGACAGACTCCGCTCAAATTTCTCTCCCGCAGATAGCTGAAAGGAAATACCGCATACCATAATCTCCCCTCCCCCAACCATTACTAGGGAGCAGGTCTTCAATGCACTTTCCAAGGCCAAAAACACTGCACCAATGGGCACTGATAACATCCTGGGATGCTAAATAAATAGCATGAAACATGATTTCTGTGATCCACTTGAATCAGCTTACAACTGGGGCCTACTGTCAGGTTTTAATTCCAAGGAATGGAAGATGTCTACAGTCATTCCCCTGCACAAAGGAGGTCCAATTACTGATCCGGGTAACAACAGGCCCATAAGTCTGACCAGCCTCACATGCAAGGCCATGGAAAGAATCATCATGGACATGACAGATGAGGACATAGGTAACCTGCAAACTCTGGACGCATCACAGTTCATCTTTGTTAAAGGAAGGTCAAGCCTATTAAATCTGGTGGACTTTCTGAGACAGCCACCAAAGCACTGAATGAAAGCAAGACTGTGCACACAGCTTACCTCGACCTGGCCAACCAAGGCTTTTGATACAGTAAAATAAAATTCCTTGAGGTACTTCACTGGTTCAACAACCAGGAATATGGCAAATAAACTGATATAAGATAAATCACAAAGCAGAACTGTGATTTTAAGTGCTTATTCTTTTTACTTATTAGAACTTCTTCATTTTCTAGTCTGCAAACTCAAGAAAAATGTGTAAACAGGACCCCATTTAAAATTTATGAACTTTAAATACTGGAGCCAATATAGACATGTAGTATCTCTGCCCCTAATATTCAAAATGTATCTAGACCTGAGTGAATATCACTGCTGTGAGCATGAGCAATGGTTTCTTAGTATAGATTTCTGAGTGTATTTTATTTTAACATTTTTTAAATTTTAATAGATTTTGAGATTAATTGACTTATGTATATACAGATATTCTCAAAAGTGTGGTAGCTTTTTATTTAGGATTTTTTGTACTTCCTGTTCTTAAACAATATGTAATGTTTTTAGCCCAACAAAATGTAGTGGTATGAATTATTTAATTTTTAGTTGCTTTTCCCACTTGACACACAAACCTAAAGAAGTTCTTGACAAAAGTAATCTATTTTAAATTTTTTTCTGAGTGTTGGTTAAAAAGATTCCTATGGGATTTTGAAGACTTATGTTTACTTTTTCTCTTTTGGTACTACAATGAAATGATTTCAGGAAGTCTTAGCAATTATTAATGTGTAATTTTTAGTTTAACTTTAACTTTTATTTTAGTTTAACATATCTGGGATTCACAGAGCTTGAAGTAGGGCAACACTGTGTTGAATATCACCCTGGTTTATGGGGGGAGGGGTATTTAGCAAGTAAACATGCTAATTGTCTTTTTTATAGCTACTCTAGTAAGTCCAGCAGGGACACAGGTGGAATCCCAGGGGTGTATTTTCTGTTTCCCATCCAGTTATCCAAGTTGTGTTTAAAAAGGGATAATGAGGTACTTTGCTTGACGTGGTGAGGGAGTCTATTCCACAGATGGGGGAGTCCCTGGGACACAAATCTGTCCCGCCAACAAGTCCTATTGATGTCACAGACCAGGTTAAGGTCGCACGTGCGGGTTACTCAAGTGGAGCTTGCCTTGTGGATATGCAGCAGTCCCATCAAGGCAGGGTCTGAGATTGCTTTGTATGCCAGACAGAGGTCACCTCTGAGAAGTCTGTATGAAACTGAGTAGAGGGACAGGGTTTTTAGCCTATCTGTGTAGGGTAGATGTTTGAGGCCTTGGATTCTCCTGATGAGGAACCTCTGTGGTCTCTCCAGCCGCTACATGTGCTTTGTGAGGTACATGCCAAAGGGGGCATTGTATTCAATAAATAGAAGTTATATTCTTACCATAATGTTCCATGTTAGTTGTCTTCTTCTCGCCTTCTTCTTGCTGGATGGGTTCGGAGCCGACCTCGGCTCCACTCCACTCTAAAAGCTCGAGAGTTGGTTCCACCGGCTCGAGGCTCCCCTTATATCCCACAATGCTAGGCGAGAGTTACCTCAGATCTCGTTTGTAAGCTAACCCCAGCTTATAATAGTAACAGAATAACTGTAAAACAGAGTCCACCTCTAACAACAGGAAGAAAGAAGGGTGACCTACATCCTGAACCAGGAAATATGCATAATAGCATATGTCTAAGAAAGAGGTGGTAGAAAGAGAGGTCACAATCACAACTCCTCTAGGTCTGTCCAGGCCAGGGGAAGGAGGGTGGGGCCTTAGAAGAAGGCGAGAAGAAGACAACTAACATGGAGCGTTATGGTAAGAACATAACTTCTATATGTTAAGTTGTCTATCTCGCCTTCATTCTTGCTGGATGGGACCGCGTCCCTAGCACTTTGTCCCGGGTGGCCTAACGGAACAGACTCCTGAGAACAGTGGAACCAAAGTTAGCTCTATGCCTAGAAGCTAAATCCAACTTATAATGAGAAATGAAAGTGTGAGGAGTAGCCCAAGTAGCCGCTGCACAAATGGTGTCGATAGGCAGTCTGTCTTGGAAGGCTAAAGAAGTAGCCAAAGCTCTGGTGGAATGAGCCTTAGGTTTATCAGGCAGCTTTGATGTCTAATTTCATATACAAGGGAAATCAAAGATGTTAGCCATCTGGATAATGATACCTTTGAAACTGAAAGTCCCTTTCTGCTCTCCATAGGAGACAAACAACTGATCAGATTTTCTGAACTGTTTAGTTCTATCCAAGTAGTACCTCAATTGACGGTGAACATCCAGGCAGTGTAATTTTTGTTCAGACCTATTGGAGTATTCTGGAAAAAGACAGGTAGATCAATGCTTTGATTTAGATTTGACGTCGAGACCACTTTAGGCAAAAGGACGGGTTAGTTAAGTAAGGATACTCTGTCCTTATGAAACAAAAGATAAGGAGGACGACAGCTGAGTGCTTGAAGCTCTGAAACTCTTCTAGCTGATGTAATAGCTACCAGAAAAGAGTTTTCCATGATAATAATTTTAAAGAACAGGAGACTGCAGGTTCGAAGGGAAGAATCAAAGAAGCAAGAACTAAATTTAGGTCCCAAGGAGAAGGAGGATTTCTTATAGGAGGTCTGAGAAGAAAAACTCCTTTCAAAAAGGCTTTGCAGAGCTTGTGGGACATTAGGGCAGATTCAGAAATACCCACATGAAAGTTAGAAATAGCTGCCAATTGAACTTTAAGTGTAGAGGGAGATGAACCTGCATGGAAGAGTTCAGCTAGAAAATCAAGGACTAGTTGGATGGAAGCAGTGAAAGGATCTATGTCCTTTCCTTGAGCCCAATATGTGAAGCGTTTCCACTTACTCAAATAAATCTTTCGAGTGGAAGATTTATGGGAAGCTATCAAAATATCTCTAACAGAGTGAGATAATTGAGGAAGCCTGGCTAAGGTTGGAACTGGAGGAACCAAGCAGTGAGGTTCAGAGAGGGGGGGAGCGATGAAACTGACCCGACTGATGGATCAAAAGATCTGGAACTAGGTCCAGATTCCACGGTCGCTCAAGAGAAACGATGTAGAAAGGGGAACCACACTTGTCGAGGCCAGTAAGGAGCAATGAGGATCAATGAGGCCTTCTGAGCGATAGCTTTCTGTATTACTTGAGAGATCAGTGGGAAAGGAGGAAATGCATACAGAAGTCCCCTGGGCCAAACTTGGACTAGAGCGTCTCTGCTGGGTTGGCCTGGTAAAGGGAATAGAGTGAAATATTCTCTGCACTTGCTGTTTTGGGGAGTAGCAAAAAGATCGCAGCAAGGTTGACCCCACTTGAGAAAAATTTCTCTCACTACAGAGTCTTTCAGAGACCACTCGTGAGGCATGAGTATAGCTCTGCTCAACTTGTCCGCAATTTGATTGGACTTCCCGGGGATGTGCGTTGCTATCAGAAACCGCTGAGAAGAAATCGCCCATTGTCACAGTCTGCTGGTATGACCATTGAGTAAAGAGCATCCATTGAAGGATCCGCATGTGGTATCTGGCTAATGGAAGCAGAGGTATGGCCGCTGCCATAATTCCCAACACCTTCAGAACTAACCTGGCTTTGATTCTGTTGTTGTTGAAAAGGAGTGATACCAATTTGTGAATGTCTGTTATTCTCTGATGTGTTAGTCTTGCAGACATGTTTATTGTATCTAGATTTAGCCTATGTAGGTAATAGTACAAAGCGACAAAACAGACTTTTCGCAATTTATTGAAATACCCAGCTTTGACAAACGCGAAAAGTGTAATCTCTGGCCATCAGAAGGAGATGCTTGGTGGGAGCTGTGAGGAGCCAGTCGTCCAAATAAGGAAACACCTGGAATCCTTGTCGTCTCAGGTGAGAAGCTACCACTGCCATGCATTTGGTAAACACCGGGGCAGTGGTGAGACCAAAGGGCAGGGCCCTGAACTGAAAATGACTGGTTCCCAGCCTGAAGCGGAGGAATCTTCTGGAGCGTCTGTTCATTTTTATGTGATAGTACGCATCCCGAAGGTCTATAGAGCACATCCAGTTTCCTTTGCCCAAAAGGGAAGGATGGATTGCAGCGTGACCACTCGAAATCTTGTTTTCTTGACTGATCTGTTCAAGACACTGAGATCCAAAATTGGTCTCCAGTCCCCTGTTTTCTTTGGAACTAAAAAGAACCTTGAGTAGATTCCGGATCCTTGCTGGTCTGCTGGAACTGGCTGAATTGCTCTTTTTGCAAGCAGTTTTGAAATCTCCAAAACTGCTAGATCCCTTTGAGCGGGTGGAACATCTGGAAGGGATTTTGACTAATTTGGAAGCGAAGAAAGGGATAGAATAGCCTTGAAATGATGGACTGTACCCATTTGTCTGGAGCCAGGGATAGCCAGGCTTCTGGGTACAGTGACACTCTCCCCCCGACTCCCCCCGAAGATGGGCAGTCGGGCAACACCTCAGGGATGCTGAAAGGGCTTGTCAGGGAAGGCTTCCCGATTGCCCTGGTTCTGCGGACCCCTGCCCCTAGGGCGACATCTACCATTGTTATTCCGCCTCTGCCTCTGGCGAGAAACGACTCTGTCGTCAGGAAGTCCCTTGAGATTGTTTACGGAACCACATCTTTCCACCTTTCTGGCCTTTGGGGTAAGGCCTGGAAGGAGTAGAAAACGGACTCGGCGGCAGAAAGGGTCTTGCCATCAGTCTCGCACCTAGTCAAGGTTTCTTTCACTTGAGGACCAAAGAGGGATGATCCATCAAATGGGGAGTTTGTGAAAGACGTCTTGAAGGGGTCCGCAAAATTGCATAGCCGCATCCAGGCATGCCTACGTAAGGCCACACCTGTCCCTGCGGCTCTGCTCGCTCCATCAGCCGCGTAAGAAAGAGGCATGGAGGAGTTGGTTATGGAGTTAAGGGTAGCCAGCTGCGTGTTCATCTTATCTTGGAAACCCGCAGCTGTAGGGTCCTTTAACATCACTCGCTTCCTTGATCAAGTCCCTTTGAAGACGAGTAAAATGGCACAGGTAGTTCAGCGAACACATGGTAAATGTCGCTGACGAGAACATCCGCTTCCCGTACCTATCCATGGACCTAGATTCCTTGTTAGGTGGATGGACAGGTACTGAAGGATCAGCTAGCTCCTTCTTAGTGGCAGCAGCTACCACCATAGCATCCACAGAAACTCCTTTTGTTAAAAACTGTTTGTCTGCTGGAGCTGTTATGAACTTGGAGGGTCTCCTGGGAGTGGGGTCCACTGAATCAGGAGCCGTCCATGCCTTCTTAGCAACCACCTGCATGAGGGGGTCGAGGGGGGGGACACCCAGGAGGTGGAAGGACGAGAGCCAAACGCCTCAAGATACACAGATTCGTCCTCCGAAGGGTTGAGGGCTGGCCAATTTCCCCTCTGTTTCAGGATCTCCAGAATGTCTGCAAATGAGACATCTTCAGAAGGGGAACAGGGGGAACCCTCAGAATCATCCAAATCTGTGTCTGATGTGATGGACTCAGGTGAGTCAATGTGTTTCCTCTTACACTTCCTCTTCCGAGGGGGCTCTTCTGCCAAATCAGGAGAGGCCTCGAAGAGGATGAAATCCCACAGGGGTTCCTGAGGAGCTGGCTCTCTGCGGTCCGGGATGAGGGAGTGAGTCGACTTAGCCTGAGGCACCGTGGGAGGAGGGGCGGAGCCGACTGTGGAGTAGAGCCAGGCTCTAACACACTCCACATGACCTCGAATGCACCCCTGTCAGGCAGAGCCAGAGGTCCCCGCTCCGAGAAGCTAAGAACCCCCCTCGGCACCGACAGTGATGGCTCCGTGGCCGATGTCGGAGCCGAACTCACCAGCGAAGCACCGAGAGGGAGAGGGGTCGGACAAGGGTCCGATGCCACTCACCCCTCGAGCCGATGAGGAAATCCGGCGCCGAGATTCTTCCAAGGAAGAAAACGGAGCCGGCAGCCGAAGACAATTGTATCGGCTCGGCTATCACAGTCTCGGTTCCGACGACCCGGCTCCGAGCTCAAGAGAGTCGAAGGAGGAATATGTTGCTGGACGGGGCAGGCATCGACTGATGAGTCGGGCTCTGAAGCATCTGGGCCAGTGCCTCGGACTTAAGAAGTCGACTCACTACCCTCTGAAGGTCATGATCCGACAGCCTCGATGACCTAGAGGAGTGAGATCTTTGGCTCCATTCAGACAGCAGGGGAGATCCTGGAGCCGAATGAACGGAGCCAAGAGATGGTGACCTGGACCTCTTCCTAGTTGTCGGCTCCGAAGGTCTGGTCGGAGCCGACATGGGAACTTCTATTACCTCGGCTCCGGCCGGAGCGAGGAGCCACAGAAACTGTGGACTGAGACTTATCGGCTCCAGCGAGCCAATAAAGGCAAGGTTGAGAAACCTTAGGTCTCGGCTCAGTAGTCGGAGCCAAGACCTAGATGCCTTAGAGGGCTTCCTGTTGAAACAGATAGGGAATCCTCTGGCTTGAGTAAGCCTCTTAGTATCAATTTATTTTTTCTTTCCTGCAGGACCCTGGGGCTGAAGCCATGGCACACAGCACAGGAGTCCTGCAGGTGCAAAGGCCCCAGACAGTAGACACAAGAAGTGTGAGCGTCTGTCAGAGACATTTTCTGACAGCACGCATCACACTTCTTGAATCCGGAGACCTTTGCTTCTTTAGACATTTTTAAACAGGTGTAAACAAACACACACACAAACACACTAATTACACCCTGTCAAGTTAAATTATAATAAAAATCACTAACTAGGATTTTTAAAATAAAATAATACACACACACTCCACTAGGGATAGAAAAGGCCTGTAGGCCCGAGGGAAGAACCTAAGGTTCTTAAGGAAAAAAAACGGAAATTTTTGGATAGGGGATAAAAATTTCTCTAAACTAAGGGAAATAAGTAAATATATTAAAATTAAAGGGGTTTTGAAAGACTAATTACACAAAAAAAAGTCACTTACCAAGAACCGGTAGAAAACCAACCTCGAAGCTGTAGCGGCAAACGAGATCTGAGGTAACTCTCGCCTAGCATTGTGGGATATAAGGGGAGCCTCGAGCCGGTGGAACCAACTCTCGAGCTTTTAGAGTGGCCGAGTCGGAGCCGAGGTCGGCTCCAAACCCATCCAGCAAGAATGAAGGCGAGATAGACAACTTAACATCTGGCCTTATAAGGGAAGAATACAGGGATGTTATGACCTCTTGTCCCTGGATGAGATACCATTACTTATGAGGTGGGCCATGTAGAAAGCTTTCCGTACAACAGAAGCAACATGGTGGACAAAAGTCAGGGTGCTATCAACCTAGGTGCCCAAATCCCTCACAACTGATTGCATGCTTAGTACATTGTTATTAATTTGATAACATGTGGGAACGTCACTCTCCCCAAAGGGGATGATGATGCATTTTTTTGGCATTCAGCTTAAGGCCATGTTTCTGGCACCAGTCATTTGTTTGGGTGAGACCCTCTTGGAGGACGCCCACATCACTTAGGGATTTGATGACCATGCCCAGCTTGCAGTCATTTGCAAACTTGGTCAGCCATAGCCCACTAGTTTTGGCCTGCATGACCGATCCCTGGGATACGCTGCTCATTATGGGTCTACTGCTTGAGATGCCTTCCACTATTTTGATTAGGTGGGTTCTATCAGTGAGCCAGTTTACTTCCCATCTGGTAACATATGGATTGATGCCTAGTTGAGAGAGTTTATCTATTATGCCAGAGTGGGGAATAATGTCAAAGACTTTGGTCAGATCAAGGTAGGCGGTGTGCACTGTCTTCCCCTCATCCATGGCTTTGGTGACTGGTGACTGTCTCAAAGAAGTCGGCCAGATTTAACAGACATTACCTCCCCTTGACAAAGCCAAACTGTGTGGGGTCAAATTTGTGGAGGTTGCCAATGTCCCTGTTAATGAGGTCCATGATAATCCATTCCATGGCCTTGCAGATCGAGCTTGTTAGGCTGATGGGCCTATAATTTCCTGGATAGGTGGATGCTCCACCTTTGTGTAAAGGGATAACAGTGGCTGCCCTCCACTCAGCTGGAGCAAAGCCAATATTCAGGTTTTAGTTGAATAGGGTGCCCAATGGTGCTGCAAGTTCATGCCTGAGTTCTTGTAGGATGCAGCCTGGGATGTTATCGGGTCCCATGGAAGCTGTATTTTTTGTCTTTGAGACGGCAGTGATGACCTGTTCCCGAGAGATAAGGGGTGGGGACAGCTACTGGGGATGTCCTGATTTACGGATGGGGGGGACAGAAGGGTGAAATTTTTGCTGAATCAGTCAGCCAGTAGGTTGACTATATCTAGAGCATTTGTGTATGTGTTGTCCTTGACCACCAGTTCTGAACAGATCTGGGTACTTCCTTTGAGATTGTGGACATATGTGAAGAAGGCCTTATGATTGTCTCTAGTAGATGTGGCCAATTTGGACTTGAAGCTGGCTTTAGAGGATTTCACTAGTGCTCTTATTTTCTTGTTAAGGCTAAGGAGAGATTGCTTCCAATTGGGCACATGCTCCTTTTTGGTCCTAGATGGCAATTTTTTCCTTTTGTTATATAGTTTATTTATCGGAAGGTCAGAAGGAGTTGCATTGTGTTTTTGTAGACTTAGAGAAAGCATATGACAGGGTGCCTAGAGAGGAGTTGTGGTATTGTATGAGGAAGTCGGGAGTGTCAGAGAAGTATGTAAGAGTGGTACAGGATATGTATGTGGGTAGTGTGACAGAGGTGAGGTCTGGGAGTGACGGATGCGTTTAAGGTGGAGGTGGGATTACATCAAGGATCAGCTCTGAGCCCTTTCTTACTTGCAGTGGTTGCAATGGTGATGGAAAGGTTGACAGACGAGATCAGACAGGAGTTCCCGTGGACTATGATGTTTGCAGATAACATTGTGATCTGTAGTGAGAGTAGGGAACAGGTGGAGGAGACCCTGGAGAGATGGAGATATGCTCTAGAGAGAAGAGGAATTAAGGTCAGCAGGACTAAGACAGAATATATGTGTGTGAATGAGGATATAGGAATGGTGAGGATGCAAGGAGTAGAGGTGGCAAAGGTGGATGAGTTTAAATACTTGGGATCAATAGTTCAGAGTAATGCTGAGTGTGGAAGAGAGGTGAAGAAGAGAGTACAGACAGGATAGAGTGGGAGGAGAAGAGTGTCAGGAGTAATTTGTGACAGACGAGTACCAGTAAGAGTGAAAGGGAAGGTCTACAAGAGGGTAGTGAGACCAGCTATGTTATATGAGTTGGAAACAGTGGCACTGACAAAAAGGCAGGAGTTAGAGCTGGATGTAGCAGAGTTAAAGATGTTAAGATTTGCACTGGGTGTGATGAAGGTGGACAGGATTAGGAATAAGTATATTAGAGGGTCAGCCCAGGTTGGAAGGTTTGGAGACAAAGCCAGAGAGGCAAGATTACGTTGGTTTGGACATGTGCTGAGGAGGGATGCTGAGTATATTGGGAAAAAGATGCTAAGGATGAAGCTACCAGATAACAGGAAAATAGGAAGGCCTAAGATAAGGTTTATGGATGTGGTGAGAGAGGACATGCAGGTGGTTGGTGTGACAGAGCAAGATGCAGAGGACAGGAAGAAATGGAAACAGATGATCCACTGTGGCGACCCCTAACGGGAACAGCCGAAAGATGATGATGATGTTATATAGTTTATTTATCGCATATGTCCACCAGACAGGTTTACTCTTCTTTGCGGAGGATGATTTTGTCCTGTGAGGGATTCCTGATTCCATGCATCTATATAAATGCTCGTATAGTACTTTGGTGTAGATTTGGACATTGGTGCCAGTTCCTACAGAGGGGGAGGGGGCTGTGAAGCTGTTTATACCATCCTTCAGGAGGTTGTAATCAGCTTTTGAGAAGTTTTTTTGTTTGAACCTAGCTACAGGGGGATCAGTGGAGATGGTGACTTCAAAAGTGACTCCTTTATGGTCGGATTTTACCAGCCAGGAGGAAACTGTAGGGGTGCTGCAGTGGTTACTCATGTTGGTTAATACCAAGTCCAATATATTATCACTTCTTGTGGGGGTATCGACTAGCTGTTCCAAGGCATTTGCATTGATAAAATTGAGGAATCTCTGGGCATTTGTGTTCTGGCATGAGTATTTTTTCCACTGTATGGTTGGGTAGTTAAAGTCACAGTATCAGGGTAAAGGTTTGAATCTTGAGGTGGAGTGGGCATCTTGAGTCAACTTTGGGGGCCTGTAGCTAGCTATGATTTGAATAGGGGTCTTGTCAATGGTTAACTGCACTTTGAGTGTCTCCTGTGCATCATACTGTTTGACCAGCCTGGAGGTGTATGTGTCTTTAATAAAAACTCCACCTCCTTTGGCTTTGCTGCCCACAGTTTGGGGTCTGAATGCATGATAGGATGAGTAACCATGTAAGGCTAGGGTGCTATCCACAGCTTTGAACCAGGTTTCTGTGACTGCACAAATGTCAGCATCTTCTAGGGTTAAGAATGCTTGCAATCAGTGTAGTTTCATGTTTAGACTTCTAGCATTTAGCAGCATGACCTTTAATTTGTGTTTTGTTGAAATTTTTATGTTGGTTGTATCAACTTCATGGCTTTTCCTAAAAAAAGGCACTAAGGGGAAGGCATCGTCCTTTGCCAGAAGCCTGAAGCCCAAGTGAGACAGATGCAGACCATCTCTAGCAAAGCATCATGGTCTGTCGATCAAAACTTCCCAGGCTGTCAGGTACTGGATCCCCCTGGAATGACACCAGAATCTAAGCCAATTGTTAAAGTCAATCATTTTCTGCTTGTATTGAGGCATCACTCTGGGTGATGGTAGAATGTTGCTTAGGGCTAGGGACATACCTGCCTGGAACACATATTCAGCAAGCGCAATCATGTCTCTCTTCATATAGTCCAGGGAGGTACATCTCAAGTCATTCATGCTAACATGGACTATGACAGTCATAACAGTACCAGTTGCCGGGAGACTTGAGTGCATGTGTGATATGGTGGATGCTGCCACCTGACAAACTAACTGTGACTCTCTCCTTATCCAGCCGGGTGAGAGGCACATCTGTGTGTCTCACAATGATTCTCCTGCGACTAATATTTTGTGTTTATGGTTAGGCCTTAGTGGTTGCGAGACACAGGTATGTGGACTATGCATGGTATGTGGTGTGGAGGGTTGTAGAGTTCTCATGTGTTTTTGCCTCTGAGGTCTCCTTTGTTTGGGTTTGTTTTTGTTGAGAACCTTCGTATATGTGAGTGTTATGTAGTTGTGAGTGGTGTTTGAGGTGTAGTGATTGTGCTAACAAAAATCTCAATGCCAGATATACTGGCTTGTGAGAGAGGGAGCATAAACTCTAGGTTTTTATTGTAATTGCATCACTCACAAATTGTGTTCCTAGGGAGTAGTAGTAGTAGATGGGTGTCCATGTACATGAGGCAGTTGCTAAACTATCTCAGGATGGCCATATCAACCAGGCTGGCAGGAGAAACCGTAGGAAATTGTCCAGCCATATTTGTCCGAATCTGAGGGAGAGAAGTCAGGGAGAGCTAAGGGGTAGGCCTAAAGCCCAAGTGCTTAAACCAAAACTAAGAAGCTTAGAATAACACAATTTAAACAGGCTAAAAACAACCAGTAATAAATGCAGCAGAAAACATGCAATTGAACACTTAAGAGAACAAGTAGCAGAAAAAGCAAGACAAAGTAATAGTGTAAGAGGAGGAAACACAAATACTGCAAAAACTGAATAAAGTTTTTTTATTTTTAGTAAAGTGGAAAGGGAGAAAGGAGGAACAGAAGAAAATTCAAGGTTAAGAAACTAAGGGGATTGGCCTTCCCAAATGTTTTCTCTTTATTAGGTAGAATGAGCTAATGAGACTGGACTGGGAGGAGTGTCACAGATCAAATTTACAGTAGAAGTGGGCAACTGCAAAGCCACCACATTTACAAACAAGGCAACAATACGGAGGAAGGGTAGGAAACTATGCTACAGCTACTAGCTACACTATTTTAGGCTGAAAACACTACAGAAATGTTTATCACCACAAAAAAAACAGCAGCAAGACACTAAATGAAAGTTTTAAACAGAAAAAAGAGCAAGGAGACACTAGAGAATGCTTCTAACTGCAAACAAATCAGTTATATGATATTCTCCTTGGCAAAAAAATCAGAACAAACAGATGCTTAACAAATGGAGAAAATTTTAGTCTCAAGCCCCATAAAAAAATCACCTGTAAAACTTCTTTTTCATATATTATTGGCATGATATACAGACTTGCAAAATATGATAACTTTGCCATTAAGACAGAATTTATCAAATAAACCTTTTTCCTAAATGATAACTTATATGTTTTCCAAAAAGCACGCATTTCATTTATTTCTTCTATTATTTTATCCATTGGTCTCTACTTGTGTTCCAACTTCCATATCTTATACCTAGTGCATAAATCTCATTCATTGTAAAATATATTTATTTATTTTATTTTACATTTGTTTACCAGGCTAGTCTAGTTGGATATATTTCCATTTTCAGTAGAGGCCCGGGGAGGAAAGCTCCAGCATTAATAATTAGATCATAACTTGAAATACAAAACACGGATGGTACTCATAGTTGAAACATGGTAAATTAAAGTAGTTCAAATAAAAATATACAAGAATCAATAATAAAAATAGCGATAAAAAAGTTATTTACACTAGTATAGAAATCATAAAGAAGGTAAGATGAATTATTTACACTGATAAAAGTGACATAGCGTTATTATGGACTAGATTGTACTAACAATAAGCAGGATAGAAACTACCAAAATGTTTCATTGTGGTCACCAGTTCAGTTCTTCATCATAGAAATTATACAAATATGTGTGAAAAATTGGTAGGGTGAAGAAATAATATTAGCAGAGGGAAAGGTTAGTCAGATTTACTGCATGGACATAACCAGTGTGTTTTAAGTCTTTGTTTAAAGAGAGGCAAGGAAGGAAGTGATGTTAGTTCCTTGGGAAGGAGGTTCCAGTCTTTTCCCACTGTGTTAGAAAACAGGGAATCTCCAGCCAAGTTGTTAGTTTTGGTTATGCTAGCTAGAAGCGTGTTAGAGGAGCGTAGTGAGATTAGGTTTTTATGGGGGATTATGAGATTGGATAGTATAGGAGTGCTATTAGGTTGATAGAATATCTTGTGGGCCATGGTTAGTTGGGAGATTTTCAGAAGGTTTTGAACATCAAACCAGCCCAGCTGCTTTAGATTTAGACAGTGGTGAGTTTGAAAGGGATTACCAGTGGCAAATCTGGCGATGCTGTTATAGGCATGCTCTAGTTTGACAAGGTTATTCTTTTTGAGGTTAGTGTATATGGGAGAGGCATAAAGAAGAGTAGAAATTAAATGGGAATGAGCAATTTTGGTTTTAGCTGTTGGAGTTAAGAAAGTTTTGATTCGATATAAGGAGCCAATTTTCCTGTTGACATTTTTAATGGTGTTATTTATGTGACTATCAAATGTACCAACTATCTTTACTGCATCACCCAATCCTTTACTTTTATCTTTATTTAAAAACATGTTTACTGCTCTTAGGCATTCATCTAAATATAACTATACTTATTTTATCCAAACTTTATTTTTTGCAATCACTATATCATCATCTGCATAAGCCAACAATTTGTTATTAATACATTCATGACCAAAGCAAATGATATCTTACTCATAGTACAGTCCTCTCTTATACCATTCCTTATATAGATACATATATACACTTACTAAAATTACTTTATTATTATTATTACTATTATATGCCAAATGACATATGTTCCTAATTTTCTCACATATATTATACTCCTTCATGATTACCCACAAAATTTCATGCCATATTTTGTTAAATGCCTTAGTATAACTTCCTCATCTATTTACAATGTCATCTACATTCTCTGTCATATCACTAATAATTCCTGACATCCATTTCCCTTTATACTATATATATATATATATATATATATATATATATATATATATATGGGTCTACTTTCATTCACTGAAAACTCATTTCACTGAATTTCAAACCACTGAAAACTCATTACACTGAATGTAAGTACTGTTGGGCAAATAAAATGTATATGCCCTTTTCCCCACTATAGTGCAATCCTGGAGTTAACACATATGGTTAGGGGAGGTGTAGGGGGCACAGCCCCACTTACTTTTGGTTTTATATTGCTAGCTTTCAGTAAAATAGGATTCATAAACTATATATACTAACTCCAGGATTGCACTGCAGTGGGGAAAAGTGCATATACGTTTTATTTGCCCAACAGTGCTTACATTCATTGAAATGTGATTCAGTGAAATGAGTTTTCAGTGATTTGAGCTTTCAGTGATTTTTTGAGGATGAACTGAAATTCAGTGAAATGAGTTTTCAGTGAATGAAAGCAGACCTATACATGTATATGTATATATATATATATATATATATATATATATATATATATAGTCTTCCATAATTTTCTCCATTTTATTTTCCATTCTCTTTTGAATTATTTTCATAAAATTCTTATAGTCCATATCATTCAATACTATAGGTCTCTATTTTTTAAATTTCATTTTTGTTTCTTTTTTCCATATAAATTTAAGTATTCTACTACATACCTCCTTATACGTAAATCTTTCATTAAAGTATTCATTCAATACTTTTAAAAAATACTTCTTCTGCCAGTCTTTTAAATTCTTATATATTTGATACTCTGCTCCATCTGGTCATGCGGGTGATTCTATATTAACTTGTGCCAATACCTTATCTAGCTTATATAAAGAAATTTCCATTTCTAATTCATTGTTATCTAGCTCAGATAATCTTTTAAAACTCCTTCTCTCCTGCTTTTTTTCTTTAAACATTTCTTGTATGTAAGATACTACAACATGCATAATCTATTCCTAGTTTTTTTCATTTCTCCTTTTACATTTTTCATTTCTGTAATTGCACTACTATCTTGCTTAAATAATTTACTTAAATATGCTGATACCTCTTCTCTTTTACCTTGGAGAACATGTCTTTGTTTAAATAATAATTCCTTAATTTTCTTGATTTTTTTTGCTTACCACTTTTTTATCAAAATATTCTCTATCATTCTTTTCGAAGTCCTTTAAAGCATCTTTACATATTCCTTCATGTTTTTCTTTTTCTCCTTTACTTGGATCCTTATGCCAGATTAAAAAACTTTTTTTTACATTTTTTAAATACAATCACCGTAAAAATCCACTGCCAATCATTAGTGGATGGGAGTTCCGCTGTGGTGACCCCTAACTGGGAAAAGCCGAAAGAAGACATTTTTTAAATACAATCTACTATTCAGACCAATATTTATAAATTATTCTCATGGAAATATGAATTTTCCATAACTGCAATATTATTTTCTTTCCATTTCCATCCCGTGTTTTCTTATTTAATCTTTTTATCCTTTTTCCTATTTTTATATAATGTTTATTGTAGCAAGCATTAGGCACCTGCCGAGCCCCCGATTATCTCCCTACATACGAGGGCCCCCACATGAAGCAGCTGTAGGTTTTTCCTTCTCCTCCACTTCTTGTTCTGTGCCTCCTAGATATTTGCATGTCTGTGTAGCATCATCGCGTGATTCAGTTTTTTTTTTTTTAACTTGCCTGTAAGCTGCACTCAGTCAAGTCCACTTCAGTGAAGCAAAGGACATGATTGTCTGTAGCAGCCAGGGAAGTAAGCTTTAGTTTCCAGATTGGCTGCAGCAGCCAGCCAGGGAGTACATTGTATTTTTTTTGTTAACAGGGAAGTTATGAAGCAGAGCTGAATGGACCTTTGTTAGACAAATATGTATTAATGTGCGTATTAGTAATATGCTTAGTGCATTCAGAGCCTAAAAGAGTTAACACATTTATTCTATTTCATACTGCATAAATCTGTACAAACTGCAGTTGCTTTCTGACCTTGTATTGTCAGCTAAATCTTGCTTGTGCCTTGGAAATTTACTGAGAAGCAGATGATTTCTGCTTGCGTTAGGAAAATAATGAATAGAACAATACTGCTTATATGAAACTCAGACAAGAAGATCCGCTGTGCTATGAGAACATACACAGCTGTAGAAGTAACATAATTAGGACAAAGCCTGCTTGAAAATATGAACTGCAATCAGCATTTGCTTGTATCTGTATTAGAAGAGTACCTTGAAATGTAACACTGTACAATAGAAGCTTGTAAGCGAAGTACTGGTCATCAAGGCCAGGTTGTTTTTCTAAAATGTTTCTCACAAATCTAGTCATGTCAGCAGAAAATCTGAAGTAACACCTGCTGTAATACAATGCTTAAAGTTGTGTTTGATTACGTCAGCTTAAAAGGCCATGTCTTGTTAAACAGCATAAGAATGAACATACTTCCTGTTAGTAGTTAGACAAATCCTTGTATTTGCATGTTTTTGTCTCCTTGCAGCAAGTAAATTAAAGTGCCTTAACTGAACCTTACGTGTATTGGTCTTTGAAGTTTTTCCTTTGACAGATTGGTCCTTTGGACCGGAAACCTTCATTTCGCCTCGGATCAGACAGGCCAGGTGGCTTGAAACCGTACGGGGAAGAAACCACATCGGTTCTTCTTATTTGAAAAGTCCTCCGACTGAATTGTCGTACAAAAGAGGCCAGCCACTTTCTGATCTGCGACTGAAGGACGGGTTTACTCGAACCAGGTGATCAATCACGAAGGCTCAGGTAAGGTGAATCTACCTTCTTTTTCTGTTTTAGATCAGGGACTAGATTTGTATTTGTTCTGTTAGAGACTTTGTTTATAAGTCAGGGACAGAAAGATTACTGTCTTGTCATAGATCAGGGAAACAGAGCAGGTAGGCAGTCATTCTGAAGAGACTATAGAAACATCCGTGGTACCACGTAAAAATAAGGTGTTACATAAAGATTAAAAGGGTAAAACAAAATGGGTAATAATTGTACAAAAAGGTCCCAAAATCCGTCGTTAACCAAAGATGCGAAATACATGCTGTCACAGCGTGCTGATAATATTAAATATTACTCAAAATTGGTTAATAAATATGAATTTGATGGTAAACTAGAAAAATCCTCGCTTGTCAAACTTGTCAAATAGCTTAAAACCGATTCTAAAGGTCGGGTAAAAAAGCAACGTCAATTAGGAATTCCTCAGGCACACAGGTGGATTGAGGAAGTAAACTGAAGGGAACAAAAGAATAATAATTCAAAAGCAATGTTTTTAGATAAGGAGGACAATAATTTAGTAATAGCATCAGCCCCTCCGCCTCCCTTACCGGAGTATGAGGCAAGTGAACAAGTTAGTCCACCCCTGTGATATCCTACTGTCACTGTAAGTAGAGATGCTACAAAAGCGAAACCGTTTGTTAGAGATCCCGTCGAGACCAGGTCTCGAACACGGGTAGGAAATTCAAAAGGGGACATTGAGTTGTATCAAATGGGTAGAAATTCACAATCTATGAGTGAGGAAGAAATATGCCCACTTATAGAAGTGCCTAATCCTCAGGCAGAGCAAGAAGGTCAGGACCCAACTATTTTAGTGTATAGACCCTGGACTCCGGAGGACATCCGGAAAGCCACTGAGGGAATTCCCCATCCAAAAGTTAATTTTAGAAAGTTCCTAGAAGATTTGCAAGGAATGAGGCTAAGTTACAATTTAAATGGAGAAGAGGTAGAAAAAGAAGTCAGACAAATTGTGGGACCAGATTGGCACATGATTAGTGGCGACTGGAATCCCCATGACGCTGCATTCAGGCCCCTCCCACATAGCAGCGCAGAGTTAGACAACAGAGTGAAAGGTCTTACAGACCGAATCTCTGAGAAATGGAAACCCAGGGCAGACTGGACTTGCATTAATCAATGCATCCAAGAAGAAGGTGAGACTGTTGACAGATATTATGCCAGACTGTTAGAATGTTTTAATAACCACTGTGGAATGCAGGTTCTTGAAGACCAGACACATGATTCCCCATATGAGCAGCAGTTAAAGAATTTTTGAAAGGCAGTATTGCGCCCATAAGCAGTTTTATTACAAATCACATGGTAGATCATCGTACAAGCAGATTACAGTCATTGCTTGAATATGCTAGGCATGCCGAAAGGCATTTTAATAGCAAAAAGAAAAAGAAAGCCCAAGTAGTTTCTGTAGAAGACAGAGCAGAAGTTTATGTAGTACAGTCCGGGAAAAAGGGCAAGAGAAATGCCCAGGGAAACAAACAGTCTGATCAACGATCAGAGGACTTTGAAGGGCGAAAGAAAAGGGGTGAGTGCTTTAAATGCAGTAAAAAGGAACACTTGGCAAGGGATTGCAAGAAAAATAAGTAGGCAACCACGGAAGATAAGGAGGGTGAGGACTGACTATATGATAGTTATGAATCACTGGAAAGGGATAGCAGAGAAGGGACAAATGAGAATGTGATAGAGGGAGTAGAGAATGTGACAGAAAAATAGAGGAAGTTACGGATAGTGAAGAAAATTAAATATTGGATTTGGCTTTATTGAGCTTAGAGCTCTATTTAGCAGATACAAAACCAGAAGTCACACTCTTGGTAGAAGGGAGGGAAGTCACATGTTTGTGTGACTCAGGGGCCTCACGGACCCTGATACATCCCTCCAAGCTGCCAGAGAACTCAGAGTCACCCGATTAGATATTAGTGAAAGCAGCTAATGGACAGCTGTATCGGGAGCCCCTCTCCCATAATATTATGATAACTGATCCTGTTTCAGGATCGACCCAGAAAACCAAAATTGTTGTTTCTGCAAAATGCCCAGTAAACCTCTTGGGCAGAGACCTTATGCAGCTATTTGGTATAGCAGTAGTTCCGACTATGCAGGGTATGGAAGCACAGCGACAAATTGACACCTTTGCAGTGCAATCGGAGGGTGGAATGTTTTATTGGTACAGCCAGGACTTGGTTTTGACTGGTCCAGGGGCGGTGACCAAAGAGATGATGAACGTAGCCATCAGCAAGTTCCCCTCCCTTGACATTGATAGACAACATTTGTTGCACTGTACTCTGTATTATTGTAACACACCAGGACCTGATAAGGAATATGAGCAAGAATTGTTTAGAAACCATGCAAACAGATTGATATTGCGTAATCTGTACTGGGACACAGAAGGGAACAGTGTAGTCAGCTGTTCATTGCCCCAGGAGTTCTTTGCACTTTATAAATCTAATCGATTACCACATGTTAGCTTAACTAAGGACAAAAATGTGAAATGGGTAGACTTGGGAGAAAAAGTCACGAGATGGGAGAAACAGACAGAGTTAGAACTATCAGAACAGGGAATACAAATGCAGAAGTTGAATTGGATAACTCAGACCCACCCAGCTGTACACTTGCAGTCTAGCAAGGACAGCTGATTAGCACTCCTATTGAAGGAGGAAGAGAATGCCTTACAGAATATACCAGAAACTCTCTGGTCAACAGGAAAATCAGATGTAGGACTTATTTGTACAGCGGGACCAGTTACTATTACGCCAAAGTCAGCATTTAGACCACAAAAAAGACAGTATCCCTTAAGAAAAGATGCAGAGGTAGGAATCAAACCTATTATAGCAGCTTTACTTAAGGAAGGGGTGCTGGTGGAATCTCCCGATTCACCATGTAACACACCCTTATTTCCTGTTAAGAAAGCGACTGGGGATTGGCGTATGGTCCAAGATTTACAAGCCGTAAATGATGCAGTAATACCAAGGGCACCTATGGTGCCAGACCCACACACCCTGTTGAATGATTTAAAACCTCAACAGAAATATTTTTCTGTGGTAGATATTAGCAATGCATTCTTTTCGATACCAATACACCCTGACAGCCAGTATTGGTTTGCATTTACATTTCAGGGGAAAAGGTACACATATACATGACTACCACAGGGGTATTGTGAAAGTCCAACAATATTCTCACAAGAGATGGCAAGCAACTTGGTGGGATTTACCCCACCAAGAGGTAGTCAGATTTTGCTTTATGTTGATGATATCCTGCTGGCGGCCCCCACCCAGCAAGATTGTAAAGAAGATACCATAGCGCTATTACAATTTTTAGCCACTGAAGGACATAAAGTAAACAAAAATAAACTGCAGCTTTGGAAAAAACAAGTTAAATACCTAGGATATGTAATATCCAAGGAGGGTAGGACATTGGATGAGGACAGAAAAATAGCGATTTTGCAAGCACCAAAACCCACTACCAAGAAGGAAATTATGTCCTTCCTGGGTATGACTAATTTTTGTCGGAGCTGGATTCCAAACTATGCCTTGGAATCTGCACCACTGACTAACCTGATTTATAAAAAGCCTATGGCAGCACAGGATTTGTTACAATGGACACCAGAAGCAGAATCTGCTTTCTGTAAACTGAAACAGTTAATAGCGTCCTCATTAGTTTTGGGATTACCAAACTATCATAAACGTTTTTCCAAACTGTAGATTGTAAGCAAGGTTATATGACATCAGTATTAACACAGCAGCATGGGGACAAGCAACGTCCTATTGCTTACTATTCATCACAACTGGACCCAGTGGCACGGTCTTTACCTCACTGTGTACAAGCAGTAGTTGCAGCTGCAATGGCAGTACAGGCTTTGGCCTCAGTAGTGTTGTTCCACCCTCTCACATTGAGAGTGCCTCATGCAGTTGCGATTATTTTACTGCAAGAGAAGGTAGCATATCTTTCCCCTGCTAGGCATCTTTCCTGTATGACTATATTGTTGAGCCAACCTCACATGACAATTGAAATTTGTACGACTTTGAACCCTTCTACCTTGCTCCCAACCCCTGCAGATGGCACGCCACACAGCTGCCTGAAGGTGATTGAGCAAAAGACACTACCTAGAAAAGATCTTACGGATGTTCCCTTGGATGATGCCGAGGTGACATATTACTTGGATGGCTCATGCAAAAGGGGTCCTGCAGGACAGAACCTAGTGGGATATGCAGTAGTTTCTGACACAGACATTATAGAAGCGAAATCTTTACCACACAGTTTATCTGCACAGGCAGCAGAATTGATTGCCTTGACACGGGCATGTACCTTAGCAAAGGGTAAATGTTTAAACATTTTTACTGACAGCCAGTACGCTTTTTCTACTGTACATATTTTTGCGCAACAGTGGAAAAATTGAGGAATGATAACATCTACTGGCAAACTGATTAATCATGCACAGTTTATTTTAGATCTTTTAGAATCTATTTGGTTACCTCAGAAAGTAGCTATTTGTAAATGTGTAACTCATACCAAGCAACAGGATAGGATTTCAAAAGGTAATGCGAGAGCTGATACAACTGCAAAGCAGGCAGCTTCAGAAGCATTTCTTTTGAATGAGGAATTACAACCCTCTGAGATTTTAGACTTAGAAATGTTAAAAACAATGCAGACACTTACTACGAAAGTTGAAAAACAAAGATGGGTAAAACGAGGAGCAATTCTTAAAAAGGGGCTGTACATCTCTAAAGAAAGGAAACCGATATTGCCATCTAATTTGTTTAGATATGCAGCTTTGTTGAGCCATGGGCAGAGCCATGTCTCAACATGGGGGATGGTATAGCTGGTGAACCGAGTGTTCACGACATATGGCTTCTCAAATTACTCTAAAAAATTCTGCGTTATGCCACGTTTGTAATAAACATCATGCACAAGGGGCATTAAAGCCCAAGCAAGGGAGTTTTCCTATACCACCGTATCCATTTCATACTATCTGTATGGATTTCATAGAGCTGAATAAATGTGAAAATAAGAAGTATTGTCTTGTCATTGTAGATATGTTTTCCAGATGGGTGGAAGCCTTTCCGACTAAAAATCCAGATGCTACAATGGTGGCCAAAGTCCTTGTCAAAGAAATCATCCCTAGATTCGGCATTCCGGAAAGGATCTACAGTGACAATGGCACACACTTCGTGAACCAGACCATACAACAGCTAAGTAGATTTTTCGGTATTTCTTTAAAAAAACATTGTGCATATCACCCACAATCTGCAGGGCTAGTAGAGAGGCATAATGGGATTTTAAAAAGTAAGTTAAGGAAGTTAATATCAGAAAAACAGAGAAATTGGGTGTACTGTCTGCCCCTGGCACTGTTGAGCATGAGAACTGTTCCAAATGCAAAAGGATTGACTCCTTTCGAAAAGCTCTTTGGAAGGACTTATCATATACCTCAGTGGAAACCTCTCATGCCCGCAGACCAGGAAGCTGATGGTACATTAGCAGAGTATATGCGTAAGTTATTACATTCTAAACATTTGTTGCAGTTAAATTCTGTTTCAGATAAAGAATGAACCGGACCGTCAGAAGTGGCAGTGTCCCCCGGAACTTGGATCTGGGTGAAGGTGGTTAAGAAAAAGAATTGGACGTCTCCAAAGTGGGAAGGCCCATATCAAGTACTTTTGTCAACACCCACTGCAGTCAAGATAGCGGAACGTGCCTCTTGGATCCACCTAATGCACTGTAAGTTAGTTAAAAACTTTGAACTGGACAAAAATCTTGTTACATGCCAAGAGTAAAAATGATAGAGTCCAGAAGAAACAGGAATGCAGAACAACCCTTTCCTCAGAAGTATTGCATAATCATCCTGTTAACTGTACTAGTGACAATAATCTTTTTGCTGTGGCCTTTCCTTTTCCCAGCCACACAGACTGAACTGAATAAACGTGAAGCGTTACTCATAGACTGGCATCCAAACTTTAACACTTACCAGGCAATTAAATATGTGTATGCTGAGACTTTCAATGTTTCGAATTGCTGGATTTGCACAGCTTTGCCGACAGCATACGGGGGTTATTAATGACTATGGTCCCCCTAGGGGTCAATGAGACCTGGGAAAACTTGATTTATGATACCTCAACCATTACAGCGCAAGATAAAATAGCATTGCACTTGTCTGTTCCACAAAAGGGAACTGTGTGTTTTTACAAAAATGATACTTTTCAGGTGGGTTGGAGCAATTGCAATGTGACTATTCCTAATAGATGTTATACTAAAGGAAACAAAGTAGATCTTTATTGTAATACAAACTATGATTCATTTCTTGGATTGATGCATAAAACACTTGATGAAGTAAAACATAATTCTGTTCTTTATAAACAGCTGTCTATAATTGATAGAAAAATGTTTCATGCAGGATGAGTGTATATTCATAGCAGGGTTACTACTAAAGTAGAGGACTGTTATTTTGTGTGTGGCAGAAAGGCATACAAATGGTTACCTGAGAATTGGTCCGGCAGTTGTTTTTTGGGTTACCTGGTTCCGGCCATACGACACACTGCAGTTTTGCCTCGAGGAAAAATTTGAAATGTCCAAGAGGTCGTCAAGAAACCTGAGAATCCTGTGGGACAAATCGATGCACGTTGGAAAGACCATCATTCCCTAGGCAAAGGGCTGAAACATATGGACTTGAGTGATAGCGTTATATCGTGGGCAGGCATATTACCAGCATATGGAGCGGAGAAATCGATCTGGGAGCTGAGAAAACTGTTGAAACTTCTCGAAGTAATGAGCAATGCAACTTTTTCTGCTCTCGAATTGGTGACTGATGAACTGAATGCTATGAGAACTGTAGTGCTCCAAAACCGCATGGCTCTTGACTTCACCCTAGTGGCGAGAGGTGGTATGTGCGCTTTAATCCAAGAAGAATGCTGTTCATATATTCCTGACCATAAACACGAGATAGACAATCATCTTGAGGTGATTCAGCAAGTGTCGGCCATGACCAAACCAGGCCCAAACCCACTGATAGACTTTTCCAGAAATGGTTTGGGGAGTAGGGTACCATCCTAATGAACATCCTGATTGCCATTTGTGTAGGTATGCTCCTACTGGGAGTATGTGTTTGTTGTGGTATCCCCTGCATGAAAAGACTGATCAAAGACTTTATAGACATGTCAGTTTCTGAAACCTTATACCAAAGTACTGAGTTTGAAGAACTGTTAAAAGACTGAAAATGCTTTCATAAGTTTAAACTGAATGACTCTCTTAACTGCAAATCCTGAGTGGAAGAGGTTAGGAGAAGAAAACACACTGTTTATGCTTATTTTGAAAGTAGAATAAAAGTATTAATAGGGGGGAAATGTTAGAAAAATATGTATTAATGTGTGTATTAGTAATATGCTTAGTGCATTCAGAGCCTAAAAGAGTTAACACATTTATTCTATTTCATACTGCATAAATCTGTACAAACTGCAGTTGCTTTCTGACCTTGTATTGTCAGAAAATCTTGCTTGTGCCTTGGAAATTTACTGAGAAGCAGATGATTTCTGCTTGCGTTAGGAAAATAATGAATAGAACAATACTGCTTATATGAAACTCAGACAAGAAGTTCCGCTGTGCTATGAGAACATACACAGCTGTAGAAGTAACAGATAATTAGGACAAAGCCTGCTTGAAAATATGAACTGCAATCAGCATTTGCTTGTATCTGTATTAGAAGAGTACCTTGAAATGTAACACTGTACAATAGAGGCTTGTAAGTGAAGTACTGGTCATCAAGGCCAGGTTGTTTTTCTAAAAAGTTTCTCACAAATCTAGTCATGTCAGCAGAAAATCTGAAGTAACACCAGCTGTAATACAATGCTTAAAGTTGTGTTTGATTATGTCAGCTTAGAAGGCCATGTCTTGTAAAACAGTATAAGAATGAACATACTTCCTGTTAGTAGTTAGACAAATCCTTGTATTTGCATGTTTTTGTCTCCTTGCAGCAAGTAAATTAAAGTGCCTTAACTGAACCTTAGGTGTACTGGTCTTTGAAGTTTTTCCTTTGACAACCTTGTAAAGCACTACCTGTGTCAATTGCCTTTAAAAGACACGTGTTGTAGCAAGCATTGCTTCTTATAAGTTCATAGGTTGGTACTAGGCTATCAGCCCTAAGGCCTATACAAGCCTAGCCAGAACAATTCCCTGGCTATTTTTTCCCACACTATTTACTTCCCTGGACCCCTGTCTAGCAGGGCGACTGACATGATCCCCGGGGTGAATTTCCTCTCTCATCCAATCGTCAAGGTTCCTTTTGAAGAGGACCAAAGAGGCACTCTGCTTGACATGTATGGGCAATCTATTCCAGAGTCTGGGGAGTCTCTGGGTCAGGAACCTATCCCTCCAGCATGTTTTGTTTATTGTGATGACAAGGTTTAGTTCCCTGGAGCGTGTGGCTCTGAGGGATTGGGATTTCTTTAAGTGTAGCATGTCCAACAGCTCTGGGTTTGACATGGCCTTGTATGTTAAGCAGAGATCGCCTCTGAGCAGATGATATGCGACAGAGTATAGCTGGAGTTTTTTAAGGTGGTCAGCCTGTTTTTCAAGAGAGGAGTTTTGCTTTGCTATAATCGTTGGCCTGGCAAATCAGTTCTGTGGATTATCAGCGTGAGGACAGATGGAGGACTCAAGTTTTCCAGGTGCGATCTTAGGACCAGTGAAGGAGCTGTGTTTTTAACTTTCATTGTAAGGGCAATTTCTAAAATATCTAAAAAAACTGTCATTTTAAGGGCAATTTAAAAGGGCATAACTGGTCTTGTCTCTGTGGAGAAGAAGCAAGCAGATCAGTCTACAATCATGAAGAGGAGCAGAGGATTAGTAGCAGCCTTCTATCAAATGTGGAAAAGGTAAGTTGCTGGGTTTATTAACTTTATTTTTGCGGGGGTGGGGTTGCATTACTTTTTTCTGCAAAGTTCTTGTGATTGGGGGGGTGAGGGTCTGTGGTTGTAACAGTTTTATTTTACCTTTGTCCAGAATTATTCTGCTAAGAGATTGGGGAAGGGAGGCTTGTCTGTAATAAATAATGCCCACATTTGATGCAGTATTTTTAGCCAGTCTTGCAAAAGAATGCTCATTAATGTATTTTTTGTTTTGTCTACAATTGTGCTGAAAGATTGGTAGTTGGGGGGGGATAGTGACTGTGAGAATGTTGCCAAATGTACAAATATTTTAATGTATACCGATGTAAACCCTGTTATGCTAGTACTGTAGTACTGTTTTGTATATACTGGCAATGTTTACAACTATCCCTGACGCTACACCTTTGTTCTATGATCATTTTTTGCTCTGTCTGGAATTATTGTGATGAAAGGTTGGGAGGAGGGTTAAGAGTTGTGAGAATGTTGCAGAATGTAGAGATGTTGTTTTAATGTATACTAATGCAAACCCTGCTATTCTAGTATTGTGTATACTGGCAATGTTTACAACTATCCCCACAGGTACATCTTTGTTCTATGACAATTTTTTGCTTTGTCCAGAGTTATTGTGCTGAGAGGTTGGTAGGGGGGTTATGGACTGTGAGAATGCTGCACAATGTTCAGATGCTTGCCCGGTATTTGTCTTTTCTCATTAAAACATGTCGGATCATGCAATGCATTTTACTGCAAACTCTGTTATTCCAACATCTTTGTATGTTCATAAACACATTGTTTTTTAATGTTACGCCTTTGTGTTTTTATTTTGTTTTTACTTCATCTAGATAGAACTATTGTGCTGAGACACTGGGGTGTAGGGGCTGTGAGAATTCTGCAAAATGTATAATGTGTGCTAATACAAACCTAGTTCTACTATCAAAGTTTATCATAGCAATGTTTTAAACTATCCCTGATGTTATGCCTTTTTTTTTTGTTTTGCTTTGTCTGCAACTGTTAATCTGAGAGCTTAGTAGAGAGGTAGGGCCTATGAGAGTATTGCTCAATGTTTAGATGTTTGACCTGTATTTTTGATCTGTTCCTCTTCAAAATGTGGAGTCACGCAATGCATGCTGTAGAAAATCTGTTATTCTACCATCTTTATTAGTTCAGAAGCACAGTGTTTTAAATCCCTAATGTTACATACTTGTCTTGTTTTTTTTTTTTTACCTCCTCTAAAATTGTGCTGAGACACTGGTGGGGGGGGGGGGGCTGTGAGAATTCTGCAGAATGTACTGATTATTTTAATGAATGCTAATGCAAACCCTGTTATTCTAATATCTTTCTAAGTTTATCACAGCAAAGTTTGTAGCTATCCTTGGTGTTACATCTTTGTTCTGAGGTTATTTTTGACTTTGGAATTATGCTGAGAGGTTAGGAGCTTGATAGGGGCTGTGAGAATGTTGCACAATGTTCAGATGTTTGTTAGCTTTGGTCGGTTCATCAAAAATGTGGGGTCACACAATACATGCTACTGCAAAATCCTATTATGGCATCATTATTTGTTCATAAGCCCAGTATTTTAAATTCTTAATGTTCAGTCTTGCTGTAGTGCTGTCTTCATCAAGTGTGGGTGTCTATGTCCTGTGTTCGAGAGTCTGTGCAGCTGTCTGTTTTGTGTCTCTGTCCTGTGTTAGGGAGTCTGTATGCATGTCTCTATTCAGTCTTGCTGTCTTTGTCTTGTGTGTGGGAGTCAGTGCGGGTGTCTGTGTACCTCTGTGGGACTGGCTACCTTGATGCAGTACAGAGGCTTGTGGTAATGTAACAATATTGCTACTAAATACCAGTCAGTGTGTGTGTGTGTGTGTGTGTGTGTGTGTGTACCTTGTGTATGGCTACCTTGCGGTTTTACAGGGGCTTGTCATAATGTAACGCTGGTACTAAATATCAGTGTATTCTACCTCCGCACTTCAAGTCTTTTTAATGGTCTGAATGTAGTAACACTATACAGTGATCATTAAATGGTGCTGGATCAGCTTGACAAGGAAGCGGGTGGGATGGCAATGTAGTCACACTTTATATTCTCTGGGCTATGCTCCCCAACTTAAAACTTGCTGGGGGCCCAAAAAATGATAGCACCAGCCCTGCTCTTTATCCTTCTTTAACTCTATCCATACTGCTAGACTTGAAAATCATGTTACAATCGACTCCCCTTCAGCAACATTTAACCCTTCTGATATTATAAAATAATCTATTTCAGTTTTGCATGTACCTCAACAAATGTCCATGAGTTATTATTCCAAATAATTAATCTTCCACTTCTCATAACTTAACATTTTTTTTAACATCACTTCCTCTCTTTTTTCTCTCAAATCACAATTAAACTCTCTCATCAGTATGATGTTTATATTTATAACTACATAGTCTAATATCTTAGAAAATAAATTAACATAAGCATACAATGATATAATTCTATAGACTTGATCCTTCCATCTTAAATCTACAACAGTTAATCTTTCCATCATTACTAATGTCACATCTAGTATTTTCACTTATTTTTGACAAAGAATTGCTAGTCCTGACCATCGTTCATTTCCCATATTCCAAGTCATATCTCATCTTCCAAAGACATGCATCTACAGCGTTTCTTCCCAGGCATCCACTGAAAATGGGCTCTGACCCAGTCAGACTTTCCCGGTAAACAAATGTTAAATAAATAAATCTCCAAAGCTTTTTTCTGTTTGAAGTCTTTCTTTTTAGTTAAAATTCTTACTCTTCCAACATGACATCTACATCACATTTAATGCACCACTCTAAAACTCTTATCCTCCTAACTATATTTTTTAATACCATAGACATTTACAGAAAGTACTTAGAGGAGTTGTGGTATTGTGTGAGGAAGTCAGGAGTGTCAGAGAAGTATGTAAGAGTGGTACAGGATATGTACGAGGGTAGTGTGACAGCAGTGAGGTCTGCGGTGGTAGTGAGGGATGCGTTTAAGGTGGAGGTGGGGTTACATCAAGGATCAGCTCTGAGCCCTTTCTTATTTGCAATGGTGATGGACAGGTTGACAGACGAGATCAGACAGGAGTCCCCATGGACTATGATGTTTACAGATGACATTGTGATCTGTAGTGAGAGTAGGGAACAGGTGGAGGAGACACTGGAGAGATGGAGATATGCTCTAGAGAGAAGAGGAATGAAGGTCAGCAGGACTAAGACAGAATATATGTGTGTGAATGAGAGGGAGGATAGAAGAATGGTGAGGATGCAAGGAGTAGAGGTGGAGAAGGTGGATGAGTTTAAATACTTGGGGTCAATAGTTCAGAGTAACGGTGAGTGTGGAAGAGAGGTGAAGAAGAGAGTACAGGCAGGATGGAGTGGGTGGAGAAGAGTGTCAGGAGTGATTTGTGACAGACAAGTACCTGTAAGAGTGAAAGGGAAGGTCTACAAAAAGGTAGTGAGACCAGCTATGTTATATGGGTTGGAGACAGTGGCATTGACAAAAAGGCAGGAGTTTGAGCTGGATGTGGCAGAGTTAAAGATGTTAAGATTTGCACTGGGTGTGACAAGGGTAGACAGGATTAGGAATAAGTATATTAGAGGGTCAGCCCAGGTTGGAAGGTTTGGACTCAAAGCCAGAGAGGCAAGATTACGTTGGTTTGGACATGTGCTGAGGAGGGATGCTGAGTATATTGGGAAAAAGATGCTAAGGATGAAGCTACCAGGTAACAGGAAAAGTGGAAGGCCTAAGATAAGGTTTATGGATGTGGTGAGAGAGGACATACAGGTGGTTGGTGTGACAGAGCAAGATGCAGAGGACAGGAAGAAATGGAAACAGGTGATCCGCTGTGGCGACCCCTAATGGGAACAGCCGAAAGAAGATGATGATGATGACTTTATAAAGTTATTACTTTCTCTTGTTTCTAATTTCCTAGATATTTTTTACTTTAGACAGAATCACCATTTTTTTTATTAACATTATCAATTTCCTTTCTTTTTTTCTTAAATATTTATTCCTTTAAACTTTATTTTTCTGTCTTTCACACTTTTCCCAATAGAATTATCTTCTCTTTTACTATTTTCCAATTTATATCATCATCACTTAATTCAGAGCTTTCTTCTATGTCATATTCTTTATTATTTGTATCCTTATCTTTTTTCTTCTACTGCACCTTTACCTTCTACTCTTGCTACATTTTTCTCCATTTATTTTTTCTTCTTCTTCTGTCATTTTTTTCCCATTTTACAATCCACCCATAAATGCCCAACTTTATCACATTTATAACATGTTAATTCCCATCTTTTTACATTATGATCCACTACTCTGCAAATATAGCATCTGCTATTATCATAATTACCTAGTAGGTTGATCCTCCTTATCACAGAGAAACAACATGTTTGGGTTGACCCAAGTATTTCACTACACTCTTATTCCCTTCCACAATTATCATACTAAATAAAATGGATTATCTACTTATATCCAGTCATTCGTGGCTGTGAGTAATAGAGTCTTAATGTCAGCCAACACTAAGGGACAAAAAAACTAAACGTACATATTTACTCGCTGGGTGCGGTCAATCCCTGGGGTGACCTGGTCGTAACAGGGATATCTTTCATCTGGATGGCCCTCTAGCTACACTAGAGTTTCTCTCGATCATGGTGTAAAAATCTCAGCGCAAAAAGAAATTCTCTGTACCTCAGTCGTAAGTTCACAAATTTTTATTGGTAGATGAGCACTGCTTAGTAGACAGAGGGATCAACATGGTTTTTATTACAATTTTAGGGGGTGCTTCCAAGGCATTGCATTGTCTGCCCATTTGGTCAAATGGAAGGGGTAGGGGGAGGGTATATCTTTACTGAAAAAATTATGACTCATGGTGGGATTACCTTGGTGTTCCTGTGGATGTGGTTGCAATTGTAACCCCAAGTAGCAATTTTCACAAAGCAAGGTTATGTTGGATATAGCAAACATATGCAATGTTACAAATATTAAAACAACTATATTAAGAAAAGTACTGGTTCTTCCAAAAAGTTTCATCTTTCACATTAAAATCAAGAAAATATCCCAATTATGGGCTACCAAGTGCTGCAGTGCTTTTGTATAACCTTCATTAGATCTGCCATTTGAAAAACATCCATAGACTTAATGGCCTTAATGGTCTTAATGGTCTTAAATATAAAATAATCATCTTAGAAAATAATAAACAAACAAATTCTTCTCCAAGTAGTCCACAGCAGATGTAAAACACAAATTTTAATGACAGAATAAAATACAGATAAGCGCTTTCGCAGTAAGCTTCATCAGATCTAAAATGCATTTCAGAACTACAAACTTAAAAGTGCAAAAAGCAGTCAAAATCAACAAATTAGAACAAAGTGCATCCAGTGTTATTAGCTGCCATAGTAAAGTACAGTTGTGTACACTTACCATAAATGTAGATGTTCAAGTGTATTCACTGTTGCAGTCAGCACATTTGGGTTATCTGCCTGCAGGTAGACCTCAGCCGGCCTGAATACCAGAGTCTTGAGAATTCTGCGTCGGATGCTGTCACTTCTTCCATGACGTCAGGTCATCAGCGGTATAAAACATGCAGCCCATACCATTACATCAATTTTTCTTGCCCCAGATGTCAGGTGCCCCCACAATAGGAAGCAATTATATGGTATGGAACACCCCCAGCAAAAAGCAAATACACATGATATAATATATACCAAACAAATAGGATAGGTAAAAGTCAAGAGAAGTCAGGGGGCTGGAGGGAGGGTAACTAGAATTGCAACAGTGAATACACTCAAACATCAACATTTATGGTAAGTGTACACAACTGTACTATGTTCTTCATGTTTCACTGTTGCAGTCATCACATTTGGGTTGATTCCCAAAGCTAAGGAAGGGTGGAGGTAGTTAAGGAGCATTAGGGCTAGCAATCAGACCCTGTAAGACTGCTGTGGCAAATCCAGCTCTGGATTTAGAAAAAATAGGCAAGTGGTAATGCTTGGTGAAAGTATGTACAGAGCTCCAGGTTGCAGCTTCCAGGATGTCCCTGGTAGGCACTCCTCTGAGAAACGCAGTAGAGGGTAGAAGCAGCCCTGGTGGAATGTGTTCTTATCCTTTGTGGGGTAGGTTTTCCATGGTGCTTGTAGCAGAAATGGATGCAATGTGCTATCCATTTGGAAATGGTTTGCTTTGAAATGGCCTTCCCCTCTGCCCCTGCAGCAAAGCTGACTAGCAACTGATCAAATTTTCTGAGAGGCTTAGTCCTGTCCAAACAGAATCTAAGCTGTCTGTGCAGTATCCCTTCCCCTTTATTCTGGGGGTTAGGGAAAAAGGTAGGCAAATAAATAGACTGGTTCAGAGCCACACAAATACCACCTTGGGCATAAATGATGGATTAGTCCTGAGGGAAACCTTGTCCACGTGGAAGATAATGAAGGGTTCCACTGCCATAAGGGCCTGCAGTTCAGACACTCTTCTTGCAGAAGTGATGGCTAGAAGTAAAGATGTTTTCCAAGAAAGGAATTTCAACTCTGCTGTAGCAGCTGGTTCAAAGTGGCGGGGGGGGGGGGAGTACATTTTTCCAACACAAAGTTTAGGTCTCAGGCTGGAGTGGGAGCTCTCCTGGGGGGTCTTAAATTTTTGGCCCCTCTAAGGAATTGTTTTAGCAGTGGATGAGAGAAGAGGGGTGGCTCAGTATTATATATGTGCTGATATGGCGGAAGCATGAATTTTAATTGAAGAGAAAGATAGGCCCTTGTGGAGCATTTCTGTTAAATAATCTAGAATATGAGGTAAGCTGGGCACTGTTGTCCCCATCCCCTGAGACTGGCTCCAGGCACAGTATCTTTTCCACTTTTCTGAATAGGATTTTCTAGTACTAGGCCTCCTTGCCTCAAGAATGACATCTGGCACCTGTTTACTGAGGGTTGCTGGAGGTGAGTTCAGGGGATTAGCCAGGCTGCAAGGTTCAGGGTTTGAAGCTGAGGGTGAAGAATCTGACCCGCCTGCTGGGACAGCAGGGAAGGGGTCTGAGGCAGGTGCCATGGTTGTAGCACTGTCAGACTGCGCAAAAGGGGGTACCAGAGCTGGCGTGGCCATGTCCGGTGCAATCAGTATTGTTCTTGGCTTGTCCTGTTTGAACTTTAGTAGGACCTTCGAAAGGAGAGGCAGAGGGGGGAAGGCATAAACTGAGAGGCCTTCCCAGGTAAAGGACAGGGCATCTCCTTTCCAAGCTTGACTGTGGGGAGTACTGATGCAGTATTTGTTCAACTGGTAGTTCTGAGGGGAGGCAAACAGGTCTACATCTGGCATCCCCCATTTGTTCCATCATGAGCTTGAATATTTTGGGTTCCAATTTCTTTTTGTGTGAGTCCATGAGATTTCTGCTTAAGTCATCTGCCAGTGAATTTAGTTTGCCTGGCAGGAGTTGAGCTTGTAGGTTCACTTGGTTGCTCAAGGCTGTGTTCCACAGAGCCATGGTTAGTCTGCAGGGTGGGTAGGAATGCTTGTTTTTGTACTACATAACTGTAGTGTTGTCTGTCTTTATCAATACTTGCCCTGGTAGAATAAGGTCTTTGAAGGCTGTCACAGCATTCTGTATAGCTAACATTTCTTTTTGATTGATATGCAGGTGCATCTGTATTGGGTTCCATTTGCGCTAAATGCACTGCCCTGCCATGTGAGCCCTCCCATGCATAGTCTGATGCATCTGTTGTTAGGGTTTGGGCGGCAGGGGGTAGAGTGAAAGGGAGTCCCTTGTTGTGGTTTGCAGGCCTCTGCCCACCAAAGGAACTCTGCCCTTAGGCAAGGAATGATAGGAATCATTGTTTTTAGGTCCTGAGAATGTTGACACCATAGACTTTTTAGATACCATTGAAGTTTCCTCATATGCAGTCTTGCATATGGAATTAACAGAATGCAAGAGGCCATGAACCCCAGGGCTTGCAGGATTTTCCTTGCAGATAGCTGGGCTTTTGTGGCCAGTAGGTTGAAGTAGGTTGTCAAATAAACTTGTTTCTCTGGAGTGAGGAATGCCATTTGGAAAGTTGTGTTCAAGCTTGCGCCCAGGAATACAATCTGTTGGCAGGGTAATAGGCGTGATTTCCTCTCATTGGTGGTGTACCCCAGTGAAGTTAGAAGTCTCTTTACAAATGCCAGGTGCTGTAATAGCAAGTCCTGACTCTCTGCCTGAATCAGGCAATCGTCCAAATATGGGTAAATCTGAATATTTCTCTGCCTGCAAAATGCAATGGCTGGAGCTAGGCACTTTGGGAATACCCTGGGCGCAGTAGATAAGCCAAAGGGAAGTGCAGAGAACTGATAGTGCATGGAGCCTGCCCTGAAGTGTAGGTATTTCCTGCAAGATTCCCTTATTAGGATGTGCAGATAAGCTTATTTCAAGTCTAGGATTGCCAGCCAGGCATCCTTGGGTAGCATAGGAAGAAGCTGTTGAAGAGTTAGCATTTTGAATTTTGGAACCAACAGAAAGGTGTTTAGGATAGACAGGTCCAGGATAGGACACCAGGAGTTTTCTTTTCTGAGAACCAGGAACAGTCTTGAATAGAAACCTTGTCCCCTTTGTCCTGCTGGGACAGGTTGAATAGCCTTGATACTGAGGAGAGAGAGATAACTTGTTTTTGGGCCTCTGCCCACTGGTATGGGGGGAGGTCTGGCCATCCACTTGCGGGTGGAAGAGTGTGGAAGTGGAATCTGTAACCTAGGGAAACTAGTCTTTGGATTTTTACCACTGGCAACTAATAAAGGACTTACCTTTTTTTTTACTTGTCATTGTCTTCACTTGGTCTGAAACTATGTTTAAAACCCATTTGTCTTGGGTAATTAATTCCCAGTTTCTTGCATGCAGGGCGAGCTTTCCTCCTAAAGGTGCAAGACATTGAGCAAGGCTTAGAAGAGTTAAGGATAAGTCATTGTGTCATTACTACTCCCTGCTTTGGAAGTGGGAGCCCCCCACTGCTTAGATCTGTGCATAGCCTGAGAGTGGAGTCTTGGTGGTCTGCTGCTCCTGGGTTTGGACTGAGAAGGCCTGGCAGAGACTGGAAAGGACCAGTTCTTTGAAGGCCAGTGCCTACTGAATCTAGGTGGCTGTACCTGTAAGAAATCTTTAACAGTTTGCATAGATTATATTTTTCCTCCATTCTTTTGAGGACTTCTTCTGCTTTGTTGCCAAAAAGGCGCTCTTGGTTTAAGGGTGCATCCAGTAATTTAGCTTTAACATGATCTGGCAAGTTTTGTTCCTTAAGCCAAGCATGCCTTCTAAGTACAGACCCAGTGACAGCAGCCCTGCAAGATGCTTCTAAAGCATCAAAACCACATTGCAAAGTATGTTTACCAACTTGGTCAGCAGAATGCATTAACTCTTGTAAATCTTTGTGTTCAGCACAGTCAAGAATCAACATAATTTTCTGTTTAATTAGTCCCATAATATGCTGTTGACACTTTAAAATATGAAACTGGCAATTTAAAGCCCTAATGGCCAGAGCAGCAGAGGTGTATACCTTCTTACCCCACCTGTCTAAAGCCCTAGAATCCCTGTCAGAAGGGGAAGGATTTTTGGCAGTAGTAGCCTTAATGCTTTTAGGTCCTTGGGAAATGGTCTCTGGATCTTCATTAGGGTTCTTGAAGAGGAATTTGTGAGAGTCAGGTACTCTATAGTACCTGTCAGGTTTCCTGGGTGCTGGAGGCAAAGTGTCTGGGGTAAGGCTGGATTCCAAGAAAACATCATCTACAATCTCCAGAACAGGAGGGATAGCTAGAGGCCTGTGCTGAGGTAGGTTTAAGAATTCCCTAAGTCTTTTTTTGGACTAAGAATAGTCCTGGCTTTCTCAGCGGAAATGTTCCCTAAGGGTATGCAAGGTTTCACCAAAAGAAAAATCCTCTGGAGGGGAAGCAGAGGGAATGGAGTCCACTGCAACAGAATCCTCATAAGTAGATCAGGGTAAATCTTGGTAGTCAAAAGGAATAGAGATATCAGATTCCTGATCAGAAGAATCAGAAGGAAAATCAGTTCTAGGTCTCTTAGAGGGGGAAGGCTGGCTCCCCCTAATTAAGGTAATAAGGACTTCAGCCATTCTAATCATTTATTTTTGAGGCATGTGGGCCTGAGAATGCACTTTGGTCATTAGTTTTCTAGGCGTAGTGCGAGCTTAAAGCCTGAGGAATTCGGTATTTTTAGCTTGAAACAAAGTCATTGGTTTAATATGAAAATCTCTAGGCCTGAATACACCCTCAGAAGCTGGTACCTGCACAGCGGCATCGGACCCATCCAAGGTAGAGACATCCGCAGGTTCCATAGTCGAAGAAGCATCTTGTGGCATACCAGACTTCAAATGGGTCTCAGCAGAGGCCTACGAATCTGCATAAGCGGGTATCAGGAGCTGCAAAAGCACCTCACTGAGTACCAGCAGACTGGCGACTAGCTTAACGGAAGCGCCGTCGGCAGTTTTGGACCTATGCGGTCTGTCTCTGTCTTTATCCTTACATTTTTTCTTAAGATTGTAGTTGGATGGCTTAATGAAGCCATTTCGGAATACGGAGAACGAAAGTATTTGGCTACAAAAATAGCCCGACGACAAATAGTACGGGCGTTGAACAAGGCACAAAACCGACAGCGAGGGACGTCGTGGTCTGGGCCTAAACAGGTAACACAGTAAGAATGAAAATCTCTTTGAGGTATTTGCTTTCCATAGGCAAGACAATTATTAATTTTTTTCTGACATCGGTTAGAGCAAGAAAAAAAGGATCCTCAACGGGGTACTTATCTTTTTGAAGACTTCAGGTCTGAAACTCGAAAATGAAAATTTCAGGAGTCGGATGACCGACACTTGCAAACTGCTTCTGCTTCGGGCACCGCACGGCAAGAAAGACAGATGTAATGGCGTCGGCTGCATGTTTTATACCCCTGATGACCTGACATCATGGAAGAAGTGACAGCATCCGATGCAGAAATCCCAAGACTCTGGTATTCAGGCCGGCTGAGGGATACCTGCAGGCAGATAACGCAAATGTGATGACTGCAACAGTGAAACACGAAGAACATCTACACAAATATATGTTTAAAGCTACAAACACTCTGTCACATAAAACCATATATGCCATACAAAGTCAAAATAAATTTAAGTATAAACATCTCAAAGAGCATGTATATATATTAAAAATGCATAGGTACTAAATAAAAAATAAAATATATCTGGTAAAACTAACATAGCAGGGAAACATACATACAGCTTACTTCTTTTTCAAAGGTCTTGCTCTTAAAGTGGGTTGTATAGATATGCTGTCATTCAACCCAGGGTAACAGTGTGCTTGTAGTAAGAAAATCCACTTAAGTTCTGCCTGATCCTTATTGATGTTATCATAAATTCATTCTAAAAGAATGTTCCATGCCTGTGTTTATCATGTGTTTTGCCAGTGCACTGTAGCTCATGCTTTAGTTTTTGCTGTAGCTAGCTTGAGAATGAAACTCCCCCTGCAGTCGTTATCCAAGGCCTGGAAATCTTTATTGACCAGGGAGGAGTGGGATAGAAAAATCACAAGTGTAAGGTGTCTTAATCCGAGGGTTGTAATTATAGGTTTGGGAATAAACTATGGGAAGAAGAAATCACTGAGTGACAAATCCCCATTAGTTTTAAATTAAAAAGGGTGATTTTAGTTTTAAATTTAATTTTAAAAAAGAAGGGGCTCTGTCATTTGAAAAAAGAGTGGTTCTTAAATAGAACCTAGAAAACCCGTTAGTATGAGGTTGCTATTCAGAGAACAGGATTGCGGAAGGAAGAAAATTAGGAGGGCTATTAACAAGATTAACTTGTAGCTATGTGCAGGTATAGTTAACTCTGTATCGTGTCAGCTTAGCATAAACACTAACGTTGTGTGGTTGGAATGGAATATATTACGGTGAAAGTAGCCCTATCGAGATATAGTTAGCTTACAGTCCAGCCCTGAGGGGGACCAGCCTGGGGGTATCACAACAAGCCAATGAAACAATCAATAAACATGGTGTGAATGAATGGAATTAAAATGGTGAAGTAAGCTATAAGCAATGGATGAGGAATAGGCCAGTATACAGGGGAGAGGGAAATCAGGTGAAAAGTAGAGTTGCTGAAGAAAGGCCTATAATAAACAAGGGTCTATATTAAAATAAAAATGGGTTAGCTAGAAGAAGAGTGAAATCAGAAGAAAGGGATACCTGGGATGGCTGAACGCTTAAAACTATATGAGTACAGGACAAAACGAGCGAGTGTGTTAGGAAACAAAGCGTGAGGTGAAAAACAGAAGGGGCAAGTACCTAAGGGCTGGGATTATAATTCAACAAAATCATTGGAAACATTTTATCATTTTAAAACGTAATACTATAATGACAATTTAAACAGGCTGAAACCAATAAATAAGCATTTTAAATTAAGAAAGGGCATATTTATAGTGCAACGTTATTGGGCTGATACCAGTGATTTATTATTTAAAATAAAAAACTTCAAAAGTAGTGGCACGGCATCCTATTAGTGTGGTGTCTAAGTGTTATTTCAGAACACATGGACATAGGGACTATAAAATAAAGAATAAAAAAAATAGAGGTTATAAAATAAAAAAATATATAAAGTCTAACCCAACTAGAAGCAGCAATGTTGCTTTAGAATAAACATCCTATCTCCAACCAGATGGTATTACTATCCCAGTCAAAAAAAAAAAACAGTTTTGGCAAAATCAACTTTAAGAATTATATAAGCAAATTAATGGAAATAAACATTTTAACAACATAAATCATGTTCCTATAATCTGTCCTATCAGATCAAAAACCTATCATAAAACACGGTTTAAAGCATCCTGTTGGTCAGGCAGTCTAAAGATGAAGCACTGTTAAAAAGAGGTGCTGCAGTTTACCTTGTTTAACTGTGCATTTTGTGGTCCAACTTCCGGAGGTTTAAGATAGGTGTAAGAGATGCAATGGTATTTAGTCCTGGGTCTTTTTGGGCTTGTAGTCTGATTTGCCAGCAAAGTTTTTTTTTTCCAGTTGGTCGTTTAGACTGTCATTCAATGGAATGTCCAAGAGTTGGTCCAAGAAGTGAAATGAAAAGAAGTTGCGTCCAGCAGAATTTCTGGCATGTACTGCTAGTGGGTTTGCCTTGAAGAAGTAATGTATGTCATGGACATGCATGGTGATTCTTGTTTTAAGCTTGTTGATAGTATTCCCCATGTAAAAAGCTTTACAGTTTGAGCATTGTGCCCTGTACACAACTTTTTTGGAGATGTAGTCACCTTAAAAATAAGTGGTGCAGTGGTTAGCGTTGCTGCCGCATAGCAAGAGGTTTTCTGGTTTGATCCTCGGCTGGGGTGCCTTCTGTGCGGAGTCTGCATGTCCTCCCTGTGGTCACGTGGGTTTCCTCCGGGTGCTCCGGTTTCCTCCCACATCCCAAAGACATGCTGTAGGTGGATTGGGCACTCTAAATTGGCCCTAGGCATGAGTCCGGGAGTGTGTGTGCCTTCTCTGTAAGGTCGGGCACCAGGCTGGCAACTTGACACTGTAAAACTCCACTGCCAATCATGAGCGGACAGGTGATCCACTGTGGCGACCCCTAACCAGGAAAAGCCGAAAGAAGAAGAAGAAGTCACCTCAAAAATAAGTACCCAAACTCCTTTTGGTTACTGGGGCAATGGAACTTATTTTTCTTGCTCATGTATGTGCAATAAGTACAAGGTGGGTCACTGCACACTTAACTGCCTCCTGAACACATGGTGGGTCACTGCACACATAAGTGCCTCCTGATTTGGTTCTTAAGGGAAATTGTTGTTTTATACACTCTCTGATATTAAGAGCCGTTTTACCCATAAATTTTGAGTGCTGTAGGAAAAATTGATTGGATGGTTCTATTTTCTGTAAAAATTGTCAAGTTGCTGATAATGATATATTTAATGCCGTGGTAGTTCAGTGAGTATGTGACAGCCATACTCGTATCCCAGTTTCTTTGGTTTAATGGTCTGGTCATGAATTTACAGAGGTCTCTATGGGGGCTGTGGTCCAGTTAAAGGGCTCTAGAATGCCCTTCTTCCTTTATTTTGATGACTGGAGTAAATATATCTTTGAGAAGTTCCTTGATGTAGCCCCTAGCTAAAAAATCTTTCCCTAATTCTTGAATGTTATTGTTAAAATTTCCCCAAATCTTTTGATACTCTTACGATTTTTAAACCTTGTAATTTGACCATGCTGAGTTTGAGTCTGTGCGGGTGCATGCTCTTATAATGCAGAAGCAGACTGACTCTTGTAGTTTTTCTGGTAAAGATCATTGGAAAATGAGTTGTTAATCAGGTTTTTGCTGATCACAGCATCCAAAAAGTCAATGCTATTATGGCTTTGTTTGGTGGTGAAGCATAAAAAAATTGGTCAATTTGCCTATGTGGTCAAAGAACTCCTGAAGGTGTTCCTGATTGCCATTCTATATGATAAAAATATCTATAAAGCATAGACAGCATTTGACATACTCTACATAGGTGGAATTGTATATGTGTGCTGTCTCCCATTTTCCCATGGTGGTGTTGGCCAGGCTTGGTGCCATCGCTACCCTCATTGCAATACTGGTGGTCTGCTTGTAGATGGTGTCTTCAAAATCAGAAGAAACTGCTCCTTTGGAGCAAGGAAAGTAATCTTCCAAGGACCTCGATTTCTCCTGGAAGCGCTGCATAATCATGACTGTATGCTTCAATTACCACATCAATGCAATATTGGTGAGACAAAACGTTATAGAGGACTTTGACATCTATGGTGACTAATATGGATCCTTCTTGTAAGGTTAAGGCTTTGATCTTCTTGAGAAAGTCTATTGAGTCCAAGTTGTTTTCGGCCAGCGGCTTGATACTGGCATCCAGGTATATGGCCATGGGTTCCATAACGGAACCACTGCTGGCAACCACTGATATGTATGGTGGGTAGTGAATGCTTTTGTGTAGCTTCAGTATTTCAAAGAAGTTGGCCAATCTTGTGTGGGCCACTGTTAAGAACTCCAGTAGGTTTTTACTGATTAGTTCATCCTCATATAACTTGGTGAGCTCTTTGCTAAGTTCATCGTTTGCCGTTTTCATTATTTCCAGGTTAGTAGCCATGTAGTATTCTTAGTTGTTGAGTCCACATATTTTGCTGCTGTATGCAGAGGCATCAGTGCAAGAATACTGCCCCCCTTTGTCTGCCTTCATGACTCCATGTGACTTATCATTGCTTAGAAGTCTTAGAGTCTTCAACTCCCTCTTCTTGATGTTATATATCCTTTTTTTAGGAGTTTTTTTTAGGGGTTTTCTGATGTCGGCCTCTCATTTGTCCTGGAAAGGAAAATGGTGATGGTATGGTTCAGTGGTGGGCAGAAACTGCTTGTTTTTTCCAGATTATTGTCCTAGTGTTGGAGGGTGGTTCAACAGTTTTATCTTTGCTGTTGCTGTGGAGGAAAACTTTAAGCTCTAACTTCCTAGTGAAGAGCCTCAAGTCAATGATTGTGTTGACCAGATTTGCTCTTTGATGGGGTATGAAAGTGAGGCCTTTCCTATGTACTTGAAGTTCCATATTGGTGAGGGGAGTTCTGGAATGATTCCAGACCTCAGTTATATTCTTGGGTTCTCCCTGTTGCATTTTTCCTGGATGCTTATCATGCTTTCTGTGGACCAGCTGGTGGTTGGGTTCTGCCTAAAATAGGGGAACCTACCTAAGAATTTGCAAAGAAAATATGAGAATCCCAAGGTTAGGCTAACATAAGAAGACTCTTAAAAACCTCCTAACAAAGAGATATACAACATCAACAAGAGGGAACTGGAGACTCTAAGACTCCTAAGCAATGATAAGTCACGCAGAGTCACCAATGCCTCTACATACAGCAACAAAATACATGGACTCCTCAACAACCAAAAATACTATTTGGCTACAAACCTGGAAATAGTGTAAACAACATACACTGAACTTAGCACATAACTCACCAACTTATATGAGGATGAAATAATCAGTGAAAACCTACTGGAGTTCTTAACAGTGGCCTGTCCAACCCGACTTCTTTGGAATACTGAAACCAACTACCATACAAGAAGGATCCATATTACTCACCACAGATTTTGAGGACCTCTATACTGTTTTGCCTCACCAATATTGCATCAGTGGCGTAATTGAAGCATGCAATTGTGATTATGCAGCTCTTCTGGGGGAAATTGAGGTCCTTGGAAGATTACTTTCCTTGCTCCTTAGGAACAATTTCTTCCACTCTGAAGACACCATCTACAAGCAGACCACCAGTATCGCAATGGGGGCAGTGATGGCATAAAGCCTAGCCAACACCGCTATGGGAAAATGGGAAATGGAACACGTCTACAGTTCCCCCTATATAGGTTATATCAAATGCTATCTACTCTTCATAGATGATATTTTTATCATATGAAATTGCAATCAGGAACAGCTCCAGGAGTTCTTTGACCACATAGGCAAACTGACCAATTTTTTTACACTTCACCACTAAACAAAGCCATGACAGCACTGAATTTTTGGATGTCACATTCATCAAAAACCCAATTAACAACTCACTTTCAACCTGCTTCTGCATTATAAGAGCATGCACCCACACAGACTTAAAAGCAATGTGGTCAAACTATAAGGTGTAAGAATCGCAAGAGTATCAAAAGAATTAGCAAAGTTTTCCAGGAACATTCAAGAACTAGAGAAAGTTTTTTAGCCAGGGCTACAGCAAGAAACTTCTCAAAGAGATCTTTATTTCAATCATCAAAATAAAAGAAGAAGGATGTTCTAGAGCCTGGAACACAAGCCCCAGAAAGACCTCCATGAATTCAAGACCAGAGCATCAAACCAAAGAAACTGGGATATGAGCATGCTCTCACATACTCACTAGACTACCACAGCATTAAGGATATCATTATCAGCAACTCGATAATTTTTGCAGAAAAAAAAAACATCCCATCAATTTTTCCACAGCAACCAAAATTTATGGGTAAAAGGGCCCGCAATATCAGAGATTATATGAAACAATTTCCCTTAAGAACCAAATCAGGAGGCACTTATGTGTGCAGTAACCCACTATGTCCTTATTGCACATACATGAGCAAGAAGGACAAGTTCCATTGCCCCAGTAACCAAAATGAGTTTAAGGCACATATTTGAGGTGACTGCAACTTTGAAAAAGTTGCCTACAGGGCACAGTGCTCAAACTGTCCAGCCTTTTACATGGGGAAGACTATCAACAAGCTTAAAACAAGAATCACCAGGCATGTCCATGACATACGGTACCTCGTCAAGACCAACCCGCTAGTGATACATGCCAGAAATTGTCCTGGACACAACTTCTTTTCATTTCACATCTTGGACCAACTCTTGGACATTCCATTGAATGGCAGTGCAAATGACCGACTAGAAAAGAAGAACTTTGCAGGCAAATCAGACTACAAGCCCGGAAAGACCCAAGGTTAATACAACTGAAACTCTTACACCTATCTTAAACCTCCAGAAACTGGACCACAAAATGTTCAATTAAACAAGGTAAACTGCAGCAGTGCTTCATCTTTAGACTGCCTGCCCAACAAAATGCTTTAAACCATGTTTTGTGATAGGTTTTTGATCTGACAGGAGAGATTCTAGGAACATGATTTATCTTGTTAAATTGTTATTTCTGTTAATTTGCTACAATGGCAATACGCCTATATAATTCTTAAAGTTGGTTTTGCTAAAACTGCTTTTTTTTTTTTTTTTTTTTTTGGACCAAGATAGTAAAAATATCTGTTTGGAGATAGGATGTTTAATGTTTCTGGTTGGGTTAGATTTTATTTATTTATATATATATATATATATATATATATATATATATATATTTTTTTTTTTATTTTATAATCTCTTTTTTTTATTTTATAGTCCCTATGTCCATGTGTTCTAAAACAATGCTCAGACACCACACTAATAGGACGCCGTGCCGCTACCTTTGACATTTCTTATTTTAAATAATAAATCACTGGTATTAGTCTGTCAACTCTGCACTATAAATATAGCCTTTCTTAATTTAAGATGCTTATTTACTGGTTTCAGCCCATTTAGATTGTCATTATAGTATTATGTTTTAAAATGGTTTGACCTCACACTTTGTTTTCTAACATTCTCTCTGGATTTTAGCTCTGCTCGTTTTATCTTATACTCATATATTTTTAAGGGTTTGGCCATCCCAGGTATCCCTTTCCTCTGATTTTACTCTTTCTAGCTAACCATTTTTATTTTAATATAGGCCCTTGTTTATATAGGCCTTTCTTCAGTAACTCTATTTTTGACCTGATTTCCCTCGCCCCTGTACACTGGTCTATTCCTCATCCATTGCTTGTAGCCTAATTCAACATTTTACTTTCATTCATTCACACCATGTTTATTGATTCTTTCCTTGCCTGTCATGATACACCCCAAGGCTAGTCCCCTTGGGGTTGGACTGTAAGCTAACTCTATCTCGACAGGGCTACTTTCATTGTAATATTATATTCCACCTCAACTGCGGAACAGCAGTGTTTATGCTAAGCTGACACGATACAGGGTTAACTATACCTGTACACAGCTACAAGTTAACCTTGTTAATTTCTTCTTCTTCTTCTTCTTTCAGCTTTTCCCGGTTAGGGGTTGCCACAGTGGATTACCTGTCCACTAATGATTGGCAGTGGAGTTTTTATTGTGTCGAGTTGCCAGCCCGGCACTCAACCTTCCACAGAAGGCACACACATGTACGCCACTCATGCCTAGGGCCAATTTAGAGTGTCCAATCCACCTACAGCATGTCTTTGGGATGTGGGAGGAAACCGGAGCACCCGGAGGAAACCCACGAGACCACAGGGAGGAAATGCAGACTCCGCACAGAAGGCACCCCAGCCAAGGATTGAACCAGAGAACCTCTTGCTGTGAGGCGGCAACACTAACCAGTGCACCACCGTGGCCGTCCACAAGTTAACCTTGTTAATAGTGCTCCTAAAGTTCTTCCCTTCCCCAGTCTAGTTCTCTGAATAGCCACCTTATACTAACAGGATTTCTAGGTTCTGTTTAAGGTCCACTCTTTTTTGAATGAAGAAGCCCCTTTTTTTTTTAATTAAAATTTAAAACTAAAACCACTCTTTTTAATTTAAAACTAATCTGCCTTTGTCATCCAGTAATTTCCGTTTCTCATAGTTTATTCCCAAACCTATAATTACAACCTTTGGATTAAGACATTTTACACTCACGATTTTTCTAACATGCTCCTTCCCGGTCAATAAAGATTTCCAGGCCTTGGGTAACAACTGCAGGGGAGTTTAATTCTCGTTCTATTTCCTTGGCCACTACCTCTCTTGGCTACAGGATTTCATTGGGTCTTGATCTGGCCTACCTTCACCCCTAACTCTAGTTTAGCAACATAATTGTTGGGCTTCATGTTTAATTTAATTTTGATTTTGCCTCTTTGGACACCCTATATTTTACATGACAAGTTTTTGCGTGGAGCATGAATGGATGGGCTTCTGTGTGGCTTTGGTGGTTTGCCATTTTTACCCTTTCCATCTCCTCTTGTTTAGAGATCCAACTTTCTTCCTAACATTTCAACCATTGTCTATAAGTGAAGGTTATTTACAATGGTGGGCTTGGCGAGTTCATCTACTTTGAGACCATGGCTTGTAAAATAAAGGGAAGCAACGTTTTATTCGTGCCACCAATATAGGGGATAATAAGATGATGAGTTTTGGCTAACCTCACCCAGAATTCTGATTACATCACACTCAAGCCCTCTTGCAGTGGTTAAGTTTCATGCCAACAATTAAACCATTTGGTTAGATTAAAAAAAATTCTAAGCTCACCCTTAGCTGTTATAACTTTTGGCTCCATTCCACTCTTTATTTTTATCTATTATTCTGTCTTTTTTCAGGACTCCTACCCTGCTACTAGTAATGTGTAAGTTCACGAACCCCATGGTGACATCCCTTTCTATTAATTCCAGTTTGCTCCCACACACTTCCCCTGACGTATCTTGCAGCCTACATCTAAGAACAGATACAAATTCCCCATACAAACCCTCACATCTCTGTACTCTATTTATTGGATTTTAATGTAAGACATTTCCATATCCAGTTAGTTACTATGAAGCATACTTATGGACCTGCTGACTTCCAAACATCATCATAGCTCTTTCTGGTTTTCTTAGTCCCTATACGCTTTGTTATCCTGATTGACTCCCTACAAATTTTATTTTATCATTACTGAGAAATAAAGTGTTCCATTTATGCCCTCACTTTCTAAGCAACCAAAGGGCACATAGACAATCCAACCATGTGGTCATTTCCTTAGCAACATCCCTGACTACAATTTCTGAATGGGCTATTCTTGCATAGCAGTTTAGAGACTTGTTTTTTTACCATTTTCATAGACAACCCTTCCATGTGTTTTTTATATATGATAGAACCCTCCTAAAAAACACACACCACTAAGTGAATGGAGAAATCTGAAACGGCGGCTCATTCTTTGAGCTGTTCGACTGTTAGTTTCATGAAACTTATTATGTCTTGACCCTTTAGATATGTTAAATCCATTCTTTTAGCTCCCTGTCTTACCTCCAAGGAAAATTATTTCTTTCCGGAATAATAGATGGTTTAACTATGTTGTTTTTTTTTTTTTTTTAATACAAACCTGATTGCAAATTAGCCACTTGCTAAGTACCCATAACAAGATTACCAGCACAGCATACAAGACATTTCTATAGTTCCCTGTTTTTGTCATCACCTAGGCTCACTCCTACAAGGGACTTTGTACCAGTAAAGTTATTTTCTAAGACAATTATTTTATGCTTTAAGATCATTAATTCTATGGATGTTTTTCAAATGGTTGATCTGATGAAGGTTATGCAAAAATGCCGCAGCACTTTGTAGCACAAAACTGGGATATTTTCTCCATTTTAATGTGAAAGACGAAACTTTTTGGAAGAACCAGTATTTTTCTTAATATTGTTGTTTTAAAGTTTGTAACATAGGTTCATAGGTTGGTACTAGCCTATCTGCCCTCGGGCCTATACAAGCCTATCCATAACAATTCCCTGGATATTTCTTCCCACAATATTCTCTGTTATATCCAACATAACCTTGCTTTGTGAAACTTGCTACTTGAGGTACAATTGCAACCACAAGCACACCAATGCAATCCCACCATGAGGTCACAATTTTTTCAATAAAGATATGCCTTCCCCCTACCCCTCCCCTTTGACCAAATGGGCGGACAATGCCTTGGACATACCACTTAATACTGTAATAAAAAACAGGTTGATCCTTCTGTCCATTCAGTCTACTAAGCAGCACTCATCTACCAATAAAGATTTCTGAACCTACTACTGAGTTCCAAAGAATTTCTTCTTGTACTGAAATTTCTTTTTGCACTGAATTTTTTACACCATGACCCAGGAAAACCCCAGTGTAACCAGAGGGCCATCCAGATGAAAGATATCCCTATTATGACCAGGACACATCAGGGGTTGACCGTAATCAGCAAGTAAATATGTAAACTTGTCATACTAGGAATATGTTAAAAAAAAACAATTTTTCTCTTACCATTTTCAATACAATGTTGCAATTTCACCCTCCAGCCCATAAACCCCTATTGTCATAAACTTTGGTAATGTTCACAACATCTTTACATATTTTACTTAAAAGCATTTTTATACTCTCTCTCTCTCTCTCTACTTCAGTTTGAAATTGCACACACTTTTTTGTTTCTCTATTAAAAGCTTCAACCATGTATAAGTTCCACAAACTACAGTTCTTTTTCTTCTTTTACTCTCCCAAAAAACTTTCCATTGCATAACCAGTCTCAAATATAATGTCACAAAATGTATTTTTGTTAATAAAAATAAAAGCTCTAACCCCTTGAGCCTTTACACCCAAAGGAGTTATTAAATTGTCCCAAACTTCATACCTGTCCGATTCTTTCTCTTCTACTTGGAATTCTCACCACAAATTTGTGCCTTGTATTTACTTCACCTTTCTTCTGTTCTTCATTCTCTCACCTCCATCTCTGCCTTCCTTCACCATCTCAGCATATGGTTTCCTCCCTTTACTTTGCCCTTCAAAATGAAATCTGCTTTTGCCTTCTGAATTTTGTCCATTTCTCCCCACAAAACCTTCTTTCCACTTCAGGTTCACACTACAATAACATCTTGTTTAGCAAATCATCCTGCAAATCCCCCTGGACAGGAGGGTTGTAATTATACATCATTTACTTCAGAATTCTCATTTCTCCAATCTAGCAAACAGAGTTTGCTGAAAAAAATCTTCTGTATTGTGTACCATCTCTCCAGTGGCATTTGTCTGCTCCTTCCACCACTTTCTCCATCTCACACACCTTCCTCCCAGCTGCCACTGCATTAGGAATGGGACGTCTGCACATACTTACTAGCTGTTTGATTTGGGAAGTTCTCCAATGCCTTGGCCAAATTTACCCTCGTAGTAGTACAAATACCACCTTGGGTCTCCCCCAGAAAATAGGCTACTAGCAGTGGGACTAACCCAGTCAACAAAAGGTAAATAAATAAAAATAAAATGATGCAATAATCCGCTAATTGTAACTGAAGGAATTACAAAAGTGCCACTTGAGAAACTCATGATTTTGTACTTTATGAATGTAAACTAGCCTGTAATCTGCCATATTAGATTCACTTTTGTGATTCTCAGAATGCTGCTGTCCTAGTTAGAAATAAATCTATTTACCACAACATGATTTATGTCTCCAAGGGTTTTACTCACTACAGACTACAGTCAGATCTATACAGCTATAACTAGTTTTACCAGTCTAGTATTTCCAAACATTCTGAACAGAAACGGAATTTATGTCATTTTTTGCCAAACTGTTAATTTAACAGGTTGGTAATTAAGTAATTGGTTTACAAGCATTTATTTTTGCTAATATGTTCTAATTATATTGGCCTACAAAGTGACTTATACACCTTTCTCCTATCATGTTAATATTAAGTTTACACTTCCGTGATAGGAAGCTTTTATTAAATGTTAATTTACTAACAGAAAGTAGCTTGAAAAGAAGTTTTATTTTTACATTGAAGAGTGTTCACTTACACAAGGATCTATGCAAATACTTTACGTGAAAGTAAAACTTTGCTTTGTCACTTTAGGGGTTCACTACTAAATATCGAAATTCCACAATCCCGAGACTCTGAATACAAACACCCAGAATCTCGAGATTGTGGAATCTCGAAAAAAAAAAATACAACACAAAACCAACAGTAATAACATTTATGCAGGGGGAAAGCCCTCCTGCACCCCCCACACCTCCTGCAACTTAAATATACCAACTCCAAGATCACACTACAGTAGAGAGAATGGCCAAGTTCCCGTTCTGCACTGTACGGCAATCTCCATTCACCGATTTAGAGATTCCGCAATCTCAAGATTCTGGGCATCGGATTTCAGAGTCTCGGGATTGTGGTATTTCGATATTTAGTAGTGAACCCCACTTTAGACATTATCTTTAAAGGCCAGTAATATGATAGAGCGTCTTCTGTGTGGCGACATGCGTGAACGGGCCTTCCTTCGTTGAAGGGTGTGCGTTAGGCCCGGCAAGCCAGCACGTAAAACTCTACTGCCAATCATTAGCGGACCGGAGTTCTACTGTGGCGACCCCTAACCGGGAAAAGCCGAAAGACACAAACAAGCAGTTGAGAGTTATGGCTGTGAGAGATTTGCAATTAGAATTCTATGTAAGCATATCTGCTCTCCCCATTTCCTCTCCTTGCAATGAGCATGCCAGAGGGTTGTAAGCTGTTGAGCTATTCACACTGCACTGTTAATGTCTTAAAACAGACGTTTGGTTTATTCCTTAAAAGCTTTTGAAACACTTAAAATGCATCTCGTACAATAAAAAAATAAATAAAATAAAATTAACTATACCGGCTGTGATTAGGTAACTCCAAAGCTTCCTTTTTAGTAAGGCTTACCATATCTGTGCAAGTGAAACACTCCCCCAGTTTAAGACACATTAACTGTGGGGTTACTTAGGGGTCCTTATTAGGGTCCCTCCTTTTCTCTGTATTTGTAAGTGTCCTGAAACAAGAACTTTTCTTGCTAGACATAACAATGTACTCTGACAGTCTGCTCCTCATCAACTCAGGTATCCAATCCAACAGCTTACTACCTAATCTGCAAAATTACTTCACTTCACTCTGCCACTGGATAGCACAAAGCAAACTATTAATAAAACTTTCAAAAACAATAATGACCAGTGGCACAATATAAAACTAGCTAATACCATAGCAATAAATATAACAGACATGCTAAACAACAGCATTATCAAAACTATCTGGGCATTCTGCTAGATGTTATCATATTATTCAGACGCCACATCGAAACAATATATAAAGCACTGTAATACCTGAAACTCATTACTATCTGCTACTACAAAATCACAAGTGCTACCCATAATGCAAAAACAGTAACCCCTCTATTTGCCATGACTGTCTTTAGAATTATCAATCAGTCTAAAACAATGCCCACCCTTGTTGTGTATGCTAATGGCTAGAACAATTAGAGACCCACTCAGAGGAAACACTGGCAATGCAGTCACATCCTGCAGACCCACTTTCAATCTAGTGATTGTGGAAAGGCCTTCATAAGAATTAGGTCAGCCTGATAGACCCAGCTGTGAGCAGAAATAAAAAATCTAAAAACTCCAGGAATTGTCTACAAAATTAAAAGAACATCCCTTGACTGGCGCTAAATATAAATGCTTCAGACACAATGTCTATTCTCTGCAAATAAGGCAAAGTAAAAGCAAATTACTGGCAGATGAATCCACAATAAAAATTTAAATATATATTTTCTACTGCAATTATAATATTTCTAATACTGAGATAGGGTTATAGCAATTCAAAAGTATAAAATATCTAGCATAACAAATTTGCAAAATATTTTATTGGGATTATTTTTGTTCCTGCATAGTTGCAGAAAAAATATGAAATAATCACTTGCAAAAATCTAATTGTCTCTGTATAAAACTTAACATGTTTGTGATTTATCTGTAAAATATTATCTAGCTGTCATGTTCATCCACTTCTGTAAAACATACTCAAATGCTGTCATTCTGCACATCAAATAACATCATATAATGTTCTGCAATAATTCAAATGGGCACTGCTATTTAAAGTTGCTTATATTTGAACATGGATGATCAACAAACATACATACATACATAAATAAAATAGGATTTGTGCATCAAGATGTATCAAGGAACGTAGCATACTGCCTGCATGGAGTGGTCTCTACAAGATGACTGCTAAAAAAAGAAAAAATAAATCTACTCATGCAAGTGACCAAGCTCAAGGAGTTCAAAGTCCAGTTATATGGATATGCAGTAACTATAATCCGAAAGTTAAATATTTTTGAGCAGCACATACAGTCATGATTAAAATGAAATTCACACATCATGATTATTTGTAATATTCTGTACATGACTGCATGGATTTGTGCCTCAGATTTTGCTCTTTCCGCAGATTTTTCTGGCAGTTTTAAGATCTGTTGTAGCATTAGAATACAACGCCCCATTTGGTATGTACCTCTCAAGACATCTGCAACAACTGGAAAGGCCGCAAAAATACCTCACTAAAAGAATCACAGACCTAAAGCAGATGCCCTATGCTGACCGTCTAAAAAAACTCCACCTGTACTCTGTCGCATATCGTCTACTCAGAAGTAATGTCTGCTTAACATACAAGGCCATGTCAAACCCAGAGCTGTTGGACATGCTACACTTAAAGAAATCCCAGTCCCTCAGAGACATACGCTCCAGGGATCTAAACCTTGTTATCACAATGAACAAAACATGCTGGTGGGATAGATTCCTGACCTAGAGACTCCCCAGACTCTGGAATAGACTGCCCATACATGTCAAGCAGAGTGCCTCTTTGGCCCATTTCAAAAGGAACCCTGATTGGATGGGAGATAGGAAATTCACCCCGGGGATCACGTCAGTCACCCTGCTAGACAGGGGTCCAGATACTGTGGGAAGAAATAGCCAGGGAATTGTCATGGCTAGGCTTGTATAGGCTCTAGGGCTGATAGTCTAGTACCAACCTATGAACCTATTACACTTGCAATCTTTCATGGCGTTATTACTTCAAGAGGTTACCAGTGCCCTGTACATTCACAAATGCCCAGACAGTAAATTTTATCTATAAAATTCCCTTAGAACTGAAACCTGTAACTTAGTGTGGCTAAAACAAAGCCATTGCACAGAGATGAGCTTTGAGTAGCTAGTCTGAACATTAAACAGCATTACTATCAAATCTTAGCACAATCTGACCTTGTATAGTGCCAAACCCTCTGTATAACCCAGTTTAAGACCTATGGTGCACACCCAAATACAGGTCTGAACAAAATGGATATGCATTTTCCAAATGTTTTATTAGCCAGTTTGATAGATATTGACATCCTGAGACAATGTAGTAATTGTCCATGTTCACAGACAACTATATAATCCTTAAAAAAAACAAGTGCAATATGCAAGAAATGCACATACACAATTTCACTGGAGACAAACATTTCGCATATAAACAAGGTTGTCATGAACACACACTACTCATCCACCACACACATAGACCAACTTATGTTAAGGCACTAAGAAACAATCTTCCCAAACCTAAAAGACCTCCTAAGCCTATAAACATTAAATCCCATCCTCAGCAATCAATAACACTCACCAAAAGCAGCATCTACATCCAGTGGAGCCCCAACAGCAAAGCCCACAAGGCAAGCCAACTCAGGACTTGTCATAGGGAATTGCATTGTACAACACACAGATGTCCCACTCACCAGAATGAACAAGGAGAAGATAATGGTTAGTTACTTATTTGGAACCAGGATTCGACAAATTACTCGTGCACTCATGTCACAACACCACAAGTACCAGTATGCTCTATCACAGTCCACGTGGGCATTAATGACCTGAGATATAGTTCCCTGGACTACATGAAGAAAGACATTGTTTCTCTCTCTGAATATGTCTCTTGGGCAAGTAAGTGCCTTGCATTGGGAAGCATTCTGCCTTCATTGAGGATGATACCACAGTATGAACAATAGATGATTGACTTCAATAATTGGCTTAATTTCTGGCATCTTTCCAGGGGGGGGGGTTCAATATCTGTCAGTATGGGAGGACATGGTTAACAGACCACATTGCTTTGCAAGGGATGGTTGACACCTGTCTCCTCTACGTTTCCAAATATTGGCTTAAACTTTATCTACCCCCTTAGAGCCTTTTTAGGCAATGCCAAATTGACAAACCTGCCAGTAAAGCAAATAAAACCAAAGAAACCTAAAGCTGTTATGGCTCAATGTTAGGAGCCTAAACAAGAAATTCCACACCCTACAAACTCTTCTCACTCTGGAGAATATAGACATCTGTGCTGTTAGTCAGACATGGTTTAAATTTGCAAAGTACTCCATCAGTGCAAGTGTTCAGTGCTTTTCACACATTTTGACCATCAGCTGCACAAACAGGGACAATAGTTGGAGGAATCTCAATCTATATTAACAAGCATAACTATGTTGGTTAAACAGGATGATGCCTTGGAATTTATCCATGTGCAAATCACCACAGACAAGCTCCATACCATATCCAAGCAAGCTATAGGTGACCCTCTATGTCCCCAGAACCCCATAGCTTGTACCTGGACCTACTGGAAAAACTAACCATTAAAACAAATATCCTATTCATGGGAGACATTAACTACCCCTGTATAAACTGGGAAACGTATACTGCCTCACACTAGCAGGCACAATGATTCCTGGACTTCATTTACACAAACATCCTTGACCAAATAGTGTGCACATCCACCACAGGTTCTGGCCTGGTACTCACCAATATGGGACAACACTGCAACCCCACCACCACCACCAGTGTCATGTCCTTGCTGGCAAGGTTGGACTACATCATCTCCGTAACCCCAGCAAACCCTGTAACAGGAACTATTCCAAAGCAAACTACACCCTATTAAATAATTGTTTATCAAAATTCAAAGCCCCTCCCAACCATGAGTTCACAACATCCTATATGGAATTGCTCAAAGAGACCCCCGCACAACCATGTAAATGGCTGTATATAAGCTGCTGTACCTACCAGAAGTAAGCCCAAAACAAACCACACTGGTGGAATCCTAACTTTAATAGGGCATATAACAAAAGGAAAAAAAACTCATGGCTAAAATCAGGAAGAGCAATTCCCATAATGATAGGAGCTCTCTAATTAAACTAAACATTAAAATAAGAGGACTAATTAAATTCAACAAGGCCAATTACAAGGTCAAGATAGCATCACTGGCTAAAGATAACTACAAGACCTTCTACGGGTATGTCAGAAACCTCAAAGGCTGCACACATTAGTGTGCTAAACTGGTGGTCAGTGGTGCCATCTTCATTGAGCTAAGCAACATAGCAAATTTGCTGGCTAAAAATATAGCTCAGACTTCACCCCCCCCCAACTCTGCCCTTCCCCCCTCCATGAAATACCTACTAACATACTCACCCCCAACTATTAACAGGGAGCTGGTCCTGGTGGTGCTCACTAAGCCCAAAAACACGGTCTCAATGGGCCTCAACAATATCCCAAAATACCTCCTCAATAGCTGGAAACATGACTTATCAGGACCTCGAGTCACTTTTCAACTATAGCCTCAGAAACAGGCTTTGTACCATGAGAATGGAGGACTGCAACAGTTATCCCACTTCACAAGGGTGGACCATCAACTAACCCCAGAAACTACAGACCTATTAGTCTGACTAGTCTAATATGAAAAGCCATGGAATGAATTATAATGGAAAAGATCAACAAAGGCACATGTAACCTTCAGACACTGGACCAACCCAGTTTGGCTTTGTCATGGGAAGATCATGCCTACTAAACCTGATGGACTTCTTTGAGAAAGGCATCAAGGCAATGAATAAGCGGAAAATGGTGCATATCACCTATCTGGACCTGAATAATGTATTCAGTACAATATGCCGGGAGGGTATAGTTGATAAACTCATCAAACTGGGCATAAACCCCGACATGACTCACTGGATTGCCAGTTGACTCAAAGACAGGACCCAGCAAGTCAGGATTGGTGATACCACCTCCTCTAGCAGACTGGTCACCTCAGAGCTCCATGTTGGGACCGCTCATATTTGGCATCTATGTCTTGAAAGTAAAGGCTAATTTCAAGGGCCTTTGGCTGACCAAGTTCACAGAGGACTTCAAACTGGGAGCTATTACAGATACTGTCACAACACAAACATCTTACAAGAGGATCTGACACAGACAAAGGACTTGTGTCAAAGCCACAGACAAAATCTCAATGCCAAGAAATGCATTATAGTGCCTTTTGAGAAGGTTGCCAATCAGGGTAATTACTACATCAATAAGACATCCCAAAGAGTTGACCAGTAGTCAGGGATCTGGGAGATATGTAGACAGTAGTCTGGCCTTTGACCAGCATGTGGCCAAGGTGGTAAGAAAATCATTCTATGTTGCCCAACTTATGAGTAAGGGCATGGCATCTAGGTCATAGTGCATGCCACTTTATTCAACCCTTATCAGACCCATTGAGTATAATTCCCCCTTTGGCATGTACCTGACCAGACATACACAACAGCTGGAATGCCCACAAAGGTTGTTTACCAAGAGGATCCAGGGTATAAACACTTTATCCTATACAGATCACCTTACAGACCTATCTCTGTACTCTGTCTCCTACAGGTTGCTGAGAGGTGATCTACGTCTGGCATACATGACATCTTCAGATCCAGCTCTGATGGACTTTTTGCATATCCACAAAATAAACGGCATCAAAAAGACTAGTTCCAATGATTTAAATTTTACTTGTGACATAAATAAGATATGTTGGCGAGGCAGATATATGTCTCAGAGGACCCCCATGCAATGGAACAGGCTTCCTTCCATGTGAAGCAGAGTCCATCCCTAACTTTATTTAAGCATAATCTTGACCAATGGATGGGAATTTAGAAATTCACCATGGGTCTGGTCCCCATGTCTCTGATAGACAGAGGCAGACAATAATGGCCAAACTAATATACCACCTCCCATATAACCTTTATAACAAACATACCACTTCCTAATAAACACCCATGATACATAGGGACACAATTGGGTTGGACTGCTCAACTAGGCTTATAAACACCCTGATGGTTGTTAGTCTAGTATACAACCATGAACTTACGAACCTATGAACTATACACTATATTGGATTATAGCTATTAAACAATGCTCAACATAAGCATTCCAAACTTGCTATTCTTCAGAAAATAAGGGTTAAATGTAAATCCTGTTACTGGTATTAACTATATAGATAATACCAAAGTTTAAAAAGATGTACTTCAATAAGGATACCCAGCACTTCCTCATGAACAAGGATCTGTGGAATGACTGATGGTCTCTCAGAAATAATCAGCTGATGTTCTCCTTTTGTGGTCTTACCTGCCATGTGATTGGTCATGTGGGATGTACCATCAAACTATGCCTTTTTAGCCTTGATGAGGTCATGACAGGAGCAAAATCAGAAACTAGGTGGTCTAAGGGTTCATTGTGCACCACTACAGAGACACCTGGGTCTGTCCAGACAAGTGAAACTTCCAAAGATTTAAACTTCTTCAGATTCTTTCTCGACTGTTGAATGACATCTGATAAAGAGGATGCAGAGGCCATCCTACCTCATGCTAGTTTTAACTCTTTTAGTCTCTGGTTTTCCAAGTATATTTTAAGATAGGCTCAATGTTTCCAAATGGTCATACGGACAAAGGTTTTATAGACCGAATACTCCCTGATGCTATGATTAGGACAAAGACAAAAAAAAAAGATATTTTGTATGTTGATGTCTATAAGGAATCAGGCTACTGAGTCACATTTGCTTGTCTTAGCTGACATGAAAAAGTAAAAATGTTTGTCAAAATTTAAGCAAGAATAGGAAGGGTCTCCAATAGGGATACTTATTTACCCATTCACAATGGAACCAGCACAAGCCATACAGCTGACAGACTTTATGGATGAGTCCCTCGTCTTCAGCTGGCAGCTAGAAAATTTTGAGGAACTTTGTGCTTTTGTGTGCCAACATGTATCCGCATGGCTGAGTCCCCACTGAGAACCAAACCAGAGAACCTATTGCTGTGAGGCAGCAATGTAAAACACTGTGCCACTATGTTGTCCAAAGACTCTACTAGACCAAAAAAAAGCTAGCAAGCTAACTTTCTTTCATATATTCTTGAAAGTCCACCCCATTAGCAAATACAAGTGCAGCTGTTAAAGGAGACCAGGTTAGAAATAAGGAATTGGTGTCTAAGCTATCCCACTAAAAATCATACTATATTCAGCATTGTGCAACCATAATGGTACACAGAGATGGCTATGTACTTAGTGCAAATGTGCAAATAGTGTTAGTGTTCTTATGCCTACTGCTGTGATTTGTGCAAATACCAAGCAGGTAAAAGCACAACTATAACAGTTGTCAATCTGTATTTCTGTTAATATTTGTGTACAGAATGTGGAGATTTGTGTAAACAATATGCATGGAAAACCACAATTAAGTCACAATTGAACTGCAATTTTTTTTTTGCATAATCTGAATGTAACTTTTGTCTTGAAATATAACTTGGAAGGTGATCTGTTAACATCCCTGGCTGTATCCTACATGAACTCAGGCATGAGCCCTCAGCTCCATTAGACACCCTATTCAACCAAAGCCTGAGTACCGGCTTTGTCCCATCTGAATGGAGGACAGCCACTGTCATCCCTCTATACAAAGGTGGAGCGTCCACTGACCCAGGCAATTACAGGTCCATCAGCCTAACTAGCCTGATCTGAAAGGCCATGGAACGCATTATCACGGACCTTATAAACAAGGACATTGGCAACCTCCAAAAGCTTGACCCCACACAGTTTGGTTTTGTCAAAGAGTGATCATGCCTGTTACACTTGGTTGACTTCTTTGGAATAGTCACCACAGCCATGGATGAGTGGAAGATGGTGCACATTGCCTACCTTGACATAGCCAAAGCCTTTGACACTATTCCCCACTCAGGCATAACAGATAAACTCTCCCAGCTAGACATCAACCCGTATGTTACCAGATGGGTAGCTAACTGGCTCACTGATAGAACCCACTCAGTCAAAGTAGGGGAAGTCACCTCTAGTAGTAGACCCATAATGAGCGGTGTACCCCAAGAATTGGTCTTGGGGCCTATAGTGTTTGGGATACACTTTTCTGAGGTGCAAGCCAAAACCAGCGGTCTGTGGCCGACCAAGTTTGCAGATGACTGCAAGCTGGGAACTGTCTTAAATTCTCCTAGTGATGTGAACATCCTCCAAGAGGGCCTTTCCCAAACTAATGACTGGTGCCAGAAGCATGGCCTCAAATTGAATGCCAAGAAATGCATCATTATCCCCTTTGGGAAAACTGTCATCCCTACTAATTACCACATTAATAACAATGCACTAAGTATGCAATCAGTCATGAGGGACTTGGGTAGCCAGGTTGATAGCAACCTTTTGACCACCATGTTGCCTCCATTATATGGAAGGCTTTCTACATGGCCCACCTCATAAATAAGGGTATTTCATCCAGGAGCAAGGAGGTCATAACATCCCTGTACTCCTCCCTTATCAGACCCATTATCGAGTACAGTGCCCCTTTCGGCATGTACCTTGCCAAGCACATGCAGCAGTTGGAGAGACAACAGAGGTTCCTGACCAGGAAAATCCAGGCTCTCAAACACCATTCTTATACAGATAGGCTAAAAGCCCTGTCCCTCTTCACAGTCTCATACAGACTGCTCAGAGGTGACGTATATCTGGCATACAAGGCTATTTCAGACCCAGCCTTGAGAGAGTTGCTGCATATCCGTAAGACAAACTCCACTCACACAACCCGCACGCAAGGCCTTAACCTGGTCTGTAACATTAATAGAACTTGATGGCAGGATAGATTTGTGTCCCAAAGACTCCCGTCTGTGGAACAGACTCCTTCTCTATGTCAAGCAGAGTACCTCTCTAGCAGTCCTCTTTAAGAGGAACCTGGACAACTGGATGGGAAACAAAAAATGTACCCCTGGGATCCCACCTGTGTCCCTGCTGGACAGGGAAAACAGGTGCTGACTTTGAGGGAACATGGGCAAATTTCTTGGCTAGGCTTATAATGGCCTCCGGGCCAATAACCTAGTATCATCCTATGAACCTATGAAAATTTACCTTTTGACTCAGATTGGGATTGAAAGTAGGATATGGACCAATTTACTTAACCAGTTAATTAGGTTAAATAAATAAACAAAGTTTCAAGAATGTGTAACTGATGTGAAAGTTCTGTAACTGCCATATTCTACTGATCCCAATGACAGTTCTCAACCTGTTAACTTGTGAAACACGGACAAAGGCCAGAAAACACAGACATCTAAGCAAATGCAGAATTCTTTTTCACATTTTTCTAAGGATTAGGGAAAAAAGTAGGCAAATTAATACACTGGTTTGAAGATATTTCATTGACAACTTTTAGCTTAAAAGAGAGAGACTCTCTCAATGTGAAAAATAAGGAAAAGCCATAAGAGCTTGTAGCGTTGAAACCAGACATTTCAACTGTACCTGTTTTGGAGGAATGTCTCTATTTTTCAAGCTTGATTTATTATTTGACACATTTGTCTGTATCCCTCTCGTCTAATGTGATTTTTTGAAGCTGTCTAGTATATAGAAAAGCACAATACATAACCAACATGCAATAATTTAAAGAAAGAGGACATCCTTCTTAAAACTCCCTTTTCCTGAAGCAAAAATAAATGACTATCTGTGGTAGAATTTTGTGATTTTTATTTATTACTGTCTATAGACTGACACTGTACACTTTGATAACATGCTTACATTTTTCCATCATTGATGTTTGAGTAGTATCCTATATTCCTACTGGAAGCAGGAAGAGTTATATGTGATTTGGTATTCACATTTTATGCTAATTTGATGTTTAGATTTTTAGCAGGGTATTCCTGGTTTTCAAGGTCCTGCTTTCAATGTCTGCAGGTTGAAAGTTATGTCTGAAACTTAGGTTCATAGGTTGATACTAGGCTATCAGCCCTAGGGCCTATGCAAGCCTAGCCAAAACAATTCCCTGGATATTTCTTCCCACAATATTTACTTCTCTGGGCCCCTGTCTAGCAGGGCGACTGACATGTTCCCCAGGGTGAATTTCCTATCTCCCATCCAATCATCAAGGTTCGTATTGAAGAGGGCCAATGAGGCGCTCTGCTTGAAATGTATGGGCAGTCTATTCCAGAGTATGGGGAGTCTCTGGGTCAGGAACCTATCCCTCCAGCATGATTTGTTCATTGTGATGACAAGGTTTAGATCCCTGGAGCATGTGGCTCTGAGGGATTGGGATTTCTTTAAGTGGAGCATGTCCAACAGCTCAGGGTTTGACATGGCCTTGTATGTTAAGCAGAGATCGCCTCTGAGTAGACAATATGCCACAGGGTATAGCTGGAGTTTTTTTAGACAGTCAGCATATGGCATCTGCTTTAGGCCTGTGATTCTTTTAGTGAGGTATTTCTGTGACCTTTCCAGCTGATGCAGATGTCTTGTGAGGTACATACCAAACGGGGCATTATACTCTATAATGGGTCTATTGAGGGATGAGTACAGTGGGACAATGACCTCTTTTTTTCTGGATGAAAAGCCCTTAGTGATGAGGTATGCCACATAGAAGGATTTCCTGACTGTTGTGGCGATGTGGTTATCGAAAGTGAGACCACTGTCCACCTGTGTCCCTAAGTCTCTCATCACACTTTCGATGTTTAGCATCCTGCCACCTATGTGGTAATTCATGGGTACATGCTTTTTTCCAAAGGGGATAACTATACATTTCTTGGCATTAAGCTTGAGCCCATGGCTCTGGCACCAGGCATCTGTTTCTGTAAGGCCTTTTTGTAGAATATCAACATCATTTGGGGATTCAATAATGGCTCCCAGTTTGCAGTCATCTGCTAACTTTGTTAGCCAGAGTCCCTTAGTGTTGGCCTGTACTTCAGAGAAGTAGATGCCAAACAAGAGTGGTCCCAGGACTGAACCCTGAGGTACTCCACTTATCACTTGTCTGGAGCTGGATTTGGAGTCGGCTACTTTTATAGGCTGGGTTCTGTCAGTAAGCCAGTTGGCAACCCATCGAGTGATGTAGGGATTTATGCCCAGCTTAGTAAGTTTATCTATGATTCCAGAGTAGGGGATGGTGTCGAAGGCCTTGGCGAGGTCCAGATAGGCTGTGTGGACCACCTTACCCTCGTCCACAGCTCTGGAGACTGATTCGAAGAAGTCAATCAGATTCAGGAGACAAGATCGGCCCTTCACAAACCCAAACTGGGTGGGGTCCAGTGTTTGAAGGTTGCCAATGTCTTTGTTTATAAGTTCCATGATAATGCGTTCCATGGCCTTGCAGATCAGGCTTGTCAGACTGATGGGACGGTAGTTCCCGGGATCCATGGTGGATCCTCCCTTGTGGAGTGGGATAACTGTAGCTGTGCGCCACTCAGTGGGCACGAAGCCTGAGGTGAGGCTATGATTAAACATGACACTTAGGTGAGGTGCCAGTTCACTTTGTAGTTCATGTAGAACACAGCCTGGGATGTCATCTGGTCCCATGGATGCTGTATTCTTAGCTTTGGAGAGTGCGGTTTCTACCTGTGTGGCCGTGATTATCGGAATTTGGTAATCGTTTGGTATTGAGATGGGCCCTTTAGGGGGTGAGAGGGGGTGAAGTTGGCACTAAATCAATCTGCCAGGATATTGGCAATATCCTTGGGATCAGTATATTTAATACCATTCTGTTGTAGCTCAGAGCAGATCTGAGCATTGCCATTTAGATTCTTGACATAACTATAGAATGCCTTGTGGTTGTCTTTGGAATCTTTGGCAATTTTATTTTCATAACTAGCTTTTGAGGATTTTATGAGGGATCTCAGCTTCTCACTGAGGCTGGTGAGGGAGTTTTTTGCATCCTGGGATTTTCCTCTTTTCTGCAACAGTTTCTTCCTTCTGTTGTATAGTTTGTTTATAGCAGGGGACCATCAGATTGGCTTCCTTTTTTTGGAGAAGGGCATCTTGGTTCTATTTGGAATGGCACAAAACTGTTTTAGCTGAAGTGCTAGCCACTAGCAAAACCATCTTCCAAGTACAAAATTTTCAAGAGGTGGAAGAGGCAAGTCCAAAGGGAGAAAGAGTTAACTTTTCTGAGACACTATTCAGATCCTAAGTAGAAGGGATAGACTTTTGTGGTGGTGTGATGTGAAGAACACTTTTTTTTAAAACTGTATGACCTTAAAACAAACCGGGGGGAGGGGATGGAGCTATACATAAACAGGTGGAGATGGCTGACAAATGTGCTGTTATAGAAGAATATGCTAGTGCAGTATTGAGCAACTCATACAAATAAGAAAGTAGAAAGAATAGTATGAATAACCATGTGATAAGAGTGTTGATCTTTCTTTTGGCCCCAGATAGAAAATGTCTTCCACTTGGAAATGTAAGATTTTCTTGTAGCTGATTTTTTTAAGCATCCTGTAATACCTGTACCACGTCCTCATAAAGGACGTACCTAAATGAAATCAAAATCCTATCATCCAAATTGTCAGGTTTAGTGTTTGTAAGTTTGGATGAATGTGAGAGCCCTTCGGTTATATGAACAAATCCATATTATGGGGTAACTTGTAGTGAGTGTCCTTGGCCAGATGAAAAAGTTGGAAACAGTGCTGCCAGAGTCTGGATGGAGAGATGATAAAAATCAGTATGCAAGAAAGAGCAGTATTGGTGGATACCTATTCATCCTCAAGTCTTGGTGAGTACCTTCATGAGGTGAACCCTGTTTTTACAAAATTTCACCAAGATGACACTGATAAATAGACATCATATATCATGAAACATAGGTTAAAAGAAACAGCTGGGTGCACAAGTCCAAGGATAAAAAATTGCCTAATCCTGGTAGGTGCACTGGTACCAGGACTGGAAAAAAAATAACGTAGAATCCTCAAGACAAGAATACATTCCTATAATGGGGCATGGACAGGCTCAGGGGGAGGATGCCCCCCCCACTGTAGATGGTCGACAAAAAACACCAAAACTGACAGGCCAAAAATAGAGTCATAAAGATGATACAGTGGTCTATTAATGTTAAGAAAGAAATTATGTATTGTTACCATTATGCAAGAAACCCAGAATTTTCAAATAGAAAATATGAAAAAAGATTAACAGAAATTAGAGGAAAGAAAAATAAGAAAAACTGTCAAAAGCATCAAATGCAAATCTGTGTTTATTAGCACAACAGATTCATGAAAAACATTATATAGACCACAAAACTTTGGTCCGTTTGGAAAAAGAAGAGACTAAGGAAGTGCAAAAAATATAAACAACAAAACCTAGAGATTTTTGAAATGTATAAAAAAAGAATCATGGACTTGAGTTAAGAAAGAGAGATCCGATATGGTATAATATTTATATGAAGGAGAAAGCCAAATATAGTTTGGGTTTGGTTGTACAAACTGAGCACTAAGTCAGGAAATCTTTTTGTTGGAGAGGTCCCCCCTGTGCCCTCATTGCAGGACAGTATAGTTTAGACTGATCAGATTGAAGGATACTGGAACAGGGATCAGTTTTGTGCTTTAAGATTGATTAATTTGGTTCAAACCATTTTCTCTTGTTTTCTACAAAACCCGTGTGTTTGTGCAGGTTAGCATTTTGCTTCAGCACAGCTCCAGTAAGATAGGTGACCTGCCTCTGCTCAAATGAATTTTCTAAAAGCAACTGTGTGATTCAATGAATGCTAAGTGTTTATTTCTACTGCTTCTGCACTTTGTGACAGTGTTTAACTGTATCTGCTACATTTTTTTTTACAATTTCATTTTATCTGCTGCATTTTGTACTGTTTCTGTACTAGTTGAAGTTCTAATTTACGGCAGCACAGACTAGATTTAGACCTGCTGAATCTAGTTTGGTTGCACAGATTGAGCACTAAGCCAGGAAATATTTTTGTTGGAGAGACCCCCCCCATGCCCTCGTGGCAGGCGAGTACAGTTTGGACTGATCTAATTGAAGATTACTGGAATAGGGCTCAGTTTTGAGCTTTAGGATTGCTTAATTTGGTTCAAACCATTTCCTCTTGTTTGAGCTTAGTGCATCATCTCGCACTGCTGCAAGAAAGTGGGTAACCATTGGCAGTTATAAATGCAAAAGGTACAAGACTCAAATTCTCCCTTACAAGTGTCTGTAGTTCAGCAGTGTAATTCTAAAAAAGAGTATAGTTGCACACAGAAGCACTCTAGTTCCGCTACAGACACTTGACCCAAAAGTCTAAAACCCTGTGAAAATCCTCCATTAGATCAGACCTCATACAGTGCACTCCACAGATTAGTCCTCCTAAAGACCATCCAGTAAGACCACTTCTATTCTTCCTCTACTGAGAAAATAGGATTAAACTTAGGGTTATGGACAGTCAGTTTCCCTCTTTCTCCTGCCAGTCTGGTTGACATGGGTCTCCTGAAGCAGTGCAGCAACTGTCTCATGCACACTGATAACCCTTTACTATTAAATCACTCTAATACAGAGTGTGAGAGATGCATCTACAGCAAGAATCTAGAAACCCTGCTCTTGCTCACTCGGAACACTAACACTGAACAGAATGTCAGCTCATACACTACAACTCATACACAAAGCAAGCATTCAACAAATAAACCATCATACACAGTAGTACTCTCCAAAAACACCAAACACATTACCCACAGCACTCAATACACATAACAACACCAGTGTCTCACCAACTAAGTCCTTAAGAGTAGCACATCCAAACCTAATTTTCATATTATAGGAGACGCTATAGTGAGACACACAGACGTCCCACTCACCAGCTTGGACAAGGAGAAGGTTATGGTCAGCTGTCTGTCGGGTGCCAGAATTCATCAGATCACACAGGCACTCGAGCCTCTCAACAACAGGTACACAGTTGTGACTCAGTCATAGTCCATGTTGGTGTGAACGACTTGAGACATACCTCACTGGACTATAGGATGAGAGGCATGATTGAGCTCTCTGAATATATGGCCCAGGCAGGTATGTCCCCAACTTTGAGCAGCATTGTACTCACCTAGGATGATAACCACAATATAAACAAAAAATGACTGACTTTAATAATTGGCTTGGTTTTTTGGTGTCATTCAAAGGGGATCCAGTTCCTGCCTGGGATGACATGGTTGATAGACCACGCTGTTTTGCCAGAGATGGCCTTCACTTGGCACCTTAAGGTTTTCAGCTGCTGGCTATGGCACTTGCCACCCTCATAGTGCCTTTTTTAAGCAAGGTCTCAACAACAAAATTTCCTACATGAAAACATCTAGCACAAACAAAATAAGGGTTATGCTGCTAAACACTAGGAGTTTAAATCAGAAACTGCACTCACTGGAAGCACTCCTCTCCCTGGAAAATGTTGATGTCAGTGCAGTCACGGAAACCTGGTTCAAGGCCACAGAGAGTACACCAGCCTTTCAACACTTCAATGTCTTCTTAACTTTCAGACCACAAAATGAAAGCATGAGAGCCACAGGTGGTGGAGTATCTGTCTTCATCAAAGATAAATACACCTCCAGATTGGTCAGACAGGATAACTCTATGGAGTTACTGCAAGTTCATATTACCGTGAGTAAGACTCCCCTTCAACTCATAGTTAGTTCGATGGGATCCCCTTCAGAAGCTCGAAGTTTCAAAACTTCGAACTTCAAAAGGCCAAGACCATAAGATCAAAGTTTTGAAACTTTGAATGTTTTCAACGGAGATTAATGTACAATGCAGAACAGGATATTTACCGTTTTCCTCACTGTAATGCGTTCTCAGAGTTGGTATATTTAATTAGCAGGGGGTAGGTAGGGGGGGTGCAGGGGGGGGTCTTGCCCCGTGCAAAAACGTAAAAAAAGTTTTTTTTTTGTTTTTATTTTTTATTAGGTTTTCAAAGTTTGAAAACTTCGATTTTATGGTTTGGGCTGTTTGAGGTTTGAAGTTCTGAAACTTTGAGCTTCTGAAGTAGATCAGTTACAGTTCCCCCTCCATGAACCAAGATGCCCATGTGGCCTATTTGGCCCTACTTGAGTCAATCCAAATACAACCTAGCACTCTAATCAAGGGAGATTTTAACTATCCTACCATCAACTGGAAAACTTATATGAGCCCAAATATACTCGCACAAAAGGTCCTTGACTTAGTCAACTTAAATGCCCTGGAGCAAATTGTACAAAACCCCACAAGGGGCTCTAACATACTTGACCTGGTTCTAACTAACATGAGTGACTGATGCTCTACTGTAAGTGTAGGGCCCTCACCAGTAAAATCCAATCATAAAGCAGTCACTTTTGAAGTAGCAATAACTCCAGAACCTGAAGTCAGATTAAAAAAACTTCACCAAAGCAGACTATGCTCTTCTAAGTGATGGCATAAATGACTTCCAAGCCTCTGTTCACTCAGATGGCATTAACAACTATACTAAAGTATACACCAATGGCCTGTATAAACATTTATACAAATGCATTGACTTGGCTGTGCCAGACAGGATCAAAGCAAGATCCACAAGAAAAAACAAGCCACCCTGGTTGACATCTAGCATCAATAGATTTGACAACAAGCTAAAAAAGCTGTTGTCTAAAAATATAAAGGGGAGGTCCCAGCAGTGTAAAAGCACCCTCCTCAGCCTAAATAAACAAATAAAATAAACTTGTAAAATACTCAAGGGCAATTCCGATAAATATTTAGCAAACTTAGCTAAGGATAACCATAAGGCATTCTTCAGCGACTTCTGCAACTTAAATGGTAGGACCTAGTCATATGCTGAACTAGTGGCAAATGGTATTACATACACTGATCCTGAGGAAATTGCTAACCTTCTAGCAGACAGGTTTGGCAAAACTTTCACCTTTTTATCCCCTCCAAACATATCACAAACCATACCCTTGCATATCCAAACAGCAAGTTATCACTCCCCTTTCCAAGGCAAAAAACACAGCCTCTATGGGACCAGATGGCATCCCGGGCTGCATTCTAAATAATCTAAAACATGAATTAGCAACCCCTTTAGGAACCCTATTCAACCATAGCCTGAGTACAGGATTTGTCCTGCTGTATGGAAAACAGCAACTGTTATCCCCCTTCACAAGGGCAGCACAGCAACAGACCTGGGGGAATTACAGACCCATAAGCTTGACCAGCCTCATTTGTAAGGCCATGTAACAAAACATCATGGACCTCATAAATAAGGATATAAGTGACCTCCAAACCCTAGGCCCAACCCAATTCGGTTTTGTCAAGGGCAGGTCATGCCTATTAAACGTAGCAGACTTCTTCAAAAATGTGACCAGGGCTACAGACGAGGGCAGATCTGTGCACACAGCATATCTTGACTTGGCTAAGGCCTTCGAGACAATCACACATTCAGGCATCATTGACAAACTTACCCAATTGAATGTCAACCCTTTTGTGGTTAGGTGGGTTGCAAACTGGTTCACTAACCATTCACACAATCAAAATGGGTGATGCCACCTCATCCAGCAGATCTGTCACCAGTGGGGTTCCGCAAGGGTCAGTGCTGGACCCCCTTTTGTTTGGGTTATACTTCTCAGAAGTTCAAGTCAAAGGGGCTGTGACTGACTAGGTTTGCTGATGACTGCACACTAAGTGCAATCATTGAATCCCCTAATGTTATCAGTATACTCCAAGAGGGACTTACACAGACCAGTGATTGGTGCCAAAGTCTTAGACTTACACTAAATGCTAAAAAATGCATCATCATTCCCTTTGGTGATAAAAATGTCCTTACAGACCATCAAATAAACAATAATACTCTACGTACCAACACAGTAGTGAGGGATTTGGAAACACAGATTAACTGTAACCTTAACTTTGACCACCATGTGTCTACGGTGGTAAGGAAGGCATTCTACATCACACACCTGATTAGTAAATGCATTGCCTCAAAAGTGAAAGACGTTATATCATCCCTCATTAGGCGTATAACTGAGTATAATACCCCTTTTGGTATGTATCTTACCAGGCACCTGCAGCAAATTTAGAGACCTCAGAGATTTCTAACTAGGAAATTTCAGGGTCTTCAGCACTTGCTTTACAAGAACAGGGTGATGTCCTTGTTACTGTACTCGGTGGCATACAGACTACTTAGCGTGATGGTACAGTGAGACCCAGATTAAGGAGAAACAGGTGGAATGGCATCTGATCAGTTGCCACATAAAGATACTCTGGAGCTTTCAGTAGGAAACCAGTACAAAAGTTCAACTTGAGTTGCACAGCAAGGGAAGGAACAGGAAACGGTGGAAACTGACGCATTCAGTGTTGTGGAGTGATAGGCCAGTGAGTTCCCATAAGAAACAGCAATGAATGACGCAGGATGCAGCTGAAGAGAATATATCACAGGAAAATGTTCTGGAGCTTTCTGTAGAATGCCCACAGGAAACCGAGAACAAAGAATGTGCCCTCAGTTTTGAAGAAAATTATCTAAGGTAAGAATTGCTTGATTTAATAGAGATCAAAAGACATATTAAGATCGATGAGAGAGACCACAGAAGGTCAATAAGACTCAAAATGTTAGAAGTCTGATAAAAGAAATGAACACAGCAATCAAGACTATTAACAGAAATTCATGTGACATAACAGAGGTAAATATGATATTCTACTGCGCAGCAAAATTAATAACAGATAAAGTCTTACCACAAAATACAGGGCAATAAGGGAAATGAGGGGACAATGACCCAAGCATACATCCAGATCAACAAAACAATGGCTTCACCAGAAGAAAATTAAAGTTTTGGAATGGCCCAGCCAGAGTCCAGACCTAAATCCAATAGAAAAATCTGTGGGATGACCTGAAGAGGGATGTGCACAAGAGATCCCCATGCAATCTGACAGATTTGAAGCACTTTTGCAAGGAAGAGTGGGCAAATATTGCCAAGTCAAGATGTGCCATGCTGATAGACTCCTACCCAAGAAGACTAATGTAATTAAATCAAAAGGTGTTTCAACAAGGTATTAGTTTAAGGTTGTGCACAGTTATGCAACTAGTTTATTGTACATTTTTTATTTTTATATTTTTTTCCCTAACAGATTTGTTTTTCAATTGAATTGTACAGGTTATAGGTCACATTAAAGGTGGGAAAAGTTTTGAAATGATTTATTGTGGTCTCATTTTTTTATATCACAAAAACCTGGCATTTTAACAGGGCTGTGTAAACTTTTTATATCCACTGTATAAACTACGCACTGGAATTGATACCAACAAAATTTATAGTCATTTAGAAGAAAACTCAATCAGGGCAACAGAACAAAAAGGTAAAAAGGATCATTTGCTAAAGTCATAACTCTGAACTGTAAAAAAGGGGGAAAATCAAAGCATGGCATGGTTAGATTACAAGAAAGAATTTGACAGCATCCCACATTCATTGATAAAGGAGTGCTTACAGATGTATAAGATACACCCTACATTGATCAATTACATTACATTGACCATGAAACAGTGGCAAACCACTTTGCAGCTAAGCCATGAAGATAAATTATCAAAGGGATACAAATTCAAAGGGGGGTATTTCAGGGTGACTCTATCACTGTTGCTCATTTGTCTTGCCCTTAACCCATTAAACTGTCTACTTAACAGATTAGGTCATGGTTATAATTTGGGTCCCAGAAAAACGACTAAATATAAAGACGTATCTTGTTTTTGTGGAATATTTAAGACTGTGTAGTTCATCTGAGGAGAAGCTGAAAGTACAACTGGAAGTGGTCAAAACTTTCTCAGATGTTATAAGAATGTTATTCGGTCTTGATAATTATGCAAAAGTAACATTTAAACAGGAAAGCTGCAGCACAAAGAAAATTTCTGTCTGGGACAAGAATGTGATACAAAGGAACTTGAGCAGAAAGGAGTGTATAAATATTTGGGAATTGATGAAGGATTGACAATAAAACATGAACAAATGTGAACAAAACTCAGTACGGAATATTTTAGAAGACTAAAATTAATATCGAAAATAGCCCTGACATCTAGGAACAAAGTCCAAGTTATAAACTAATTTGCTCTTCCTGTTTTGACTTACATTTTTGGGGTAACTAACTGGCCCCAAAAAGTATTGGATCAGTTGGACAGAAAAACAAGAAAAATGCTCTTATCCAATGATATATAAAAATCATTGTATACCTGAAACTGATCACCTGTACAGATCTGCATTAGTAGGACTGCATATATATTTGCTGACCTAATCAGATCCATAGTGAACGTTTTGAAACATGAAGAGAACAAATCTAAGATGACTCCCCTGCTTAGTTTAGCAGAAGTATATTGGTGTCAAGCAGGAATGGAAACCAAACCAAAAGTAGACAAAAATCAGGCAGCAACTGAATGTGCCAAAAACCCCAAAATAAATATAAGAAGGATCAGATGGGAAGGCAAGAAATGTGGAAAAGGCATAAATATAGGTGCAAGTACAGAAAACTCCTGACACAGCCTCATATCAATCAGGATATGATGTAAGAATGGTTAAGGAGAGATGAATTTAAACCAAAAGATGAAAGATTAATATTGGCGGCCCAGAACGGTGGACTACATACACATTGGTTTACAAAGAACATTGAGCATGTGGGAGAAACAGACAAATGCAGGTTCTGTAAAACAGAAATAGAAACAGTTGCATATCTTGTTGCTGGTTCTGATACACTAACAGCAGAAGGCCTGTATACTGAAAGGCATAATAATGTGACAAGTCTGAAGGCCTGTACACTGAAAGGCATAATAATGTGACAAGTCTGTTGCATTAGGGATTGTGCAAACATGAAAAAGCAAAAACACCAAACCAAAAGAATGTAGGCACTCCAGTCAAGGAAATATTTACTTAGTGCTTTTGTCCAAAGTCTTCAATTAGAATAATATGACAAAATCAACCAACTTTATATACTGTTATACACACAAACAATTAATTGAAATATCAAACAATTACAATCTAAAAACTTTAGCAAAGGAACTATTAAAACAACATTACGCAATATAACACATATACTTATAAAAAGCACTTACTACAAATGCTATCATTGATTCCAGGATTCGTATCCACTTGTAGACTAAGCTGCCAAAACGTTTCTCTCCTCAAAAGCAGTTTTTATAATCATCACCTCTTACATCTCTATGGACTGAGTCCAACACAAAAAAAATTAAATTTACACATACAGCAGAATGTTTATAAAGAGCATTGCTAATATGACAGTGTTTAATACTACACAGATGTTTCCTTATTCTCACTGTTAATTTTCTTGCAGACATATCTTTATAAAAAGACTGGCACCTAGAGCACATTGCAATATAAATAATATTGGGAGGACGACCTAATGATTAAGGCATTTGCCTTACAAACACAAGGTGCAAGGTTTGAGTCTGACAAGGGATAATTGGCTAGGCTTACAATGGCTCGCAAGGGCAGTTAGCCTAGTACGAACCTATGAACCAGAGGAATCACAATTAAAATAACTGTTACTTATAATTTGCTTAATAATATGAAGCAAAAATACTGAAGAACCATGCAAAAGTATTACAAAAAACATATTTATACATGCCAGGAATTTTCTCAGTCTTAGCAGTCAAGGCTATAGTATTGTATGTTTCTAAATAAATTTATAGACTTAGCCTTCTTGACTACAAACCTAGGTTCATTACCTACTATTTTAATCATATTCCAATTACCCTTAAAAATGTTACAGTTCTGACTAAGAATCATTCACAGTCATATGCAGACAAAAACTATTAGTAAACCTTTTGTCTATCTTAATGTTAGAAACAGTGGAACTAGCACCCTTGTTCTCAATAGGCATGCCAACAGACAATATAAGTGGAAGCTTGTCATTTGCTTTTTTTCCCTACAATTTCATCTGCAGAAACTTTAAGAACATTATAACTATAACCCCAGTCTATAAAAAATACTATTATTTAATGAACTGCATCCCAAAAAATCTCCTGATTAGTAGTCTTGATGCCCTGATCATCGGTCCCTTAGGTATATTTTTCTTCATGTAAGGTGGGTGTGCACTAGAAAAGTGCAAATAATTAGCAAAACATTCCTTCCTATAAATATTACTAGAAATGTCTTATTACTTTTGCTCCATAAATATTTCCTTGACTGGAGTGCCTTCTGTGGATGTTATTTTGTGGGGATTGTGCAAACATTACAATATTGAAGTGGCTGAGAGGCACTGGAAACATGAGCCAGAAAGCATTATAGAGAATGATGAAATTTATATCAAATGAGATCCGATGACCCATTACCAACAGTTCAAAACTGATACGAGAAAACCAGATATAGAAGTCCATGAAAATTCGAAAAAAATAGCATTGATCATTGAAATTATTACACTCACTTGTTATTGTGTTGTATGTACAGAGAGAGAGAGACACACACACACAAAGTCATAAAATACCAGGCTCTGCAGGCAGAAACAAGGCCAATGTGGAAGAATACCCAAACAGTTCCAATAATATTCGGAGCAATGGGTTTTATAAAAAATAATTTACAGTCTTATTTAGATATGCTACTGCTACATGCAACTCCATATGAATTGCAGGAGGAGTCAATTCTGGCACTTTGCAGGTACTGCAAAAAGTATTTTTGGCTAACATCAAAGATTGAAACAATACTAATTTCACAAACTTTAATCATACTTTTACTTAGGAATGGGATCCATTCCCGTCATGGTATTAGAAATCTAAAAGACTTGGAGAAATTAAGCCCTGGAATAACTTGTAGCAATTGTCCTTGGCCATATGAAAAATGTAGAAATGGTGCTGCCTGGGCCAAAAGGGGGTTATCAATAGCATTTTTGGTTTGTCCTTCTTAAGTTTGAGAAGAACCTTCAGCATCGGAGGAAAGTGAGGAAAGGCATAAAGGAATTTCCCTTTCCAAGTGATTAAGGCATCCATTCTCCAAGTCGCTGGGCATGAAGTTCTGAAATAGAACAGTTTGAACTCCCTGTTTAGAGTGGAGGCAAACATGTCTATTCGGGAAGTACCCCACTAACGAACAATCTACAGGAGAACCTCTCTGTTTAGCATCCATTTTGGAGGATCTGCTGACATAATAAGAGATTGCATTGAATAACTATTTCCCAGGCTAACATTGCCAGTCTGCAGAGGTGATAAGATTTTGTCCCTGCTTATGTACCACATTATAGTGGTATTGTGTATTAGGATTTAAGGGGCTCCTGGAGACCAAGGGTGATTGAAAAACTGCAGAGTTTAGATCAGGGATTTCATTTCCTTGACATTTATGTGCTTGCTCCTATTCTTATTTGACCATACAGCCTGGACTCTGATGTTCTTGGAACAAACCCCATACATCTGTTGTGAAGGATCCATGGAGACTTACTAGTTGGGACAGAGGAACCAGAAAGGGTACTCCAAGGTTGTGTGATACCTGGTTCATCCGCCAAATGAGTTCCTTCTTTATAATGAGCAAGAGAAGAACTGGAAAGTTCTGGGGATGACACTGCTGTGCTCATACTGACTTTAGGTACCTTTGAATCTTTCTCAAATAGAGTCTGGCAAAAGAGGAGAGGTAATTTGTATGGTTGAAACATGCACCGCAGCAGTTCTCAGTATCTTTCTTGCAGAGGTCAGTTGACATTTGTTTCACACTTCTTAGTCTTCAAAAACGGGAATGCTGATTCAAAAGTTTTCTATTAACCTTTAAGTGAATGAATTGGTCGAATATTAAAAAAATGTCCTTCATTTAAAGATTTGAGGCATTGTCTACCCCCACCCCATTTTGGATTTGTCCAGAATTAATGAGCAATGAAACTGAGAGGCATGTTACAAACCCTTTTAAAAGGCATCCACTAAAATGCATCTGTACAGTAGGCCCCCTTTCCTTCAATCAGTAGATGAAGCCAGGTCTACCTGTAGTGTCGCGCCAAAAGCACATTAGTTTACCCTCAAAAACTAAAGTTGTACCACCACGAAATACATATTCACTTTAATAAAAGAAGCAGCAATTTGGATACTTAACTCCCAAAGGTTCCAAAAGTCAATAGATACGTCGGCATAGCTCTCAACCTTCCATCTCCAAAATGAAGGACACCAGTCCTCGTAATGTGGAACACACACTAACTTCAACTAGGAAGGCCATAGGATGGTTACAATATGCTGGTTTTACTTATATAAAAATATATTTTAATGAATTAATATGATTCTTTTCTATTTACCATGGATGTCATTTAAAAAAAAAACTAACACTGAATGTATGATAGTCCCTTTCAGTGTGGAACATAAACTTTTTAAGACACCAAATGCGGTACGTTCTTTATAACGAGGTACACTTGAGAAGTTTCCACATCGGAAGTACAGCTAACGAGCACATTAGAAACCTACTCTGACCTATTTTAACTAGCTCATAAACAGGTTGGAGTTTTAAAAGTGAGCCGTTATACCAGTGCTAAAGGCAACCTATATCATTTGCTTCCTGGTGAAAAAAAAGCACGCTCTTATTCATATAAGCAAGGCTACTAACTTCAGCCATCGACTAAACTGAGATGCGACTACATTTACAATTTAGTACAAAACTTGCAATATCCCCAAACTACTACGCTTGGTTTATATTTACACTCTTTGCAGACAAGCAGTGTGTCAACATGCCAGCCTCTTTGGGATTGAATCCTCCTATTGGCTGTATCTAGGATACAGAGCGGGTATTCCTTATAGCGGTCTCTGAGTGACAGCTGAAAGAACAGTGACTCTGAAGGATAGGGGTGGGAAGTACTACAGACCAATTCAAATGAAAGGGAACTGACGAAGTATGCAGTTTAGTGTATCGCTTGCTATAGTAATTGCAAGATCTTTTACTTTGACAGCAATATTGAACTCTTGAGGAGTGTGAAGGAATTAGGTGTTTTGCAGAAAGATAACACGGTAAGGTATTGCCAATGTTTCCAGTTGAACGACCGAGTGTAGGTTTTACTGCATGTTGGGTGTATGATTTCCTGCATTGTGCTCCGTGATTTTGACTTGTTATTCTGTAATTTGGTTCCTGTACGATTACTAAAATCGCTACAGTTCAGTGGTAAGTACAGAAAATCATCTTATTGCTGCTTTGTTGTTGTGTTACAGTGTACTGTACAGTATAATATCGTTTGACTAGTGTAATTTGTTAAGGCCGCTTTTAGATTTTCAGTATTTAATCTGCCGTAGTAGTGGTTGAATACTGGTTATTTTGCAACATTAAACAGTAATATAGAGAATGGTAATTGTAAGTCACATATATTGAAATAATCGGCCCTACAATTGTTTGTGATCTGCTGCTGCTTCTTCAACTGTAGTCAAGTTCCAGTAGAGAGTACATTACTGAGTGACAAATGGAATTTGTAGGCTGGATATTAATAGTCCCACGCTGCTGGGTTATGTGCGAATTGGTAAGAGTGGTGTGGATTTGAATGGGTAAAACAAATGAACACACACGCTGTTTTAGTCATTGTTGACTGACTAAACGTACAATAGCATAAAAGGGTAATATTTCAGTTTCAAAAAACGGATGGTAGTAAAAATAGGAAGTGCAGCATGTCCGTTAACTTGCAAGTTTAAGTGAAGTGCAGCATGTCTGTCAACTTGCACGTCTGATTTTAAGTATGAATATTACATTTTGTGTATGTTCACATATGCACACAGGTATAAGACTTAAGTGTATTTGTCTTGGGAGGGAAGGGTGAGGGGAAGATGACAGCAGAGCAGAGATGGTGAAATGTTTGACTCCACTTTATTTATTTATTTATTTATTGACTGACTGATTTGACATCTGTTTAACGGGGAAGTCTGACTGGGCACATGTGCCCTTTTTCAGTAGCGGCTGGGAGAGAAAAGCTTCAAGGTAACCACTTTAATGCAGGTGGTATTTACAGTAACACATTTTATAATGTAGTTACAGTCTGTATGGCATGGGATTCAGTATAATAAAATTTGAATTGCTGTACAGCATTGTATGAGAATGTACAAAGAACAGTGGTGTATAAGATGGGGAAGAATAATTTAAGAAATACATTACAATGAGATATTAGAGGGGATAAGGAAGTTTTAGTGTTTGAATTGGCAATGGAATGGAAATTTTGGTTGTGCTACATTTAGAAGTAGGTGTAGTTTAATTACTACAATAAAGTGAAATATTAGAAGGGGATAAGCAGGTTAAGTAATTTAGTGCTTTAAAGGGAGATATAAAAAGGTGATACAGGATGTTAAGAGAAGCTGTCTCAAATGAGGAACAGAGAGAAAGCCAGGAGGCAGAGAATAAATCTTTTAGTAATGGTTTGAAAGATGAAGGTGTGAGATGGACCTGATTGATATAGGAATTTTATTCCAAGTTCTGGTTACATTATTGGGAAAGAGACGACTCCAGCAGCTCTGGGAATTTTATTCCAAGTTCTGGTTACATTATTGGAAAAGAGACAACTCCAGCAGCCCTTTGTGGTTTGTAGATAAGCAGTTGTTTATCATTTGACTGAAGAGGATGATTTGGTAGGTAGAATTGGAGTATAGGGCTAATTGCTGGGCAGTTAATTAGGGTATTGACTATTTTCTGGGTTAAGATGAGCTGGGTATACAATAACTGTTGCGAACTTCCTCAGCACTTGTTTTTAGTGCTAAGAAAGGAGGAGGGGATTTCTGTCTACACCTCTTGCAGTTTTCATTTATCTCATTTCTGAAGCCAGTCCCTTCAGCAGAATGACTTCCCTGTTTTCATTTCCCATAGATGAAATGAGATGCACCCACAAGTTAATCAGAGGAAATGTTTGTTCATTTTATTGCCATTTACAATAAGATAATAGCCAGTTAGTTGTGCACTGAATAGCAGGCTAGAAATCTAACTTGTCCAACCTTTTTCAGTTGCATAGTACAGTTTCCAGTCCGTCCTCCAACTTGTTCTAGTCTTCTAGGTAGTTTTCCAGTTTGCTTTTGCTGATTGTCCAGTACGGTTGTAGTGTGGTGGGGGATTATGGCACTCTTGCGGTATCTTGAGAGATTCCAACATGCAGACTATAGTTGAAGTGAATGCTTAAGAAAGAGGTTCTGACCTTTCTTTCTCTGCCTTCCTGCCAGTCTGGAGGAGTGCTGCTTGATACGAGTGCCAGAATTATGGGATTTTACTGGGATTCTTTCAGGGGATCACAGAAGCCTTTCCCTTACCTTCACTGTCCATCTGGGTTGAAAAGTCAAGGCACATTATTTCATTAGAGATGAGAGATTTGTTCAATTTTAGCAAAGAATTGCACTAGTTTAAGATAAGACCACCCTGATGTGAATTTTCAGTTTTAAATACACTTGCAACCATAATCATGAGCATCAGTTTGTATAACATTGTGTTACATTTTAAACTACGTATCACACCCATACACACCTTTTCTAAATTAGCTTATGTACTGCAGTCTGTAACTTGTTTGTGCTGTCCTTTCAAGGTTCCTCTGATCCTATCCATATTGTTTTGCTTTATGTGGTTAAGTTGTTTCTGAACACCATGCTTGCCTTACGTGATCTCGTTCCCTGTTGCACCTTACTTGCTGCAGTATAGTTTATTCATTTAGGTGTAGTTTATTTTGTAGACCTATGTTGCTTTGCATCACAGAGTTGTAGAGATTGTTTTAGTGTAGCATCCTTATTACTGCCCCGCTTGTTTGCCATTATAAAATTTGTTTCATTTTATTGTTCGTTTAATTTGTTTGATATATAAGTTTTTCATTTACATTGTTGTTGACTGGTTTAGCCCTGCTGAGTATAGCTCGTTTTCAGAGGAGACCTAGTTACATTTTTAAAATACACAGCAAATAGGAAAATATAACTGATACCTTATGTATAATCTAGATAAATACAGCTGAATGTAGTATACAGTGTATAACTGAATTGTCAAAACTAGCACCCATTGGCATTTTTGGTGTTATTTAACATCTGTGTAGGAGAATACTAAAGTGTATCTAAGGGAAGTAAGTCCACTGCATCTTGCTTGTCATGGTTCAGCTTGCTGACTGCCCAACAATCTGTTTGATGCAGTGCAGATTGTTTTCTGGTACAGAAGTTGGTTGTTTTTGTATATGTATTTCAGTGGTTAGTACCATTTTGATGACTTGAGTCCTACTAAAACAAACATTGCTACTGATTGTATGTCCTAGTACTGCTTGTTTGCCATGTCACAGACTACTTTTGCCAGTACTTTTTGGTTGTGCCACTGATCATACAGTCTGCCTCCATGTTCTCCGAATGTTATAAATGTTACCAAAATGTAGAAGGATAAAAACAGAGCAACCTCCAATATTGCAATGAAACTGAAATGAATGAGAGAAATGGAATTTGTAGACTGGCTATTAATAGTCCTATGTTGCCAGGCTATGTATGAATTGAGAAGAGTTGAATGATGTTGGTTGGGAAAATAGACACACACACACACACACACACACACACACACACACACACACACACACACACACACACACACACAGTGTAGTGTGGTAGGGGAATTATGGCCCACTACTATGTCTTTTTGCTATTCCCACATGCAGGTTATGGTTGGAGAGGATGCCTAAGAAAGGTTGTAACCTTTCTACTCTGTCTTCCTGTCAGCCAGGCTACACATAACAGATGTCCACTGGATCCTACCCACTTTTTAATAAGTGTGTAGGAAATAGAATTTGGATAGAAAATACAAATATTCTTAGTATTAAGTATAACAAATGGAACCTGGAGTTAATCTGCATACTAGACAGATCTGAATACAGAGAATGTAGGGTGAGGAATTAAATTATTGATGGAAACCACTAGCAAAAGATATCACAGGCATACGTAGGTGACCATCTTCAAACTTAGTTTCAGTGATAAGAATTTTGAGGCTGCTAATTTAAGCATAGTCATAATGAGTAGCAACATCAGATTTCTACAAGTGAACGTATGGAAAATCATGACTACTTAGTTAACTGGCTAGTGAAGTAAGTGTAAGAAAACAGGATCACTAGTAGTTCCTGAAGAATCCATAAGGGGAATATCCTTGTCTGCAGCAGTGAACTGTGCAGTGGGTTCACCAAATCGACTAGAGTTCTGGCAGTTCTACTGAGCATCGCTGGTAACTCAACTGTCCTGTTGTAAGAAGCACTGGCAAAGTAAACGTGAGCATAGCCAATTCTATACAATTTTGGGGGCAGGTAATGGTCTATTTTTATTACAATGGCACAATTTAACAATTTTGGCTTTTGTGGTGATAAGGTAGGACGTTATCCATTCCGTCATTTTATATTTCTAGGGAACAGCCTAAGAAATAATGGAAACTTCCATATGTCTCGTACTGTTGAGAATCAGGGAAAAATCAAATGGCCCTAAAGAAGATATGGCTGCTGTTCAGTTAGAAAGTTAATAAGATTAAAATTAAATATACATGTTCTGAAGAATTGGTATTTAAGTGAAATGTGTGGTTTTGTTTGTTTACGTACTTAGTGGCATTGCCATTAAATTAGAAATTTTATGACGGATGGAGCAAAGTCAAAACTAGACATGGTTGTGAGGTGGTTTGTATGTTTTTTAGTAACCACCCGCAGGAAAGTACCTGAAAGTCGGAATCTGCTCTAAGGGCTCATTTCCTTGCTTTTCTGTTTTTTCGATGGGCTATGTATATATTTTTTTCCTTTCACTACGGACACAAGAATGACTGCTAGTTTACAATATAAAAGCACATTCAGAGCAATAGACTTAACTCCAGCATTTTTCTGCCATTGTTACAAACCTACACTAAAGAAGTCAGTAGTATTTGAATATTTTATAGCTGGTTCTGCATAGCTTGTGATTTAGTAAGTGATAAATTCCTTTTCTGACATCGCATCTTGTTTGAATCCAAGACCAGAATGCTATTATATAGTGCTTCTAATGCTAGAACGTGTAATATTGGTGGCTATTGGAGCTTTTGCACAACAGTTTTATTTTTCAAGTCTGTAATTAATACATTTATTAAAATTTATATCGAGATCAATAACAGTCTAGCAGCCGCTGCTGTTTTTTACGGTTTTTACATTGAAGTTCATCAGAACTTTGTCGCTTGTATTGAGTTGCTTCTTCATTGCATTGCTTTACATGTAGAACAAATTTACACTTCTATAGACTCTGGCAGTTTTAGAGTTTATTGTCACTCACATTAATTCTACTTGCTTGAAAATACTTCTGTGGCCTTTTTGAAGGAGATCGGAGGGAAGGCAGTAGCTACACTACCAGTCATCTCAGAGAATGCAGTAACTAGACTACTAGTAAAATCTTAAGTCATTTTTTCATTACATGCTTTCGCTGCTTGGTTCATATTGGGGGGGTTGAGGATTAGGCAGTCATGGTGAGTTTGTGGCTTAGCAAATATTTGTGTAAATGCTTATGTCTTCAGTTTAATGTTTGCACAGCATGCTCAGCAGTTATGAGCATTAAAGTCTATGCTCCTTCATCTTTTATAATTGTGGAGTAATCAGACAATTTAAAAAACGCTTTTTACAGAGAAGGGATCGCTGTTATTGGTGCAGCTGTGATCCATCTTACCAGATGTTACTGTGACCATTGCCCCTCACAACCATAGATGTCAGTACCTATGGTCTTAGTCTTGTCTCTTGTGTAACCTCCTATTCTGTATTCCTTAGCACTTTCTGATCCCACCTGAACAACTGACCTTCAGGCACAAATGTATCACTTGTTTCCAAAAGGCTATCAAATGTTATTTGGTGAACTGGTCCATACTTATGTCTTCTAAGTTTACTCTATTGTACCAGTAAACCAGTGGGTGCTTTTTCATGCTGTCTGGGGGTGCATCACCAAATGGCCACGCATCCTTTGCCTAATCCTGTTCATGAACCTATTTATGCAGTTGTCTGAACTTGCCCGTGACTCTGACCTAATATTAATTACTTTCCAATAAACATCCCATATGTAACACTAATTGATGCGGTTTGGTTTAGGCAGATCTTCAGTAGCATTATGCTTGTATATTCATGGTACAAAGAAAGCCTTGACCCTATTTTAAGCAATAGTGTATATTGCTGTCTGTCAGGGACAGACTGCAAGCATGGCAACCCTTGGAATAATATGGCTGGGTTACCGTGGCATTAGATTGAGTAATCAGTACCCAGGAAGGCTGGGTTTAATGGACAGCCCCAGTGTACATTTATGGTATAGTGAACATTAACATCCTGTAAAACCAGGGCGAGTCAGTTGAGGGGGGGTGGGCATGTCTTTGTGGGGGAAGGCTTCAGAACAAAGCCAGCACAGTATAATTTTTGAACATTAATAAGAGTGAAACTCTAATGTCTGGCATTATTGTCTGACTGTAAGGATCTTTGGATTACAAGGACAGGGACAAAACACAAGAAGGGGAATTCTGTCAACTCATAGGTAAGAGGCATGTTGGTGCATGTTTGAATGTATGTGTGTGGAAAAGTGAGGGAAGCCTGTTCCAATGTGATGCATGGGCTGCCAGTGCTAATTAGAGTAGGAATATGCCGATTTGAACTCTTATTAAGAGCGATTCAGAGAAATGCAAATTAGTTGATACTGAGGTCTTTCCTCATAGTATCTAACATCTGTGATTTGCGAATTGCTGTATCGTGTAAGCAGGATCTATAAGGAGCTGTTTTTTTTTCTGACTGCCGACAAAAACATTCTGCCAAAACACTTTTCTGCAGACCCTCATACCCCGAAATTGTGTATATTTACTCCTTGGTCACACAACAATAGAGAGAAGAGAGAACTTCACTGTTGTTGAAAGATGTTTTGGCACAGTCCTCGATCTGAAGGCAGTCAAATAAATGGCTGTCGATTTAGATTGGGGAAAAAAAGGGACTGTTGGGATACAGTCGAAGCTCATTCTTCCAGAAGTGGAGTTCTTTCTGAATCCACAGGATTATTATTTATCTTGTGTTTATATATTTTGCAATTTCTGGATGACATATGTTTGATTACTGACCGTGTACAGCTAGCAGACAAAAAGTATGTTGAGATCAAACTTGAAACTGGTGGTTGCATGCTACGATGCATTGTGGTATCTTGCTAGTTGGCACAGTACATTTTATTTCTGATTTACGCTGCAACACATTAGAAAAGCTATTCCTTAAAATAGCAGATGTAAATCGTAAACTTAGTGTACAATTCTTAAATAGTTGAACTTGTAATATTTACTCCACTGTAGAATCTGTAAGGGTAAGGGGGTATTAAAATATTACAGAAAAGTTTGCTAAGATCTCAGAATCTTTGCTCCATAAATATCAGTTAAGTTGGCAATTTTTTTTTTTTTTTAATTGTTTCACTTCCAGGTTTGTGTTTTGTTCTGTTTTCTTTCTTACTCACAATATGTAGTTTTCTGGTTAGCTTTCATCTGTCGTTAGTACTTCAGTTATATTCAGAGTTAGATTGCTAAGTGTGTGTGTGTGTGTGTGTCTGTGTGTGTGTGTGTGTGTGTGTGTGTGTCTGTGTGTGTGTGTATGCATATATAGATATGCAAATTCATATTGCATACATCTTTTACAACCATAAAACTTGTGTCTGTGTGTGTAATTAATATCATGTACACGGGTCACCACAGTGGTAGTTGCTTCTTGCATGTTTGCATGAATCTCGTTACCTTGAATAAGTAAAATGTCTAAAAAAGTGTTATGAGAGGTTTTTTTAAGGTTGGATGTAGTGCTTGGGTTAGGTTGCAGGGTTAGGATTAACATTTATTAGTAAGGTGGTTTGGGAGGGGATGAAGGTGCAGGGTTCATACGTATTAGTTGGATCAGGATGGGGGCAAACCTCCTCAGTCAGTCTTACTACTATTCGATCTTGCTAATGTATGCTAACTGTAATAGTAAAGCCGACCTGTGCCAGTAAACCCAATCCTACACCTTACCTTGGAAAAACCCTTCCCATAATTCTACCACTATACAAAGCATCTGTGATGCACAGTAAAACATGTACCACATCATAATCTCATCAGTACCTTACTGTAACTGTAACCCTCAAACACTCCCTACAGTCTGTTCCCTAAGTCTAACCCGTACACATTTGCATGTGAGCGTGTACACACACCCACACACATACATTCCTTATGTCAGAACTCGTACATGCATCCAAAATTTTGTGTATTCAACAAAATGAACATGCAGTTAATTATGTATATACGGCAAATGTTTGCTCAGTCATTCAACCAAATGCTAAGAACCTGTATATAAAATTCATATATGCATGCATGTATGATTAAATAATATAGAAATAAAATATGTAGTCTTTAGTGCTGACCATTTAAAATAAACTGACCATTCAGAATAGTGAAAACATTTCAAAGACACTAACCCTACCAATGGAAACCTCAAATGTATAAAAAAATAAGAAAAATACCCCCCAAGGGGACTGTGCCCCCCTACACCCTTGCTTCTTTAAATATACCATCTCAGGGATTATACAACAGTGGGTGGTGGAGGCAATTTCGCTTTATCTCAGAGTGCGATCTCACAGTAAACACAACTGTGAGAGCCATGAAATCAAGTGGACTAAGTGACTCACACAGAAAGATTCAGTTACACCACTAAAAACCTGTCTGACTGCATATTGTTTGACCAAAAACATGTTAATGCATTGGAAAAACTACACATTTCGACCATGTGCTTTCCAGTTAAAAGAATATATATTTATTTATATATATGTGTATATATATTTATATATATATACACACACACTACAAATTGTATATGGTATATACGTGAATACATTGTGTGTGTGTCTAAAATATGCATACACTTTTAACATACACATGCTCCTTCCAAGTTTCATTGACTATAAAATGGTTTAAACTTCAGCAATACAAAACAAACCAGTTGACTCTTAATCTCTTGGAAAAAGTGTTTTTTATGCACTCTGCTATCCTCCCCCATTTGACTCCATAATAAAAAAAAAAAATCCCAAATGCCCTTGAGTGGATCTGTGGGGAAAAAGTGGCAGAGCGTTTTACTGTATGTAGAATATGAATCTACGCTCATTAACTAACGGTGGGTTTTAAAAGCTATGGTTAGTGAGTGGAAGAAAAAATAACCGCTACAACAATCACAAGTGTGTGTGTGTTCACTCTATGTATCGGACATCAACTACCTGAAATAAATTAACGGTGCCAATTTTTTTTTTTTTTTTTTTTTTTTAAGAATGAATTCCTTAATTTGATTATATTTGGATAGTCAAGGTGTATACAGTCAGCACTTAACACTCCACCAGTTTAAAACATTTATACATTTGTAATGCACAAACACACATGTTTAAGGCTAGCCAAACAGCAGAGTTTACAGAGATTTATAAGAATGTGAGATACACTTCAGTTCTGTAAGCTGTTTTTGTGTGACAAAATGTGCAGAAGCAGTTAAATGACAACCATTATGTTCTATGTGTCTCTCTTGGGTGAAGTTTTTTTTACACGAGGCAGTTTCTGTGTAGAGAACCTATGCCTTTAAGCCAGAATCAGTAATTTCTGCATTACAGTAAACTCTGTTAACCGGCACCCATGTGGATTGGTAGATGCCAGATAACTGTAGTTTCTGGTTATCTGAGAGTTACTATTAAAAATAGGTCTAACTAATACTGTACCCTATACTATTTGTTTGATTTGACTTGTTTTCGGGTTGGGGAGAGAGGAGTTCCCTATTTTCCCTTTTAAAACTCTGAAGCTTTAAAATCGTAAGGTATATTTTTGCGGGGGAAAATAGAAAGTGCAACACATGAAAATTGTACTGTATTTCTTCAATAGTTTTGTGCTGGTTGCTTGAGTTCAGGATAACTGAGTATTTACTATTTATGCTTATCTTTTGTGTGCTTTTAAAGTTTTATAGTCATAGTACTTTTTAAGTTCCAGATTGCATGTGTTATGATAAAATTAGAAACTGGCAAATTTCTTATGACAACTTATGTCACAGCACATTCTTCAGATTTTCCCTGGGTTTCCAAGAATTTGTACCATTCATATGCTCACTTTAAGTTAGAAGATGGATGTTTTACTAAGTAACGCAAACATTGCTCTTACGCAACCTTTTGTAAAAACATTCACTTGAGTTAGAGTAGACCACTTTTTGCTGCCAGTACAGCACAAGTGTGAAAGAATGGAATAAACCTTTCAAGTCCTTGGCTGAACTAGTTTAAAAAGAAGATTCCAGACATCTCCTCCACTCAGTGAGTGGGTGGCTTTATTTCAATAGCAAAACTGTGATGGCATTTTGCAGGGTTTGCTAGGAAGAAAGATTTAATTGCTGAACATAACATACCCCTACACTCATTCTTGTCTCTTTAGGACTTAATATTAGAGAATGTTGCCATAAGGTACCTTTTGTTTGGCTCATTTGAGTTTGTTTTGTAGAATTAACTTCTTTTCCTCACATGTTCTACAGCAGCAGGCCATACTGAGATTCCCAGAGTAAGATGGGGGCTAATTGTTATTATACCATGATCCCCCCAAAACGTGCACGCTGATTGGCCAGCGTGCCCGTTGTAAATCGAGTTATACTAATGGAAAAAGGTCCGATTGCCGGACTTTTTTCCATTAGTATAACTCGTTTTTTTAAAACACTGCCTCGCTATGTTAAATGGGTTTAACATAGCGAGACAGCTTTAAAATAAGCAACGGAGATCTCCGTTGCTTATTTTAAAGCTGTCTCGCTATGTTAAACCCATTTAACATAGCGAGGCAGTGTTTTAAAAAAAAGCAACGGAGAAAGCAAGATCTCCGTTGCTTTTTTTTTAGTGTTTCGCTATGTTAAATGAGTTTAACATAGCGAGACAGTTTTAAAATAAGCAACAGAGATGTCCGTTGCTTATTTTAAAACTGTCTCGCTATGTTAAACTCATTTAACATAGCGAAACACTAAAAAGCAACGGAGATCTTGCTTTCTCCGTTGCTGCTCAACTCTGATGTACTGCGCAGGTGATGAGTACATCAGAACTGCCGCGGATGCCAGACATCTGCAGAAGGGCAGTAAACAGGCATTATACTATGCCATTATTTAAGAAAAGTAATAGTTTCTTTTCTTAAATAATGTCATATAATAGCAATAACACGCCTGGGTGTGGGTAATGCTAAATTTACCCACGGTTGGCTTTGTTTGGTCCCTCGGGCTTCGCCCTCGGGACCAAACCACGCCAACCATGGGTAAATTTAGCATTACCCACACCCAGGCGTGGGTTATTGCTATATTACTTCACCACCATACCCACCTTTACTTACAACTACCTCCTGCTCTCACACCTTCCTACAATACTAGGTACAACAAAAATGAAAACCACCTTAGGAAGCCTACTACTAACCCTAATAACTTTAACATATTTCACATCCACTCATTCTGTCACCTCACTATATAATACAAATCACCATGCAACACAAGCATACACTAAACGAAACACTCACATTCATTTCCCCATTACAGCTACACTATTTCAAGACAGCCTAATGTTATATATCTACAAAACACAACTAACAACAACACATACCTCTAAGATATCAGTTAAATACCACATAAAACAACACAAAGTATAAAACACATATTACTGATCACAAGAAACCCGCGGTGGTGGTGTTGCGGTAGCGTTGTCGCCTCACAGTAAGACGCTGTCTGGTTCGATTCTCAGCTAGAGCGTCTTCTGCATGGAGACATGCGTGAATGGGCGTACCTTCATTGAAGGTTGTGTGTCAGGGCTGGTAACTTGGCACGTAAAAATCAACTACCAATCATTAGCGGACCGGAGTTCCGTTGTGGCGGCCCCTACCCGGGAAAAGCCGAAAGACGCAACATTACTGATCAAAAAACTGCTCATATCAGGAGACATCCACCCAAATCCAGGACCAAACAACCCCCTACTCCCACCCAAACAAAAGTCAGACCTACTATCATTAACATAAATACCAGAAGTCTGACAAACGTCCTGATTTCCAAGCCTTCATAACCCACTACACCCCAGATATACTAACTATCACTGAAACCTGGCTAAAAACACACTCAAAGTAAAATCCCTAGAAATCCCACCCCCAGCATTTCATAACGCAGGAACTGTAATCCCAACTCTAGCCATAAACAACACCAAGAAAATTCTGCAGTTACATCCCCCCAGGCAACAACTCTCTCACCATAGAAGAATTATTACAATGGATCTCAGTCAAACTTCCCAGTGAAACCATTCTCTTAGGTGACTTAAACACAAACTGGACACTAGTAAACTACCCAAAACATTACTATCACGCTGGATGTCTACCAGACACCCTGAGTGACCACCTCCCTACATTCCTCTTGCAAAAATGCTCTAACATAACTAACCCTATTATCTTTAGACAAGTCCGAGATAAAAGAAAACTAAATACACAGGAACTAAACTACATCCTAAAAACATTGTAATTCGAATCCACTACTAGCACTAGACTTGGACCAAGCCGTAGACTACTTCAGTAACACTTTCACTAACATCCTCATCTCAGCTGCACCCATTAGAAAGATCAGAATCAAGTCAAATTATGCTCCATGGCTAAGCAGGGACACAAGAGCCCTGCTAAAAACCAGAGATAGAGCATGGAGAGCCTGGAAAAAAGACAACACCAACTTAACCAAACAAAACTACCAAAAACTAAGAAACCAAGCAAAAAGACAAACCATACTCGATTAAACAAAACTATTTCCTCACTAGCCAAACCAAGCACACAAGCGACCCACAAAAATTCTGGAATTCCATAGACTCCCTACTCAACCCTGGAAAAACATCCACCAATAATAACACCAGACATTGCATCCCAATATAATCAACATTTCACTCATACAAATTCTATCACTGTCCTCTTAGATCCCCAATACCTACCACCCAAACCCACCTAGCAAGCCCCTTAACAATATCCCTTCTTTCACACTCTCTCCAGTCCCCACCACTACTATTAAACAAGCTCCTACAAAAACTCAAACCCACCACCCTTGCTGCATACAACCTGCCTGCTGACTTCCTAAAAATGGCAGCTGATTCCCTCTCATACCCAGTATCTATCCTAATAAACCGCTCCATACAGGAAGCCTACATCCCTAAACTATGGAAAGTATCTAACATTATCCCTCTTCACAAAGGAGGAAACTCTTATGAGTTCTCAAGCTACCGACCAATAGCCATCCTATCCCCCTTATCCAAAATACTTGAAAGGTGTGTACACTCCCAAGTGGTGCAATTCCTAAACTCCAACAACCTCCTGTCACCCACTCAACACTGCTTCCGACAACACCATAGCACTACTACCGCTCTTCTGACCTTTACAGACCTAGTGAACCTACACAGAAACAACAACAATTTCGTATCAGCAATATTTCTAGACTTATCAAAGACATTTGACATGGTGTCACTCGCCATGCTACTGGACTCCATGTCCTCCCTTTGCTTTGCCCCTTCCACTATAGCATGGTTTAAATGCTACTTATCAGACAGACAGTAGTCTGTCCAGTGGCAGAATACACTATCACCACTACTCCCTACAACTGTAGTAGTCCCACAGGGTTTATTATTAGGACCACTACTTTTTTTCATTTTTACTAACCGCCTACAGACCTCCACCCAAAATGCCTCACTCATACAGTACGCAGATGGTCATCTGCTCTGCACCATCACTCACAACCCTTCAAAAACTTACTCAAGACTCCTTCACCTTGGTAGAAAACTGGATTACCCAGATTCAACTAATCCCTTAACCCCAACAAAACCAAACCATTTTCACACCTAACAAATCTATCAACCAACCTTTTACAATCCCTGCCAAAAATGGTACCAACATCTCACCCACAAACCATACCAAACTCCTTGGTGTGGAAATAGACAACAAACTACTGTTTGATGTACATATAGCACAAACCATAAAAAAGGTCCACAAAAAATTGGGGACACTATATAGACACACAAAATTCCTAACTGACCAAGCACACGTGACACTTGCCCAAACACACCTTCTATCTACTGTAATGTACGCCGCTCCGATTCTTACCCACATAAGAAAACAGGACCTTGAACAACTTCAGTCATGCTACAATAAAATTGCCAGATTCGCTTCTAAATCCAACTACAAATCTCACCACTGTCATGCACTGCGCAAACTGCAATGGCTAGAACTACCCCAACTACTCGACTATCATCAACTAACAATTGCCTACAATATTTTGAACTATCCACTCAGAACCCCATCTCTTAGTCCACTACTAACCAAGCACACATCAAATCGTCCCCTACGCTCTTCAGAAAAAAACACTACTGTCCATCTCTAAAGCCAACAACTATGCAGGACAAGCCCTATTCTCCCACAGGATAGCAAGAAACTGGAATAACCTTCCCCCTACCTTTAACCTCTGCTACATTGGCCAATATGTTTAAAAGCTCTCCTAAAAGTCCACCTTATGAATAAATGGATATACCCATGCATCACATAACATTTAAACATATCATTTGTGACCACGATTTCTAATCTCACTGTCTGATGTATATATTATATTGTATATCTGCTTGACACTGTATAACAATTATTTCAATCTGCTGAACTTTATTGTGAACTGTACATAATCTATGTCTGAACATTTGATGTGTGAACTTATAAACTGGAACTAAAATGTATGGAGCTTTTCTCCCTGGGCCTCCGCTGTAAATGGACCTGTGTCCAGTCAGACTATCCCGGTAATCAAATGTAAAATAAAATTCAAATGAATAAAATAAATTCTTTTGAGCTAATAAAAAATGAACATCACTCTCTGCTTTGCTCCATGCAATGTGGTCTTCAGTTCGCTAAGTTGAGTTTTGACATTTTAAATGAGTGAGCATTTTTTTTGTGTTCCTAATAATTACTTTACTTCAATTGTAGTGGTATGAGCAAATAAAAATATGTAATGGTTGATTTTTATAGCAAACATCTGTTTTCTGAGAAGTATCTACATTTGCCTATGACAGCCTAGTAGCTTACTAAAATATTTTACTTTGTCTATTCTGAGTCGCTGTGAATCTAAGACTTGCAGGTTGTGTTCACAAAGGTTCCAAACTACTGAAATGTTAATACTGCAGTTTTCGAAAACTCATTTCCTTAGTAACGAGTACCCACAAGTTCAAATGATGTAATTCACTAGGAAAAGTGATTTTGTTTTCTCTGCATTGGACAGGTCTCCTTCTGCCATTGAGCTCTCCCCTTGTCCACCCCCATTCAACCATTCTTTCCCCTAGGATGAAAGTCTGTAGGCCTGATCGTTCTCCTTGGATGGGAGTGGGATGCCATAATCCTTGGTGGTGAGTTTTTCAGGCCCTATACCCCAACACCTGCACTTTAATTATCCAAGGGTTGAGTATGTAGTAGACCATTGTGAGGTCACATTCAACTAGTGCTGTAGTGCTGTCCTCTCCCTTTGAGACAGCATCTACTGAGTTGATTCCTGGTCTCCACTAAGGTTTCTGCTTGGACACATGCTTCACTTCTCCACCTGGCAAAAGTGAGCTGACATAGCCTCCTCATTCCTCTCCCCAGCTGCACCAGGTTCAATGCTTGAATCAGTAGTCAAGGCAGAGTCATCTGGGTCATAATCAGGGTCTTATCCCTTTGTTCTAATGGAGTTTGCTATGAAGAGCTTTACTGTTTGTTAGAAAATGGCCTTGGGAGAATTGGTGAAGCCCACTGGATGCTCTGTTCCAAAGAGATGGAGTTATTAATATTCAGGGTAGCCCTATTAAAAAAATGGAAGTATGCCTCCATTTCCTTTCTGATCGCTAACTTAGCTGTGGTTAGTGAGTGGAAGAAAAGAACACAAATAACAGCTGCAGCAGTTACGTGTGTGTGTGTGTGTGTGTGTGTGTGTGTGTGTGTGTGTGTGTGTGTTCACTCTATGTATGACATTACATGAAATACATGACAGTGCCTATTTTTTTAATAAATTCCTTAATTTGATTAGTCTGTGTATCAAAGTAGCTGTGTGTGTGAGAGAGACAGCAGTTTGTTTTGTCAACTGTTGCTGTCTTACCTGGTTGTGAAAACAAGGTCTCAAATGTTACAGCAGCTAGAACAGAACTGAACTGAATATTCATTTTTTGTAGTGATTCAGAGGTTTAAATCTGTGTTGGCTAATACCAGGCAGGAGGCTGATTTCTGAAAGGCAGTTTTCTTATTGCTTTAGATGCAGGCACTACAGTTTTGAATTTTGTCACTTCATAGAGCATGAAGTTGGTCATTTCTAATCTTCAGAGGACTGAGCAAAAATCCATTTTTGTAAGTGCTAATACTTTCATAGGCTAGTTTCATCCATCTATGCTTACTCACATCCACCTCCTATTGCACCTCTGTTAATAACCACCACCATCCACAGTGGGAAACAAAGTAGATTGCCAAGCCTTTCTTCCATATCATACACACTTGCGGACAGTTTAGAAGTCGCCAGTCTGTCTCCTGCATGTCTTTGGAATGTGGAAGAAAATCCATACAAACACAGAATTCTCTGCACAGAAAGCATTACAACCAAGAACTGAACCGGAGTACATTTTGGTGAGAGGTGACAATGCTACCCTCTGCACTGTCCCAACAGGCTAATTACAGTAGCATTTAAAAATAAATGCCTTCACTAGCCAAGGCACTGGCATGATGGTGTGGCAGAAAACGTAATAATGAAGACAGGTGTGTGTGGGTGGGGGGTGGGCATCTTCTTGGTTGACACAATGTAACACCAGAAACTTGTAAATAATAAACTGGCTCAGCTTCTTGGTTGACACTGTGTGGTGATTTATAATAAAATGTTTAATGAGTGACTATGAATATTTCATTTGAAAAGTTTGTAGGGCGAATCTGGGGAGGACATGTTTGATGGAACTGTTTTTCAGTTCGTGTTTTGGAAAACACATCAGACTTTTATGACTTTTAAAAAGTTTTTAATGAACAAAGAACATTTCTGTGGAGGTCTATATGAGAAGAAATGTTAATGATTTACAGTGCAAAGTAAAGTATTTGTATGGCTGCCTTTCATTTCTTGCCTAGACTATTCATGACATTGTTTGTATGTGTGTGTATATATAGTAATGTGAGTGTACATCTACTCATTCGTGTATGTGACTGTTTCACTGTTGCTCAATTTACAGATGCTCAGAAATTTTTTTCTCACTCATATTGGGGCAGCAAATGATTACGTAAGCCTGTTGTGCAATTTTTTGAGGAGTTTCTCCATTCCCCAGTGTTGTCTGGCCATGGACTTGTTTTTATGCAAGTTTGGGGAGGTGTGGGTGCAAGGAAAGCTTTCTCCTGGAAAAATAATGGTTTTGATCCGTGTCATTGCAGTGAATAGCACAAGTGTGTTTTGATCGCTTGTGGTCATGGAAGTGATTTCCAGGCAACTGCATTATGATGCTTCATAGTGGACACCTGTAATATGTACCGTTTTATAACACTTATTAAAAGCAACCATCCTTGGGGGGGGGGACTGTTTAAGCCATAGTGTCATTTGTGACCCCCTGGATTCCTTATTTGAATTTAACCCCCTTGTGCAACAAGATAGGTTTGGTTTTACACAGGCACTTTCTACACAAGAACATACACATTTACATTAAAATATACATAAAATTAGAAGGTACAATACCTGTTCTGCTCTGACACATTCTTAAAAGTAAACTTGGGAATAAGCTCTGATCTGTTGTACAGAATGCTGTTGGCACAGTTTTTTTAAATGTTTAGAAAAGCTTATCTTTACTCAACACTTTGTTTTATTAATTAAAAAAAAAATTGCAGACTTTTTTTGGTTTCTTTTTTCAATGCAGGGGTTCCCTTGTGTGAGGAAGATACTTTTTACTCTTTGTTCACCACGTAGTGATCTCACGTTACTTGGGGCTTTTGTTCAATTTTTATTCTAATTTTTTTTGCAGCAAAGGCGGTTAAAGCTCTGGTTAGGACTGCATAGAGAAATTGCTTGAGGTGACATGCACACGACTGCATGATGCCACCACATACAATAGCAGAGCAGTTTTTTAGTGTCCCATCTCTTGTTCACTCAGGCTTGACCACTAAAACATATATATTTTTCCTCCTCAGTATGGAGATGTAATTTAAGTCTTGTACTGATTATGCTGCCAACCATTTAGAGAAAAAAAAAACTGAGAGAGAAACCGAGAGTAAAAGATTTTAAAGGAGTGTTCTCCTTTAACATCTGGTCTTTTGTGCAGTGGCAGGGAAGAAGTTTGTCCTGTTTGAGGTACAGTTACAACAGTACTACTTCAAGGAAGGATTAGCCAGGTTTTACCGTTGTGCATATTTGTTTTTATTCTGGTCTTGCATAAAGTCCAAAAATAAAACTTCTGTGATACAGACAGAAATATGGAAAAAGCTTTGAACCTTGTCAGGTACCTGGCTGCTCATTTGGACCTCTTGTTAGGTGTGAACACCACTGATTCCTCAGACTTTTTGATAGTGTTATTTTATTTTAGTTTTGGAGAACATGTCTTACGTTTTCTAACATTTAAATTGTGAATTTACAAAAAAGTATGATGTGTGTTTTTTTTTAATCTCAATGTTTTGAGCTCCATAGTAAACGCATTTTTTAATTGTCCTTCCACCAATCTGTTCATTGGCAGACATGCATTACATCTGCTTGCACACTTACAGATCTATAGTTACTGTGTAGGTGCCATACACTTGCTTTTTTGCTATTCATTTTTATCTCTACTTCTGTTATCTTTCTGATTTGCCTTTAGCAAATTTATATGAAAATCTGCCCTCTTATCAGAATTAAGAGTGTGATTTATGGGTTAAATAGGGCAAAACTACAAGCAATGAAAATCAAATTGCAAACTACCTACTTTCAAAACTCTACTAGAAATTTTAAAAATCCACTTACTTGTAGTGCTGCCTGTGGAGTTTTGGGGCTCTGTACTTGTAGTGAAGCCAGTAGGGTTATCTGAAGTTTTGGCCTTTGCAGGTAATGTTCCTGTCATTGATGGGCCACCAAAGAAGCTGTGGATGAAAGAATGAGAATGAAACAGACAAGATGTTCATCGTTGGATCAGTTTGCTGTAGCTGCTGGAACATTGCTACCCCTTCCACTGAGGTGTCAGCCCGAGCCTCACTGACCCAGATCTCCCTCAGACTCGTCCTGCAATCCACTGCAAATGCTCAGCACAAGGGCCTCCCTGTTATGGTAAGGTTTCATCATGTTAACATGGAACAATTTATGTCCCTGCCGTCTGCCTAGCACTTCCACTGTGTAGTTAACATCACTTACCTTTCTTACCACCTGGTAAGGTCCCTCCCAAGCTGCTTACTGTGTCTTGACAGGAATGAGAACCATTACCTGCTGCCCCACAGCATACTCTCTAGCTCTAGCATTCCTGTCATATCACAACTTTTTCTGTTGGGCTTCTGCCACGTTCTCCTGGGCCAAGCCCATGAATTCCCTGAGCCTTGTCCTGAGGTTTAGGACGTATGCCACAACAGACTCCTTGTGAGACTCGCACTCACCTTCCCACTCATCTGGAATTTAAATCTAGGGATACCCTCACCCTATGCCCATACAGCAAAAGGGTGAAAAACCTGTGGATTCCTGGGGAACCTCTCTGTAAGCAAACAGACGGGGCAAATATTTGTCCCACTCCCTTTTAAACTGATCTGCAAATGCCTGTAGCATGGACTTGATTGTAGAGTTTAACCTCTCAACCAAACCATTAGTCTGGGGATGGTGGGGGGGGGGTGGTCTTCATGTGCTTCACCCCACAGGACTTCCACAAACAAGCCAGCAGGTCTGACATGAAATCAGCACCTCTGTCCAACAGTATTTCTTTTGGGAAACCCACCCTGCTGAAAATCTCTAACAAAGCATTTGCCACCTTCTCTGCCTCAATGGAGGACAAAGCCACTGCCTCAGGGTATCGTGTAGCATAATCCACTACCCCTAGGATATACTTTTTCCCTGTGGAACTTGGGGTTCTCTGATGACCCACAATATCCATAGCTACCCTCTGAAATGGCTCCTCAATCACAGGCAAAGGCATCAAAGGAGCTCTCGCCTTGTCTCCTGCCTTGCCTACCTTTTGGGACTGCTCACAGGTCCTGCAGTACCCTGTTACATCTCTGAAAATTACAGGCCAATAGAAGTTCTGCATAATATGTCTACTTTGTATGTGTTATGCCCATATGACCTGCAAAGGGAATATCATGGGCTGTGGCTAGAAGCGCCAGACTGTAGGCTGTAGGCACTACCAACTGCTGTACTCTCTCACCTTCTAGCCCTCCCTCAGGGGTCCACTCTCTGTATAGTAACCTTTTGTCCCAGTATACAGATTCCCCCTTTCCTTGAGAATCCGGTGTCTCCCTAGCTACCTGTCTCAGGCCTTGCAATGTAGGGTATGAGAGATGAGCCTGTCCCAACTCTCTCCTTGTAACCCTTCCCAGATCCCCTTCGACAGGAAGTCTGGCATCCCAGATCCCCTTTGACAGGAAGTCTGGCATCCTTTGACAGTGGTGCCTCACTGTCAGCCTGGGTAATACTACTCCCCTCTACCTTTGCAGTCACTCTGTCCAAGGGACCATCGGTACCCACAAGCAGCTGTGGCTCTCCTTCTGTCTCCCTGATGCACTGTAGTTTACTCCCTGGAGTACCCACCTCACCACTCCTGGCTGCAAGTATGCAGTCTGTCTGGGTCTCCCTCGGGCTACCAGACCCTATATTGAGATTTGTGTGTGTGTAATTAATTATATGGTTTGTGGTAAGTAACATTTTTTTATTTAATACAGACTTGGCCAATGTCTTGTACATTAAAATTTGATTACATCCAAACATCGTTACACTTTCTGACTGTGGTCCTTTATTGCATATATATAGTACTGATGAAAAGTAAGGAATAAAGGCAGATGAAGGATAACTTAAGCTGTGAGGAAAATTGTGTCCTCATGGCAGCACTTAGGACATCTGGGGACACTTCTTCTAAGGGCAGCCCAGGTAAGCTGAGAGGAACAAGCCCTGGAGTTAAGTAGTTATTGAAATTAATGGATTGTGTGGCAGAAATCAAGTATTGGTACCTGCATGACAAGGGCAAATTACAGGGGATGGGGCTCTGAATCCTTTTCAGTTAACACCAAATGATTAATACCTTTTACCCATCCATGGGACTGACTATGACTCAGAAAATGGTGGAATAGAAACAGAGGTAGTGTGGACACTAATTTGCTCATGAATGTTGGTTTAAAATCAGTACCATATATTTATACAGAGAACTGAATGCTGGCAAGGAATGATCTCCTTAAATATGTCATAATTATTATTAGGTGAACCTTGTACAGCAACACAGAATGGAAGTGAAGGCAGTGTCCCATTCACCCCTTTATAAACCTAAAGTAGTGTATGCTGTTTCATTATTGGTAAATGTTTTTGAAATTTGTTTTTTTTTTTTTTTACAGGGTCAGCTTTAGAAATGAGCAGTTCCACTATACCAGTAAATTTGGATGATATCAGCAGAATTGGTGGTGGCGGATGATGATGATGATGGTGATCATCATCACCATCAACTATATTTATTAGGCAGCCTGAGGAAAGTGGCAGGCAGTTCCCAAGTATAATGGCAGGATCTCTCTCCGCACAACATGTTAGTAACTGCAAAAAGTGACAGTGCATCACAAAGGCAAGCACAAGCTGACATGTCACTCATGCTTGTACAGGAGGAGGAGGAGCTCTCCTGCAACTCTATATACTAGTATCTCCAAACCCAGAGGAGCACTTTGTTACCTCTGAACTCCTGCCATAATTTTCACTGTCCACAGTGACACCTTTACAAAGGGGGGGCCAGGCACAAATATTTCTTACAGCTAACCCAGGAAACATGTAAATCATTGGCTACCCAACAGGAAATGTGAAGTGACAGTGGTAAGGCTCAAACCAGGGCCACAGAGAGTCGGCTGGAAATGGTGAGAATCCTCCAGGGTATCCATGATTGGAGTCTGTAAGGATCCCTTTTATTAGCTTCTGAGCAGGAGGAGGGACCCGGGATTTCTTTGGCTGTTTCAGATTTAACAAATATTTTTCCACCTGAAACAAAACTCTTGTCAAAGGATATGTTCAAATGTCAGTGACTCCTCCTACAGCCACTGTTTCCCCTCAGGAAAAGATGAAGAGCCCTAGGGGGAATAGGTGACATACCTGTATATGTACAGGTTTCTACTGTAGATAATGATGGTGAACACAGCAGTAATAAATTTAATAACCACAGAGCCAGTTCATGCTCTTATCACTACCTTTCCCACATGGAAGTGATAGTGAATGCCAGTCGCTTCACCAGGTTCTGGTGGTAGGTGATTCTAATGTCGAGTGAGTCTGGAATCTAGAATGTAAGCTACTGTGACATGTTTGCCTGGCTACAGATAACAGATGAAATCCTATCAAGGATACCCTCTACCAGGCCAGTAATTACAGGATTAAACATAACCTTGTGATTATGTTTGCAGGTATAAAGGATTTGGGGAATGTGGACCTTACACTCATGACTGAGGCTGTGAAACAGTTAATGTACTCTGTCTACACAAAGGGCTTTAAAGTGGTTATTGCAGTCAGTATGCTGCATGCCATATTTTGTGAGAAGATATGAAAGCAAACCAGTGTGGTGGTGATTTTATTTATTTTTAGCAAGGATCTGGTATCATTTAGAGACATGGACAATAGAGTGCTTCAAGAATCACCGAATTAGTGATGAATTCTGATCCACAGGGGCTTAACTTTTTGTCATCTGGTGTTAACCTAATTGTATTAATTTGCAGTGCAATAAATTTAAGTAGTTAGATGGATAAAGTGTACTGAGTTGTGTCATTTTAATAGACTGATATTTTAGTGATAAAAAACAGAAAAAATCGAAAACAGAAAAAATCCACGTCCAACCTGGTCAACGAATTTTATTGAAGCGCTTTTCGGCACACAGTAGATAGCCTTCTTCAGAGTATAATAAAGGAATAAATTTTACATGTTTTTAAACACAAAAAGGTGCCAAATTTAATCAGCCTTGCTTAATTAAGCAATTAAAAATTAGACTTCCTTAAACTTTTTTAAAGACAAAGCTTGTACATACTGGGGAATGATGCACTCTGCAAAACTAGTTTAAAAGTTGTACAAATACAAAACAAATACAGGCTTGAGTCATTTGTATTAACAGTTTCAAGTTTATAAAAAATTGACTGAATACCCTATTAATTATTATAATGGTAAGCAACAACAACTGACCAAAAAGTTTAAAAATAAAAAGGAAAAAATAAAATAAAAAATAAAAGGAATATTACCAATGTTAAATTATGAAATGCATATTAAATGCTTATGAAATACTAACATTAACTCACACAAAAGGTGAGTAAAAAAACAATGAATAATAGAAAATAAAAAATAGTAGTCAATAAAATATATAATAAAATAAAAAGTAGCTATTAACTACTTTAAAAACTTGTTGAACATTAAACAACTACTTATTTATTACCTATTATTTGTTATATTAGACAAATTCTTAAAAGGTAGCAGCAAATTTATTGAGGCAAGTTTGTTGGTTACCTCACTAAGCTTCTCAATTTCAACAAAACCCCTATTGAAAGGGCTTCATTTAGTCCTGGGAAATTACTAGCATTTAATTTTATTTGCCACTTCAGTTCCAATTCCAAGAGTTTCAGGGAGTAGGGACCACCTCTAGGATTGTTTCCTAAAATATCAATAGCCAAAAACTTAAACGTATGATCAGGAAAAATTGTAATGCTTTCCTGTGGGAAATAGCGTAAATATGTTCATAAATTCGATCCCTCAGCCTACGCTCAGTCTTACCCACATAGAAAGCAGAACAATGAGAGCATTTGGCAACGTATATAACCCCTTTCGAGTTACAGTTAAATTTATCTCGTAATTTGTGAGTTATATTCTCAACCGTGAAAGAATTATTTACAAATACATGTTTACACATGTTACAAGATTCGCATTTAGCCATCCCAGTCGACTTCCTCAACAAGTCCGGTTTAAATCTTAAAGAATCCTTCAAGTTTAAACCACGTCTAAAAGTGACCTTAGGTCTGTGTCCTATTTTATTCATTAAAGAAGAATTATTTTTAAACAAATTCCAATTTTTGTTCAAAATGTTAATACATGCTGAACTTAATTTAACATAAGTAGTGGAAAAAGAAATAGTCCTACTCTGATCACCATTGTGAATATTAGATATTTCATTAATATTAGAATTAATGTTGATGTCACAGATAAGTCCAGATTCACTTCCTACTATAACTTCACTGCTCGGGCTGTTGCTAGGGACCTTTTCACTAGAGGTTTTGATAGCCAATAAAGGACTAAAGTGGTTGTTATCTCTCTTTAGTTTAACCTCGGCTATCATATTTTAGTGATCACAGAACCTGGTAATACTGATGCTCCTCTTTCTTTTAATGGCTATACTTGTCCCAGTATCAGCAAAACAAGAACTGGTGGTTTATATGCATGTAAGTAAGTTTGCAGTCTTCCATTTTAATTATGAGAGCTGTACTTGATGTCTCTGTATATCTTCTGAAGTTCATAATAAATGTGGTAAGTTTTTATAACCTGCTAGCAAAAGGGGGTATATTTATGAACATAATGGTGGATACTTTTCTTAAAAAAAAACGATTATAACTGCAGACTTTAAACTTCCCTTATGTAGGCTAACTGGTGAATTGTATCTTCCTGGTTGAGGAACACTTGCATCCTAGAAGTTATGACTGACCTTTTCTTATTCTGAGCACATGGCATTCTTTTCTAGAGGATCTTGGGCAGTTTCTGAGGTTCAGAGACGGGCATGGACAGTTTGTTTACTTCCTTGCCCTTTGGTCTATATTTTATCTATTGGAAAAAAATTTAGTGTATTTTGATTGTAGTGAAAGCACTACATGACCTCCAATAACTGCTTTTGAAATAACAGTTATATAAATAAAATGGAAAAGGAAAAAAAAATGAACATAAGGGTCCAACAAGATGTGTAGCTAGAAGTTTTTTTGAAGTCCTCAGACTTTTTGGCTTTAAAGGTCTTCCACTGTAATTGTTTGCCTATGGGCATATGGAAGCGAACGTTCCATTGAGTAGAATTCATTCTGTAATGGTACAAAATCCAAAGTAAGGGTGAGTGAGCAGATTTCCATGCTTCGCAATGCACTTTCTGGCAACAAGTAATACCAGTTCAGCAACCTAAAGTTAGAAGAACCAAAAGAGAAAGCAGAGATCTTTCTTATAAAGTAGTCGGTCTTGGTGATCATCACCTGATTAGGCTAAAGCAACTCCGGGATTCTTTACAGGACAGTCTTAAAACCTCCAAGTGAAGCACAATCCCAGAAAATATGAAGTCAGTCACTCACTTCATCTGAGACGCATCAACAAGCAGATGACACATTCGGCTACAACCTACTTAACCTTGCTGTAGTATAGAAATACTTAGTCATCTAAGGAACCTATACTTGCATGACAGGGTGGCATATCTTGATATCATTAGAACTTTTTTCCAGTGAACCTTGTCATTTTGAATGCCCATGTGCTGTTCTCCAAAAACTGGTATTTATCTGTGAGACTATCTTTGGGGGTAGTTAGTCTTGTAAAGAGACTTCTGGTTTGTTTGTAACAAATGTTTGCTGCCTTTATGTGCCCATGTCAGGACCCAGATTATCCATCCCCGTGAGCATAGTTACCTCATCCAGGCAGTCTCTGTGGGTGAAGTGCAGGAGGTTATGATTCAGTTTGTCCATTGTTTCTCCAGCCTGAGTTTTTTCTTGAGCTTTCCATGTCGTACATTTCATCCTGGGGTGGGGGGATTTTTGGGAACAGTGTTGTGCATTGAACAGAACAAGATTTTCTTGCCACAGGACATGACCCTACAGTTGAGTTGGGTCTTGAACAGCCAGTGGACAGCATTGTGAACACAGATGTACCATACAAACTCTGGGTCACATGTCAGACCTCTGTCCTCTTGGTTCCTCTTGCCAGTATGCACAACAGGAAACTCCAGTGGAAAAAAGTCTGGGAGGATCACCGTTGCCAACTGAACAAGAAAGTGCCTTTGATATCCTCCATCAAAGAGGAATTCAGGTGATGGGGCAGGTGCTAAGAAGCCATGGGATGCAATCTGTAATTCCAGGGAGAAGTCAAAACTTGACAGTAGATTAGATTACTTGGATCTAGTTTAAGAAGATCCATACAGGCCCAAGGTACAAGGGCTATGAAGAAGCTTCATGGCCAAGAGCTATGTATACTTAAAGGAAATGAATTGCACAAAATGTATTTCAGTCAGGAGCCCTGAAGACAAGTCTACTCCAGGAGATCTAAAGTCAAGGAGAGTTCTTTGATTTCAGTGGCGTTACACACAAGAGACGAGGGAGAGCCTTCTTTTGGCTTCTGTGTCATAGCACATTTGTTGGTGATCATTTACCCAAAAAGAGAGCTAAAATGGTGGGGGCTGCTGTCCCTTTTAAACCATGTGTCAGTTGATGTCCTTGGCTAGAGGACATGACCAGCTGCATGGCAGAGATTCCCAAAACTTGTAGAAACCCATCTGAAAAGCAGATGCCTGATTTGTACTGCAGCATTCACTCTACTCTAGCATCTATGATTATGGTAGGTTGTACTTGCTGAACTGTACTTTTTGTTTTTCAAGGTTGTGCATGCTTTCCCAGACTGCACGTTTATCAGCATCATGATTATATTTTCTCTTTTCCATCTCTGACAAAAAGATGGAACTTTTCATAATGCATCTGCAGCAGACACTACCGAGTTCAATGTTGAACATAAATCCAGTAAATGCAAGAATGCTGCAGCACTGCTTGTGCACTTGCAGTTACAAATTAATTTTACTGTTTCTCAAGACTTCCACTGGTCAGAGATGTACCTCCTTTTCTTCTACGTTAGTAAGTCTGCTAATCCTAACCACCTCTGAATAAACAGTTTTTGTACTAAAAGAGAATCTGTTTTCTAGAACACAGATATAACCCAAAAAGAATTTGTGGAGCTGAAAGATTTGAATTTATACCTTGATTTAATAACATAGTCCAGATCTTGAATGTGTTGATCGTGCAATGTTAGATTATTTCCAGAGTATATTTCATAACTTAAACTAGGAAAAAGACTTGATTTTTTTTGTATTCTGTGGCTAGAAGGTATACTCTGTGGTATGTATGGTGGCTCCAACCTTAGTTCTGTTATGTAACACAGTGATGTGCTCCAGCCCAGCCTGACAGTGAACCAGATGACTCTCATGTTTAGGCTCATGGTACTTACTAGGATATTGATCTGTGGGGCTCTTAAAACGTCTAGCCTTTACATTCTCGTGGCAGTTTTTTTAGCCCTTTCTGTATGAATAACCCATAGGTGGATATAAGGGTATATTGGAACATTTTAATTACTTCCCCTTTCTGTGGAGGACATGGGTGCTAAACTGGGGGTGAATTTATGATTTCCTGTTCAGCTGTCCAAACTACATTCGACTAGAGTAAAATAAGTACTTTGCGTTATGTGGCATGGAAGACCGTTCCATAGAAATGGTATTCTCTGTGATCCATGCCTTTCTCTCAAGCATGTCCGGTTTATGTTGCAAAAGAAATGACGATCCCTTGATCTGGTATTTACTCTTTCATAGGACTTGCGAATGTGTAATAGGTTTGACAGTATGGTCTGCAACTCTAAATGTGAGATAAACGTTTCCTCTTTGTAACCTGTATGATACTGAAAAGAGGGGCAAAGCTTTGAGATGGTCTACATGGTTTAGGTCTTGGATGAATTTCTTTTTTTTTTTTTTTTTTTTTTTTTTATTGTGAAAGCTTTGTTAATTCCAGTTGTAACAAGTGTTTGGACAGGTGCATGTCAAAAGGGATATTATGTTCAAAGATCAGCCTAATGAAAACAAGAGTAGAGTGGAATGATCACATCCCTGGACCCAGATGCCATTCCTTTGGATGTAAGCTATGCAACGAAAAAAAGGACGACTTTACAGTACTTGGATATATGGTGACCAAGGACAGTTCTTGTTGATGTAGGTTCCCAGATCCCTGACCTACGAAATCAACTTTCAGGGCTGTGTTGTAAATATGATTGTTGCAATGAAAATTATGCTTACTGAAGGATACTGTTCTGCATTTATAGGTTCATAGGTGGGTACTAGGCTATCTGGCTGAAGGCATTTATAAGCCTAGCCAGAATGTGTTTGCTTTCGCCGTCCCCTTAGATTAGTTCCCTGTGCCTCTGTCCAGCAGAGAGCCACTGAAGTGATCCCCGAGGTAAACTTTCTGTTTCCCATCCACTTGTCGGGGTCACTTTTGAAGAGTGTTAGTGAGGAGCTCTGCCTATTGTAGATTGGGATCTTGTTCCAAAGCATGGGAAGTCTCTGGGACAGGAATCTATCCCTCCAGCACATCCTATTTATTATTGTGGTGAAGTTTACATCCCTAGAGCATGTGGCTCAAGGGGATAAGGTTTTCTTTAGGTGGAGCATGTCCATCAATTCTGGGTTGGACATGGCCTTGTATGTCAGGCAGAGATCACCTCTGAGTAGGCAGTATGCAACCGAGTACAATTGGAGTTTCTTCAGTCGAGCTGCATAGGGCATCTGTTTGAGGCCATTGATCCTCTTGGTGAGGTACTTCTGTGGTCTTTCCAGCTGTTGCAGTTGTCTTGTAAGGTACATCCCAAATGGGGCGTTGTACTCTAAGATGGGTCTGATGAGTGATGAGTAGAGGGGAACATTTACCTCTTTTGATCTGGATGCGAACCCTTTTGTGATTAGGTGGGCCATGTAGAAGGATTTTCTAACCACTTTAGCAATGTGATTATCAAAGGTGAGATTACTATCTACTTGGGTCCCCAGATCCCTTATTACGTCTTCTGTATTTAGGGGACTACCACCTATGTGGTAGGTTGTGGGTACTTTTGTTTTTTCCAAAGTGGATAACTATGCACTTTTTGGCACTTAGCTTGAGGCCATGATTTTGACACCAGGTGTCCGTCTCAGTGAGACCCTTTTGGAGGATGTCCGTGTCAGCCGGAGAGTCAATTATAGTCCCTAGTTTGCAGTTGTCTGCGAACTTGGTCAGCCATAGTCCTCCTGTGCATGCCTGTATCTCTGAGAAGTATATGCCGAACAGGAGCGTTCCCCAGGGTTCAGTCCTAGGACCACCACTTGTAACTGGTTTAGAGACGGACCTAGCTTCCGCAACTCTCACCATGTGGGTTCTGTCCGTGAGCCAGTTGGCAACCATCTTGTGACGTAGGGGTTTATATTCAGGCTGGTGAGCTTGTCTATAATACCAGAATGGGGAATGGTGTCGAAGGCCTTAGCGAGGTCTAGGTAGGCTGTGTGTACCATCTTTCCCTCCTCTATAGCCTTAGTGACTGTCTCAAAGAAGTCCACCAGGTTTAGGAGGCATGATCTGCCCTTAACAAAGCCAAACTGGGTAGGGTCTAGTGTTTGGAGGTTCCCAATGTCTCTGTTAATGAGTTCCATGATGATGCGCTCCATAGCCTTGCAGACCAAGCTAGTCATTCTTATAGGGCGATAGTTCCCGGGGTCTGTTGTGGCTCCACCTTTGTGGAGCAGAATAACCGTTGCTGTGTGCCACTCTATGGGTATGTAGCCTGTGGAGAGGCTGAGTTTGAACAGTGTGTTTAGGTGAGGGGTTAGTTCGTCTTTGAGCTCATGTAGGACGCAGCCTGGGACACCGTCCGGTCCCATTGATGCTGAGTTTTTGGCTTTGGAGAGGGCTGTTCTAACCTGAATGTCTGTGATTTCAGGGACTTTACATTCTTCTGGTATGGCTATGGACCCTTTTGGGGGTGAGAGGGGGTGAAGTTTGCGCTGAACCTGTCTGCCAGGATGTTGGCGATATCGGTTGGTTCAGTGTATTTTGTGCCATTCTGCACTAACTCCGAGCAAATCTGAGCATTGCCCCTTAGATTCTTGACATAACCACAAGGCATTCTTTAGGTATCTTTGGAGACTTTGGCAATTTTTCTTTCAAAGCTCACCTTGGATGATTTTATGAGGGATTGTAGTTTCTTGCTGGTACTGATCAGGGATGTCATTCCTTCTTGGGATTTTACCTTTTTTTTTTTTTTTCCTGTGCTAGTTTCCGCCTTCTGTTGTATAGCTTGTTTATGGCAGGAGTCCACCAGACTGGTTTCCTTTTCTTGGAGGAGTGTGAGTCTTGGTTTTGCTTGGGATGGCACGATCCATGCATTCTTGTAGCTGCCCGTGGAATGCATTAGTAAAGGATTTTGCAGCTTGGACAGTGTTTCCTTCAGCATGGGGGCTTTGAAACTTTCCACCTCGGCCTTAAGTAACGCGAAGTTTGCTTTTGAAAAGTTTTTCATGGTGGCTTTCTTGTCCGGGGGTGGGGGCGGAATATGTATATCCAAAGTGATTTGTTTATGGTCAGATCTAACCAGCGAGAGGTTGACCTCTGGTGTGGAACACCGGTCGCCCATGTTGGTGATGACCAGGTCCAATATGTTGTCACCTCTGGTGGGAGTGTTGACCAGTTGAACAAGGGCATTTGAGTTTATAAATTCTAGGAAAAGTTAGGCAAGGGAGTTAGTACTTGAGTAGTTCTCCAGTTAATGTTTGGATAATTGAAATCACCCAATATTAGGGTGTTTGGTAGGACATTTTATGTTTCCCATCGCTTCCAAAAATGCGGAATGGGGATCCTGAGACATGGTGGGTGATCTGTAGCAAGCTACAATTTGAATTGCAGTTTTGCCCATTGTTAGTTGCACGTGGATGATCTCTGAAGCATCGTGCTGTGCCACTAACCTGGAGGTGTGGGTATCCTTGATGAATATGGTTACGCCCCCGCCTTTTGTATTTCGGTTTGGGTTCTGTGGCCAAAAATGTATGGTATGATTTGTAGCCTGGTAGTGCTGGGGTGCTCTCTGGAGCCTTAAACCAGGTTTCTGTTACTGCACATATATCGATTTTCTCCATACTGAGGAGTGCCTCGAGTGTGTGCATTTTGAGGTTTAGACTTCTGGCATTGAATAGCATTACCCTCAGTTTTTTGTTACTTGTGCTATTTATGGCAGTGGGTTTGTTTGAGCCTTGCCTAAAAAAGGCACTATGGGGGTGGCAAGAGCCTTGGCAAGTATTCGAAAGCCTAAGGGTGACAAGTGCAAGCCATCTCTAGAGAAGCAGCGTGGCTTGTCGAGCGTGTCATCCTAGGCGGACAGACACTGGATCCCCTTTGAATGACACCAGAAACTTAGCCAGTTGTTGAAATCGAGAATTTTTTCTTTATACCGTGGTATCATTCTTGGTGAGGGCAGGATGCTACTCAGAATCAGCATCATACTGGCCTGGGCTACATGATCAGAGAGCTCTTCCATGTCTCTTTAAATGTAGTCCCAGGGAGGTATGGCTCAGGTCATTCACACCAGCATGGACAATGACAGAGTCATATTTGTACTTGTTCTGGAGTGACCAGAGTGCTTGTGTTATGTGGCGGATCCTGGCACCCGACAGGCAGCTAACAGTAACTTTCTCCTTATTCAGCCTAGTGAGTGGGACGTCAAGTGTGCCTGACTATAGAGTCACCTATTACTAGTATGTTGGGTATGTTATTTTGCCGTAAGGGCTGTGATTGCATGACATACTGGTTTTGTGAAGTATGTGTTTCATGGTTTGTGTTGGGGGGTGTAGGTTGCTTGGATGTTTGCTTTGGAGGTCTCTGTTGGTTTTGCAAATTTTTATTTAGAGCCTCTGAGTATGTTTCCATGTATTTGTGTGTTTTTTGCCGGTGCTGGTTTAATGGGTCTATGTAAGACTGGTGGTGTGATGCAGGTATTTCCCTTCTCTTCTTGACTGTCTGATCCAGTCTTGGGTTGAGAGAGCTTAGCCTCTAGTTTGGCTGTATAACTGCATCTCTCGCATGTATTAGTGTTTGGTGGTAGGAGGAGGGGGTTGTCTGTGTACATGAGGCAGTTGTAACATTGCCTCAAAATGCCCAGATTCACCAGTTGGACTGGAGAGTACACCTGAAACTGCCCTTTGGACATGCCTGGATAGGTACAGTAAACTGTTTTACTAGATGACTGGTAGTTCGAATAGAGAGCCTTGTCCTCCTGTACAGTACAGGAGGGTCTAGTGCTAGTGTTTATAAGTGCTTGCTATAAGTTTTGAGTAAGTGCCGGGCTGAGAAATGAATGGCTTGAGTGCTTAAGTTGAAAGTTTGTCTAGTTCCAAGGGAAAAATTGAAGAGGAGACTTTGTGGAGCCGGGAATAGTTTTACCCTAGCTAACCGGCGTGCAAATCCGGCCAAATATGGTATTTATAGCAGGGAAATGAAAGACAGAGACATTAGCCCAAAATGGCCAATAAACTACTCATTTCTAGGCTGAAACCACTCCTCCAGGGACAGGCTGCTCAAAGCTCCCCTTTCTCACAGTTGAACAGAGAAACTTCCTTCTATCCAAGTAAGGTATGGGCAAACAGAGATTTGTAACACAGCCCTGAATTCAGCACTAACCTGAAAACTGGACTATACTAGCTTAGAATGGTGGGACACAAGTGTGTGTGTATATGTATATGTGTGTGTATGTATGTGTGTGTAATAAATAAATAAATATATATATATATATATATATATATATATATATATATATATAATTTTTTTTTTTCCAGAAAATAAAGCGGATACACTCAACACAGTTTAAAAGCACAGAAAAAGGATATCATTGTTATATATCGCAGATCAGAGTTGTAATCAATGCCCCCAGTAATAAAGTAGAAAGAAACACAAATACAGTAAAAGCAGATGAGTAAAGTGCAATTATATATATATATATATATATATATATATATATATATATATATATAATTGCAAACAATAGAGAACACACTGATTTAAACAAGTTACCCAATTAACCAGAAAAAAGCTCAACTGAGCCCGTTCCAGCAGTCTTCAATCAGACAAGTTCTAACTGCACACCCCTGCTTACTAGGGTGCAGGGGAACCTTCTCCAAAAACAGATGGCCTGGATCAGTGCCTCAAGTTATACAAACAAATCTAGATTCAGCAGGCCTGAATCTGGTCTATGCTACAGCAACAAGGCACACCAAATTCAGAAAGAAACTGTTCAAATAAGCAATCACAATAAGCCTGTGACCAGAAATTCCCAGCTCAGAAGGGCAGAATCCAGCCTCTCCTCCCACAAGAGTGCAGACCACAAACCTTCTTAATGTAGAATAACTTGCCTGAAGCCCAAGCGCTTAAGCCAGAACTAATACACTTTTAGAATAGCAGACACAAGGCCTTCAATCAACAATTCCCAGCTTAGAAGGATGTAAGCTACCTGTCCTGCCACAACAGTGCAGACCACAAACCTTCTTAATGTGTAACGACCTGTATGAAGCCCAAGTGCTTAAACCAAAATACTTAGAATAACAGTTACTGCTTGGTTGTAGCCTGATTAAATTGTAATAAATGCAGCAGAATAAATAAAATTGAGTACTTTTAAGAAAAGCAAAATAAAGTTGGAGAAAACACAAATACAGTAAAAGCAAATGAATAAAGTGCAAATTTTTTTTTTTTTTTTTTTTAGTGCAACAAGAGCGGAAGGAAGAACCTAAGTGGGCTGGCCTTCTCAAATCTTCTCTCTGTATTAAGTAGAGTGAACACTAGACTCTGAATATGATCTCACTGTTCTCAGTTAAGTGAGCAAATGAGATGGACCCAGGAGGAGTGTTCTAATACAGACTTACAGGAGGGGCGGGCAATTCCAGAGCCACCAACACAAGAACAGGGAGAGTGGTTGGGGAACTAACTGCAGGGACACACAGCACACTGTTCAGAAACACAATTAGGAAACAGAAAAAAATGAAAATACAATACTTTTAAAACTGCAAGTTTGTACTCGACACTTTCTTGGGCCTTTAGTTTTAGTCTGCTGTGTTGACATTAGCTATTTGTTTGGGAAAGGCCCTCTTGGAAGATCTTGGTTTCCTTGGAGAGTTTTTTATAGCAGAAAGTTAATTTGGTCAGCCTTAAACTCTGTATTTGCTTTGACCTCAGAGAAGTAAATATCAAAGGAGTGAGTGGCCCAAGGACTGAACCCTGGGTTGCCCCACTGGTGACAGGTCTTTTGGAAGAGGTAGAGCATCCTAATTTCCTGGGTTCTATTTGTGATCCAGTTTGCTACACAGAGAGTTACATAGGCATTTATCTACAATGTGTAAATGTGGTATGATGAATGGCTTTGTGAGGTCTAGACATGAGGAGTGTACTGATTTACCGCCATCCATTGCTTCATTAACTTTCTTGAAGAAGCTGACCAGTGTAAGTTGGCAGTATCTGCCCTTAACTAATCTGAACTGGCTTGGGTTAAAAGTTTGTAGCTTGCTTGTGTCCTATTTTATTAATTCCATAATGATACTGTCCATAGCCTTATAAATGAGGCTGGTTTGTTGATGTCCCACTTTTGTGCAACAGGGTAACTGTTCCTTTCCTCTATTCATCTAGCATGAAGCCTGTTTGGATGCTGATACTGAGCAGCCTCTGTAAGGGAGAAGGGTCTGACAATTCCTGTTTTTTAAGCTGATCAGCTAACTGGCCAGTATGTTATCTGACCCCATGGAAGTAGTGTGCTTGGCCTTTGGATAGCACCTTGAGGGCTTGTTCTTGGGATGTGGGTATATGATCTAGGAATGGGAGAAGGTGAAGTTTGAATAGTGATGTGGATGCCGGAAAACCCAGGTTGGGGAGAATGGAATGAGTCCCTGATGTTGGCTTACTCATTCTAGGGGGGCAGAGAGATGGCTCCAGTAGCCACTTTCTTCTGTGCAAATGAAGGTTTACAGAAATGTTAGTCTTGGCTCTTGAAAATTTTCTGTGTTTTTCTCTGTCCAGCTTTCCCTTCAGATATGTTTCTCCTCACTAAAAGGCAGTAGCAACGAAGGATACTTGTATGCTGTACAAAAATAAACAATCCAAGAGGTGTTCTCAAACCAGTAAAGACATTCTTGATTCTGTTTTGTCTCAAAGAAGAGTCGAAACCCGTAGCCAGTTATTGGCCTAAGTGGACTAAACATGTTCTTTGTCAAGCAGTCGTCCTTTGTCAAACAGTCCTTTTGCATAGTCAACCTTCAATTTGCCTCTTTTTGTTACTGAGAGGAGACTGGATGTTAAGAAGTCTTACTTGTACATAAAAGATTAGGAAGTTCTCTCTCTCTGTCTCTGTCTCTCAGGTTTTCCTATTTTGTGTAGGAGCCAATCATTTTTCTCCCTAGGTTTTTTGTTATCCCCCAGGCAAGCTGACCATGAAGATTTCCCTTGAGTAGATGGTGCCCATTCTTTTCTCTGCTCTAGGGATTTCACTTGGAACCAAGGCAAGAACTGAGCAAGGGGGTGCAGTCATCCAGGCACCCTTAAAAGAACATTTTTTGCTCTTGCCAGCATCCTGACAATGATAACATTTTGAATAACCTAACGCCCAAAGGAGCTACACCACTGCAGTGGCCTACAGTGCCTCCCCACTTCCCCCATTGCTGGCTTGGTGAACCTAATGACCTCCGTTGCCACCCTCTCCAGCACCATCACCATCCCTCCTCCTCTGAGAAATAGTAGCAGTGTGTGCAGTTGGCTGTGCCTCTCCACACTGGGTGGACCTGCCCTTGCTCCTTGTCAGTGCATTGAAATGTCCAGCTACTAGTCTAATTCAGATTGTCTGGACAGTAGTCCTGGTCTGTGCTTCAGGAGCTGTTTTGAAAATTCTATCTTTTTGATCTTGTGTTGGTCCTCAAGGTAGTTGATCTTGTGTTGGTCTTCAAGGTATTTACAGAAGACATGACCGTAGTTGCTTATTTCATGAAGGTACAGTGATAAACTCTTTCCCTAACTTGATTACTTGCTGCTAATGACTGATAAGTCGTTTGGCATTGGAATGTTCCAGTCGCTGGAGATTAAAGTGAATTGTGCAAAATTTTACTTGAGCACTTGACACTAATGTATAGCTCTTGACTATCATGGTTTGTTCTTTAAATGTCAAGATATGCCTTGAAATGTTACCCCTTGAGTGGATTTTAAAAATTATTTTTGTAATTTCCTTCCTTCTTTTGCAAACCTTGATTTCAGTGAGTCTTTGCCTCTTAACTCATTGGGCTTATGTCTGCCTTTAACTTGAAGATTTTCATGAGGGTGTTCCAGTGGACCTTGAAAATGTAGTAATCGCAAGATTATTCACTAGATGCTACAATCAAAATGTTACAAATAAGAGCTTCAGTAACTGCTAAAGCCAGATAAATTAGTTTCATAAAGGCTCTGCATACAAAATATTCCCAGACACCGTCCTTACAGCATATGCATCTTAGCTGGACTGAGGGGGTTATTTTAACTGGCACTTGCAACCATGTATTTGGTCCCAAAATTACACATCAGTGTTTTGAAGTCGGGAACAGCTGTACAACTTCTGGATGGGTGAGAGAGGATAAAAGAGAATCCAGTCTCTGTTATGGCAGAGTTAAGTATGCAGAAGCTGTTAATCCTTGCCAGGTGACTGCCTTAATATCTGACAGTTGTTTTCCCTCCCATTTACTTGGAACACCAAAAAGTAAGAAAATGAACAGACCAGTGGGGAATGGGGATCTATGATCAGGAATGGGATGAAGAAAAAGATTCTTTTAATGCATTACTTTTTCATCCAGGAAAGATGAAATTATGTTAAGTTATTGATTTTAGTGGCCAAGACAAATGTAGCATATGATGTTGTAAATATTCATTCCTTACTGTTAGGACTTCGGTTCCGTCCTTGGAACTGACATGGCCGGTACCAAGCTCGCACCAGCCAAAAACTCAGCTAAGACCTACCCACAATGCTCCTCTCCTAGTCTCTCCAGATCTCGTTTGCCGCGTTCCTCGTCAGATATGCCAAGCCTTCTCTCAGCTAAGTGTTAGGTTTTTTTGTGGTTATTTCGAGTCTTTAGTGTTTTTAGTTTTTATTGTCTAAAGTTATTTCTCATCTCGATACTAAACTCTACCGAATACCTTGGTAGTTCTTTTGTACCATCATTAGTACTACTCCCTCTCCCCTTACCGCAGTAGGCCCTCCTCTTACCTTTTTGGTATTTCTTAGTACCATTGTTGGTACTTTTTTTCCCCTGCGATCTGTACAAAAACAAAAGTGCTTTCTTTCATTGTCCTATCTCTTGTTGCTAGTTATAGTTTGTTTTGTGGTAGTACTAGTGTGTTATAATGGCGGATAAGGCTAAGCTTGGTTTCAAACAGTGTGATAAGTGTGGGCGTAAGATGCCGAATTCTGACTGCCACGTCCAGTGTGTTTGGGTGTTGACCACCTTAATGTTTCTTGTGACATTTGTTCTAGCTTCAGCAACCGTACATTAGCTGAACGCAAGAACAAGCTGATTCTAAAGGGTATGCTGAAATCACCGTTCACGGAGGCTTTCTGGGACGGAGGTCTCACCACCTCCTAAGCATAAAGACGTAAAAAAGCATAAGGAGAAACGGTCTTTCAGTTCTGCCATCCTCATCCTCCTCGGAACTGAGTCGACACCAGGCTTCTCCCGTGCCATTGGTGCAGACAGCTTCGTCACCAGGGTCCCTGTCTTCACCCTCTGTGCTGCCTTTGATTCTGACTCAGACTCCTTCAACTGTACCAGCCTCTGCACCATCCCCCATGGTGCGGACCTTTGTTTATGACACAGGCTCCAACTACTGTGCCTGCATCAGCACCAACCCCGACCATGGTGCCGACGTCTTACACGGCTCTACTGATAATGACACCTTCAGTTCTGATGGTTGAACACCTACCCAGAACTAGGTATTAGTCATCTTATGATAACCACCTAGACCAGGTCTTCCTTCCCTTTTGGCGTGGAAGCTCTCATAGGTTCATAGCCTAGTACCTACCTATGATCTGCCCGAGGGCATTTATAAGCCTAGTCAGAGTGTGAAAGCTTTCGCCACCCCATTAATTAATTAACTGGTCCTCTGTCAAGCAGAGTCAATGAAGTGATCCCAGGGGTGTATTTTCTGTTACCCATCTACTCATCAAGGTATCTCTTGAAGAGTGTTAGTGAGGGGCTCTGCCTGATGTAATTTGGAATTTTGTTCCAAAGTATGGGGAGTCTCTGTGACCGGAATCTATCCCTCCAACATGTTCTATTTATTGTTGTGGCGAGGTTTAGCTCATTAGAGCGCGTGGCTCGCAGTGACTTGGATTTCTTTAGGTGGAGCATGTCCATCACTTCTGAGTTGGACATGGCTTTGTAAGTCAGGCAGAGATCACCTCTGAGTAAGCAATATGCCACTGACTACAGCCAGAGTTTTTTCAATCAGCCTGCATAGGACATATGGTTGAGACCAGTAATCCTCTTGGTGTGGTACTTTTGTGGTCTTTCCAGCTGTTGGAAGTGTCTTGTGAGGTACATCCCAAATGGGGCATTGTACTCTATGATGGGTCTAATGAGTGACTAGTAGAGGGGCACTATAACTTCTTCTAGATGCGAACCCTTTAGTAATTAGATGGGCCACATAGAAGGATTTCCTAACTACTTTGGCAATATGATTGTCAAAGGAGAGATTACTATCTACCTGGGTCCCCAGATCTCTTTATTACCCCTTCTGTATTAAGGGGGCTGCCACCTATGTGGTAGTTCATGGGTGTTTTGTTTTTCCCAAACGGGATAACTATGCATTTTTTGGCATTTAGCTTGAGGCCATGATTTGACACCAGGTGTCTGTCTCAGTAAGGCCCTTTTGGAGGATGTCAGTGTCAGCCAGAGAGTCAATTATGGCTCCCAGTTTGCAGTCATCGGCAAACTTGGTTAGCCATAGTCTTCCTGTGTTTGCCTGTACTTCTGAGAAGTATATGTCGAACAGTAGGGGTCCCAGGACTGAGCCTTGCAGGACACCACTTGTGACTGGTTTAGAGTCAGACCTGGAGCCCGCTATTCTTACCGTGTGAGTTCTGTCTGTAAGCCAGTTGGCAACCCATCTCGTGACGTAGGGGTTTATGTTCAGGCTGGTGAGTTTTTCTGTAATACCCGAGTGGGGAATGGTGTTTAAAGACATGGCGAGGTCAGGGTAGGCTGTGTGAACCACCTTTCCCTCGTCTATGGCCTTGGTGACAGTCTCAAAGAAGTCAACCAGGTTTAGTAGGCATGATCTGCCCTTAACAAAGCCGAACTGGGTCGGGTCAAGTGTTTGGAGGTTCCCAATGTCTTTGTTAACGAGTTCCATGATGATGCGCTCCATAGCCTTGCAGACCAGGCTAGTCAGGCTCATGGGGTGATAGTTACCAGGGTCAGTTGTGGCCCCTCCTTTGTGGAGAGGAATAACCGTTGCTGTGCGCCATTCTATGGGCACGTAGCCTGTGAAGAGGCTGAGGTTGAACAGCGTGTTTAGGTGGGGGGTTAGTTCGCTCCATAGTGACTGAGACCTGGTTCAAGGCTCCAGAGAGCACCCCTGCACTACCAGGCTACAAGTCATACCACACTTTTCGGCCATCTAACCTGGACCGAAACACCAAAGGTGGGGGTGTGTCCATATTCATTAAGGATATCCACACCTCCAGGCTAGTTGCTTAGCATAATGCATCCGAGGTTATCCTGGTGCAACTAACTCTTGGCAAAACTGCAATCCAAATTGTAGCTTGCTACAGATCCCCCACCATACCCCAGGATTCCCACTCCTCTTTTCTTGATGTACTGGAAAATATATTAGGGTTCAACCAAACACCCTAATAATGGACGACTTCAACTACCCCATCATTAACTGGGAGAACTACTCGTGTACTAACTCCTTAGCGCAACGCTTTCTGGAATTCATAAACTCCAATGCCCTAGATCAACTTATCCACACCCCCACCAGGGGCAACAATATCCTAGACCTAGTCATTACCAACATGAGTGACTGGTGTTCCACACCTGAAGTCAACTCCTCGTTGGTCCGATCCAACCATAAGCTAATCACCCTTGATATCCACATCCTACCCCCACCCCCCATTAAGGAAACCACAGTAAGAAATTTCTCCAAAGCCAACTTCATGCTTCTTAAGACAGAAGTAGTGAACGTCATGGCACGCAAGCAGATGGACAATACAGTTACAACTGCTGAATCCTACACAAATGTGCTCTATAAACACCTACATGAGTGCATGGATCGTGCTATCCCAAACAGAACCAAGACGCTATCCTCCAAAAAAAAGGAAGCCAATCTGGTGGTCCCCTACCATAAACAAACTATACAACAGAAGGAAGAAACTGTTGCAAAAGAGAGTAAAATCCCATGAGTGGAGGAGCACCCTGGTCAGCCTCAGTAAGAAGCTGAGATCCCTTATAAGATCCTCCAAAGCTAGCTACGAAAATAAAATTGCCACTAATTCCAAGGACAACCATAAAGCATTCTATAGCTATGTCAAGAATCTCAATGGCAACACCCAGATCTGCTCTGCGTTACAGCACAAAGGCATGAAAATTACAGAACCAACTGATATTGCCAACATCCTGGCAGATAGGTTCAGTGCTAACTTTACCCCCCATCTCACCCCCTAAAGGACCCATATCTATACAGGAAGAATGCAGAGTCCCTGTAATCACAACTACGCAGGTGAAAGCTGCACTCTCTAAAGCCAAAAACACAGCATCCATGGGACCGGACAACATCCCAGGCTGCGTTTTACACGAACTTCAGAATGAACTGGCTCCCCACTTAATCACCATGTTCAATAATAGCCTGGCATCAGGCTTTGTGCCCACTGAATGGCGCACAGCAACAGCAACTATACAAAGGGGGAGCCACCACTGATCCCGGGAACTATAGACCTAATAGCCTGACGAGCCTGGTATGCAAAGCCATGGAACGTATCCTCATGGAACTCCTAAACAAAGACATTGGTAACCTCCAAACTCTGGATCCCACCCAGTTTGGGTTTGTGAAGGGCAGATCATGCCTCCTGAACCTGATCGACTTCTTTGAGGCAGTCAGCAAAGCCATAGATGAGGGTAAAGTGGTTCACACAGCCTATCTTGACCTCGCCAAGGCTTTCGACACCATCCCCCATTCTGGAATTATAGCTAAACTCAAACTAGGCATAAATCCCTACATCACAAGATGGGTTGCCAACTGGCTCACTGACAGAACCCACACTGTAAAAGTTGCAGACTCCAAATCTGACCTCAAACCAGTGACAAGTGGAATACCACAGGGTTCCATCCTGGGACTGCTCCTGTTTGGTATCTACTTCTCTGAAGTACAGGCTAACACAAAAGGCCTCTGGCTAACGAAGTGTTTGCAGATGACTGCAAACTAGGAGCCATAGTAAAGTCCCCAAATGATGTGAACATCCTACAGAAGGTCCTCTCCGAGACAGGTGCCTGGTGTCAGAGCCATGGCCTCAAGCTCAATGCCAAAAAGTGCAGTGTCATCCCCTTTGGTAAAAAACTCTGTACCCAAGAACTACCACATAGGCAGCAATCTACTTGACACCGAATGCGTGATAAGAGACCTTGGGACCCAGTGTTAAGTAGATTGCTGCCTATGTGGTAGTTCTTGGGTACAGAGTTTTTACCAAAGGGGATGACACTGCACTACAGTAGTCTCTCCTTTTGATAGTCACATCGCCGCAGTAGTCAGGAAGTCCTTCTACGTGGCACACCTCATCATAAAAGGGTTCTCGTCCAGGAAAAAAGAGGTCATTGTTACCCTCTACTCATCACTCATTAGACCCATTATAGAGTACAACGTCCCTTTTGGAATGTACCTCACAAGACATCTGCAGCAGCTGGAAAGGCCACAGAAGTACCTCACAAAGAGGATTACCGGACTCAAACAAGTGCCCCACACTGACCGCCTCAAAAAACTCTAGCTTTACTCCGTAGCATATCGCCTACTCAGAGGTGATCTCTGCCCAACATATAAAGCTATGTCAAACCCAGAGCTGTTGGACATGCTACACCTAAAGAAATCCCAATCCCTCTGAGCTACACGCTCTAGGGACCTAAACCTTGTCACCACAATAAACAGGACATGCTGGAGGGATAGATTCCTATCCCAGAGACTTCCCATACTCTGGAACAGGCTACCCATCTATGTCAAGCAAAGTTCTTCATTAGCACTCTTCAAGAAAAATCTTGATGAGTGGATGGGAAATAGGAAATACATCCCGGGGATCACTTCTGTGTCTCTGCTCATCAGTGGCACAGGAAAATAACTTTCTTGGGTGGCATAAGCCAGGGAACCTTGTTGGCTAGGCTTGCATAGGCCCTTGGGCCGATAGGTTCTACCTATGAACCTATAGTTCATGCAAGACACAGCCTGGGACACCATCTGGTCCCATTGACGCTGTGTTTTTGGCTTTTGAAAGGGCTGTTTTCACCAGTGCGTCTGTGATTTTTGGAACACTACACTTTTCCGGGATTGTTGTGGACCCTTTTGAAGGTGAGAGGGGGGTGAAGTTTGCACTGAATCCCTCTGCCAAGATGTTGGCAGTATCAGTAGGTTCAGTATATTTTGTGCTATTTTGCTCTAGTTCAGTGCATATCTGCGAGTTGCCACTTAAATTCTTAACATAGCTAAAGAAGGTTTTGTGGTTTTATCTTTTGAATCCTTGGCTATTTTTTCTTTCGAAGTTAGCCTTGGATGATTTCATGAGGGACCTCAGTTTCTTTACTGATACTGATCAGGGATGTCTTTCCTTCTTGGGATTTGCTTTTTTTCTGAACTAGTTTCTTCCTCCTATTGTATAGCCTGTTTATTGCAGGGGTCCACCAAACTGGTTTCCTTCTCTTAGAGGAGTGAGTCTTGGTTTTGCTCATAGAGTACATTTGTAAAGGTTTTTGCATCTTGGGCAGTGTTATCCTTTAGCGTGGGGGCTGTGAAATTTACCACCTCTGTCTTAAGTAAGGTGAAGTTTGCTTTTAGAAAAGTTTTTTACTGTGGTTTCCTTAGTTGGGGGTGGTGGTGTATTCTCCTGTCTATCCTCCTCTGACATTCACTCAAGTTTTGGAGACTTCGGTACTGATGGCCCTCCTGGTGCATGCTGTCTCTGCTCCGACCGCGGAGGCTTCCCTGTCGGCACCGATTTACTATTGACGCCATGGCTCCTTTGGAACTGGTGCACTCTCAGAGCAGTGATTGGGCTGTCAGCACCGTGGCACCTAGTTTGATGCAGATTTTTTTCTGTGGCGCCATCTACGGCTACTGCTCTCCTGGCAGCTGCTGGTCCTCTCGGAGCTCCTCGCCTGGAGGTGGGCTCCTTGGGGCGGAGTTTGACCCTGGTTCCAAGGTCATCCTTCTCATTTCCGGGCTCCCATCCCTCCTCGGGCTGGCCTGCTTTCCAGGTGATGGAGAGGGTCCTTGCTTCAACAGGCTCTTTGGCGGAGGTACTGCCTGAGGAGGTGCGTGATACTGTTGCCATTCAGCTAGCTACCTTGGAATCAATCCAGAACTCTTCGATGCGCTTGATGTCTCACACTACTGAGGGGACAGCTCGAGCAGCTGCATCGGCATCGTTATGAAATGGCGTGCTTAGATGCATATGTGTGACTTCATGGACCATTGGGATCAGAAACCAGAACCCCCCTCTAGCTTGCAGCTGTCCCATCCTCCTACTCTGTAACTTCGGGTATGGGAGCCGCAAGACCTGCCCTTCAAGCAACCCCTTTCCCCGGAGTCCTCCTCAGAGGATCATACTGGGGAGCCACCCCAGAAGAAACTTTGCAAGAAGAAGCATCTTGATTCCCCTCAGGATTCCATCACTGAAGACACTGATTGCGATGAGGGAGAAAGATCCCCATGGTCTCTCCCGGAAGAGGTCTCATTTGGAGACCTTCTCGAGATCCTCAAGCAGAGGGGAGACTGGAAGCCCTACAACAGTGCCTGGAAGGCCCCGGACAACATAGAACCCGTCCTCCAGAGGAAAGATATAAAATTTTGTCCACTCCAGAAGACCAACCTAATTGGTCCAAACAGCTGGTAGTCTATTCCATGGTCGTGGCGGCGGCCACCAAGAGGGAACTCGCAGAAGTTAGTTCCACTGTTCATCCTCCAAACAGGAAGTCTCTGGCTATGGACAGACCGGTGAAACAGACCTATGCTTCAGCGACCTTTGCCATTCGGTCGCTGAATTACCTGACACACTTTACTCTCCTCCAAAGAGACATAATTTCAGAAATGTCTGCCTCTTTGGCAGAGGTACTGCCTGAGGAGGTACGTGATACTGTTGCTTCTCAGCTAGCTACCTTGGAATCAGTCTCGAACTCTTCGATGCGCTTAATTTCTCACCCTACCGAGGGGGCAGCTCGAGCAACCGCATTAGCATCATTATGAGATGGCGTGCTTAGATGCATTTATGTGACTTCACGGACCCTTTTAAATCTTCCTTTGTCAATGCGCCTGCTGATGAGACTTTTTCCTTTTTGGTCCCAAAGTAAGAGACACACTTTCACGTAGTGAGAGAAGAATGGAAAGACCTTGTCTGCTGTGGGCATATTTTTCCACCCTCCAGAGGTCCTACTCCAGGAACCGGAGGGGAGGAAAATTGTGGTTCAAGAAGTCCCAAGGATCTTTGTGACACTCGTGATGAGCAATCCCCCTGGGGCAGAGGGGGCAACTCATCCGGAAGATGCCTCTTTCGGGGCAGAGGGGGTCCATGCAACCAGGGGGGGCTAAAGATTCCTTCTCTGGCTGACCCTTCCAGTGCTCCTGAACAGCAGACTGATTGATTGCTTTCCTCTGGAAGCAGTCGGGGGTTGATTTTTCTCTGTACCTACAGGTCTGGCAACTTGTAACAACGGATGCGTGGGTGCAGAGAATATTCAGAGGCTGTCATATCCCATTTGACTTCACTCCCAGACCCGTAAAATGAATCCCCGATGTCCCACCCGGTCAGAGGGAGGCTGCAGCCTTAGAAATCGAGAAGCTGCTAAAGAGTCATCCATCCAATCCCACCAGACCAAAAAGGATCCGGCTTTTACTTGAAGTTCTTTTTAGTGCCAAAAAAGACTGGAGACCAATCCTGGAGCTACGCTTACTAAACATATTCATCAAACCTCAAAAATTCCGGATGGCCACTGTACAGTCCATTCTCCCCTTTCTGGGGAAGGACAACTAGATGTGCCCTATAGATCTCCAGGACACATACTAGTACATAAAGATGGACATAATGTTTCCCAGACATTTCTCCGCTTCTGGCTGGGAGCCAATCCATTATCAGTTCAGGGTACTGCCCTTTGGTCTCTCGACAGCCCCCCAGAGTGTTCAAATACATGGCAGTCATAGTAGCTCATCTCAGACTACAAGGATTCCAGGTGTTTCCATATCTAGACGATTGGCTCCTTACTGCCATGACCAGGAATCTTCTCATTCTCAGTCTCTTTTACACTCAAGGCCTTGCTCTTCGCCTAGGTATCACGATAAACATGGGCAAATCACACGTCTCCAACAAGAGCACTGGAATTCATTGGAGCAATCTTCGACACAACGTCCTGTCAGCTTCCATTCCTCCTCAGTCTTTCAAAAATAAGAAACCAGATTCAAGTCCTCCTCCCACAGACATTTCTGCCAACACCCCTTGTACTACAACTATTGGGCTCTATGGCAGCAACCATTACCTTAGTACCACTGGCGAGGTTGCACATGAGACTATCACAGTGGCTCCTTTCATCACAATGGTCACCCTTAACCCATCCACTCAACCACATGATACGCCTTACAAATATTTGCAAGAAAGAAATGCTATGGTGGATGAAGCCAGAAACAAACCTTTGGTGTCGACCGTTCTGTCTTCCCCAGCCCAGGGCCACGGTGACCACGGACGTTTCCCTGTTAGGGTGGTTTAGGTTTCCAGGAAAAGACAGTCCAAGGCACCTGGTCCCCCATGGAGGCCAATTTGTACATAAATGTCCTGGAATATAGGACAGTTCTCTTAGCATTGAAAGTGTTCCACACATCCCTTCCTTCTGGGACCATTGCAGTTGAATCGGACAACATGTCAGTTGTCTGATGCATCAATAAACAAGGCGGAACCAGGTCTTACCCCCTGTGTCAGGAAGCCATGAGAATTTGGCATTGAGCAATGGCTTCCAACCACTTTCTCAAAACAACGCACATTCCTGGGAGTTCCAGTCTTATTGCAGACAGGCTGAGCAGGAACATTTTGATGCCTCGCGAGTGGTCCTCAATCCAATAATAGTGGATCAGATCTTCCGCCGTTGGGGCAGGCTTTGCTGCAACCTGTTTGCTTCACCCCTAAGCAACAAATGCAGAAGCTGTTTTGCCCTGATCCCTCCTCAGGGGGAGTCACAGGGGGATGCTGTGACACACAATTGGCTCTCGGGTTTACTGTATGCCTTTTCCCCCGTTCCCTCTCATCATGAAATTTCTACAGAAAGCTCAAAGGTTGAGAAGCAAAGTGATCCTCATTGCCCCTTTTTGGCCCCATCCAGTCTGGTTCCCATTCCTATGGCCTCACCTGATTCACAGCCCGTCTATCCTGGATCAATCCCAGGGTCTGAAGTCTCATCCATTGGGACTGATCCACCCCAATCTCCACAGCCTCAACCTAACATATTGTTTTTTCCACTTCCAATGATTGCCAGGCTGCCTGATATTTCATCCCCTGTTCACGAGATCCTTCTGGCTTCGCACACACCATAGACCAGAAAAAAAGTATTCCAGTAAGTGGGCTAGGTTCTCTAGATGGGCCAAAGAACGTAACATAGACCCCTTTTCCATGTCTATTCAGAAGATCCTTCAATACCTTACTACCCTGTTGCATGCAGGAGCTTCAGCATTGACAATTACAGTGCATTTAGCAGCTATTGCAAACTTTCACAGTGGAATTGACAATTCATCTGTTATGTCACACCGACTGTGCAAAACCTTCATGAAAGGCATATTACATATTAGGCCTCCTGTTAAGCCTCCTATAGAACCATGGGACTTGACATTGGTGCTTCATTCGTTAACGACTCTTCCATTCCAGTCTTCTAATTCCTGTGATATCAAATTTTTGTATTGGAAAACTGTACTTCTAGTAGCACTTACCTCAGCAAGAAGACTATCAGAGTTGCAGGCCTCGAGTGTCAAGAGACCTTACTTGATTTTTTCATAGGGAAAGAGTGTCTCTACGTACTAATCCCTCCTTTTTGCCCAAGGTCATTTCTCATTTCTGGTTTATCCATTAATCAATCTGTTGACCTACCGTTTTTTTTCCCACCATTCAAATAGTGGGGAATACCTTCTGCATACCTTCTATGTTCATAGGCAACTTCGTTTCTACATGGACAGAACTAAATCTTTCAGAAAAATGTAGCAGTTGTTTGTGGCCTTTGCAGGACCCAGAATGGGTAAGCCGGTTTCCAAAATGGCTATCTTCTAGGCTCAGAAACGCCATTTACATACCATCAAAACGGTGTCCTTACCTTCCAAAATAAGGGCTCACTCTACTAGATCGATGGCAACTTCAGTGGCCTTTCATTCCAGAGCCTCTATGGATGATATTTGCGTAGCAGCCACTTGGGCAAGACCTCACCTTTATCACTCATTACAAATTGGATTTGGCCTCCAGGGGATTAGCATCTTTTGGTTCTATGGTGCTCAGGAATGTCCTTCCTTAGGGCCACCCAGGACTCAAGTAGCTGGAGACTCTCTCCTAACAGTAAGGAATGAATAAAGATTTACAACATCAGATAAAGAAGTTATATCTTACCATAACGTTCCATCTGTGTTGTAGATCTTTATTAATTCATTACTTTCTGCCCTCCTTCCCCCTGCCTGGACTCCTGGTGGACTTTAGAATTTTCTTGTTAGTTAAGGTATCTGCACAGAGAGAGCCTCCTATTATCACAACTATTACTTCTATACTATTATGGCAGGCAAAACTCTATCTGAAGAGACAGAGGGGCATTGTGAGTAGGTCTTAGCTGAGAGTTTTTGGCTGGTGAGAGCTTGGTACCAGCCGTGTCAGTTCCGAGGATGGAACCAAAGTCCTAACAGCAATGAATGAATAAAGATCTATAGCATGGATGGAACGTTATGGTAAGACGCAACTTCTTTTTTCAACACTTCGAGTGCCCTCTGGGATCCATGTTTTGTCTCTTTCTCTCATCACTTGCATCGGTTTGCTTTTCTTTCTGGAAATGCTCACCTAGAGCTTCATTCCTACAAATTGATGGCCTGGTACCTTTAGTTGTGTTAGTTGCCAGATTTAACATTCTCGGAGAGGGTGATCTCCATTGTCACCTTTTCGCAGAAACCTTCTGCATAAACAATGTAGGTGGAGACCTTGTACATGCTTTTCCATTTTGAGCATCTGCAAAGAATCTGGAAAGAAAAATAGATCCAGTCAGGTTGATTTTGTTCCTCAGTTAAAGTTCTTTAATGGTGATGCAGATTTATTCACAAGTCAAGAATCAAAACCCTTGACTACACTTAATGGTCTAAGGCATTTTTGAGTAACTATCTGTATAAGACCTTGTCCGTCTTTGAGGTATGTATTTTGTGTTTACAAAAAAAAAAACTTTGCTGTCTCATTTTTGAACCAGCAGACACTGCAGGCCTAGAATTTCTGTCATGGAATGCCAGTAATCTCAACCCAACAGATGAGTGTTTCACGTTCTTCTTTATCTTTTCCAAATTTGGTGTTTCTGAACAGATACATTTGTTGTACACCCACCCATCATTTATACCAAGAATAGCTATGAAGCTGAACCTAAGCCGGTCTACTTGGTAACCTACCAGTGTTGGTTCAGTACCAGTTTTTTTTTATGATATTTTTTTATGATATTCCAGTCCATGAGAACAGCATTAACATACCACATTTTACATAAACCTGTTGGTTACAATATACAGTGAATCAGAAGACTTGCGATAGGATCTTCACTTGTTTTTGTCTCTGGCTAAATGCATGGAAGGCAAACAATGCTTCTAAGTTCCTTTCAAACTATATTAAGAAAAATAAGTCCTTACAGGGATATCCTATAGTACTTCACATAAAAAAAATGTTTCTACATCCATGGCTTTTTTTTCATTTCATGCTTCTTTATATGACATTTGTGCAGCTGTAACATAGCTATCCCTACATAGTTTTACAAAGCACCTTTAAACTGGTTGTGGTGTCCTGGTCTAGATCTTCTATGTTCTTATTGTAGAGCCATATGGGAGGACTTAGCTGGCAACTCTGTCTGTTATTGTTGCAGCTAGAGCTCTTGTGAGGTGAGATGTGCAGATGTTATATGTTACTTAACATAATGCAGAATCTATGAGAAGCTCTATGGTTACAAAAGGAGTCTGTCCTTCTCCCATGCCCTGCCTTTGTGAGCCCTCTACCGGTCGCTGTGTTTCTGTCTTGCTTCATGTAAAACTGGGACATTCTAGATTGGCGGGACTTTCTGGGTATAAAGTTAGCAATGTGGGAAGGACTGTTATGCTGGGCAGTCTTGACACTGGTGACATCAATCTTGAATGCTCCTAAAGTTAGAGTTTTAATAGAGCCATTGCTTTGGCGAGTGCCCATGATATTTGTTTCTTGCTGATGTTATAATCCTCATTGCTTAGGGGTATCTTATCAATGGAGTAATTAGCCAGGGTGACTGCTTTCCCAAAAGGCACTCTAAAGTATTTCATGGCGAGTTTTAGTCTGTGACTGTGGCACCTTTCATTTGTCCACGTTTTGCCCTCTGGTAAGATGTTTGTATCGTGGGGGATATCTGTAATACCTCCTAATTTGCAGTCATCTGTGAACGTTTTCATCCAAAGGCTGTTGACATTAGCCTTTTTTTCTGAGAAGTAGATGCCAAATACGAACAATCCCAGCATGGAGCCCTGGGGCACCTCACTGGTGACCAGTCCCTTAGTGCAGGTGGTATCAACAATCATGGCGACCTAGTCCTGTCTGTGAGCTAGCTGGCAAAACAGTGAGTTGTGTAGGGGTTTATACCCAGTTTGGTGAGTTTGTCAACTATACCTGAGTGGGGTATTGTATCTAATGCTTTAGTCGGTTCTGGAAAGGCAGTATGCACCATTTTCTCCTCAACCGTTGCCTTGGTGACCTTCTCAGAGAAGTCTACCAGGTATAATGGGCATGACCTTCCCTTGCCAAAGCCAAACTGGGTTGGGTTTATTAAGTAAACCACAAAAAAAGCCAAACGTATAGAAAACCACAAACTAGTATCCAAACAAAGTGCAAGCCAGCGTTTATTGTTCCTCTGACATCTCGGTTGATGCCTTCACAGGAGAATACTAAACATCCATCACACTCCCATATTTAAAATACATTCATTAAATACATTCATTAACCCTATTCACCAATATTCTCATTATTCAATTACATACAAAGAAATTATTTAAAGTAAAACTCTCTAGTTAAAATCTACATTCATTCCTTGTGGTGCCAAAGTATCAAACTTTAAAATATAAATTGCTTCCTTATACAATAAGACATTTTTAATATTCTTATACAAATAACTATCTCCACTTTTTCTAAAATTGTACCTACTAATCCCCTAGCCTGACTCTGATGTGCATAATAAAAATGTTCTGCCACTGAACTAGACATCTTGACATTTTCAATATCCCTAATGTGTTCCAGTAATCTGACTTTAAAAGGTCTTTTAGTTTCACCAATGTAAAATTTATTACAGGGCCATTTAAGCACATATATAATATCCTCAGTATCGCATCTAAACGTTGCTTTATTATCAAATTTTCTCCCATTTATACTATTAAAGCCTGTAACTATATGCTTACAGGCTTTAGATTTACCACAGATTTCAGTTCCATATTTCTTAGGTGTATTATACAATTTAGGTTCTGATTTAACTAACCTACCTTTACCTATAAAACATTTAATACTTCTACCTGCTTTATAAGAATTTGTTTAATTTTTTGGTATCCAATATTTTGCTTCCCTAGATTTTTTTAGAAAATTCCAAAAATATTTAACCATTGCAACCACCTTATCACTAAAAACAATATATATAACGTGATAAAATAAATGGCTGAGTTAATATCATATTGCTACCGTAATTTCTCATTTCCCTATTTCCTTTATATACCAATATATCAGTCTGATTCATTTTTTGATGAGCTTTCTCTATTACTTGCTGGCTATACCCTCTAGAGTAGAACATATATTATACTTTTTTTGTCTCTCCAATTGCAATTCTTGTATCATCATAATCTTCTTTCAGCTGTTCCCATTAGGGGTCGCCACAGTGGATCACCTGTTTCCATTTCTTTCTGTCCTCTGCATCTTGCTCTCACACCAACCACCTGCATGTCCTCTCTCACCACATCCATAAACCTTATCTTAGACCTTCCTCTTTTCCTGTTACCTGGTAGCTTCATCCTTAGCATCTTTTTCCCAATATACTCAGCATCCCTCCTCAGCACATGTCCAAACCAATGTAATCTTGCCTCTCTGGCTTTGTCTCCAAACCTTCCAACCTGGGCTGACCCTCTAATGTACTTATTCCTAATCCTGTCCACCCTCGTCACACCCAGTGCAAATCTTAACATCTTTAACTCTGCCACATCCAGCTCAACTCCTGCCTTTTTGTCAATGCCACTGTCTCCAACCCATATAACATAGCTGGTCTCACTACCCTCTTGTAGACCTTCCCTTTCACTCTTACAGGTACTCGTCTGTCACAAATCACTCCTGACACTCCACCCACTCCATCCTGCCTGTACTCTCTTCTTCACTCACCGTTACTCTGAACTATTGACCCCAAGTATTTAAACTCATCCACCTTCGCCACCTCTACTCCTCACCATTCCTCTATCCTCCCTCTCATTCACACACACATATTCTGTCTTAGTCCTACTGACCTTCATTCCTCTTCTCTCTAGATCATATCTCCATCTTTCCAGGGTCTCTTCCACCTGTTCCCTACTCTCACTACAGATCACAATGTCATCTGCAAACATCATAGTCCACAGGGACTCCTGTCTGATCCAGTCTGTCAACCTATCCATCACCATTGCAAATAAGAAAGGGCTCAGAGCTGATCCTTGATTCTTGTATATCATTACATAATCTCTGTAACCTAATAAACTCCCCAATAGGGAGAGCTTCTATAGTATGAGGGGGCTGGCAACTAGTCGCCTTAAGATATTTAACTTGATCCGCCAATATTCTGTATATCCTAGTATATGTGTCCTTTTGATACATCTACCTCCACATCTAAAAATGATACCTTTTTACCAATTTGTATACCCTCAAATTTGAGATTATATCTGAATTAAGTCATCAATTTTTGTTTCCCCTTCACACAAAAAAATCAGATCATCTATAAATCATAACTTTTAACATGTTGATGGAAAAAATGAAGTTTTATAAATGTATTCTTGTTCAAACAAACCCATGCTTAGATTTTCATATGAGGGGGGAAATGCCACCCCCATAGCTGTGCCCTGTTTGTCTAAATAATTCCCCTCTAAACTCAAAACATTTTTTTTATAAGACAAAAATGTAGCATTTCTACTATGTACTCTGTTGCTGGACCTTGTCCTAAGAGAAATCTCACTGCCTCCTAGCCAATCTCATAGTAGATATTTGTGTACAGGCTTTTTACATCGAGTAATCCAGCACATTTGGTAATTCCAGCCTATATTTTGTATTTTCTGCAAAAAAATGTTCACATAAGCTGGCAAAAACAATACCTTTGGTAACCTTAATTCATGTAAGAAACATCCTATATTATGTAAAAAAAAATAATTAATTCCAGAAACAATAGGGTGACCTGGTGGGGTTAGTAAAGACTTTTTTATTAATTTTTGGTACACAATAAAAATATGCCATACTAGCATTATGACTAAACTTTTTCTTGACATCTTCATCAGTTGGATATCCTAATCTAATACCTTTTATGTAAAAGTTGTTCATAGCCAGCTCATACATATCACCATGAACCTTCTCCTACAATGTCTCATAATTTAAATGATTATATTTCAAGATATTGTGAAATATGTAGTTTTACACATTTCACAATATCTTGAAATGTGTTACACTGTCTCATCATTTAAATGATTATATGAGAAGGTTCATGGTGATATGTATGAGCTGGCTATCTCGGAGTATGAACAACTTTTACATAAAGGTATTAGATTAGGATATCTAACTGATGTAGATGTCAAGAAAAAGTTTAGTTATAATAATGCTAGTATGGCATATTTTTATTGTGTACCAAAAATTCATAAAAGTCTTACTAACCCACCAGGTCACCCTATTGTTTCTGGAAGTAAACATTTTTTACATAATATAGGATGTTTCTTACATGAATTAATGTTACCAAAGGTATTGTTTTTGCCAGCTGTATGTGAAGGATGTATCAAATATTTTGCAGAAAATACAAAATATAGGCTGGAATGACCAAATGTACTGGATTACTTGATGTAAAAAGCCTGTACACAAATATCTACTATGAGTTTGGCTTGGAGGCAGTGAGACTTTTCTTGGGGCAAGGTCCAGCAACAGAGTATATAGTAGAAATGTTACATTTTTGTCTTATAAAAACATTTTTTGAGTTTAGAGGCGAATTATTTGGACAAACAGGGCACAGCTATGGGGTGGCATTTGCCCCCTCATATGTGAATCTAAGCATGGGTTTGTTTGAACAAGAATGCATTTATAAAACTTCATTCTTCCATCAACATGTTAAGTTATAGTAGATTTTATAGATCTGATTTTTCTGTGTGAAGGGAAACAAAAATTGATGACTTTAATCTGTTCCTTTGCAATTCAGATATAATCTCAAATTTGAGGGGATACAAATTGGTAAAAAGGTATCCTTTTTAGATGTGGAGGTAGATGTATTAAAATGATACTTGCATACTAGGATACATAGAAAATTTGAGGATCAAGTTAAATATCTTAAGGTGCCTAGTTGCCACCCCCGCCCTCATACTATAGAAGCTCTTCCTATTAGGTTACAGAGATTATGTAATGATATACAAGAATTGCAACTGGAGGCACAAAAAATGTATAATATGTTCTACTCTAGTGTATAGCCAGCAAGTAATAGAGAAAGCTTATCAAAAAATGAATTAGACTGATATACAGGTATATAAAGGAAATGGGGAAATGAGAAATTATGGTAGCAATATGATAATAAATAACTCAGAAATTTATTTTATCACATACAGTGTTTTAGTGATAAAGTGGTTGAAATGGTTAAATATGTTTGGAATTTTCTAAAGAAAAATCTAGGGAAGCAAAATATTGGCTTCCAAAAAATTAAAAAAATTCTTATAAAGTAGGTAGAAATATTAAACGTTTTATAGTTAAAGGTAGGTTAAACCAGAACCTAAATTGTATGATACACCTAAGAAATATGGAACTGAAATCTGTGGTAAATGTAAAGCCTGTAAGCATATAGGTACAGGCTTTGATGGTAAAAATGGGAGAAAATTTGATAATAAAGGAACTTTTAAATGTGATACAGAGAGCATTCTATATGTGCTTAAATGCCCCTGTAATAAATTTTACATTGGTGAAACTAAAAGACCCTTTAAAGTCAGATTACTGGAATACGTTGGGGGATATTGAAAATGTTAAGATGTCTAGTTCAGTGGCAGAACATTTTTTGTTATGCACATCAGAGTCAGTCTAGGGGATTAGTAGGTACAATTTTAGAAAAAGTGGTAGATATTTGTATAAGAATATTAAAAATGTCTCATTGTATAAGGAAGCAATTTATATTTTAAAGTTTGAAAGAATGAATGTAGATTTTAACTGGAGAGTTTTACTTTAAATAATTTCTTTGTATGTAATTGAATAATGAGAATATTGGTGAATAGGGTTAATGAATATATTAAAAGAATAGTGTTAATGAATGTATTATAAATCTGGAGTGTGATGGATGTTTAGTATTCTCCTGGGTTGGGTTTATTGTCTGAAAGTTGCCTGTGTCTTTCCTGATCATCTCCATGATAATCTGTTCCGTGGCTTTGCATATTCGACTAGTCAAGTTAATAGATCTGGAGTCAATTGATGGCCCGCCCTTGAGAAGTGGTATAAACATTGCAGTCTTCCATTCTTGTGGTACAAAGCCTGTTTTGAGGTTATGGTTGAAAAATAACTGTAGTGGTCCTAACAGGTCATGTTTCAATGTATTTAGGAGGCATTCTGGGATATTGTCGGGGCTGACTGAGGTTGTATTTTTGGCCTTAGTGAGCAATACCAGGACCTACCTCCTGTTAATAGTTTGGGTTTGGGGATTGCTAGTAGGTATTTCATGGGTGAAGGGAGGGGGATTATAGTGTGAAGTTTGTGGACCACTGAACATCAGTTTGGCACACTGATATGTGCTGCCTTTGAGATTTCGGCAATAGCTGCAGAAGGCCTTGTGTTTGTCTTTATCCGGTGAAGCTATCTTCACCTCGTAATTGGCCTTGTTGGGCTCGAATAGTCCTCTTAGTTTCCTGTTTAATTAGGAGTCCTCTAATGATGCGAGTTTTCTGTCGTTGCTTTTCCTGATTTTACCCAGGACTTTTTTTCCTTTTGTTATATACACGATTAAGGTTAGGATTCCACAAGTGTTTTGGGTTTGTGTGTAGTACGCACAGCAGCCTTTTGTACAGGCATTTGCATGGTTGTACAGGGTCGCTGTTTACAATTCCACACCCGTTGCAGTGAACTCGGGTTTGGGAGGGACATTGAATTTTGGCAAGCTATCGCGAAATAGGATGTAGTTTGCTTTGGAATAGTTCCCAACTCTTGCAGGTTTTGCTGGGGTTACGGAATTGTTTATTTTGAAGGAGACAGCTTTGTGGTCTGATTTCACCAGTGAGGATGTGACACAGGGGGTGCAGCACTCCTGCATATCAGTAAGCACCAGGACCAGTATGTTTGAACCTCTGGTGGGTGTGAGCACTTTCTGGTTAAGGATATTTGTGTTAATAAAGTCCAGGAATTGTTGTGCCTGAGAGTACGAGGCAGTCTGTGTTTCCCGGTCTATAGGGGGCAGTTAATCTCCCATGAATATGGTATTTGGTTTAATGGTGAGTGTCTCCAGTAGGTCTGTGTAGGAGCTATGGGATTCTAGGGACATAGAGGGTGACCTACCGCTTGCTGGGATATGGTGTGAGACTTTGGCTATTGTGATTTGCACGTGGATAAATTCCAGGGCATCATCCTGTTCAACAAACATACATTTATGCTTGTTGCCAGTCTATATGGTCTCCTCCACCTTTTGTCCTTGTCTGTTCAGCTGATGGTCTGTATGTGTGTGGAAACCACTGAAGCCTTTCATTGCTGTAGTACTTTCTGCAGATTTAAGGCACATATCTGTAATGGCACAAATGTCTATATCCTCTAGAGTGGAGACCTTTATAGGATGTAGAGTTTCTTCTTTAGGCTGCTAGTGTTGAGCAATAACACTGTTAGGTTTTTGGGGGGTTTATTTGCTGTGTCTGTAGGTTTATCATTTTGGCATTGCCTAAAAAAAGCTCTAAGGGGATGAATAAAGTAGCCAATATTTGGAAGCCTACAGTAGACTGGTGTAGACCATCCTTTCCAAAGCAACTTGGTTTTTTAACCATGTCCTTCATACTGACAAATACTGAACCCCCCCCTGGAAAGATACCAGAAACTAAGCCAATTATTGAAGTTGATCATCTTTTGTTTGTACTGTGGCATCATCCTTGGTGAAGGAAGAATGCTTCTCAATTCAAGGAACATACCTGAGAAACACATTCAGAGAGAGCAACAATGTCTCTCTTCATGTAGTCCAGGGAAGTACATTTCAGGTCATTAGCACCCACATGGACTGTGGCATAATGACTTGAGTGAGTGCTAACTTGAGTCCTGGCTCCAGGTAAGCTGCTAATCATTACCTTCTTGTTCAGTATGGTGAATGAGTCCTGTGTGTGTCGTACAGTGAAGTCCCATACAACAAGTGTACTGGGTAATGTGTTGGCTTGCCTTATGGGCTTTGCTTTTGGAGCTCCACTATGTGTAGGTGTATGTGTGGTGTTTGCTTTTGGTCAGTGCTTTAGATATTGCTGAGGATAGGTGCTGTCATTTATAGGGTTAGGAGGTCTTTGAGGTTTGGGAAGATTGCTTTTTAGTGCCGCTGTGTGTGTGTGTGTGTGTGTGTGTGTGTGTGTGTGTGTGTGTGTGTGTGTGTGTGTGTGTGTGTGTGTGTGTGTGTGTGTGTGTGTGTGTGTGTGTGTGCACGTGTGTGTGTTTTCAGTTAAATTGTGTATGTGCACGTCTTGCATAGTGTTTTTTAAAGGATTAAATGGGTGTCTGTGAATGTGAACATTAGACAATTGCTGCATTGTCTCAGGATGCCTATACCTACCAAGCTGGCTACAGAGACATTTGGAAATAGCATATCCATGTTGTCCGGATCTGTACTTTGTTAGGTTACTGTAGGTTGTGGACTAGGTTATACAGAGGTCTCCTCCTTGGGTGGTTTCTGGGGTTTGGCACTACACTGGGTTAGATTGTGTTAAGATTTGATAGTAGTGCTGTTTAATGTGCAAACTAGCTGCTGTAAGCTTGCTTCCATGCAATGGGTTTGTTTTAGCCACACTGTTACAGGTTTCAGTTCTAAAGCATGGTTTATAGATAAAATTTGCTTCCTGGGCATTTGTGTCTGTACAGGACACTGCTAATCTCCTGATGTAATAATGCTGAACTAATTTAACTGCCACTTGTGTCCCATCCTTTAAAAAAGGAGAATTCTGGTTCAAAAAACAACCTTTCTTAATGGAATGGTAAAATTACTTTTAAATGTTCCTTTATTATTTTTTTTGACATTTTGTTTTTCAGATAAAAAATTGGTTCACTTTTATGATACCTTATGATTTCTTGTTGCCTTTTGCTGCTAGCACAATTGTGCTAAACACTAAATAAGACTTGCTCCACTGCACATTTGCTCATAACTAACAATCCCTGTGGCACTGAGATAATTAATAACTGCAGTCTTGTGATCTGTAGAGTGCCGTATTCAGAAGACATTTAGAATTGTTTTTAAACTAGCAGCCTCAAAATGAATCCACCAAGGACACCTTGTTAATATGCTCTCACCTGGATGAAATGTCAGGAGGAGGTTAATTGACTAGATGTGTGTTTTTTATATATATATATATATATATATATATATATATAAATTAGAATGACTTGTTTTATCTTAAGAGAATGAGATCTTCATTGAGCCTTGCATATGATTTTTTAAACACCTTTATTAAATAATCACTAAAGACATTCTCACACAGTAATAGAACAAAAAAAAAAACCGCTGCAATTAACTTTATGTTCATGCAGTATACATTACATATCTGCTTTTTTAACAGCAGCTTCTATTGTAGACTGTACTAAAAACTCCACCAGAGCTGGTATTTTACTAAGCACCCCCGTATCCTTTTCTGTTTGCCTACACCATTATATAAATTGGGAATGCAGTCTCACTTACCTGGAGGCCAAGCTTCTGCTTGGCTTTATCCTACTCTATTATCTTTCCCATTCTAGTTATTTAATTCCAATTACCTTTGGCTCTCTTGATAATTTTCCCAAGTAAATTCTAGCTCACTTTTGCCTGTCTTCCATACCCTTGCGTACAGCCGTCTTTATTGGCAAAATCTCATTTCTCCATTCCTGTATTGGCTTAGTTCTTAGAATACTTTCTGTTACTTTAGTATAATATTCTGTATGGTTGTTGGGGGGGGGGGGTGTCTGCATCCAAAATCCTACTTTCACCTTATTTCTTGAATTTCACCCATTTGATCATAAATCCTTTCCACTTTGATTTAGAACCTTCTGCTTGTATTATGCAAATGAGTCTGATCTGTGTATTCTAATAAGGTAATCCTAAACCATGTTGCTGTTTGGAGAGGATCAGTTTATCCCACTTAACTCTAGACATCATCCCCTCCAAAATAAATTCCTTCAATTCTCTCTCTTAATTATTGTCCACATCTTTACCTCTGTTTGGTATGCCTGACTAGTATATGAAACTAAAGGAGTAACATTTTTTTCAGTTTGTATCTTACTATTCATATCCATAATCAAGAGCTTCCAGTTTCTCAGTTTCTGTTACCTTTTGTTTAGTCTCTCCCAACATATCCTTATGTGGCAAAACTGAATCCATTTGTAATCCATGCATTTAAATAATTCATATTGTTTCCTCTTAAATTTGGGTATTGCTGACCAATTTATGTGTTGGTGTATAGTTTACCACTATAGCCTTTATTCAGGCTACAAAATTAATAAATAAAACAAAATTGGAAATGTGTCAGTCGTATTTAAAAAAAAAAAAAAAAAAAAAAAGGACCAGTATTAACTTAAGAGTTTGGGTCACCTTTTGATAGTAGTGACTGAGGTCCAAAATATTTTATTCAAGCAGCCAATAGCACAGCCAAGAAAAAACTGCAGAGTACACATCTGATCAGATTTTTAATAGCCTTAACTTGTCTGTTTGGGCCAACTGATCAAAACTGATAAAACTGCAGTATAATATATACGTGTGTATGTATATTGCACACGAAGGAGAAGAGTTTCAGGGAATAAGGAGTTGGTACTTTTTTTTATATATATATATATATATATATATATATATATATATATATATCTATATATATATATATATATATATATATATATATATATATATATATATATATATATATATATATTTTATTATTTTTTATATATATAGATATATATATATATATATATATATATATATATATATATATATATATTGCTGACATCAACAAAGATTTATTTGTGTGCTCACTCATAAATAACTGGACCACTTACTGTTTGGGACATTATCATTTGTGGATATGTTTTATGTTTTTTTTTTTTGCAAGGACAGCTAAGTAATAGCAGTATACAACCCTACCAAGAAGTCACTATTGTGAAAGAGGCAGTAATAATCTGAGGTGTAACTTTTTTTCCTTATTCATCCCGGTTTCTGGTATTGCCAGAATATCTGAATTATTTTGCATTGTTCATTCTTTGAATTTTTATCCATTTCTTGTTTAAGTTGTTTGTGTTCTTTTGGCAAGTTCTGAGACTCTTGTGTCAAGGTCAGTGGGCTGATGTGCGTTATTATATGTTTTCTGCTGCAGTAGATCAAACACTGTAGGGAGTAGGATTTGAATATGTATTACCAGAAATTATTGGCTTCAGGACGATTTTAAGAACCAACTGGAAATTTTTCCTTATGGCATTTTTTTTTGAGAGTTGAAAGAATCTGCCTCTGTATTCTAAAGGAGTTCCACAATGCTTCAGACAACACAGATGCAGCTTAGAGTTTATTCTGAAAGGTAGCTTCCTGGTTTATTTGGGTGTTTACACTGATGGGCGTTCCTTCGTTGAAGGTTGTGCGTTAGGCCCGGCAAGCCAGCACGTAAAACTCTACTGCCATTCATTAGCAGACCGGAGTTCCGCTGTGGCGACCCCTAACCGGGAAAAGCTGAAAGACACAGACACTGAATGAGTCTGAATATTGAGTGCCACTGAGGAAGAGAGCAACCAACATATGTTGCATGGGCAGAAGGTTTACAAAGGCCTTACAAAAGAACGTATTACTGTAATTAGGGAAGGAAGGTTATAAAAAGGGAAAGCTAAGCAAAATTGTGCCTATATATATCTCAGCTGCTCTGATGTATGCATAATGCTGTAATTTTTGCCCACTGATATGTAGACTTGCTTATCGTGAAGTTAAGGAATCCTACATGACTAAATATTGCTATTCAGTCTTTTGAATATGTTTAGTTCATCTAATTATGTGAGTTCTTTAGTATAAATTCATATGTGAATACTGGGTTAATTGCCTTAAAGGGCCATTTTAATTCTAGCCAATAATCCTAGATCAGGTCAAACTCTATACCTTGTGTCTATGAGGTGGAAACTTAGACCAAATCTTCCGAGATGTGTTATCTGAAAAGCTTCTGTTTTAAAAAAAGTAAGTGCTCCTCTGCTATGATTTTGTAAAGGTCAGCATTTTGATTTGTAGTGGTTAAAGGTGTATCAGTTATGTTAGTAAGCATCTTTGTTTTACAATTAATTTCTTTCCATTTTACTCATAATAAAGTTGCAGGTCATTTTGAAAAAAAAAAAAGATAATTCTGTGCTATTTGATTCTTTTTATTTAAGTTTTGCTGTTTACTCAGGTTGCCTTCTGTGCAGAGTCTGCATGTCCTCCCTTCATTAGTGTAGGTTTCCTCTGGGTGCTTTGGTTTCATCATTCCAAAGACATGCATCTGGAATGTTTCTTTCCGAGCCTCTGCTGAAAATGAGCTTTGTCCTAGTTGGACTTTCCTGGTAACCAAATATTAAGTAAATACTTAAATGTCATGGTAAGTAATGATAAAATGGGAAATAATAACATGCCTTTTTAGAGGAGCTGCATCTTATTTACATTGTGGTTTCACCAAGACATTTTACTTCAAAAATGAATAATTTGGCAATTGGATGCATCTTCATTATCATATATAACTCTACAGGTTTGTTACTTACACTTAATTTAGAACGTGACCCATGCTGTTTCTTTATGACTGATACTGGCGGTTTAGTCTTAATTAATCCACATTTGTTTTTCCTACTCTGTTAACATTTGCTCGTTGTTTCTGTTGTCTATGGTCTGTACCTTCTGTGATTGGTCCATGTTTGTGAATTAGTGCCGTCTTTTTTATTTATTTTTAATTTTTTCACCCAGGCTGTTCCTGCAAATGGTCTGTTGTCAGTGTACTACCCCGATAAACGTAAATATATTTACTATTTTGAAAAGTGAAAAAAAGCAAACTGAGGGGTAGAAATGATGCTGTTGGATATGGAGCTACTTTAGACACTAATTTGTACTGAGAAGCAGTAGAGGATGGTTTAAATGTGTGTGTGTGTGTGTGTGTGTGTGTGTGTGTGTGTGTGTGCATATTTTATACACACACACGCACACACACAAAAAACAAAGTGGGCATCTTTTAGTAATGGCCAGAAGGTTTTACTTGGCAAAACAAGGTATCTCACAGATGGCTGGAATCATCCTAGAATATTTCAGATCAGACACAGTCACTGATGTTACATGGGAGTTGTTTCACTTGCATTTGGCAGCCCTTTTAAATGCTGCAACATTTAAAAGGGTTGCCAAATGCCAGTTCATCAGTGTTTAGTGAGCATGCTTAGCTTTCTGCAGAAGTATCGACTGTCTCAAGTAGTACTTTTCTATTTAAAAAAAAAATAAAAAAGAGACTAAAAGCTTGTTGTTAATCTGGCTAATTGACCCTACAATAGTCAAAAATAATGTAAATATTACTGTATTGTTTTACAGGACTTTTTTGAAAACTACTCAAAACAACAGACCACTGAAAGATGCTTCAGATTGAAACTGCATGGTTGAAAAGGAAATCTCAAATCTTGTCTGTTCCTCCAAAGTGGAGTGAGTTCAACATTAATTGGGGTGCAGGGGGCATAGTCTCGTGCATGTATTTGTGTGGGGTGACCTGAAGTGGAACTAAGAGTATTCCATGGATTTGTTATTTATTTTTTTTATTTATTTCCTACTTTATAGTTGGATAGGTGTGTGTGTGTGTGTGTGTGTGTGTGTGTGTGTGTGTGTGTGTGTGTGTGTGTGTGTGTGTGTGTGTGTGTGTGTGTGTGTGTGTGTGTGTGTGTGCGTGCGCGTGTGTGCGTGCGCGTGTGTGCGCGCGCGTGTGTGTGTGTGTGCGTGTCCAGGTAAGACTCTGACCAGACTGGCGTGAACAGAACCATGGTTGATATTCATTGGTAATCTATAGAAAAGGACGATCACACACGCAGAAAAAAATAAAGCCTTCTGTTTCTGGATAAGTCAGCAAGATGAGCAAAACTTTAAGTCTTACTGTTACATTAATTAGATAAATTGATGCCTACATCTTTAGGCACATGATGTGCTGAAGTGCCTTTCTGTACCTGCATTCGTAGGGGTTCCTCTGCCAAAATCTCTTAACAGTTTGCACCTGGAGTGGGACAAACTGCTTCCCCAGATCTTGCTGCATTTCTGAATACCAGTACTATGCAGATATTAAGCAAGAAAATAGTAAAATCTGCATTAGAAGCCATGTAAAAAGAGCGGTTAAAAGAGCTTGAGGTGTGTAGCCTAACAAAGATTCAGAGGAAAGAATGACAGAAGCTTTCAAGCACCCTAGGGGCATTCAGAGAATTCAGGCATGTAGCCTTTCAAAAACGTGTACAAGAACAAAAGGACTGAAGGCATTTGGGAATACAAGTGGCGGTGTGAGTAACTTGAAGGTGATATGAAGAAGTAATGGGAATGAAGGAAGCAGAAGTTACATGAATGGCTGGCCAAAAGAAAAGCAGCACAAATTACTCTTGGGCTGATTGGCTGTTAAGCAACATAAGTGAACTTCGGTGTTGCAGTACTTGCGATGCCCTGTGAGAAATTGCATAAAAGGTGTGCTTTACACATGTATTGGTGTAGTCATAGGAAAGCAGTACAGTAGCATTCTATGCTTGCATAGCTGATCTGTCATGGTCATTTTAACATCCTGGACAACCAGAAAACAGTCTATATGTGTGAGACTGTGCAGCAGAGCAACAAGCTTGGCAGGAAAACAAGAAAATTAACTGAAAGAATGCATAGTTTAAATGTCTAAAAAAACTTATTTTTCCATGTAAATGTATGCTTAACATTTAGTTTACATGCACAAAAGTAGGATGTGTAACATCACAAAAAGAGTTGTGTACGCATGAATGAGATGACTAATGCACCACTGGATTGCATACCTTTGCAACATTACATTTGAATAAAAAATACAGGCGAAGTAACTTGATAAGTCTGCACTGGTTATGCTATTCAAGATTCATGTCATTTAGTAGAATCTGTGACACCTGAGTCCACTAAATAAGAGAGTAGAAGATGGATGAATCACAAGCATTGGCATTCCACAAAGTGACAAGCCCCTATTGCAGTCTGTATATAGACAGCACATTCAGGTGCAAGTAAAATGGAGGATCAAGCTAACTCCATGTTTTGACAACCATGAAGAAACTCTTAGAGTGGGCACTAGGTTTCTGCAGTAAGTCTTTCTAGTAAAATTACATCCTAACTGCAGCTGCAGTTTAAAGAACTCTGCAGAAACTGTATAAAGAATGTCCAATGTGCAACTTGGAACCAACCCAAAGACAAAGTCCCAAAATGTACTAAAGAACTACAGAATCAAATATCTAAAATACTTTTCTGCTAAGTATTGCAAAATGCATTGAGTCACAGTCACAGTAGCTAGTGCTTTCAGAAGCTAATTTGTGAGTACTACATTCAGCAGTACTGGATGCAATTAAAACACGCTTCCATGCAGGTAGCTGCATGCATGAATGGGTGTACCTTTGTTGAAGGTTGGGCATTGGGCTGGCACCTCGGCATTGTAAAAATCTACTGCCAATCATAAACGGACCGGCATTCCACTGTGGCGACCCCTAACCAGGAAAAGCTGAAAGGCATCACTTTTTGTATACTTCTGACTGTGCTCATACTTCGTGTGGGGAAGGGGCAAATTACTTGTACACCAGTACACCAAATGCTGCTAAAGCTGCTGTGTAACATGCTATTAAAGCTCTCCTGTTTACCAGTATTATTACATTTTCTTATGAATAATTGTAATAGTTGGCTCTCTTGCTTAACTTTCACTTAAAATGAGGCAGTATTAGACAACATGATGTATTCATATGACCATTCATTGAATGGCACTTTATGCTGCCATATGTGCAGTTGAATGGATACCGCTGAACCGTTGAACATGGTGATTAAAATATGGTACAAAACTTGGTCCACAATACTTTTTAAATATTCCTGGCTCATAGATCTTGTTGGAGATGGCTCACAGATCTATTAGTACTGCATATTTTTGTGATGCAGTTGAAACCCTAGAGTCGTGCTTTGAGTTTCGTAAACAAATCAGAAGAGTCCCCGCCGTGTATATTTTGTACTTTGGCCATACCTTTATGGAAGATAATTTGATTCTGTCATTTGTCACCACTCTGGGTATGTAGCTGTTGTTCCCCCATCAAAAATTTAATAATTTCCTCATTCTGCAGTTATGTCACACCTAAGTTGTGCGTGTCTGCTATCACTGCTGTGCAGACACAGCACTCTGCATTCTAAATGCTTTTTTGCCCTATAGTACCTCTGTGCCTGTGCATTGTTTTGACCTGACAGCTGTTCATTTTTTTTTTGTTCCTATTTTGCCTTGTGTGTGTGTGTGTGTGTGTGTGTGTGTGTGTGTGTGTGTACACACACACTTTTTTTTGCCCTGTTGTTTCTCCACAAGTACCATTACTAATCTGCACTTGCTTTGTGGTTATCCACAATAAGTAAATATCTTTAGCAACATACTGTAACCCATGATGCAGTTAAATGTAGCATTAGTGATATCACAACATTGATGTGTTTACACTCCTGGTGTTTGGACTGAGCTGCTGATGTGAACAGAGTACAGTACTGGTCTGCACTGTTTCAGCAGTTATTTACAGAATCTTGTGATACAGTATCCATGACATCAGTGCACTGTTGCTGCAACAAAGCACAAACAGTTGTGTTGCAACATTATAGATGTTTTACATTTAGTGTTGATGCACATCCCATGCTTCTACAGCAGTAAATTTAAGTCTGAGTTCTAGATGTATTTGCAAACAGATAGATCTTTATGTATTGTACTTGGACTGTAATGTATAGTGTACGTTCCAGTTTTGCTATATGAGTATAACCCACTTATTTTTTTATTTCAATTTGGGAGATGCAGGTAACTTGAGAGAGTGAGCTCAATGTGTCTCTGACAAAGACTTTTATAAGAAGAGTAACTGTAGAATTAATTTATTATATTGAGATTTTGTTCTTTGGATACATACAGGGGCTGAAACTAGTTATTTTGTTGCTAAGATTGGAAACCTGTTGCCTTTTGGTCTACTTTTTCCTTTAGTGTCTGCTTGCAAGTACAGTGCTTGACCAGTCATTTTGGTTGCTTCTCAAATGGCTGTGGATGACTCCCTCTTAACACTGCCTGCCCTTTTGCACCCAGGTGCCTGTGTGCTCATCAGAGCACCACGGTTACAATGCTTTACAGTAGTAGTACTGGTTACAGCAGTCCTGTCCACAGCATACAACTGTCCTAGATCTTTGTTTTGCAGTCTTGTACCTTTGACCCTACTTGACCCCCTTTAACCCTTCAAACATCTTTGAGCCTTGTCATTGTTGTCCTAGCATGTCCACTTAAACAACTAGCACTTTAATTACAGTGATAATCTGAGTAGTGGAGGTTTGGACCAGATGAGAGGAATGTGCAGCCATTACCCAAGTCAGTTGACATCTTTTGGGGTGCATATTTCTGTCATAAGAGCTATGGATGTCAGTTACATAATTTGCATGCTTTTCCAGTTCATCTACCTTTTTTTGTTTGCTGCAGAGACAAACTCTCGGGCAAGTGTTTGCATTGGCTTACATGATGTCCTCTTTTTTTTTTTTTTTTTTATTTTTTGTCAGACCTGTAATTCAGGACTCCGAGTACTTTGCCTGTGACAGGACTCCTGTAGGCATTAATTATTTGGTGGCTGGGCTTCCTTTGATTAAAAAAAAAAATGCTTAAGTCAAGAAGGGTTGATTCCTTGATAGTACCCTTTTACATAGTGCCAACAATGTCTTTACCAGCTGCATACTCCCTTACTACAAGATAAGGTGTGGAATTTTCCTGTACTGCATAGAGTAGATCATACCGCATTTAATTCTAACTCTGTTAGACTTTATTTTATTCCACCTGTAGTGTGTGCGGAATTAGTGAGAAGTAGCATTTTTTTTGCCCTCATGCTATGTAATGTTTTTCCCTAGGTTTGCAATAAATTATACTAGTTGGCTGATGTTCATCGTGTTTCATTGTTGCAGCCATTACACTAGGATTATCCTGCTGACGTGCGACCCGCAGTTGACCCGAGTTCCAAAGTCTAGATCCGGCGTTGGTTGCTGTCGCTTCTTCCCTGACGTCAGTGCGCCAGGGGTATAAAAGATGCAACCGACACCATTTTCTTCAGTCTTTCTTGCCGCGGGGTGCCCGAAGCAGAAGCAGTTCGCAAGTGCCGGTCGGCCGACTCCTGAGATTTTTGAAATAGAGTTTCAGAACCAAAGTCTTCAATAAAGCTAAGTACCCTGTTGGGGAAGCTTTTTCTTGCTCCAGACCGATGTCAGTAAAAGTTAACAATTGTATATCTTGTGGGAAGCAAATACCTCATAAGGACTTTCACTCTTACTGTATTCCTTGCCTAGGCCCTGACCATGACCTTACTAGTTGTCGGTTTTGTACTAGATTCAACAAACGCATTATTAAACGTCTGTTTGATTTTGCATTTCATTACTTTGGCCGAAGGTTTAACTATATAATGCCGTCGGAACAGCCGATGACCAGAATTCATAAAAAAATGCAAAGACAAGGAAAAGGACAGGCATCCGAGATCCAAAACCGATGACTAAGCCTCTTCTAGGCCAGTCGCCGGTTCTCAGTGAGGCGCTTTCGCAGCCCCTAACACCCACTACCTCAGAGCCACAGGCTGTATTAGACTCCCACGTGGGGACAACTAGGCCTCTGGATACTCAAGATATTGGGCCTACGGAAAATATTCCCTCAGATGGGTCCGGAGCCGCTGAGCAGGCATCTGCTTCTGAGGGTGTTTTCAGACCTTCACAGCTTACTATTAAATCCTCTGCAGCAGCCAAAGTACAGTCAAAGACGCCATTAAAGACAAAGAAACAAGTACAGCATTCTCCTGGACAGTCAACCATGCCAAAGAAACAGATGCTTAAAATGGCCGAAGACTTAATTACTTTGATCAGGGGGTTCCCATCCCCCTCCTGATAAAAGGCCTAGGCAAGACACTGACTACGATTCCTCTGACCAGGTTTCTATTTCCTCTGATTCCTCTTCAGATCAGGGCTGTTCTCTTCCTCCCTATGAGGACTCTGATGCTGAAGAATCTATACCTTCAGCCTCTCCACCTGAGGATTACTCTTTTGGGGAAACTCTGCACACCATGAGGGAACACTTCCACTGGGAGAGCCTGGATTATTTAAAATCCAAGAAAAGGCTCAGAGATTTTCTTTTACTGCCTCAACACAGGCCCCTGGCTATCCCCCCTGTGCTTGATATAGTTGATGATGTTTTCCCTGAATCTAGTCTGTCTCCTGATTCTTTACCCCCTGCATCAGTCAAGCCAGACTGGTATTACAGGGTCCCTGACTCTCATAAATTTCTTTATAAAAACCCTGCTGCTGACCCTGAGACAATTTCTCAGGGTCCCAAAGGGGTTAAGGCTTCCACTGCTAAAAACCCTGTTCCCCTCTGATAGGTATTCTAGAGCTCTGGATAGATGGGGGAAAATGTTTACACTTCTGCTACTTTAGCTGTAAGGGCTTTAAACTGCCAGTTTCACATGCTTAAATATCAACAGTACCTCATGTTTTTGTTAAAACAGAAAATGCTTACAAATTCAGGGAATCCTGACAATAAGGAAATGCAGGAATTATTGCATGCAGTTGAACAAGTGGGAAAGCATACTCTGCAGTGTGGTTTTGATTCATTAGAGGCTTCTTGCAGAGCCGCAGTTACAGGCTCAGTCATTTGAAGGCATGCTTGGTTGAAAGAACAAAGTTTACCTGAACATGTTAAAGTAAAATTATTGGATACTCCATTACAACATGATATTTTGTTTGGTGTTAAGGCAGAAGAGCTGTTAAAGAAAATGGAGGATAAAGCAAAATCTATGCAGACAGTAAAAGATTTCTTACAGGTTCAACTACCTAGGTTTAGTAGAAACTGGCCTTCTAAAAATTGGTCCTTTCAGGTGTCAGACAGGCCACAAAGAGGCAGATGCAGACGCCCAAGAGCCAGATCTCAGCCACAAGGCTCCTACAGACCCAAACAATGGGATGCTTCTGCCCCCAAAGGAGGAGAAGACAAATCACAACCTTCTAGGAAACCATCCCAATGACTTTCCTCTACAAAAGCCAAGCACTTTTCGCACAAAATTGGCACATAATCACCCAGGATAAATGGGTACTGAATATAGTTTCTCAGGGTTACAGGTTCCATTTTCACACTCTTCCAAAATCAAAAAGTATGCCGGACCTGCCACAAAACCAATGGGCAGAGGCACAAAAGGAAATTGCTGCTCTCATGGACATGGAAGCCATTCAAAGAGTACCACAGCAAGAACAGGGACAAGGATTTTACTCAAGACTCTTCCTGGTTCCCAGAAAGGACAAAGCCTGGAGACCAATACTGGACTTGTCAATCCTAAATACTTTCCTGGATGTTCCAAAATTCAAAATATTAACACTGCAGCAACTTTTGCACATGCTGGGCAAGAAGGCTTGACTAGTTACTTTGGACCTCCAAAGAGGCATACCTGCATGTCCCAATCAGACAATCTTGCAGAAGATGCATCAGATTCATAGCTGGCTCAATGCATTACCAATTCTTTGCACTGCCCTTTGGCTTATCTACTGCGCCAAGGGTCTTCACAAAATACCTGTCACCAGTAATTGCATTTTGCAGACAGAGGAATTCAGATATATCCCTACTTGGACGACTGCCTTATTCAAGCAGAGAGCAAGGACATTCTACTAAAGCATCTGGCGTTTGTAAAAAGATTATTAATTTGCCTAGGGTACACAGTAAACGAAAAGAAATCAAAACTAGTGCCCTCTCAAGAGATAATATTCCTGGGTGCAAGCTTAAATACAACTGCCCAGATGGCTTATCTCACGCCAGACAAACAAATGATGGTAACAAAGACCCAGCTCCCTGCAAGAAAAATTCTGTAGGCCCTGGGCTTCATGTCTTCCTACATTCTACTCATTCCATATGCAAGACTGCATATGAGGAAACTACAATGGTATCTAAAAAGTGTTTGGAATCAGAATTGCCACAGCCTGGAAACAATAGTGACTGTAATTCCCCATCTACAAAAGGAGTTTCGATGGTGGTCCAGGGCCTGTCATCACAACAAGGGACAGCCCTTCACCTTACCCACTGCCAGGCAGACAATAACAACGGATGCATCGGATTATGCCTGGGGGTCACATATGGCAGGAAAATGTATTCAGGGCACGTGGCCCAAGGAACAAATGCATCTATCTTCACATCAATCAAAAAGAGATACTAGCTGTACAGAATGCCCCGACAGCCTTCAAGGATCTACTACATCCAGGACAACTATTACTAAAGACGGACAACACCACAGTTATGTGGTACATAAACAAGCAAGGGAGCACACATTCCTACTCCCTCTGCAGGCAAGCCATGACTCTGTGGAGCACAGCACTGACCTATCAAGTACATCCACAGGTCTTCAGCATAACAAGGAAATGGGGACGCCCGGACATAGATCTTTTTGCCTCCCCTCACAACTGCCAACTACAGAAATTCTGCACAAGAACTTATCACTCACAAGCATGGGAAGTGGATGCTCTTTCATTCAGCTGGAAAACCGTGACAGTTTATGCCTTTCCTCCACTGCCTCTTCTTCCCAAGATACTCCTAAAAGTCAGACGAGATGCCAAAAATGATCCTGATTGCCCCAGACTGGCCACGCCAGCACTGGTACCCAATCCTAAAGAGCTTGTCTCGAGGACCAGCCTGGCCTTTACCTCAAATTCCTCATCTTCCTCATCTTCTGACTCAACGAAACAATCAGATTCTACACAGTCAACTCAGAACCTTAAATCTGGCTGCATGGCAGATAATTTAGCCACTCAGACCACACCTCTCTCTAAAGCTGTTATGGATGTCATTCTAGAAGACAGGAGGCCCAGCACCAGGAAATTTTATGCAGAAAAATGGAAGAGATTCTGTGCTTGGAACCAGGCACAAGGACTCGAACCGCTTGTTCCAAATATACCTCAGATTTTACAATACCTAACTGAGATGCTGGACAAAGGCCTATTCTTTTCATCTATTAAAATCCATGCCTCTGCCATTTCAGCTCATTACAATACGGAACCTCCTATTTTTTCACATACACTGCTAAGGCAGTACCTCAGAGGGACAAGAAACACAAGACCTCCAAGGAGAGCACCAATACCTACTTGGGACCTCAACTTTGTATTAGAAAAGCTCACACTGTGTCCTTTTGAGCCAGCCAACACAGCTGATATAAAATTCTTATCATGGAAAACTGCTCTGCTCCTAGCAATAACTTCAGCAAGAAGAGTCTCAGAGTTACAGGCATTAATGGCAGTGGAACCCTTCATCATTTTTCATCAGGACAGGGTCTCTCTAAGGACGAACCCAGCATTTATGCCAAAGGTGGTTTTCATTGTGGCTCTTAACCAAACCATTCATTTGCCAACTTTCTATCCAAATCCCCAGAATAAAGGGGAGAGACTTCTGCATACTTTGGATATACACAGACAGCTACAATTCTACTTGGACAAAACAAAAGCTTTCAGAAAAACTGAGCAACTGTTTGTAGCTTATGCTGCAGGATCACAAGGAAAGCCCATCACAAAACAGACTATTTCAAAATGGATAGGACACTGCATTCGCTTCTGCTATGCACAACATGGCAAGTTAGTGCCTAAGGGCGTAAGGCCACATTCTACCTGAGCAGCAGCCACTTCAGCAGCCTTTCTCAGAGGTGTACCAACCAAAGACATTTTAGAAGCTGCAACCTGGAGTTCAGTGCACACTTTCACTAAGCACTACCACTTACCTCTCTACTCTAAATCCAGAGCAGGCTTTGCCACTCAGTTCTGCAGGGCCTGGTAGCCTCTCCTAATTCTATTTAGACCCAGCCACCTAACCTCAGCTTTGGGATTCAAACCAAGTGTAATGACTGCAACAGTGAAACACGATGAACATAGTACAGTTGTGTACCTACCATAAATGTAGATGTTCGAGTGTATTCACTGTTGCAGTCCAGGTTACCCACCCACTATCCCCCTTTCTCATTGCTGGGTCCTTTTTGTACTTCTCAACTCTCTACAACCTATGTGATGTATTTGCTTGTAGATGAAGGAAATGTTATTTTGGTACATGCATGTTTTTTTACATAATTTTTTCCAGCCTTTCCTTTTTGTGGGCACCTGACATCTGGGGCAAGGAAAACTGAAGAAAATGGCATCGGTTGCATCTTTTATACCCCTGGCGCACTGACGTCAGGGAAGAAGTGACAGCAACCGACGCCGGACCTAGACTTTGGAACTCGGGCCGACTGCGGGGTCGCCTGCCAGCAGGATAACCCTAGTGTAATGACTGCAACAGTGAATACACTCAACATCTACGTTTATGGTAGGTACACAGCTGTACTTTCTGATCCATATCTGTCTACCCAATACTATGTATAGTACCTCCTCCAGTTGCCTGATCGACTTCTTTGAGGCAGTCCCCAAAGCCGTAGATGAGGGTAAGGTGGTTCACACAGCCTTTCTTGACCTCGACAAGGCTATCGACACCATCCCCCATTCTGGAATTATAGCTAAGCTCACTAAACTAGGTATAAGTCCCTATGTCACAAGATGGGTTGCCAACTGGCTCACTGATAGAACCCACACTGTAAAAGTTGCCTACTCCAAATCTGACCTCAAAGCAGTGACAAGTGGAGTACCAAAGGGTTCCATCCTGGGACATCTCCTGTTTGGTATCTCCTTCTCTGAAGTACAGGCTAAAACAGAAGGCCTCTGACTAACGAAGTTCTCAGATGACTGCAAACTAGGAGCCATAGTCAAGTCCCTAAAAGATGTGGACATCCTACAGAAGGGCCTCACTGAAACAGATGCCTGGTGGCAGAGCCATGGCCTCAAGCTCAATGCCAAAAAGTGCGGTGTCATCCCCTTTGGTAAAAACTCTGTACCCATGAACTACCACATGGGCAGCAATCTACTTAACATTGAATGCGTGATAAGAGACCTTGGGACCCAGGTGGACAGTAGTCTCTCCTTTGATAGCCACATCGCCACAGTAGTCAGGAAGTCCTTTTACGTGGCACACCTAATCATAAAAGGGTTCTCATCCAGGAAAAAAAGAGGTCATTGTTCCCCTCTACTCGACACTCATTATAGAGTACAGTGCCCGTTTTGGAATGTACCTCACAAGACATCTGCAGCAGCTGGAAAGGCCACAGAAGTACCTCACTAAGAGGATTACTGGCCTCACACAAATACCCTACACTGACCGCCTCAAAAAACTCCAGCTTTACTCCATAGCATATCGCCTACTCCGAGGTGATCTCTGCCTAACATATAAAGCTATGTCAAACCCAGAGCTGTTGAACATGCTGCAAGAAATCCCAATCCCTCCGAGCTACATGCTCTAGAGACCTAAACCTTGTCACCACAATGAGCAGGACATACTGGAGGACTAGATTCCTGTCCCAGAGACTTCCCATACCCTGGAACAGGCTACCCATCTATGTAAAGCAAAGTTCTTCATTAGCACTCTTCAAGAAAAATCTTGATGAGTGGATGGGAAATAGGAAATAAACTCTGGGGATCACTTCTGTGTCTCTACTCGACAGTGGCACAGGAAAATAACTTTCTTGGGTGGCGTAAGCCAAGGAACCTTGTTGGCTAGGCTTACATAGGCCCTTGGGCCGATAGCCTAGTACCTACCTATGAACCTTTTGGAGGCCTCTCTAGTCTCTCCTCCCATTTCCATTGCAGATCAGTCTATGAACATTGACAATGTGTATTGTCCCAAGGGAAGTTTTGGAACCAAACCTGGTATTCAGGTAATAAAGTGACAGGTTTGTTTTTGTCTGTCTAGTGCATCCATCCTTTCTGGTAGAAATGTGGTGCAGTGACCATGACCGTTTGTAGGAACGTGCTGCAGTGGAATAAGCTGCTTTGGATTCTGCAGCATTAAAATTACTTGTTTGTTTTTTTATTTTTTTTTATTTTACTAGTACGGCCATCTTTTCTGGTAGAAGTGTGGTGCAGTGGCCATGACTGTTTGTAGGAACGTGCTGCAAATGGAGTAAGCTGTTTTGCACTCGGCAGCATTTGTTGTGATACTGGGAACCTATGCCAGTACCAGCTGTACACACTTGCATTGCAGACCAGTTATAGCTGTGATCTGCTATGCCTTTTCAATATCACTTGCCTGAGTTATTAACTTTGAATGACTTGCACAGTGTTTGGCCATTCCTGTGACCTCGGCAAACATTTTCACTGCTGTGTTACATAGACTGAGTTCAGATGCCTTGCAAAGGAACCTCATTTTAGTATTTGCAAACATTTTCACTGAAATTTCTTCCCACCACTAACATTTTTCTCGGTTAGTGAAGAAAATGGTAGGATTTGACCAGCTCTTCAGAAAATGGGACTGAGCACTGTGAAATGAGCATTCTTCTCCTCTGCAGTACATCTTACCATTATGCAAAGCATGTCATTTTTAACTGTTCTTATAGGTTTTAGATGTGCAGAATTACTATTGCCACTATACAGTTTAATGAAACGTTACTTTGAAAAAAGTAAGGCCTTGCAGGTGACGCTGAATGTGCTAGTCTCCTAGTGAAGAATTTTATTCAGAACCGTAAACTGGTGTCTTGGTTGTTGTGAAAGCATCCTTCTTGAATGAGAATATATTTTGTGAAGGAGTAGGAAATTGTGTATTCTGGTATGCATTTTGGTTTAAAACTGTTTTCTGGTGTGCATGTGTGTGTGTATGTGTGTCTGTCTGTATGCATCTCTGAGGTAATTACAGTGAGTGAACTGTACTTGCATCCCACGAGATTAAGTAATCCTGCGACTGACTGCATCTTTGTATTGCATTGTATTGTGACATGAGTCTTCTGACAAAGACTGCTTTTGTTAGTTCATTTTTGCTAAAGCATACTCCTCTACCTCATGATTTTTCAGGGATGTCCCTGATTTCCCTTAAAATGTGTATTTCGTAAAGTTGGTGGTTTTGTGACTAAACAGTCATTTCCATAAATTTTCCAGACCAGTGCCAGTGTCCATCATCTTGCAGGATGCTGAGATATTCCCAGGTAAACTGAAAGCAGTAAGCCCTCCAAAATGTCCTGGTTTTGCTGCTGAGTCTCGTGCCAATAGGCTATACCTAGTGGATCTCCTGCGGGAGACACCCCAGGGACATGTGCACAAGATATCAAACCACCCCAGGGACATGTGCACAAGATATCAAACCACCTCCGCAATCCCTGTAGTTTGAGTTTATCCTGGATTGCAGCAGTCTGTACCCTTTATACTCCCTGTTAGAGGAGAGGTGGCCCTTTCATTCCCTGACCAGTCTGACAGTTGACTTATAGGGTTGACTGTGAACTATTCCTGTGGTACAGGGTTTGATTCCCTCTGTTTTCATTTGTCTACTGTGACCTTAAGCATTGATGTGAAGTTGTTCTCTCTCGCCACTCATTCTTGATGGGTTCAGAGCCGATCCTCTGCTCTGACTCGGCCAACTGCAAAAGCTCAAGGTCTTCAACCAGCTTGAGGCCAACTCCCTATCCCATGATCCACCCTGATTTTCCCTCCGATCTTGTTTGCCACTGCAACTTGATCTGACATTCACCAGCTCTGGCCAGTGAATACTTTTCTTAAATATATTATAGCTTTATTTTTTTTTGGCAAAAACTTAGTAAATTAGCATTAATAGTAGTTAGAGTGTGCAGGCTTGTGCTTATAGTTACATTTGGATTAGATATTTAGTCTTTAAGGCCGTTTTTTGTGGTTAGGCCTTCTATTCTCCCTATCTCTCTTGAATTAGCATAGTTAGTGCGTTTAAGAGGAATTAGTGGCTGCGTTTTTCTTTTAGCCCCTTTGATTCTTCTTTCTATTAGTTTAAAGTGTGTGTGTTAGCTCTTTTGTAGAGCATATAACAGATATTATAGCATAATTGGTGTGTTTAATAGTGTTAGCCCGTAGTTTTTTATAGGGCACAGAGGTTCTCCTCTAGTAGAGTGTGTGTTTAGCCCTTTCTTTTTTACAGGGCATACACTTTACTAAATAGGAAGAAAATGTAGTGGCCATTTCTTTTTAGGACATTAGATTTCATTTTCTTACTAGTGTTAGCGTGGTAGAGTGCAGTTGCAGCCCTTCTTTTTACACAGGGCGTATAAGTAATTGCTGTGTTTTTTTATTAGTTTAAGTCCTTTTATTACAAGGCTTGAATAGTTGTGTGAATTGATTGTGGAAGATGTCACACCAGGAGAAAGAGAAAGCCAAGTCTGGCTTTAAGAAGTGCCCTAGATGTGGGCAAAAGATGTCCATAACAGATGGACATATTGAATGTGTTTAATGCTTGGGTGAGGTTCACCTGCAAGAAAGCTGCTCTATATGCCACTCCTTCAGCTCAAGAGTGTTGCATGAGAGGAAGAGAAAGTTGATGGATAAAAGTCTGCTTAAATCATCTTTTCAGGAACCCTTGGATAAGCCAGACAAACACTCAAAGAAGACGAAGCCATCAAAATCTCCAGCTACATCAAAGCCAGCTTCCAGTAAAGCATCAACATCGGTTCCACAGCCTTCGCAACAGACTGTCGTTATGGTTTGGAGCCGGTCCCTGAGCTTGGAGCCGGTATCTCCAACCTTAGTCTCCTGTACTACAGTCTGTGGCCTCATCACATTCCTCACGGGCCTCAAGTAGACTGTCTGATCTGGACGTGGACAGTTTGGTGAAGAAGCACCTACAGATACCGGGGCTAACAAAAATTTTATCGGCACCGACCCAAGGGACTTTGGAGCCGATCTTGGTTCCTCCTCCAATTTACATGGATGTTTTGAAGCCAGAGAGCGTGGAAATGATGATCGCGGACCCTTCGAGTCCGACTTCTTCTATAGGTTTGTCTGTTCTGACTGCCCAGATACCTTCAGTGCCAACTAAGGAATCTCTGGGCCGACACTCACCGGTCGGGTCCGGGGAGGATAGTCAGACCGACTTGTCGGTGCCGACTTTACCTCTCGGGGCCTCTGCTCGGGTGAACTTGGCCCTGACCTCTGGCTTGGAGCCCTCTGTGCTGGTGCAGACTATTTCTATCGGATCTTCGAATCCGAGGGATTTTACTTGTCGGGACCGAGGGGCCTTCGAAGCTATGAGGATGGCTTCCCGGCAACCACTCCATCAGTTACAGTAGCTCCCTCCCTGAAAGCACCGGTGTCTGCCTCTTCATCACATGCTTCTTTGAACTGTAGAGATCCTGAGCCTCTAAGCTCCATTGGGTGAGCCATGTTCTTCTGAGACCTCTCCAGAAGCCCCCACTGAAGAAGTGCCTAGGAAGAGGCTCTGCAAGAGGAAGCATTTGGACTCCCCACAGGAGTCCTTCACTACTGATACTGACTTAGATGAGTCAGAAGGGTCCCCATGTTCCCCTCCGAAGATATCTCCTTTACAGATTTCTTGGAGATTCTTAAACCGAGAGGGGTGGCTGGAAATCCCTTAACCCTTTTGATGAGGAGTCCATTCTCCTGATGGCTTTCGGATCTCAACCCTCCACCTCTTGGGTGTCTCCACCCTTCGATGAGTTGCTGGAATTACTCAAAGGGCATGGGAGTCCACAGACACCACGGAGCCTGTCCCTAGGAGCCCTAACAAAATTATTACCAGCCCACAAGACAGACTTTGCCTTGCCAAAGGAGTACCGGTTGATGCTATGGTGGTGGCGGCAGCCACCAAGAAGGAATTATCGGAAACCACTTCTGTTCATCCTCCTAATAGGGAATCCAGGATTATGGACAGATACGAGAAGCATATGTTCAGTTCAGTGGCCTTTGTCCTTTGATCACTGAACTACCTCACACATTTACTAGATTGCAAAGGGATCTCCTGAATGAGCTAGGAGATACCTACAGGGTTCATTAGCTGCGGGTGTTTCAGACAAAGTAACTTCCCAGCTCTCCACTCTTAATTTGATAGTGAACTCTTCCATGTGTCTGTCTTATGCAGCTGATGGTAAGAGCAGAGCAGGGCAGCGGGTATAGGAATCGCTCTCAGGAGACCTTCCTGGATGTGCGTATGTTCCTTTGCGGAACCCTTTAAGTCTTCCTTCATTAACACCCCCTTTGATGGTTCATCCCTTTTCGGACCTAAAGTTAAGGAAACTGACGGAAAGACCTTGTCTGCCGTCTGTGTACATTTTTCTACTCCAAACAGACCTTACCCCAAAGGGAGGACAGGTGGAAAGATGTATGGTTCTGGAAGTCTCAAGGATCTTTCCAAAACTTTCATGGCGACATCCCCTCTTGAGGCAGAGGAGGGGATAATAATGGAAGATGCTGTCCACGCGTCAGAGGGGGTCCGCAGAACGAGGGTGACAGAGAGCAGTTCTTTGGCAAGCCCTGTCAGCGCTCCTGAGAGGAGTCCCGACTGTCCATCTCTGGAGGCAGTTGGGGGACGCCTTTCTTTGTACCTAGATGCCTGGCTAAAAATAAGACAGCTGGGTACAAAGCATAATATCCAGAGGATACTCTATTCCCTTTGCCACCCCACCCCCTCTAATTTAATAAAGAAAATCCCAGACGTTCCACCCAGTCACAGGGACCCAACAGCCTTAGAGGTCCAAAGGTTGCTGGATAAGATAGTCATCCAGCCAGTCCCAGCAGACCAAAGAGGATCTGGAACTTACTCAAGGTTCTTTAGTTTCAAAGAAAACAGGGGACTGGAGACCTATTCTGGACCTAAGCAGACTAAACAAGTCAGGGAAAAAGATTTAGTTCTGGATGGTCACGCTTCAGTCAATACTTTCCTTTCTGGGGAAAGACAATTGGATGTGCTCTGTAGATCTTCAGGATGCGTACTACCACATAAAAATGGACAGACCATCCAGGGATCATCTACGCTTCTGGCTGAGAGCCAGCCATTATCAATTTCATGCTCTGCCCTTTGGTCTCACTACAGCCCCCAGAGTGTTCACCAAATGTATGGCAGTAGTCACCGCTCACCTGAGGTGGTTGGGATTCCAGGTGTTTCCATATCTAGACAACTGGTTCCTCACTGCCACCACCAAGCACCAACTCATTCATGCAAGGAGCACAACCTTACACATATGCAATCAATTGGGGATTACCATCAACTCAGAAATGTCTGCCTTATCGCCATCGCAACAGACCATCTTCATAGGAGCAAAACTGAACACAGTTTCTATGACATTGTCTACCTCCAGAAAGAATTTCTCTTTTACAAGAACAAGTATCAGACCTGCTTCTGAGAAAAAAGTCCCAGTCTTAATGGCACTCCAGTTGCTAGGATCGATGGCAACCGCAATCATTGCAGTTTCCCTCGCATGAATACATATGCAAATTCTACAATGGCTCCTATTCTCTCAATGGACCTTTCAGGAACTTCCAATGTCACATGAAATTGTCATAACGAATGCGTGCAAGAAGGACCTTCAGTGGTGGCTGACATCTCAACATGCATCTTCGGGACGTCCTTTCATTCTACCCAATCCCATAGCCACGGTGACTATGGATGCTTCCTTGATTTGGGTAAGGGTGGGGGGGGGGGGCATTTTCAGGGAAGAACAGCCCAAGGCACATGGAAGAAACTCGAGGGTCATCTGCATATAAATGTCCAGGAGATGAGAGCGGTACTTCTAGTGTTACAGTCCTTAGACACTCTACCTCTGGGAACAGTTGCAATTCAGACTGACAACATGTCAGTGGTCTGATACATCAGCAAACAAGGAGGAACCAAATCTTACCCCCTGTGTTGAGAGGCCATGAGAGTATGGCAGTGGGCAATCTCCTTCCAGCGCTTTCTGTTAGTAACGCACATCCGAGGGGAATCCAGTGTGATAGCAGACCAGCTGAGCAGGGCAATCTTACTGCCTCATGAGTGGCCCCGAAAGCAACAAGTAGCGGAAAGGACTTTCCGCAGGTGGGGCATGCTGTGATCTTTTTGCAACCCCAACAAACAAGAAATGCAGCAGCTACTTTGCCCTAATTCCCCAGCTGGGGGAAGCCCCAAGGGATGCGCTGGTGCACAATTGGCCCCTAGGTCTCCTTTATGCATTTCCCCCCTTCCCTCTGATTTCCAAGGTATTACAGAAACAAATCTACTGGGATTAATAGCCCCTTACTGGCCTCGACAGATTTGGTTTCCCTTCCTCCAGCCTCTTTTGGAAGAACCCTGATCCTGGACCCAGTTCCAGATCTGTTGACCCATTCATCGGGGACTCTTCATCCTTCACTTCATTCCCTCAAACTGACAGCTTGGCTGCTCCAAATCCCACAATAGCCAGGATTTACAACCTCTCAATTGAGGCCCAACATATTATAACATCCTCTCATAAATAGTGTACCAGAAAGTTCTGTCTTAGCAAATGGAAGATATTTTCTTTGTGGGCCTCTCAGAATGATGTTCCTTACCTAGCTCTGATCCCATCTATATTGGAATTCCTAACTAAACTTTTCAACGAAGGACTGGCTATAGCTACCGTCAGAGTTCAATTAACAGCGATATCAAATTTTCATTTTGGTTTCCAAGGCTCTGTCATGTTGCATCAACTTGCTAAAGCCTTTCTTAAAGGTGCCATTCATTTGAGGCCACCAATCAGAGCTCCAGTCATGCTATGGAATCTAAATTTTGTTCTGTCTGGAATCATACTACCCCTTTTCGAACCTGCCTCGTCCTGTTCTTTGAAATTCCTTTTATGGAAGACTATTTTTCTGATGGCCATTACTTCTGCTCGGCGGATTTCTGAAATGCAAGCCCTAACCATCAAACCTCCTTATCTGATTTTCCATAATGACAAGAGTTTCGCAAAGTAATCCATCCTTTTTACCAAAAGTGGTTAAGATTTGCATCTGAACAAAATCTATTGAGTTGCCAGTTTTCTTTCCCCAGTACACAAATAGGAGGGAACACATGCTGCACAAACTTGATGTTCATAGACAACTATGAGTTTATCTAGACAAAGCAAAACAGTTCAGGTCAACGGATCAACTATTAGTTTCCTTTTCAGAGTCAAAGAAGGGTGCCTCAGTGGCAAAAGTAACCTTGTCAAGGTGGCTATCAGATTGCATTTATTTCATTTATAATTCACAAAATGCCCCCTTGCAGCAAAAAGTAAAGGCCCACTCTAATAGAGGTAGTTCAACCTCATTAGCCTTTTCTGCAAGATTACCATTAGACTCTATTTGTGCAGCATCTACCTGGTCAACACCTCATACCTTTATCACTTATTACAAAGTAGACAGGGCCTCCTTTGATTCCACAGTTCTGAGGAGTATACTCCCGTGAGCCGCCCGAGAAGACTGTGCTTGGGAACTCTACCCATCAGTAAAGAATGAACGGTGAGACAGAGCAACTTCACATAAAGAAGTTATGTACTCACCATAACATTCCATGTGAGGTGTTCGTCTCACCTTCATTCTTGCTTCCCACTCTCCAACCCCTATCCAGTGTACTTGAGGTGCGTATAGAGTGCTTTGTCTCTTATTCAACTCTCTGAGTAGCATATTTATACTACTAAGTAGTCACACAGCAAACAAGATCTGAGGCAATATCAGGGTGCATCATGGGATAGGGAGTTGGCCTCGAGCTGGTTTTAGACCTTGAGCTTTTGCAGTTGGCAGAGTCTGAGCTGAGGATCGGCTCCAAACCCATCTGTAAAGAATGAAGGCGAGATGAACACTCACATGGAACGTTATGGTGAGTACATAACTTCTTTTTTTAATTAAGTGACTTGCTTATGGGCAACTGGGGATTTGGGGTACGCTTCTCAGTGGTCCTCTGGAGTGTAAGCCTAGTAAATACCTATGAACTTATGAATCATGGTGTGAGCTCCACTGCCCAGTTGTTACTTAACTGAGGCAAGAACTCTTTATCTCCACCATCCCCTCTTACGGTAATAGTTGTCATTAATGTGCGGATTTCCTCCTTCACCACCTAGGTCCCACCCCTTGGCAGGTGGTGGCTTTGAATGCCTCTAGCTGTAAGAATCCACCCATGTATGCCTTCACATGCTTGAGGATCACCTACTCTGGCTTATTTATGATACATGTATTCTGATTCAGCAACTGCTACTGGCAGTACTGCAACATTCCTGTTAGGGGTCAGGGGCACCCCATCCCCCTCCCAGTTTTGCTCCTTTCAGCACACAGGCTACTAGCTGAACCCAGGTCGGAGTCGAAGCTTCATTCCTCTGCACCATAAAGCCAAGGATCTTCCTACAATTTTTTTTTTTTTTTTTTAACAGTAATCCTTTTTTTTTTTTTTTCTGTCTACACCCCAGTTTTCTTTGTCTGAATTGTAGTACCCCACAGAATTTTGTTGTGCACGTTGCACAACTATGTAATGGCTAGTGCTGCTACCTTATAGTGCTTGGTTCTTCAGTTCTCTGCCACAATGTCGTCTGTACAAAGTATGTCCTCCCTGAGTGCATATAGGCTTTTGCTGGGTGTTCTTTTCCTCCTACATCGCAAAGACATACTGGAGTCTAGTTGATAATCCTGTAAATTGTCAGTAGATACATGTTCTGTGTCCGTGTGTGTTTCTGTGCATGTACATGCATGTGTGTGCACTTGTATTTAATTTAGAATGACTGAATGTTACTTAGTTTTTGTTTTCTTTATTTACATACCAGGTTGTCTCTTTGGTGATATGAGGAGAAGCGGTCTAATACATAGTAAGATAATGCCCTGGTTTAGGTCCAAAAAAAAAAAAAACACATATATGTGTATATGTATATTTATATATATTTATATGATCGACAGTTCATTTGGTCGACAAGCAGTTTTATGTGGGGGGCTTTGCCCCCCACACCCCCTTAACTATATATATATATATATATATATATATATATATATATATATATATAATCAACTCCAGGGTCACACAACATTGGGGAGGGCGGCAGATCTACCTGTCGACCAAATGAGTGTCGATCAAATGGCTTGTCTACCATCTCCGGTAGACCCATATATGTATAATATATATATATATATATATATATATATATATATATATATATATATATATATATATATATATGTGTGTGTGTGTGTGTGTGTGTGTGTGTGTGTGTGTGTGTGTGTGTGTGTGTGTATATATATATATATATATATATATATATATATATATATATATATATATATAGCACACATACATGTGTGTATGTATATGTAGTAAATACATGTTTACTTTGTAGAGTTAAGATTTAATAATACTTGGATAAGTAATTCTAAAAGATGAACTAAGATGAATAAAAAGTTTTCTACCAAAATGGAGATTGTATTTTGTCCAGTGCAAGGCTCATATAGTAATATGCCAGCATTTATGAATGAACCAGGCCAGTGTGGAGTTATACCATTGTATCAACCTGATACATATATAATATGGAAACTAAAACAATATATTTTTGTGACCAATCTTAAATACTGTGTTGTAATTTGAAAGTTATAGCTGTATTCATTATTTGCCTTTTGCTGGCTACCTAGAGTTTGGTTGAACACAGTGTTTTTTTTAAGGGATGAACCAAGTAGAATTAGTAGCGAATGTGACTGTGACTGTAGTGCATGTATTCGTGCAACGATAGATGTTCTTACTGTTTCACTGTTGCAGTCATCACATTTGGGTTATCCCCGCGGTAGCCCTTGTCCAGCCCAAATACCAGAGGCATAGTATTTCTGGTGTCGGTTGCAGTCGCTTCAGGACTGACGTCAGGTCACCAGTAGTATAAAGTAAGGCAGCTGACGCCATTACATTAGTCTTTCTTGCCGTGGAGCCCGAAGCAGAAGCAGTTCGCACGAGTGCCGGTTGGCCGCTACCTGAGTTTCGTCTACTGAATTGAAGTCTTCTAAAGCTAAGCATCCCATTGGGGGTCCTTTTTCTTGCACTAACCGATGTCAGAAAAAAGTTAATTGTCTCACCTGTGGAAAGCAAATACCACACCGAGACTTCCATTCCTAGTGCATCACTTACTTAGGCCCAGACCACGACGTCCCCCGTTGTCACTTCTGTGCTTTGTTCAAGGCCAGAACTATCCGTTATCGGACCTGTGACGTCCACGCTCTGGCCCAGCAATCAAGGAGTCTCAATCTTCACCACTAACACCAGAGAGGGCGTCTCATGAGAAGAAAGGATAACAAATACACACAGTAAAGTACAATTTCCCTTAAGTGCACACAGAGATCACAGTCAGTCTGGGGCTGGTTGCTCCCTTGCTGTCCAGGTCCCCAGTAAGACTCCCCACTGGCACAGCTATAGGGCCAGATCTCAGCTTCGCTGGCAAGCTAACCTCTAGTACCCTCTCTGTCCAACCAATGCTTCATGTCCCTGCCCGAGTAGCTGACACACACACACTTTGAGATCAGTATTTGTACAACTTCACAGACACTCCTGGGAAAGGCTGACACAAATTCTCCAGCTGTGCCCCTTTACCCAGACTATACTGTAGTAATTGCTGCCACCACCAGCTAATAATTATCAGCTACCCAAAGGCCCTTAAAAGGGTGTCCAATTATTACTTTGCAATATTATTATCCAATAGTAGTGCAACATAAGCAATCTTAAGGCTTTGAAAGGGCTTATTACAGGATCACGTATAAGCATGCAATGTACTCTAGAGCTTAATTATCTCTACATAAACCAGCCACAGTTAAGAGGTTTTAAAAATATTTAATAATCACTACTAAAACACAAGACAATACTACTGCACCACCGTGCTATTCAAGAGTTCAGAGTTCACACAGAAACTTAAAATAAAACAATAGTACAGTTCTGACATAACAGAAAAACATTTACTGTAACCTTTATAGTCCTAGCTATTTCTACAAGAAAAAACACTTCTAAGATAACTTAAGTAAGACAACAGGCAGAGTGCTGATGAGTTAGATATCCAAGATCAAAATGCTTAATAATCTCTGGTTCTCACTGTTTAAATTGAAACTGCAATAATGCAGTTCTGATAAAACATTAAATCATTTGTTTACACTTTCTTGGTTCCCAGGCTACACAGAAACTGCATCTGCATTCTTTTACACTTGGAGCAATAAAGGAAATTCCACATGTAAATTCTGGTCATTAACTTTAGCCTTAAAACAGTAGGTAGGATGCTTACTCCAGACTCATCGACTCCAAATTTTAACTTCAAAGGAATAGACATAAGGTAATTTTAATTTCAAAGGACCGATAAGAAATGCTTGACTTAGTTTTCCTTACAGCAGATGGCAATGTTGCCACATTGTTGAAACCGCATTTCTTTACGTTTAAGACAGAAGTCTGTATTTTACATTTATATTTTCAAATGCCAGAATTGTGTATCAAATTCTATTCGACTAGGCTAGCAGCCTTCACCCTTCTCTACCAGTCTTCACATCTCCCCCCCCCCCCCCGGAAAACTCAAGCTAGTTTTTCATGTGACCCTTGATAAATGCCGCTTGAGAGGGATAGGTCTGTCTGGGTGTACTTCACCTTCTTCCCTGTCTTGAGAGCCCATTTGCATTGGCACTGCTAATCCCACTGCGGTGCTTGAAACCCCAGGCTCCATTTTAGAAACTTGGCATTTTGCTGGCTGGCTCTTTTTAACCATATTAGGGTGTTGTGATCTGCCATTAGTGAATTTTCTTCCATACAGATAAGACTGAAGTTTCTGCAGTGCTCACGCTATGGCTAGACATTCCTTTTCTGCAGCTGCATAGCATTCCTCCCTGGGTTGGAGCCTACAACTGAGATAAACCACTGGGTGCTCTTCTCCCTCTGAAGAAATCTGGCTAAGTACAGCCCCCACCCCGTAGTTCAAAGCATCCACTTGCACAACAAATTCTTTGCTGTAATCTAGACTGGCTAACACAGGGGGTTCTCCCAAAGCTTCTTTAAGCTTCTGGAATGCCTGCTCACATGCTGGGGTCCACACTACCTTATCTGGTCTGTTCTTCCTTGTCTGGTCTGTGAGGGGAGTAGCTATGGTACTATAACTGGGGGCGAACTTTCTGTACCACTCTGCTGTCCCTAAAAAATGCCCTCACCTGCTTTTTAGTAACGGGTGCAGGCCACACGTGAATGGCTTCCACTTTGGCAGGTTCTGGCCTTATCTTACCACTCTCCACTCTGTCCTAGGAAAGAGACCTCTGCTATACCCACCTGACATTTGCTTGGCTTAATGGTCAACCCTGCTCTCTGTATTCTGCCCAACACCTCCCTGACATGCTGAAGGTGCTGTGGCCAGGAATGGCTGTAGATGGCAATGTCATCTAGGTAAGCAAGGGCAAACCCTCCTGCTAGGATATTATCTACCAGCCTTTGGAAAGTCACTGTGGCATTCATCATCCCAAAGGGCATATTTGTGAACTCCTACTAGCCAAAAGGAGTCACAAAGGCTGACTTCTCTCTAGCACTGGGAGTCAAAGGCACCTGCCAGTAACCTTTGGTAAGATTAATGGTTGTAAGATACTTAACCCCACCCAGCTGCTGTATGGCCTTATCTGTCCTAGGAATGGGGTAAGCATCCGACTCTGTGTGACTATTTAATTTCCTGTAGTCCACACACAACCTGGTGTTGCCATCCTTCTTTGGCACCAGCACCACTGGTGAGGCCCAGGGACTGTTGGACTCTTGAATCATCCCTAGTTCCAACATCTCCTGTACCTCCTCCCTCAGAGTCTGTCTGACACTCTTAGGCACCCTACAAGCGGCCTGCCTAATAGGCCTTTGGGGTCATGTATCCACCTGGTGCTGCACCAGGTGGGTGCACCCTGGTTTCCCAGTGAACACGTCCCCAAATTCCTGCAAAACTGCTCAGATTTCTCGAACCTGGGTAGGAGATAGCTGCTGGGACATTGCCACTCTTTCCACTGAGGTGTCAGCCCGGGCCTCACTGAGGATATCAGTCCCCAGATCTCCCTCAGACTCCTCCTGCAGTCCACTGCAAATGCCCATCACAAGGGCCTCCCTATCATGGTAAGGTTTCATCGTGTTAACATGGTACAGTTTGTGCCCCTGCCATCTGCCTAGCAGTTCCACTTTTTAGTTAACATCACTTACCTTTCTTACCACCTTGTAGGGCCCCTCCTAAGCTGCTTGCAGCTTGTTGTGTCTGACAGGAATGAGAGCCATTACCTGCTGCCCCACAGCATACTCTCTTGTTCGAGCATTCCTGTCATACCACACCTTTTTCTGTTGGGCTTCTGCCAGGTTCTCCTGGGCCAAGCCCGTGAGTTCCCCTGACCCTTGTCTTGAGGTTTAGGATGTATGCCACAACAAGACTCCTTGTGAGACTCGCATTCACCTTCCCACTTATCTCGTATTAAATCTAGAGGTCCCCTCACCCTATGCCCATACAGCAACTCAAAGGGTGAAAAACCTGTGGATTCCTGGGGAACCTCTCTGTAAGCAAACAGATGGGGCAAATATTTGTTCCACTCTCTCTTAAACTGATCTGCAAATGCCGGTAGCATGGACTTGATTGTAGAGTTTAACCTCTCAACAAGACCAATAGTCTGGGGATGGTAGGGGGTGGTCTTCATGTGCTTCACCCTAGAGGACTTCCACAGACAAGCCAGCAGGTCTGACATGAAATCGGCACCTCTGTCTGACAGTATTTCTTTTGGGAAACTACCCTGCTGAAAATCTCTAACAAAGCATTTGCCACCTTCTCTGCCTCAATGGAGGACAAAGCCACTGCCTCAGGGTATCATGTAGCATAATCTACTACCACTAGGATATACTTTTTCCTTGTGGAACTTTGGGTACTCAGAGGACCCACAATATCCATAGCTACCCTCTGAAATGGCTCCTGAATCACTGGCAAAGGCATCAAAGGATCTCTCGCCTTGTCTCCTGCCTTGCCTACCTTTTGGCACTGCTCACAGGTCCTGCAGTACCCTGTTACATCTCTGGAAATTTCAGGCCAATAGAAGCTCTGCATAATACGCTTCTTTGTACATTTTATGCCCATATGACCTGCAAAGGGAATATCATGGGCTATGGCTAGAAGTGCCAGACAATAGACTCTGCGCACTACCAACTGCTGTACTGTCTCACCTTCTAGCCCTCCCTCGGGGGTACACTCTCTGTATAGTAACCCTTTTGTCCCAGTATGCAGCTTCCCCATTTCCTTGAGAATCTGGTGCCTCCCTAGTTACCTGCCTCAGGCCTTGCAGTGTAGGGACTGAGAACTGTGCCTGTCTCAATTCTCCTTGTAAACCTTCCCAGCTCCCCTTCCACAGGAAGTCTGGCATCCTCTGACAGCGGTGCCTCACTGTCAGCCTGGGTACTACTACTCACCTCTACCTTTGCAGTTACCCTGTCCAAGGGAATATCAGTACCCACAAGCAGCTGTGGCTCACATTCATTCTTACTGCTACAGAGTAGCTCCCTCTCTGAAGTAATCACCTCACCAGTCCTGGCTGCAAGTGTGCAGTCTGTCTGGGTCTCTCCCAGGCTTCCAGACCCACATACTTATCTCCTAGCCTGACCGCGTGTAACTGCATAAGTACATGGTACTGCCTCATCCAAATCCTTCCCTCTCAGGACATCTGCAGGATGGTAGTTTAGTACCCCTGTTGTCTCGAGACAGCCTACTATTGGCATTGGTATTTTGTCTTTCCCACTTACTGGCTCCCTCACCTTTGGTTCCCCACCTTGCCTCCGTGGACACCTGTATGCCACATGACTCCACTGGTTGCATTCAAAACATTAACCCTAGCTGCTGGACGTGTACCTGGAGTAGTGGCTTCCCCTGCTACTGGCAAATTCTATTGTGGTAGTCTGCGCTGCTCACCATGTGTTCCTTTAGACCCATGAGCAGTACTGGGGGTCCCCTTCCTGTGCAGAGCTGCCCTGCTTGCCAGGTATAGGTCTCCCTTCTTCCCCAACTCATCTGAAGTAGCACATTGTCTATCAGCTAACCAGATCCTCATGTCCTCAGGTAAAGTGCTAAGGGCTTGTTCCCTCACCAAAAGGTCTGCCAGCCCTTCAAAAGTGGTGACCTGACATCCACTTACCCAGTTATGAAAATAAGTGCTCAGTTCAGTAACATATTCACACACACTTTCATCTGCCTTGCGTTTATGCTCACAAAACTTTTTCCTATACATTTCAGGTGTTGGCGTAAAACATTTTAACAAGTGACGTTTTACAACAGTATAATCAAAACATGCAATGTCAGACATGTTAGCCAATGCATTTACGGCTTTAGCATGGAGTAAGGGGGTCAGGAACCATACCCAGAGCCTTTGGTCAACACTATACTGTTTGCATACCCTCTCAAACATATGAATGAAACTACCAAAATTATCCCCTCTTTAAATTGCGGAAGAAATTTACTGACCTGTTGTGCTTCTGGGGTCCACTTACTCCCTTCCCCATTACCTCCATGACTCTGGTGAAGAGTCAGCATTTCCCATTCATGCCTCCTCTGACGCTACTTTCCTTCGGCTTCTATCTCCAAACACCTGGCCTCCAACTCAAGTCTCTTTAGCTCCAGCTGGATTTTTAAGTCCACTGCAGAAAGGTTGAGCTGTCCATTCTCCGAGGACATTGTATCTCCACTGCCAGTCTGATCATCCTCCTGGATGCTGTTTTCTGATGCAACTGTAACCAAGGCTGCAGTCAGGTCTGCCTTAGTCAGGTTTCCATGCACCAGTCCCCTAGCCTGGCACATCTCCACCAGCTGGCTCCTTGTCAGCTTTCCATACTCTTCTGCTGACATGCTGCCTGCTCACCCTGACTAAGATAACAAAAGAAATAAAACGATTGTGATCTGAACTCTGAGTATTTACTGTGTGGCTGTTTAGAGTACACAACACCTTCACTGTACATAAGCTACAGGATTCACTCTACCCACACCACTACAAGCCAATTAGTATTTGCTAACTAATTTAATATGTGATGTGGATATTCCACTAATACCCACCAATTAGTATGTGTAGTGGATCCCACCACTGCAAACCACATGTGAAGTGGATCCCACCAGTGCCAGCATGTTACATCCGCGCCCTGGCCCAGCAATCAAGGAGCCTCGATCTTCGCCACTAACACCAGAGAGGGCGTCTCATATGAGAGGAAAGGATAACAAATACACACAGTAAAGTACAATTTCCCTTAAGTGCACACACAGATCACAGTCAGTCTGGGGATTTAATAATAAATACTAAAAACACAAGACAATACTACTAACCACAGTGCTATTTAAGAGTTCAGAGATCACACAGAAACTTAAAATAAATCAGTAGTACAGTTCTGACATAACAGAAAAACACTTGGTGTAACCTTTATAGTCCTAGCTATTTCTACAAGAAAACGCACTTCTAAGATAACTTAAGACAACAGGCAGAGTGCTGATGAGTTAGATATCCAAGATCAAAATCCTTAATAAGCTCTGGTTCTCACTGTTTAAATTGAAACTGCAGTTCTGATAAAACATTATATCATTTGATGTTATGTGATCCTATCTCGCCTACATTCTGACTGATGGGTTCGGAGCCGATCCCTCGGCTCCGACTCGGCACGCTTATGCCAAAGAGCGAAGTCTCTAATTGGCTGAGCTTACTATATCCCAGGATGCACCACTACCAGTCCCCCAGATCTCGTTTGCCGCTAACCTGCGAAGACGTGGTCTCGAGCTGGCTGGGCTGAGTAGTTATTTAACTAACTTTTCTGTCAGTTTTTTTGCTGTTTTTGCCTCAAAGCTGTTTTAACGGCTATTCTTCTCATTGTTGTGTGATTGGTTGAATTGTTGAAGACCTTTGTTGTGTGATTGGGTTGAGTTTGGTAGGCCCCCTTCATCTAGGGCCTTCACGGTCGGTCAACCCTCCTATAACTTACCTATAGAGCAAAAGGCTTTAAATATCTTTGTAGCTGTTTGTTCTTTCAAGGTTTTGAAAGTTACCTGTCATTGGCGCTTTTTAGCCATAACTGTTAGCCATATACTTAAAGGGTTTAGTCAGTAAGTCAGTAAATTGTGTTTTCCTGTCAGATTACTGAAATTCTCTTCATAATGTCTCAGAACCCTAGGCCTTCGGGCTTTAAAAAATGTACGAAATGTAGTTTCAAAATGTCCATCACGGACGATCACTCGCTCTGTGTGTATTGCTTAGGTGCAAAACATTTACAGGAATCATGTAGCGTATGTCACGCTTTTTCCTCAAGGGTCCTCCAGGAGAGGAAAAATAAATTAATTCTTAAGGGGTTAATTAAACCTTCTTTTGAAGAAGCCTTGGCATCCTCTCCTTCTCCGGCCAAGAAGAAAAGGGCGTCGGTTCCGACCAGTCCGTCGGATCCGACCGCTAAGAGACATAGGCAGGCCTCTCCTTCGGCTCCAAGGACTTCGGAGCCGAGGTCGGAACGGTCTGCCTCGATGCCACCAGTATCGACTCCTCTGGCTTCGGAGCCGATGGCTGGGGCATCGAGAGGCGGGTCACCTTCGTCGGCTCCACTGGTCTCGGAGCCGACAAGGGCCGTCCACTCAGACACTTCCTCCTCGGCGCCGAAGTCCACCTCGGCACCGATGGAATCTGGTGTGTGTATTCCCTCGGCGCCGATACTCATCGAGTCACCTCGGAGCCGGTCCCCTAGCCCTTTGGGGCCGTTGGAGAGGCCGTCTCGAACCCGTTCTGTTTCCTCTCGGTCTTCGAGGATGTCAGATTCTGATATAGACAGGGTGCTGCAAAGACTGTTCCAGTCCCCAGTCTTCCAAAAATTTGTTTCGGTTCCAACCCAGTTGGCTTCGGAGCCGATGACCTTGGCCCACCCCATTGCCATTCCTCCTCCGACTGCTTCGGCTCCGTCGGAGCAGGTGCTGTTGGAGCCGGTGGAGATCTCCGGGTCGGCTCCGACCCTTACTCCAACCCGGGCCTTCGGGTCCGAGTTTGGTAAGCGGACTTCTTCAGCTGGACCTGGGGGTGATGTTTCGGGACCTATGCTTTCGGTTCCGAGTCTCCCCCTCGGTGCTTCGGCTGCGGGACTTCCGTCGGCTATCACGGCTCCAGGGACCGGACACTCCCAGGATTCTGGGGGTCCGGCTTTCAGAGCCATGAGGAGTGCCTTGGCCAAGTCTTCGGCCATCTCTCCGGCTTTACCGGCACCTTCCCTGGGCGTGGAGACTGGGTCTTTGGCAGTTCCCCTGTCCGTAGTCAGCGGAGCCCCGGGGCCTGAGGTTACCCCAGTGGGGTCCCCTCCTCCTGAGGGTTCTTCTGAGTTGTCTTCGGAGGAACCCCCAAGGAAGAGATCGTGCAAGAGGAAGCACGTGGACTCCCCCGAGTCTATTACATCAGACACTGATCTTGATGATGCAGAGGGGTCCCCGAAGTCGTCCTCGGATGATGTCTCATTTGCAGACATCTTAGAGATCCTTAAACAACGAGGTGGCTGGATATCCAAACCCCCCTCTGCTGATGAGTCAGTGCTCCTCAAGGCCTTTGGGGCTCAGCCCTCCGCCTCCTGGGTGTCTCCGCCCTTCGAGCTTCTGGATTTAGTTTGTCGAAGGGCGTGGGAACATCCAGATACCGTGGAACCAGTCCCTTCTCGTCCAAATAAATTTTTGTCTGCTCCCCCCGAGAAGGAGTTCCTCACTAAAGGCGTGGCTGTAGATGCCATGGTGGTGGCATCTGCTACACAACAGGACGTGGCAGAGGCTTCAACGTCCATCCATCCTCCTAATAAGGAGTCTAGGAGTATGGACAGGTACGGGAAGCGCACCCTGACTTCAGCGGCCTTTACTTTAAGGTCTCTGAATTATTTGGCACATTTTACCAGGCTTCAGAGGGATCTGGTCAAGGAGTTGTCAGATTCCCTCTCGGGTAACCTACCTGAGCAGCTAGCCCAGTCGGTTAGCTCTCAGTTGGCTATCCTTATGTCAATTTCTAACTCGTCCATGAGGCTCATTTCCTATGCGGCCGAAGCGGTAGAGCGGCAGGCACAGGCGTGGCTCACGGAGACAAGCCTGGCTCCGCTTGTGTCAGTTCATGGAGGCCTTCAAGTCTTCCTTCGCCGACACTCCCTTTGATGGGTCCTCCTTGTTTGGACCCAAGGTTAAAGACACCCTTACCCGCTGTGAGCAAGAGGGAAAAACTTTATCTGCCGTAGGAGCCCGTTATTCCACCCCTTCGGCCTTACCCCAAGGCTAAAGGAGGGGAAAATGTGGTTCCGCAGATCTCGTAAGTCTTGCCCCCAAGAGCAGGAAGATTCCCCTTCCAGAGGCAGAGGACGGGAAATTTTTCAGGGAGACGCCGTCCCAGAGGCGGCAGAGGGCCCGCAATTCTGGAGACCGCGAGTCCTTTCGTGGCTCTTCAGCCTCCCACACGTCATGAGGGATTGCCCGGCTGTGCTGCTCGAGCCAGTCGGGTGTCGCTTTGCCAAGCACCTAAAAGCCTGGGAGTCAATCACTCAGGACAGATGGGTGCTTCGGATCATTGCCGGAGGTTACACCATCCCATTCACATACCGCCCCACCGTCCAAAAGAATCCCGGACCCACGACCCAGTCTAAGGGTAATGGCAGCCGCAGAAGCTTTAAAGCTGCTAGAAAGGAGTCATCCAACCGGTCCCTACAGACCAGATTGGATCATGAAATTACTCCTGGTTCTTTTAGTGCCAAAAAAGACAGGGGACCTGAGACCAATATTGGATCTCAGCAGACTGAACCAATCCGTCACGAAATCCAAGTTCCGAATGGTCACGTTACAATCCATTCTCCCATTGTTGGAGAAGGATGTTTGGATGTGCTCCATAGACCTCAAGGACGCCTATTATCACATACCGATACATCAGGCGTCCAGGAGGTATCTGCGCTTCAGCCTGGGAGTCAGTCATTACCAATTTTGCTCTCTGCCCTTTGGTCTCACCACAGCCCCCAGGGTGTTCACCAAGTGTTTGGCAGTAGTGACGGCTCACCTGAGAAGTCTTGGATTCCAAGTGTTTCCCTATCTGGACGACTGGCTCCTGACTGCCACCACCAGGCATCTACTAATGGACAACCTCAAAGCCACCATCTCCCTGGGTATTACCCTGGGGATTACATTCAATTGGTCAAAGTCTGTCTTGCTGCCCTCTCAACGCATAAAGTTCATAGGAGCAGAGATAGACTCAAGATTGATGCGCGTCTTTCTTCCTGCCGAAAGGATCCAAACTTTACAGGGCCAAGTTCAAGCTCTGATCTCGAGATCCAAAGCCCCAGCCAGGATGGTTCTACAAGTTTTAGGCTCAATGTCTGCCACGGTTCTTTTAGTTCCTCTGGCGAGATTGCACATGAGAATTCTTCAGTGGCTATTGTCAACTCAATGGTCCTTTCAGGATCTTCCTCTCAATCATCACATCATGATCACGGAAATATGCAAAACGGACCTTCGCTGGTGGCTTCAGACATCCAATTTGGATCAAGGAAAACCCTTTGTTCTTCCCTCTCCAGTGGTTACCCTGACGACAGATGCCTCCCAGATAGGGTGGGGGCATTGTCTGGGCAGGCTAGTTCAGGGCTCCTGGCTTCCAGACGAAGCTCTCCTCCACATCAACGTGTTGGAGATGAGGGCTGTACTTCTATCCCTACAGGCCTTACACAAGTTTCTTCCTCAGGGCATCATCGCCATCCACACAGACAACATGTCGGTGGTCTGGTATCTGAACAAACAAGGAGGGACCAGATCGTACCCTTTGCAGAGAGGCCATGAGAGTGTGGGAATGGGCTGTAGCTACCAACCGCTTCTTGGTAGCGACCCACATCCCGGAAGGTCAAATATATTGGCGGACAAATTGAGCAGGACAATTCTCTCCTCACGAATGGTCTCTAAACCACACAGTAGCAGCTCAGGTTTTCAGGAGATGGGGGCCCGTGCTGCGACCTATTTGCAACTCCACTAAACACCAAGTGCCAAAGGTTCTTCTCCTTGATCCCACATCAGGGAGTACCAGCTATGGATGCTCTAGCACAACCTTGGCCAACAGGGCTACTTTATGCCTTTCCTCCAATTCCACTTCTCCCCAAAGTTATTCAAAAGCTTCTCAATTGGGGTCCTCAATGATACTGATTGCCCCATTCTGGCCTCGTCAGGTATGGTTTCCTTACCTGAAGAAGCATGCGTGGACGATCCGTGGACTTTAGACCTAATTCGGACTTGTTAATCCATCAGTCGGGACATCGGCATCAGTCCCTTCAATCTTTGAAATTGACAGCTTGGCTCCTCCACTTCCGACTTTAGTTAGAAGGCACACACTAGACCCGAAGTTGTTCACATTTTATCGGCCCACAAACCCACCACTAACAAATTGTACCTCAGTAAGTGGAAGAGGTTTGCTATCTGGGCTCAACTCAAGGGCTTAGACCCTATCTCTGCTCCTGTCCCAGAGGTTTTGAAATTCTTAACATCCCTGTTTAATCAAGGATCTTCTGTCTCAACTATTAAAGTCCAACTAGCGGCTATCTCTAAATTCCACGAATCCATGGATCCTCCTTTGATGAGCAGCAGACTATGCAAAACTTTCATTAAAGGTGCGAGCCTATTAAGACCCCAATTTTTCATCCTGCACCTCCGTGGGATCTTGATTTGGTGCTTCGCATTAACATCTTCCCCTTTCGAACCGGCTGCTACATGTGAGTTAAAATATCTGTCTTGGAAAACTGCCTTCTTAGTTGCAATTACTTCTGCAAGAAGAGTTTCAGAGCTTCAAGCCCTGTCTATTAAGCCACCGTACTTGATTTTCCACAAGGATAGAGTATCACTTAGGCCTAATCCATCCTTTGTCCCAAAGGTCTGTTCTAGTTTCTGTCTCCAACAATCTCTAGAGCTACCAGTTTTCTTCCCGAAATTCTCCAATGAAGCAGAATACACGCTCCATAAATTGGATGTTCACAGGCAATTACGCTTCTATTTAGACAGGACTCAGCAAAGTCGTAAGTCAGACCAGTTGTTTGTGTCCTTCTCAGATAATAAATTGGGTCAAACCATCACAAAAGCTACTATCTCCAAATGGATCAGAGATTGCATAACTCAGGCTTATTCTTCTTCGAATAAGCAACTTACAACATCTATCAAAGCTCATTCTACCAGAGCTATGGCTACTTCTATAGCTTTTCATTCCAAGCTCGCTATATCGGAAATTTGTGCTGCGGCTACTTGGTCCAGTCCGCACACTTTCATTTCCCACTACAAATTGGATGTGGCATCTAAAGGACGAGCATCATTTGGTTCCACGGTACTCAGGAGTGTTTTCCAGTGAGCCACCCAGGATTCAGGTGCTAGGACGCTGTCCCATCAGTCAGAATGTAGGCGAGATAGGATCACATAACATCTTTTAGTTATGTACTCACCATAACTTCAGATGTTTGGGATCCATCTCGCCACATTCCTAAAACCCACCCTCCTTCCCCCTGCCTTGGAGATCAGAAGAGATTGAACGGTTTTGAGTTTTACTGTTTATCTTGTTTCATCTGACGATGTTATATAAGCAGGGCGTGCATGTGTGCATGTATGCGGACAAACTAGATCTGGGGGACTGGTAGTGGTGCATCCTGGGATATAGTAAGCTCAGCCAATTAGAGACTTCGCTCTTTGGCATAAGCGTGCCGAGTCGGAGCCGAGGGATCGGCTCCGAACCCATCAGTCAGAATGTAGGCGAGATGGATCCCAAACATCTGAAGTTATGGTGAGTACATAACTAAAAGTTTACACTTTCTTGGTTCCCAAGCCACACACAAACTGCATCTACATTCTTTTACACTTAGAGCAATAAAGGACATTCCACATGTAAATTCTGGTCATTAGCCTTAAAACAATAGGCAGGATGCTTACTCCAGACTCATCGACTGTAAATTCTAACTTCAAAGGAATAGACATAAGGTTATTTTATTTTCAAAGGACCAATAAGAAATGCTTGACTTAGTTTTCCTTACAGCAGATGGCAATGTTGCTACATTGTTGAAACAGCATTTCTTTATATTTTAAGACACAAGCCTGTATTTTACATTTATATTTACAAATGCCAGAATTATGTATCAAATTCTATTTGACTAGGCTAGCAGTCTTCACCCTTCTCTACCAGTCTAAACAGAGCCCTTATTGTAGTCAGATATTTTTGCTTACAGTCCTCAAATTCTGATATGGCTTTAGTAAGCCATCTGACAGCGGATCTCCCAAAAAAAAACCGTAAAGATAAAGACAGAGACAGACCGCACAGGTCCAAACCTTCCGACGCTTCCATTAAGCTAGTAGGCAGTTCTCCGGTTCCCAGTGATGTACTTTTGCAGCCCCTGATGCTCACTTCTTTGGATTTGTAGGCTGCTACCGAGACCCTTTCAGAGTCCGTTATGCCACAAAAGTCTTTTTCGACTAAGGATTCTGCGATCATCTCTACCTTGGATGGGTCCAGAGCCTCTGAGCAGGCACCAGTTTCAGAGGAAGTCCTTCGCACTACCGATTCTCGACACAAACCGACATCTTCTTTCGTGACTACTGTTTTTCCAAAACGACCGAGTTTCTTGGGACCAGGGTATGAACTGCACCCAAGAAACCGATAACCCACTCTGACACCTGCTTCCTTGTCTCAGTCTCAAATGCTTAAAATGGCAGAAGACCTTATGCTGATCAGGTGAAGCCAAGCTACCTCCTCCAAAAGGAAGAGATCTGTCCCCTGTAGTTTTGTCTGAAGAGTCCGATGACTCTGCATCTGAATATGAAGACGTGCAACCCCTCTCTACTTATGAGGATTCTGATGCAGAGGATTCCATTCCTTCAGGCTTTCCCCCAGATGATTTTTCCTTTGGGGAAACCCTGCATACCTTAAGGGAGCATTTCCAGTGGGAAAGTCAAGACTAACCTCAGTCTAAAAAGAGTCTCAAGAGAATTCCTATATCTTCCACAGCACAGACCCTTGGCTATCCCCCCAGTCCTGGATGTTGTGGAGGATGTTTACCTGGAATCCAGCTTGACTCCTGACACCCTCCCTCCTGCGCACAGAAAGCCAGACAGGTACTATAGAGTCCCTGACTCGCACACATTTCTTTTTAAAAATCCTACTGCTGACCCTGAGGTAATTTCTCAAGGGCCTAAAAGGATTAAAGCCACCTCTGCTAAGAATCCCACTCCCTCAGACAGGGATTCCCCTGCACTAGACAGGGTAAAAAAGTGTACATCTCCGCTACTCTTGCTATTGGGGCACTAAATTGTTAGTTCCATATGCTAAAATTTCAGCTACATACCCAGGAACTCCTCAAACAAAAAATGTCTTCCTTTCTTTCTTTGGCAGAATCTAAAGAATTACAAGAGTTAATGCATTCTGCAAGTCAAGTAACTAAACACACCTTGCACTGTGGTTTTGACACCCTAGAAGCTTCTTGCAGGGCAGCAATCACTGAATCTGTCATTAGAAGGCATGAGTGGCTTAAGGAACAGCCCTTGCCAGACCATGTCAAATCTAAATTGTTGGATGCCCCCTTGCACAAAGACAACTTGTTTGGGACTAAGGCAGAAGAGGTCTTAAAAAAAGATGGAAGAAAAAGCAAAATCTATGCAAACAGTTAAGGATTTCTTAAAGGTCCAGCCACCCAGGTTCAGCAGGCATTGTCCCACCAAACACTGGTCCTTTCCTGCTCCCAGCAAGCTAGTCCAGCCTAGGGCCCAGGGAACCAGACCCCCCCCCAGGCAGCAGCCACAGGGAATGCAGAAATCTAAGCAGTGGACTACCTCCACTTCTAAGCCACCCCCTTATGGTAAGAACTCGCAATAACTCACCTCCCCCACTCCCTCCCTCTGCCAACACTCACTTACCCCTAGGAGGAAAACTCTCCTTTCACACAAGCACCTGGGCCACCATTACCAACGACCACTGGGTTCTGAATATAGTGTCTCAGGGATACAAATTTTCCTTCCACACCCTTCCAACCCCAAAAGGGTTCCCAGATCTACCTCCAAACCACTGGGCAGAGGCTCAAAAGCAAATCTTTTCCCTGCTTTCTATGAGGGCAGTAGAGCACGTTCCTGCAGAACAGATGGGCCAAGGATTCTACTACAGACCTTTTCTGGTGCCCAGAAAAGAGGGCACCTGGCGCCCCATCATCTCTGTATCATTGTAAACCCCTTCCTGATGATCCCAAAATTCAAAATGCTTTCCCTCCAGCAACTGCTACCCATGCTCTCCAAGGACGCTTGGCTAGTCACCCTAGATCTAAAAGAGGCCTCACTCCACATTCCTATCAGGGAATTGTGCAGGAAATATAGCCATTTCAGGGCAGGATCTCAACACTTTCAGTTCTCTGCGCTTCCCTTTGGCTTATCTATTGCTCCCAGAGTTTTCACAAAATGTCTGGCTCCGGCCATTGCTTTTTGCAGACAAAGAAATATCCAGATTTACCCATACTTAGACCACTGCCTTATTCAGGCAGACAGCCAGGAAACGCTGCTCAAGCACCTGGCCTTTGTAAAGACCTTGCTAACCTCCTTAGGGTACACAATCAACAAAAATAAATCCAAACAGGTGCCCACCCAAAGAATTATCTTCCTGGGAGCAATCCTGGAACCAGCATCCCAGATGGCCTTCCTTACACCAGAAAAACAAGTTTTCCTGACAGCCTACTTCTCTCAACTAGCCACCAGGCCCCAGTTATCTGCAAGGAAGATCCTGCAAGCTCTGGGGTTCATGGCATCTTGCATACTACTCATTCCATATGCCAGACTGCATATGAGAAAACTTCAATGGTACCTAAAAACCCTTTGGTGTCCACACTGAAGACCTGGAAACTATCTTTTTATATCTATAATTCCTTGCCTCAGAAAAGATTTTCTTTGGTGGGCAACAGCATCCTCCCACAACAAGGGGCTGCCTTTCTTACCACCCCTGCCTCCCAGACCTTCACCACAAATGCATCACACTATGCTTGGGGTGCACACCTGGACGGCAGGTGCATACAGGGCCAATGGAGCCTGCAGCAAATCCCTTGCACATCAACCAAAAGAGATGATGGCTGTCCAGCACGCCTTGATAGCTATCAAACCCCTTCTCTCCCCAGAGGGTTCTCCTAATGAAAACCGACAACACCACTGTGATGTGGTATATCCACAAGCAGGGAGGGACTCGCTCCTACCCTCCATGCAGGCTGGCCATGACCTTTTGCACACAGCCTCGGCCATGCAACTGCACCTGTTAGCACAATTCCTACCAGGCTCTCTCAACTCTCTGGCAGACCAATTAAGCAGAAATCTTCAGTACCCACATGAGTGGCAGCTCAACAGAAGAACCTTTGCCCTAATAACTCAAAAGTGGGGCACCCCAAAGGTCAACCTCTTTGCCTCCCACATCAATCATCAGCTCAGCAAATTCTGCAGCAGAGAGCATCACTGCAGGGCATGGAAAGTGGATGCCCTGTCCTTCCCCTGGGTCAATCTGTCTTTCCTCCACTACCTCTCATCCCCAGGGTACTGCTCAAAATAAAGGAGGAAAAACCAAGGACAAGTCTTATTGCCCCAGACTGGTCTTGCCAGCACTGGTACCCCTTGCTGCGCAGCTGGTCACCACTGCCACCATGGCATCTTCCTCCAATTCCAAACCTCCTGACCCAGAGGGAAGGGTAATTCATGCATACCGAATTGCAGACACTCCAGTTTGGCAGCTTGGCTTATTCCCTAACCCCGGATCCCGGATCAATCTGCCAATCTCAGTAAACAGGCTCTATATGCTCTCCGTGAGGCCAGGTGCCCTAGCACTAGTAGTCTTTTATGCTGACAAATGGAAAAGATTCTGCACCTGGATCCAGGCTAAGGGAGCCAATATGTCACAGCCCTCCCTACCTCTCATCCTGGATTACTTAGCTGACCTACTACACTGTGACCTTTCTTTCTCCCCTAAAATTTCATGCCTCTACTATTTCTGCTCATTTCCCCACTGAGCAGCCTCTTTTCTCCCACCCTTTGATCAAACAGTTCCTAAGAGGGGCTAGCAACTTGAGGCCACCCAGAAGGGCACCAATCCCTGCTTGGGACCTTAACTTTGTATTGGAAAAGCTCACGCTTCCCTCTTTCGAACCAGCCTCTTCTGCACAGCTAAAAATTCTCTCCTGGAAGACTGCATTCCTTCTGGCCATCACTTCAGCCAGAAGAGTCTCCGAGCTGCAAGCACTCATGGCTGTGGAACCCTTCATAATCTTCCATGCTGACAGGGTATCCCTCCGAACTAACCCATCCTTCATGCCCAGGGTGGTGTTCAGTGTGGCTCTCAACCAATCCATTCATTTTCCCACCTTTTTTTCCTAATCCCCAGAACAAAGGGGAACAGATTCTGCACTCTCTAGATGTGCACAGACAGCTCAAATTTTATCTAGACAGGACTAAATCCTTCAGAAAGTCTGATCAATTGCTGGTTAACTTTGCTACAGGGGCAGAAGGCAAAGCCATCTCCAAACAAACCATTTCCAAATGGATCACACTGCATCAATTTCTGCTACAAATAGCATAGAAAGCCTCCTCCCAAAGGGGTCAGGAGTCACTCCACCAGAACAGCCTCCACCTCTGCAGCTTTCCTCAGAGGAGTCCCCACCAGGGACATCCTGGAGGCTGCCACCTGGACATCTGTTCACACTTTTACCAAAGATTATTATCTGCATCTCTTCTCCAAATCCAGGGCAGGCTTTGCCTCTGCAGTCTTGCATGGCATCCTAACCAGCCCCTAGTTTCTTTGACTGCCTCCACCCATTTCATCAGCTTTGGGAATCGACCCAAATGTGATAACTGCAACAATGAAACATGAAGAACATAGTACAGTTGTGTACACTTACCATAAATGTAGATGTTTGGGTGTATTCACTGTTGCAGTCCTGGTTTCCCACCCTGTATCCCCCTTCTCTCTCCCTGAAAAGGAACATATTGGTATTCACTTTCTACTGGTGGGGTTCTTCCACCAAAACCTGGCTCCTACTTGGGTGCTCCTGACAGGTTAGGGCAAGAAAAACTGATGTAATGGCGTTGGCTGCCTTGCGTCAAGTTGTCAGTAGTATAAAGTCAATCCTGAAGCTACAGCAACTGACGCAGAAATACTAAGCCTCTGGTATTTGGGCTGGCCGAGAGCTACCCTGGCAGGGATAACCCAGATGTGATGACTGCAACAGTGAATACAGTCTAACATCTACATTTATGGTAAGTGTACACAACCGTACTGTGTGGAGAGCGGAGTTCCTCTGCAGTTTTCTTCTGTCCAAATGCATTCTAACTTTTTAGTCATTTGTGGTAATAACATTCTATTTAACAATACCTGATTGACATTGATTCTTTTGTTAGCCCACTGTTGGTGTAGGTTTGTACTCAATTCCTCAGAGGTGCTCTTACTTTGAGGGTTAAGAGCATCTGCCACATCTAAAGCCATCCTCTGCTAAAAGAATGAAAATAAGTATAATTTTGCACTGCTAATTATTTTTACTATATTTCATAAGAATCCTGGATTAATTGTTACATTTCATGCACTTTAGTACAGTTTCAAGTCTGAATTGTTTCCACTGCTGCAGTAGCATTTAATTGCATTGTATCTTCTTAGTTTTACAGGACAGTAGTATCTAGATTGTGTGGTTTCCCTGCACTTGAGCTGTAAAACCAGCATTTTCGCATTGAGGGTTTTCTGACTACACACTTATGGCAGATGTGTGCTGTAGCAAACCTGTCTGAGTTGGGGCTGCTGGTTGAAAGCTTATTGTGTGTTTTCCTGATTCGTCTGTATGCCTTGCTGTTACTGATTCTGTATAAGCCCAGTGTTTGCAGTAGGTTGCTGTCTGCACAGCAGTGGTTAGCAGTACCCTGTATAGATGCAAATACTTTTTAAAGTCCAAATTTCCCCTAGAATAGCTATCTCTACAACCATCCCAGTCTCTCTACTGCTATAGGAGCATCTGGGTTGCATGCTGAGTGGCATTGCCTTGTTGGATCGTTGCTCTTCACAGTGAGTATAGCACCCATTCTTCTTTTGTGTGCAATAATCCCAGTCCAGTTTAATCTCCCCACTCTTCTTCTTGGTTCAGCCTTCACTAAAAAAACCTGAAACCATGGATAGGCATTTTCTTTATCTCTGTGGCCAGGCTGGAGGACATGAGCATCCGAGGCAATGTAGCAATTCTCATATGTAGTGATAACCACTTAATCCTGAAACAGTATGTGAGAGATGTAGTTACACTAGGAATATTGAGATGTGGCTCTCATATACTGACAAATCAAATGACCAACAGGTTGTGAGCATGTGCACGTCATTTCTTTCACTAAATAAGGTCTTTATGCACAAACCCACATATGCGGAGGTTTTCATAAGTAACTTACCAAAACCTCTGAGGCTTTCCATACGATGCCCTCAGAAACCACATGCAAACAAAACTAAGTCAACACCAGGCACTACACATAAATAATCCACAACATAGTGTCACCACAAGCAAGCCTGTAAGGCAAAACACCATGCATTCAAATAATGGTCATAGGAAACTCCATCATGCGGCATGTGCCCCCCCCACACACACACACACCAAGTTGGATAAAGAAAGGATTACAGTCATTTGCCTGTCAGGACCAAGTATTCGACAGATCATGCAGGCACTTGGGTCACTCAGCCACAAGTACCAGTATGACTCGGTCATAGTCCATGTAGGTGTGAATGTCCTGAGACATACCTCCATGAAATATGTGTAGAGATGTGATGGACTTCTCTGAATATAGGTCGTACACTGGCATGAGCCTCAATTTGAGCATCATTCTACCCTTACCAAGAATGATACCACAATACAAATAGAAAATGATTGACTTCAATAATTGGCTTAGCTACTGGTGTAATTCCAAGGGGATCCAGCATTTTTCAGCCTGGGGAGACTGATCACACTGCTTTGCCAGAGATGATATGCACCTGTCAGTCATGTCATTGCTAGGCTTTCAAATACTGGCTGAGGCATTAGCCACCCCCATAGTGCCTTTTTTAGGCAGTGTCAAACCAGCAGACCTAACAATGTAGCAATTCTTCTAATGCCAAGCTGAATGTACTACTGCTCACTGTTAGAAGTCTTATCAAGAAACTGCCCTCCCTGGAAGCTCTTCTTGCCCTGGAGAATGCAGGGGGCTGTGTATGACATCACCTATATGCAGCCAGAAGTAGCAAACCTGTCTGCCAATAAATTTCAGCTCAAGCTTCACCCCCTTTATCACCTCCAGTCACTCCCTGTGAAGTACCCCTACCATTCCTTTGCTTATTATCATGAAAAAGGTCGACAATGAGTTGTCTAAAGCTAGAGACATGGCATCAGTGGGCCCTGACGGAATCCCAGAGGATGCCCATTTAAATAGCTTGAAACATGACCTGGCAGACCCACTCGGATCTCTATTTAACCAGTCTCCATACAGGCTTTGTCAGAGTAGAGTGGAGGACAGCAGCAGTCATCCCTCTGCACATGGGGGGGACCATCAATGCACCCAGGAAACTACTAACCCATAAGTCTGACTAGCCTCATTATGCAAGGCTATGGAAAGGGTAATCTTGGACCTGATTAACAATGATGGAGGAACCTTCAGACTCTAGACCCAGTCCAGTTCTACTTCGTCAAGGGCACAGCCTGCCTGCTAGGTCTGGTCAACTTCTTTGAGAAAGTCAGCAAGGCCATGGATGAGGGTAAGACGGTGCGTACCACCTACATTGACCTGGCCAAGTCATTTGGCACAATACTTCTCTCTCTTATTATAGATAAACTCTCAAAATTGAGCATAAATCTCTGTCACCAGATGGATAGCCAATTGTCTCACGGATAGGACACATGCTGTTAGAGTGGGGAGAATCCACATCCAGCAAGAGGCCCGTCACACCAGTGGTGTACCACAGACCTCAGTGCTATCCACATCCAGCAAGATGCCGGTCACCAGTGGTGTACCACAGACCTCAATGCTGGGTCCCCTCCTATTTGGGATATACTTCTCAGACGTCAAGGCAAATGTTGATGGCCTTTGGCTGATCAAGTTTGCTGATGACTGCAAGTTGGGGGCAAGCACTGACTCCTCAAATCATGTTGATATTTTACAGAAAGGTCTGAAGCAGACTTATGATTAGTGTTCGAGCCATGACCTCAAACTAAATGCGAAGAAGTGCATAATAATACCCTTTGGGAAATAAAATACCTCTGCAGATTGCAACATTGATAGCACCTCCTCCTAAGAGCGGACCCAGTGGTGAAAGATCTGGGTACTCAGATAGATAGTAGTCTGAACTTTGACCACCATGTGTCCACAGTGGTGAGGAAATCCTATGTGGCTCAGCTTATAAGTAAGGGCATGACATCCAGATCTAACTATGTCATAGTACCACTGCACTTGGCTCTCATTAGGCCAATAATCATGTACAGTGCACCCTTTGGCGTGTTCCTCGTCTGGCACCTGCCAACAGTTGGAGCATCCTCAGAGTTTGATCACCAACAAAATTCAGGGTATAACTGATATGTCATGGGGCTTTTAAATCGGATGTTTATCGTGCATACAGCTGCAGTCATAACAGATGGGTTATCCTGCCGTCAGGCGGGTCCTCGGTCGGCCGAATTCCAAAGTCTAGGTCTGGCGTCGGTTGTAGTCGCTTCTTCCCTGACGTCAGTGTGGCAGGGGTATAAAAGAACCAGCCGACGCCATCTTCTTCAGTCTTTCTTGCCGTGCGGTGCCCGAAGCAGAAGCAGTTCGCAAGTGCCGGTCGGCCAGCTCCTGAGATTTACGAAAATATTTCAGCCAAAGTCTTCTTGAAAGCTAAGTACCCCGCTGGGGAAACTTTTCTTGCCTCAGACCGATGTCAGACAAAGTTAATAATTGCATTTCATGTGGGAAGCAAATACCGCATAAGGATTTCCATTATTTCAGTATTCCTTGCTTAGGCCCAGACCACGACGTCTCGGCCTGCCGTTTTTGTGCTAGATTCAACAAACGCACTATTAAGCATCGGGCAACTTCGCCCAACACTATTTTGGTAAAAAATTTAATTACATTATGTCGTCGGATACTCAGACTCCAATTTTAAGTAAAAGATGCAAAGATAAGGACCGACACACGAGGTCCGCGGCTTCTACCGACACCACGCTAAAGCCGACTACCAGTGCTCTGGTTCTCAGCGAGGCGCCTACGCAGCCCTTGAGTACCGATGACGCTTCTTTAGCGGTGTCTTCTGTGCCCGAGGTCGCAGGCTTCTCGGCCCCCACTCTGACTACAGATACCGACGCCACTCTTGGCGGGGAAACTCCGAGTTTAGACAGGCCTGCCACCTCTCAAGGTGTCTTCAGGCCTCCCTCCTTTTCCATTAAGGCTTTCACAAAATCTAAAGCGGCCATGAAAACTAAAAGGCAAGGCCCACAGAGCCCCTCTCAAGGCCCCGTGCCTAAAAAAACAGATACTCAAAATGGCTGAGGATTTGATTACTCTTATCAGGGGTTCTCAACCCCCCTCGGACAAAAGGCCCAGACTGGAGGAAGACTACCCTTCCTCAGATCAAGCCTCTATTACCTCAGAACATTCTGAGGACCAGGAATTTTCATACTCCCCTTTTGAAGACTCTGATGCTGAGGAGTCCATTCCCTCTGTCTCCCCCCCCCCCCCGAGGACTATTCTTTTGGGGAAACCTTACATACCTTGAGGAAACACTTTCACTGGGAAGACCAAGATTACTCAGATTCCAAGAAAAGGCTCCGGGATTTTCTATTGCTTCCCCAGCACAGGCCTCTGGCTATCCCTCCTGTCTTGGATATATTAGATGATGTGTACACAGAAGCCAGCCTCAACCCAGATTCTTTACCTCCAGCTCCTGTTAAACCTGACAGGTATTACCGGGTTCCTGATTCACACCAATTCCTATACAAAAGCCATGCAATTCCTATACAAAAGCCATGCTGCTGACCCAGAAACTATTTCACAGGGTCCCAAGGGAATTAAGGCCTCTACTGCCAAAAACCCATTACCTTCAGAGAGAGATTCCAGAGCTTTAGAAAGGTGGGGGAAAAAGGTATACACCTCGGCCACTTTAACCATGAGGGCATAAACTGTCAGTTCCATATGCTAAAGTATCAACAGATTTTGTTATCTCAGTTGAAAAGCAAAATGACACAACCTGAGCAACCAGATTTAAAGGAGTTGCAGGATTTGGATTTGTTGCATAGTGCAGAGCAAGTGGGTAAACATACCTTGCAGTGTGGTTTTGATGCATTAGAGGCCTCATGTAGAGCTGCTGTTACAGGATCTGTCATACGTAGACATGCTTGGCTCAAAGAGCAAATCTTACCAGATCATGTCAAAGCTAAATTACTAGGTGCACCTCTTCAAAAAGATGTATTGTTTGGTGTTAAAGCTGAGGAAGTACTAAAGAAAATGGAGGAGAAGGCAAGATCAATGCAAACAGTGAAAGATTTCCTACAGGTACAACCTCCATGTTTCAACAGAAACTGGCCTTCAAAAAATTGGTCCTTTCCAGCCACGGACAGACCACAGAGGCAGATACAGGCGCCCGGAGGGTAGAGGGCAATCTCAAGGATCATTTAGAGCCAGACAATGGCAAGCATCTACACCAAGAGGTGGAGAAGATAGATCACAGTCATTCAGAAAGCAGACACAATGACTTTCCCCTTTGCATGCCAAGCAAAGCTTTAATGGCAGCACCTTTAGGCGGAAAATTGGCATTCTTTTCAAATAATTGGCATATTGTCACAAAAGACAAATGGATCCTGGACATTATAGACAAAGGCTACAGATTCCACTTTCACACCCTTCCAAAAATGAGAGGCAGGCCAAACCTGCCACAAAATCAAAGGGCAGAGGCACAAAAGCAAATTTCAGCTCTCATGGACATGAAAGCTATTCAAGAGGTACCTGCAAAAGAACAGGGTCAAGGTTTTTACTCCAGACTATTCCTGGTACCAAGAAAGGACAAAGATTGGAGACCTATTTTGGACCTATCCATCCTAAACACATACTTACTCGTACCAAAATTCAAGATGCTTACATTACAGCAGCTTCTTCCCATGCTGGGCAAGGAGTCTTGGCTGGTAACATTGGACCTCCTTATCAGACAAGATTGCAGACGATACCTCAGATTTCTTGCAGGTTCAACCCATTGTTCTCTGCATTGCCCTTTGGCTTATCTACTGCGCCCAGAGTGTTTACGAAATACCTGGCATCAGTAATTGCCTTCTGCAGACTTCAAGGGATGCAAATATACCCATATCTGGATGACTGCCTGATCCAAGCGGACAGCAAGCACATACTTCTGAAACACCTGGCGTTTGTAATAAAATTGTTGAACTTTCTGGGATACACTGTCAACAAAAAGAAATCAAAACTAATACCCTCTCAAACAATCTTCCTGGGTGCCAGCTTGAATACAAACACCCAGATGGCCTACCTCACGCCAGAGAAGCAAGGGCAACTATCTCAATACTTCAGCAAAATGGCAACCTTCACCAGGCTGACTGCAAGGAAAGTCCTGCAGGCTCTGGGATTCATGGCATCTTGCATACTGCTGATCCCATGTGCAAAGCTGCATATGAGGAAACTTCATTGGTACCTAAAAAACTTATGGTCTCAACACAGCCACAGTTTGGAAACAATTATACCACTCATTCCATGTCTTCAAAAGGAATTTCTGTGGTGGGCTCAAGCATGCCAAAGAAACATAGGTCTCCCCTTCTGCATGCCTCAAGCAAATCAAATCATCACAACAGACGCCTCGGACTACGCCTGGGGGGCGCACATGACAGATCAGTGCATTCAGGGCAAATGGTCCCAAAAAGAGAAGCACCTACACATCAATCAAAAGGAAATGCTAGCAGTACAAAACGCTATTATGGCCTTCAAAGACCTACTGCATCCAGGCCAGCTATTGATGAGGACAGACAACACCACAGTGATGTGGTACATAAACAAACAGGGAGGAACTCATTCATACCCCCTGTGCAGACTAGCTATGCCCCTTTGGAACACGGCTCTGGAATTGCAAATCCAACTTCAAGCACAATTCCTGCCAGGGAAGGAAAACACGCTGGCAGACAACCTAAGCAGAAATATGACGGATCCACACGAATGGAAGTTGCATCCTCAAGTTTTCGCAAAGATAATTCAGGCATGGGGACAGCCAGACCTGGATCTCTTTGCTACCCACAGAAATTACCAACTGAAAAAGTTTTGCTCAAGGACCTATCATCCACAGGCCTGGAGAGTGGACGCACTTTCTTTCAATTGAACAACATTGACAGTCTATGCCTTTCCACCTCTTCGTCTGTTGCCCAAAGTTCTATTAAAAGCCAGGGCAGAGAGGCCAAACATGATTCTCATTGCTCCAGACTGGCCAAGACAACACTGGTATCCACTCCTGAAGAGCCTGACGCATTCCCCACCATGGATCCTGCCTCTAGTGCCTCTTCTGTTGTCCCAGCACAACTTAAAAACTCTTCAGTCAGCTGAAACCTCTCAATCTAGCCACATGGAGGATTCCTTGATTTCCCAACAGACCCTCCTCTCCAAGGAGGTGCAGGATGTCATCTTGGAGGCCAGAAGACCTTCTAATAGAAAAGCCTACTCCGCCAAATGGAAACGGTTTTGTGCCTGGAATCAGAAAAAGGGCCAGAATCCTTGGGTGCTAAATTTTACCTCAAATATTACAGTACCTAGCAGAGATGTTAAACAGTGGACTTTCCTTCTCCTCCATCAAGATCCATGCTTCAGCCATTTCTGCACAATACAACACTGATCCTCCTTTATTCTCTCATCCTCTCTTAAGGCAGTTCCTCAGAGGGGCTAAGAATATAAAACCCCCAAGGAAACCACCAGTACCTGCTTGGGACCTCAACTTCATTTTAGAAAAGCTGACCCTGCCTCCATTTTTGAGCCAGCTGCTCCAACAGAACTGCAATATTTGTCATGGAAAACAGCCTTCCTTCTGGCTATCACTTCAGCACACAGGGTTTCGGAACTACAGGCCCTCATGGCTGTGCAACCTTTCATCATTTTCCATCAGGACAGTCTCTCTTTACGAACCAACCCTTCCTTTATGCCAAAGGTAGTATCCAGTGTAGCCTTGAATCAGACTATCCACTTACCTACCTTTTATCCTAACCCACAAAACAAAGGGGAAAGACTACTACATGCCTTGGACATTCACAGACAACTTCGTTATTATTTGGACAGGACAAAGCCATTCAGAAAATCAGAGCAACTCTTTGAGTCCTATGCTACAGGTGCTCAAGGAAAGGCCATCTCCAAACAGACCATCTCAAAATGATAGCCCACTGCATACGCTTTTGTTACTCATTTCTTGGAAAGACTGTGCCTACAAGCATCAGATCTCACTCCACAAGGGCCACAGCTACCTCTGCAGCTTTCCTCAGGGGAGTTTCTACCAAGGACATTTTGGACGCAGCCACTTGGAGTTCTGTGCACACTTTCTCCAAGCACCATCACCTTCCACTTTACTCTAAATCTAGAGCAGGCTTTGCCACAGCAGTCTTGCAGGGCATCCTTGCTCCTCCTAGTTCCACTTAGTGCCTGCCACCCCTTTTTAGCTTTGGGATTCTACCCATCTGTTATGACTGCAGCTGTATGCACGATGAACATAGTACAGTTTTGTACCTACCATAAATGTAGATGTTCGAGTGCTAATACAGCTGCAGTCCAGGTTTCCCTCCCTCCATCCCCTCTTGGAACAGGCCTTATGACAAACACCTCCTCATACAACCTGATAGGGGTATTCTTTTATGGTGTATTTGCTTGCAAACTACTGCTTTTTGATTATATTACATTGCATTATTACATAAGTTTATGTTTTGCCTTCCTTCTGGGGCCACCTGATATCTGGGGCAAGAAAAACTGAAGAAGATGGCGTCTGCTGGTTCTTTTATACCCCTGTCGCACTAACGTCGGGGAAGAAGCGACTGCAACTGACGCCGGACCTAGACTTTGGAATTCGGCCGACCGAGGACCCGCCTGACGGCAGGATAACCCATCTGTTATGACTGCAGCTGTATTAGCACTCGAACATCTACATTTATGGTAGGTACAAAACTGTACTTTCGCATATCACTGTATTCCATTTCCTACCAATTACCGAGGGGCGAATCTGTACCGGACCTCCAAGGCAGTCTCTGACCAAGCCCTGATGGAAATGTATATTCGTAAAACTAACTGTACGAGGGTTACCCACTCCAAAGATCTTAACCTGATCTCTGATATGAATGCTGGAGAGACAGAATTGCGTCCCAGAACTTGCTCGTCCTCTGGAATAGGCTTCCTAACATGTGAAGCAGAGCACTTCCCTGATTTATCTTCAAGCATAGTCACTGCTGGGGTGGGGCCCATGTGTCTCCTGGACAGAGATGGTCTGTAAAAATTCTCAAAACCCCACTTGCTGACCCTTATTATTTTTCCCCTAGGAATAGAAAATTGGGTAAAATCTGGGAAAAACTGGCTAGGCTTTTGAGCCCTTAGCCTAGAAATCTGTGGACCTATGTACCTATAGAGATAGCATATTCATAAGGTATTCTCTTCATTCATTTAAGTAGTGGTTAATTATAGGTACTGGGTATGACTTCTTTTTATTTGTAATCATACAAACATGCTGTTTGGCAAGTTCGTAAGTAGTAAAATTTATTAATAATAAACTTTTTAGATTTTTTTCCTGTAAGATTTGTTGTATTTGTAGGTCAACTTTTTTTCATCTTAGGCCAGAAAGGTGATCTGTCCCCTTTAGACAAAAAAAAAAAAAAAAAAAAAAAACTTTTGTCTGTTAAAATTATCCAGTCAGAAAAATTACTAAGTCCTTGCTAGTAACTGTAAGTTATTTTGGCAGCTACTGCTATCATGCTAACAAATTGCTGAGTAATCCAAGCATGTAATTATGGGTTGGTAATTACACAACTATGGATTGCTTTCAGCTAGTTTAATTCCTAGCATTTTATTACATTTGTTACAGCATTGCTACTTGCATGTAACAAATTGACTAGGAAATGATACTGTCCTTGAGAAACACCGTGGCGACCTTGCAGTATATCACACTGGAGTGGATGAAGAGTGCAACTGAGAAAAACAAAAGGCAGAGTAGAGTCACAGTTAACAGAAAGCAGAAATGGAAACACATTCACAATTCTTTCAAGCTTGAAACACTGTGACTGAGGTACCAGTCCATAAATTATTTTAAAGACAAGTTTGATTTATAAAGAATTTTGAACTTGTTGATTCCAAAGAGCAATTTGTCTGTCTGTAAAGGTAGTTATTTCAGATGAAGCACAGATGTGGCTGCTGTTGCACAAAGAATAGATGACCTCCTTCTAGTGTGCTGCCCTGTGCCTGTGTGTTGGTGCTTTTGATGTCTAATCAGAAAAAGCACAGGGACATTCCATTGACATCTTCAGAGCCTGATTTTTTTTTTTTTTCCAGGTAGAATTTCTGTACAGTTCAGTAGACTTTTTTCAGTAATTGAAAGGTCCTGCTTAACAATAAGGTTGGTTTGCTAAGTAGTGCTTTGCTCACAAAGAAGTGGAAGGGATAGGCAAGCGATCTGTAGGTTAATTTTACGGTCCTTTCCTTCCAAACATTAGCTGTCTGCATGTTTGAGATTTCAAATTATGATACTGGGATACAGGAGTTCCTTTTCGTTTTTAAAAAATCCTATACTACATTTAGAAGGTAAGTTTTATACCTTTGTCATCCATTGACAGCCACAGCCTGTTCATAACCTCAGGAAAGAGAGTTATGAATGCTACATGCATACAATATATGTGGATACTGATGTTTTGTCCATGTCTGCCATAGTGTTTCAGCTGTCCCCCTTTTCCCCACACGTGTGTGCTCAAAGTGAATGCAACGTCAATACGTTTAATTTACCTTGGTGTTAAGGATTAATAGTGCCCTACTCAAAATACACATTTATCCACTTAATGTTAGATGTTCATCATGGGGGGGTACTGCTGCTATATTTGTTTTTCATGGGAATTAGCTGCAGCAGACATCTGTGTTTTCTGACCTCCGAGCTTTCAGATGTTACCAGAGTGAGGCTAAACTCCTCTCATAGGCTAGGATACCAACTGATGCTCAACCAAAAGGGAAGAGTAGTCAAAACCATTTTCAGTTATTTTTTATAGCTGCAGGAAGTAGTTGGTAATCAGTCCATCCATCAGTTCCTCAGTCCCTTCCAGGTGACTTCATAAGTACATCAGTCAAGAATCTTTTCTTGTTTAAATGTTTGATGTCAGAGTATGTTTCAGCTATCTGAAAATTTCCATTTGAATTGTGTGGATTGCTTTTATGTTGTGTGTCACTGTTTGAATTTGTAACTTACAGGGGTCTGTGTCGCTGGCAGAATCCAAAGTCTGACCACATTTTTTCACGTCTGAGAAACCTTCCTCATGGCAGAGCTGGCATTGCTTTATCTTGGACATCTCAAAATACTGGTGTATTGGTGATGTCTACCTAAACAGTGTTTGTTTCAGGATAGTGCATTACAGTCTGATGTCACTTCAGGCCTTTGATGTAAAAGCATAGAGAGAGAAGTACCGTGTAGGGAACCGGATTTTTTTCTTGCTTGTTTATAAATTGTGTTTATTAGTAATTATATTTTGCAAATATCCTAGAAAGAATTTACATACATGTAGGTTTGGAGGTATGGCTACTCCTGAAGAAAGTTAGTATATGTGTCTGTAAGCAACAAATTCCCTGCAAAGACTTCCACATTCCATTAGGTATTTTGTCTTGGTAAGGGCACAGAGGCAACTGCATTATTTGCCAGGGATTTCAGCTGAAGAACAGTGAGAGTGATTAGGAAGCCTTCTTGGCACACCAGTCCAAACAGCGGCTTATGAAGATACTGAATCTCTGCCATGCCTGTGGAATTACAGAAATGGGTCCTTGCAAACATTCATCCTAAAAAGAAGAGTGAGAGAAGCACATCTATGGAGAGAAAGAAAAGGAGATCCTTCAAGTACAACAGCAATGCTTGAATCTGAGGTTGCCAGCTCCATGAAGTTGCTCAACCACCCTGTGGCCCTGGTATCTTTACTTTTGATGCCTCTGACATCACCCATTTGAAGACCATCGTGTCTGTGGTTCCCAGCATGTCCCAGTGGAATGTAGATCAGGCCTTGGGCTCCTTGTCAGGCACTGGCTCCCTGATGTATGCTTCAGAATGTCATCTAATTACCAAGTGAGATAAGGGTGGTATTGCCATGGATGTCCTTCTATTCTCATGTTGCAGTATTCATAACATTAGGGAGTTGCTGCCTTCAGCACCAGACATCTGGCCAGTATACCAAAGTCTTTCATTCAGGGCTACATGCAACGTAGAACACAGGGGCCATAAACTGATACCTATATCTGTGATGTCTGCACATACCCAACTCAGAATTTTTCTGCCGCAGTGCGAATCAGGCGTCCGTCCACCAGTTCAGAATTACGGTGTTCACTCAACTTTGTCCATCTGCTTTCAGTGATCATTCTCTGGCTGTCCACTCAGAGATAAGTACCCTTGTGGGGTTTTCTTTGCTTATTTGCTCTTTGTCAGACGTACATGTCTTCTACTAAAGGAAAGTGTGCTTGTGGTAAGCATATTCCTTATAAGGACACATACAAGCAGCATTTATTTTGTCTGGGGGAGGCTCACAATTACAAGGCCTGTAAGATCTGTCAATCCTTTGTTCTGAAAACCCTTAGAAGCCATCTAGCGGCTTTAAAACTTTATTTAGAAAACCAGAGACTCCGACATTTGGCATCTGGAATGGAAAGTGGAGCAGGCCCTTCTGATGAGCCGCCTAGGAAGAAGACCAAGAAAGTTGGGCCTGCCACCTCGGCTGCACTTCGGTCATCTGGTGTTATCCTCAAGTCGGATATCCACCCAGGATCTCTCCGGACACCGGATACTGCACAGGAACTGGGAACCAAATTGGAGGCCGGCTCTGCACATACCCAGAGTACGTCTGCTGAGGTTTTTCAACCATCACACCCTGATGGTGAGGGGGAACCACGGCTCACTGTTTAGGAGGGCCCTGCTTCTACTACAGTCTTGGCATCCACTTTAATGTCTGCTCCTAGGCACACTTCTGCTCCCTCACACTTCTGCTCCCTCTTCTCCTTTAGAAAGGAAACAGAAGCAGAAGCACACTACAAAAGACCCTACTCCTCCCTGGGAGACCTTCTCCCAAACTCTGTTTAAGACTTTTCAGGCCCTTCAGTCCCAGCTCCCTCAGGAACTCTCTGAGGAGGAGTCTTCCTCCTCACAAGACTCCTTAACTTGCTGCTCTCAATTGGATTCACCCAAAGACTTTGTTACCCCAGAAGAGGAATAATATCTCACTCCTGACTCCCCTGGAGAAGATTTCTCATTTGAGGATAAAATTTCAAATGGGAACTATCTGGTGTCTCTGAGATAAAAAAAGAGATACTTTGAACTACTGCAGATGGAACAGCCCTCACCATCTGCAGTTCCCTCCTCCTTTCGTCCTGCCTTTCAGGATGCCTTCTGTGCTGCTGCACAAAGTCCAGAGTCACAGCCTCCTGCTTCTAAGAGGCCAGACAGATTTTATATAAAGTGTCTGCTAAGGAGCAGTACCTTTTCCAAAATCCTCCAGCAGATACTGCAGTGATTGCAGTATCACCAGGTACGTTCTCTAGGCAACTTCCTTCTTCCCTTTTCCCTATAGATACAGTAAATGTATGGACAGGTTGGGGAAGCACGTTTACACTTCTTCCACTTTGGTCATTAGGGCTATTAATTATCAGACACGTATGGCAACGTTTGCCCTAGATTCTCTGACCAAGGCCTGTAATCTTCTGTCAGAGGCTCCATAATCCCCTGTTAAGACTCTTAATAAGTACCCTTCTGTCCACGGTCCCTCGGGTAATAAGACACTCCAAGTGCAGCTATAATGCTGTAGAAGCTTCCTCTAAGCCAGCTGCTTCTGGTTCTGTGCTAAGGAGATTTTCATGGCTGAGACGTCAGCCCTTACCTTTGGATGTTCAAGTTAAGTTGCTAGATGCACCTCTGGACAACAAAGGCCTTTTTGGAGCTGCCTTTGCAGAGCTACTTATGTCTTCACAGGAAAAAGGCAAAGACTTACAAAACTTAAAACCTCTACTAGGCTCACTTGTTCCCAGATTTCATAGAAATTACCCTCAAACCTAGCTTTGTCAAGATACCGTCCCCTCACCCATCTGCTACTCTGTCCAGGGGACGCAGACATACCAGAAAACAATCTACTCTGAGGTCTTCTACCACCTCCACTCCATCCTCCTCTCGGAGGCAGCCAGGCACAGACAGAGCTCCTCCACTGTGACTCCCCTCCCTTAACCAGCTCCACCTCCCATTCCTACATCTTACCCTATCCCTACCCTCCTGGCAGAAAATCACCTCAGACAAGTGGGTGCTTTCCATTATAGAGAGGGAATACTTTATGACCTGGTGGGCTACCCCTCCCGTACAGGTGATACCACAACCCTCTCAAAATCAGCTCCCACTACTCCCACCAATCCTCAGCCAACTTCTATCTCGGGGTACTGTAGAACCAGTACCAGAGGATCAATTAGCCAAGGGATTTTATTCAAGGATATTTCTAGTTTCAAGAAAAGATGGTCCGTGGAGATGCATCCTTGACTTATCCCACCTCAGTCTCTTCCTCAAAGTGCCTACTTTCAAAATGCTAACTTTACAGCACCTCCTTCCCCTCATACCTCAGCAAGCTTCATGGTCTCCCTGGATTTGAAGGATGCTTACCTATCTTTCCCCCTTACAGAAGATATTTATATTTCTCTGTGGGTTCTTCTCATTTTCAATTTTCTGTCTTGCCCTTTGGTCACTCCACAGTGCCAGGAGTCTTCACAAAGTGCTTAGCCCAAGCCATTGTAGACTGCAGGGCATACAAATTTATCCCTACTTACACTACCTTCTTTTTCTACACCAGGATCCACTCGTCCTCTCCCAACCCTTGGGCATGGTGTACAGGTTCCTAGGTTTCACAACTAAATGCCCCAAAGTCTCAAATGATTCCATCCCAAGACCTTGTCTTCCTGGGGTGCAGGAGCGGGACAGACTTGATGTCAGTCTTTGCCCCCCCCCCCCACAGAAAATAGTTTCTTTCCTCAGTTCTCTTACTCCCTGCTTACCTCTAGCATCCATCACAGTAAGGGAATTTCCCAGGATACCCAGATGCATGGCTTCCCTGTTTCCCATGATCCCTCTGGCCAAAATGCTCATGAGGAAGTTTCCCCATGATCCCTCTTGCCAAAATGCACATGAGGAAATTTTAGTGGGTCTTGAGAAACTCTTGGAGCCAACACTCTCATCCCTTGGATACAAAACTGCCCCTTCTTCCATGCCTTAAAGAAGGAACTCTCATTGTGGATTGCCACCATTACCCTCAGTCAAGGGGTAGCATTGCAGTTGCCCCCACCCAAACAGGATCTGAACACAGTCGCATCAGATTTAGGTTGGGTAGCCATCCATCTCCATGCCAACAACCACCACAAAGTTCAGGGAGAGTGGTCTATTCAGGAAAGGAAGGACCACATCAGCCTGAGAGAGCTAAAGGGCCTTATCCTTGGCCATGTAGACCTTTCAAAAGATCCTTCTGCCAGGCATCCTACAGGTCATCCACAGGACAGTCCTGTCTGTGTAAATAAACAAGCATGGAGGAACAAAGTTTTACCCCCCCCCCCCCTGCAGTCTGGCAATAAAGGTTTGGTCCCTGGCAGCAGATCTGCAAATTCACATCCAAGCAGTCTATATCCCATCAGAAGAAAACGGGGTAGCAGATGCCCTGAGCAGAACCTTATCACCCTCTCATGAATGGATGCTCCACAGGGAGGTATTTCTGGAACTTATTCAATGGTGGGGGCATTCCTCAGGCAGATGTTTTCGCCCCCCCCCCACACCGGAACAAACAGATGTCTCCCTTCTGCTCAAGGCTCCTTCATCCACAGGCTTAGAAAGTAGACGCCTTCTCCTTTTCATGGGAGGGAATGTTCTTTATGCCTTCCCTCCATTTCCTCTGATTCACAAAGTCCTCCTGAAAATACAGAAGGACAAACCAAAACATCCTGCTGGTCACCTCCACCTACTCTATCTCAAACTGACAATGTGGGTGATAGAGTTCTGATTCCCCTTAGGCACTTCTACTCGGATGATGTACTTGCTGTCCTGCAGGAGGCCAGGAAACCAAGCACCAAGGGAAATTACTTATCAAAGTGGAAAAGATTCTCCCAGTTTTGTCTCGGGGGAAACAGGACCCTTTTCTAGTTTCTGTTCCACTGGTCCTTTCCTACCCGTGTAAGTTACTACATTCACGATCGACCTACTCTTCAGTAAAGGTACACCTATCTATCATTTCTGCTGGTCTTCCCTTGACTTAGACTGGAAGTCGAGCTGTTTCTGAAAGGGGTCCTGTATATAAGACCTCCCTGTAAGCTAGTACCCCCTCCTTGAGACCTCAACTTTGTGCTTTAAAAGCTTACATTGCCACCTTTGAGCCAGCCCACTCATCCCTTAAATTCTGCACATGGAAAACAGTTTTATTACTGGCCCTTACTTCTGCCAGGAGGGTCACCGAGATCCAAGGCCTTATGGCTTCTACTCCCTAACTTATTTTTCATAAAGATAGTGTTTGTCTCTGAACTAACCCTTCTTTCTTGCCTAAAGTAGTCAACAAATTTTCCTTAAACCAGACCATTAATCTACCTGTTTTTTACCCACAACCACAGAACTCCTCAGAAAGGGGCCTTGCATTCCCTGGATCTTCACAGGCAACTGAGGTTCTACCTAGATAAGGTAAAATTCCGTCAGACAGTCAACCAACTTTTTGTTTCCATCCCACAGCCCTTGGCAAGGCAGTGTCTAAACACACCATTGCCTCCTGGATTTCTACGGCAATAGCCTTTTACTACTCCTTTCCTGGAGACAAGTGACTTCACCTGTCAAGACCCATTCCACTTGAGCAGCTTCCTCTTCAGCAGCCTTTTTCAAGGGAATTGATTACTCCTCTATCCTAGAGACTGCAACTTGGTCCTCTGTTCACACCTTCACTAAACATTACAAATTGGACATGATCTCCAGGACTTGAGCAGGGTTTGCCAGGTCTATCCTGCAGGGCCTCATTGTCTCTGGTCCCCTTCCTACCTCTCCCATGCATCTTCCTAGAGAGCTGTGGTACTCTCCCTAATGTTATGAATGTTGTAACATGAGAATAGAAGGTCATAGAATAGTTGCACAAGAACTTACCATAACCATAGATATCCATCTCTTCCATGTTGCAGTATTCATTCCCACCCACCCCCCCCTCTTTTTTTTTTTTTTTTTTTCCTTCTCTTGATTGGCCACTTTTCAAATTTCTGGCAGCTATCTGTTCCCTTAATACGTTTGTCTGTACCCATGTCACCCAGTTTATCCAGGCAGCTGCCTGTGGGTAAGTCTGCCATCTTATAGCTCCACCCAGACTCATTCCTAGGATTTGGCTAAGTTTGCTTGGGATTTCCTTTAAATTCATTGTAATCTGCAGCCAGATTCAGAACAGTCTTCTGTGCCAGGAGTCCACTTCCTAGGGGAAGCCAACCCAGTGAGAAACTGGACCTCTGTGGCTCTAGAGGAAGAGGGAACTGGACTGACTATAGTTCACAGCTTTCCACTCCTCTTAAGTTTGACACAGATAGTGAGGACACTCTGGCCTTGGACTCTGCCAGAGGACTTCAGATGTCCTAGAAGGCCTTGGAGTTCAAGAAAAGATGTTGGAGCCTCATGAGATTAAGCCCCCCCCCCCCCCTGCAGCCAATGGCTGGTCTTCCAGTCTAGGAGGCATTTTGGATGTTTTTCAAAGAGCATACTTGGAGACAGATTCCTAACTCCACTCCTCCATGCCTTCACTGCATGAGAGGATCCACATTCATTTTTAAATATGAAACCTATTGCTGATCCAGACACAGTGACCCTGCAAACTGTCAAGGGAAGTAGGTTGGCACCAATGTAAAAATAATCTTCCTAGGTTCAGGGAAAGCAGATTGCCGAACTGGTTTTGGGAAAATGTATATACCTCTGTAAACACTGCTGCCATGTCCCTGTATGCTCAGACCAGCATTCTGAAGTATTGAGAACATATCAGGCAAGTCCAGGATAGTTATGGGGGAGTGCAGATTGAAGCCCTGAAAATAGAAATGATTAGCTAAGCCCAGGTATTTTGCATTTGGGAAAACATGCCCTAGAATATAGATATAATGCTGTAGATGCAGCATTCAAGATTGATGTGACAAGGTCTGTCACCAGGAGACATTTTTGGTTGAGTACCTAGCTTCTCTCTTATGATGTGAAGGCCAATCTCTTTAATAACTCCTTGGATAAGGAAGTTCGTACCACCATCTTACAATGTGTTTTAAAGACTGTAGGATAAAGGGAAAGCTGTCTGGAGGCAAACACATTTTAAAATGTTAACTGCAAATACAACAGAAATTATCCATCAAAACAAGGGCGTTCTACCAAAGGTGGTGAAAAATCAAATGGCCAAAAGGCAGGCCCCACAGAAAATAAAATGGAAGCAGAAGGATAGAGGAAAGTCTGTGGCCCTCTGTGCTCAGCCCCCAGCTGTGAGCAGCTGTGACAATACCAGCTTCCTCCCTTCTCCATTCAAAAAAAAAAAAAAAAAACTCCTGGGATGTCCACCCCCCCCCCCCCTCCATCATTTTCCTAGGGCAGGAGTCCAGCTGGCCCTCTCTTACCAGAATTTCTCAAGTGTGATTTTAGACCAGTGGGTACTTCAGTTGTTTACAGAAGTTATAGACTTTGCTTCACATCCCAGTCAAAAAAGAGGGCACTGTCATTTGTACCAAAAGACAAGTAGCATTTAATCCCACCCCTATTATCACAGATGCTCCTGCAGTGAACAGTTGAACCTGATGTCTTCACTAGGAAAGTGAAAGGTTTTATTCCATATCATTCATTGTTCCAAGAAAGAACACGTCATGAAGACTCGTTTTAGACTTACCAATGCTGAACTGATTCTTAGAAGTTCGAGATTTCAAGGTGTTGACTCTACAGGCTTTCTTGCTCATCCTGAGGTATCAGACTTGATGGGTGACCTAAATCTCAAGGATGAATGCCTCCAAATCCCTTTTTTTTTTTTTTTTTTTTTTTTTTTTCTTCAGAGGACACAGAGAGCAACTGAGGTTTGTAGTGTGTGTGTGTGTGTGTGTGGGGGGGGGGTCACCATTACCAATTTACTCCTTGCCCCTTGGTTTGGCTACTGCAACTAGAGATTTTGCAGAATGCCTTTCTCCTGTTCTAGCTGATGTAGGCCTGTGGCAGCCACATTTACATACTTGGATAATTACTTGAGTCCGGCACAGTCCCAGGAGGAGATTGGAAGGGCAGCGGAGTACACCATCAGCAGCCTCAGCATGCTAGGTTTCTCGTTGAACAAATAGAAGTTGAAACTATACCTAACCAGGAACCTTTTACAGGATATAAGGAGATCAGTGGTGACCGCCAGGAAGTTTCTGAAGTTTGCAGGCTACATGGCATCCACCATGCTGCACATGAGAACATTTCCTTGGTTTCCAAAGAATACCTGGGCCACCAGTTTGTCCCTGGAGCACATCATCCCAATGTTGTCCTGCATAAAGAGGGAACTGGAATGGTTATATCAGCGTGATAGCTTGTCCTCAGACCACTCCCCTTCCAAAATGGTACTTTACCATGGATGCTTCAGACATACCATGTGGGGCACATATGAGGAACATCAGTGTAGGAGCACTTGGAATACACAGGTAAGCAAAGCTGCACTATAAATAAAAGATAAGATTACAATAATTCAGGCTCTCTAGGCCTTCAGGCCAGTCCAGAGACTTGGGACTTTGTACGTCATAACATAGAGCACTATAGTCATGTGGTACATATCCGTGCACCCCCTCCCCTTTTATCAGCTATACAGGCTAGGTCTGCAGGTTTAAGAACAGTGGATACTTTTTACCTAGACTGGATGGGTCCGTTTGTCCGTTTCCCTCGTAACCCTTGCACTGCTCCGCAATTTAGATGGTGATCCCTCCAGTTCACTTGGCACGGAAAAACTTTACTGCTGCATCAGAATGTGAATCTCCTGATGCAGTGCAGGAGATCCCTAATATATCCCAAATTATCCATGCTGAGATTAGCAGAACAGAAGATATAACCTTGCTACCCTTTAGCCATCTTTTTTTTTTCCCTGAAGATTTGCTATAAATCATGATGGAAGCTAGAAGTCCAAGGAAATCATACCTGTAGAAATAGAAACTATCCTATCTCTGGTGCTAGAGGAGGAAGCATCACCCACAAGTGTCTGTTCTTCAGTATTTGTCTGAGCTGTTCTCTTCAATCATGGCCTATGCCTCTGTGAATGTGTGCTCAACTATTTCTGCATGTCTACCTGTTGACCAACTCCCCTGGTGTCTAGACCATAAATTCTTAAAAGCCATGCGCAACCCAAGATCTCCTAGGAGTGGCCCCAGCAGTGTTTTGTTAGAAAAACTGTTTTTTAAAACTATTTGAACCCACTGCTTCTGCACCTCTGAAATTCTTCAAGTGAAAAATGTCCTGATAGCTTTTGCCTTTGAAAAGTGAGTCTCTGGACTAAAAGCCCTCTTGTGCAGGAGATCTTTCCTGCTGTTCCATAAAGTCAAGGTTGGATGACCCTGTGTATTAACCTCTCCTTTATGCCCAATGGCATTAGAGAAGTAGTTCTGAATCTGTTTTCTTCCATGATCCCCAAAATAATGGTTTAAAGCTGTGGAGAGCACACTGACAGTGCAAGGTTATAATGCCTTACACACATTTAGACCAGCTATTACATAGACTGGGACTAAAGGTGGAGGTGTCTCGATTTGCATTAAAAATAAATATTCCTCAGGGGTGGTCAAACAAGATGATGCACTTAAGCTTCTCCACATTAAAATCACCATAGGCAAAATCCGATACCACTTCCTTGCAAGCTGTAGGTTCCATTTAAACTTATTGGAAATGCTCACCATCCAACCCAATACCATATTCATGGCAGTTTTAATTACCCCACTATTAGCTGGGAGTCGTATACGACACCAGATGTACAGGCACAGAGATTCCTGGATTTTGTAAACACAAATTCCCTGGACCAGATTGTCAGTACACCAACAAGAGATACAACCATACTGGATCTGGTACTCACTGATATGGGAGAGTGCTGCACACTCCCTAGTGTAATGTCAGACCATAAAATGGTCTCCTTTGAAGTAAAAAAAATAAAACCTGAAGCCCTGGAATATTCAGGAACTACTCTAAGGCTAGCTGCCTGCTGTTAAGTAATAAGCTGGTAAAGTTTCAAGCCACCATAAACCCTAAGATCACTGCTGTCTACATGGAAATGTTTACAGAAACCCTATACAAACATGTTAATAGCTGCATAGAGGCATCTGTACCCACCAGGAAGAAGTACAGAACTAATTCAAAAAAACAAGCTACCCTTGTGATGTCACACTATCAGTAGGCTGCATAACTAAAGGAAGAAGATCATGGCATGAATTCGGAGGTGCAGTACCCAGCAGGAAAAAAAAAAGCACTTTCATCAAACTAAACAGCTCAGAGAACAAATGGTCTACTAAAGCCAAATTTTGAGATTAATTTGGCCTCTCCGGCCAAGGACAACCACAAGGCATTCTTTGACTATGTCCACAACCTCAAAAGCAATAAGGTGTGTGCAGATGTCATTGTATATGGAGCCACCTATACTGAGCCAGGAAAAAACACAGGAATGGTTAAGGAGAGGCTAATTCAAACCAAGAGATGAAAGGTTAATATTGGCAGACCAAGATAGTGGGCTGTGTACACATTGTTTTACAAAGTCCATTGAACATGTGGGAGAAACAGACAAAGGTTTTGCAAAACCAAATTGAAAACAGTTGCATACCTTGTTGCAGGTTGTGACATACTAATGGCAGAAGGATTGTATACTGAAAGGCATAATAATGTGGCAAGATTGTTGCACTGGGAATTAGGCAAACATTATGGTATTGAAGTGTCTGAAAAAACACTGGACACATGAGCCACAAAGCATCCTAGAAAATGCTGAAGTTTATATCACATGGGACCACCCATTGCCAACAGTTCAAAAGATAGATACTAGAAAACCAGATGTAATGGTTCAAGAAAAGAAGACGAGTAGCATTGATCATTGAAATCGCCACACCCAGTGACTACAGTATCTTGCCTACAGAGAGAGACAAAGTCATAATGTCAGATGTGCAGGAAGAAACGAGCAATGTGGAAGAAAGATACCCAGACAGTTCCAATAGTAGTAGGAGCAATGGGTCTTGTAAAAAATAATCTGCAATTGTATTTAGGTATGTTACCAATCCATGTAACTCCGTACGAATTGCAGGAGTCATTACTGGGCACATTGTGGGTGCTGTGAAGACCACTTTTGGCTGACATCAAAGATTGAAACAATACTAATTTCATGAACTTTAATCGTACTTTGACTTAGGAATGGGGTCCATTCCCGTCATGGTATTAGAAACCCAAAAAGCCAGAAGAGTTGCTTGATTTAGTAGAGATGGACAGACGTATTAAGATGAATGAAAGAGATTGACTACAGAAAGTCAACAAAATCCAAAAAGTTTGAAACAAATGAACACAGTAATTAGGATTGTACATACAGATTCATGTGATTTATAACTGAAGTAAATAGGATATGTTACTGTGCAACAAGATTAATAACAAATTCTTGCACAAAAACACAGGATAGTAAAGGGGAAGGGAGGGGAGAAATCAGATGCCATCATGGAAGTGTTGAATAGAAAAAACTGTAAAGCAATTAAGATGAGGTTTCACTGTTAGAAGAGGGAAAAATTACCCAAAAATGTTTTTATAGAGAATTGAGAAATGTGGCATAAAGAATTGAAACACCACCAAAAAAAAAAAAAAAAAATGGATACATTTTGTAGAAATATCTATGAAGATCCTGTGGAACATAATAAAGATGCTAAGTGGATAGAAGAAGTAAAAGAAAGAATAAAAAGTTCAAATGTACAGGATGTGAAATGGGATGAAGTAATGGCCAGAGAGACTGAAACAAAGTTAATAAAAGCTCCTAATTGCAAAACCCCAGGCCAGATGCGGTACCTAACTTCTGGCTAAAAATGTTAACATATTTTACATAAAAATTTAGCCATGAGTATGAACTATTTGTATGCGAATATCAAACGGACACCAACCTGGTTAACAGGAAAAACAGTGCTTCTACTTAAGAGTGAACCTGAAAGATGTCCTAAAAATTATAGACCACTAACTTGCCTTACGATTACTTATAAACTATACACTGGAATTGATGCCAACAGAGTTTATAGTCACTTACACGAAAGCTGCATGTCAATGGAACAAGAGTAACAAAAGAAAGTCGTATGGAACAAAGAATCCTTGATTCTTCTCCTTTTTATAGCCTTCCATTATGATTTCATTTAGCAGTTAGTGTGGCATGGATAGCCTATAAAAAGCATTTGAGAGTATCCTGCATTCATGGATAAGAGTGCTTACAAATGTACAAGATGCACCCTGCACTGATCAATTACATAACAGTGGCAAACTACTTTGCAGTTATGCCATGGTCAAGGACAAATTATTATTTTAGGGATAAAAATTCAAAGGGGGATATTTAAACTGACTGTCACCACTACTGTTTTGTCTTTCCCTTAACCCATTAAGCGGTCTACTTAATATATTAGGTCATGGCTACAATTTGTCTCCCATTTCTCCTCTTCTTTTTGTACAAACATGAACAAATGTGAATAAAACTTAGAAAGTAGTATTTTAGAAGAATAAAATTAATATTGAAAACAGAGTTGACATCTAAGAACAAAGTCCAAGCTGTAAACCAATTTGCTGTTCCTGCCCTAGCTTATAGTTTTGGAGTGATTGACTGGCCCCAAAAGGTGTTTGAAAGGTTGGACAGGAAAACAAGAAGGATGCTTCATGCTCATTAAATAGTATATACCAAGATTATATATTCCCTGTTCAGAAGGAGATATAGGCCTCCTTGAAATTGATTACAAGTATAGCTCTGCAGTCATGGGACTGTCTGTTGACCTCACAAGACCCAAATGTAGTGAAAGATGTTCTTTGTGTTTCACTGTTGCAGTCATCACCTGTGTGTTATCCCTGCTGTGGTAGTCCTCGGCTAGCCTGAATACCAGAGTCAGTGTTTTTTTGTGTTGGCTGCCGTTGCCTGTAGTCTGACATCAGGTCATCAGTGCTATAAAGCAAGGCAGCCGAAGTCCATTACATCAGTCTTTCTTGCCATGGAGCCTGTAGCAGAAGCAGTTCGAACAAGTGCCAGTTGGTCACTACCAGAAGTTGAATTTCAGCTGAAAACGTCTAAAGCTAAGTACCCCATTGGGGATCCTTTTTTTCTTGCACTAACCGATGTCTGAAAAAGTTGTTGCTTTTAGACAACAGATCCCGCACTGAGACTTGCATTCTTACTGTGTCACTTGTTTAGGCCCCGACCACGATGTCCCCCATTGCTGGTTCTGTGCCCTCTTTAATTTGAGAACCATTCGCTGTAGAGCTCTTTTTGTAGACCGTTATTTTCATGTTCCATCTTTGCATTCCGATATGGCATCCATCAGCCAACAATCTCTGGACATTCCAAAAAAAAAAGAGATAAAGATAGAGACCGACCACAGAAGGCTAAGCCTTCAGACGACGCTGCTGCTAAGCAGGTAGTCAGTTCTCCGGAATTCAGTGAGGCGCTTTCGCAGCCCGTGATGCCCGATTCGATACCTACACAGGCCTCCACCGAGACCCTTTCGGAGTCCGGTATGCCGCAAAAATCTTTGTCTTCCGAGCCTTTGGCCGTCTCTGTCTCAGTTGAGTCTGGAGCAATGACCCATGCACCGGCTTTCAAAGAGGCCTTTTCGCACTACTGAATCTAGACAAAAACTGACGTCTTCGCATTTGACTTCTGTTTCTCTCAGACCGACGGATTCTCTCAGGCCTAGAAGCCAGGCCACTCCTAGGAAATTTGCTTCTAGCCACCATCTTACTACTGTTCCATCACCCCAAGCAAAAATGCTTAAAATGGCGGAGGATCTCATCTCCCTTATCCGGGGTTGTCAGGCCACAATTTCTAAAAGGAAAAGGCATCCTTCTCCAGAAATTATGACTGAACAGGATTCTGAGGAATCTGACTATGCAGTTTTTGAAGAGGAACAGCATCCCTTAACTGCTTATGAGGATTCAGATGCAAAGGAATCCATCCTTTCTGCCTCCCCTCCAGAGGACCTTTCCTTTGGGGAAACCCTTCACTCTCACTCGGAACATTTCCAATGGGAATCCCACGACTTCCCACCATCTAAGAAAAGACTTAGAGAGTTTCTGAACCTGCCCTAGCACAGACCCCTGGCTGTCCCCCCTATTTTAGAAGTGGTGGATGATGTTTTCCTTGAATCCAGCTTTTAGCGCCTGACACCCTCATTCCTGTTCCCAGTAAACCTGACCGGTGCTACAGAGTACTGGATTCTCAGAAATACCTTTACAGAAATCCTGCTGCATACTCTGGTCATTACACAGGGACCTAAAGGAGCTAAGACTAGTTCTGCCAAGTATGCTCTTCCTTCTGATAAGGACTCCAGAGCTCTGGACAGATTGGATAAAAAATATACACCTCTGCGACTTTAGCTATCAGAGCACTCAATTGTCAGTTCCATATGTTAAAATATCAACAACACACTTTGGAACTATTAAAACAGAATATTGCTACCTTTCCGGACTGTGTGCCAATTCAAAAGAGTTTGATTTACTGCAGTCTGCTTGTCAAGTGGAAAAACACTCATTACAATGTGGATATGATGCCCTAGAAGCCTCTAGCAGGGCAGCAGTGACAGGATCTGTTTGTAGGAGACATGCATGGCCGAAGGAAAAACCTCTGTCTGATAATGTCAAGTCTAAACTTATCAATGCACCCCTAGATAAGGCGCACTTGTTTGAGGAAAAGGCAGAAGAGGTGCTTAAAAAGATAGAAGACAAAGCAAAATCTATGTAAACAGGAAAAGATTTCTTTCAGGTTCAACCTCCTAGATTCAGAAGGAACTTTCCCTCTAAGCACTGGGCCTTCCCTGCACCTAGCAGACAGGGCGGAGGTAAGCTTCGCAGGGACAGACCACCCAGGCCTCTATCCCAAGGCCAGCAGAGAAACAAACAATGGACCACTTCTCTCTCCAAGGCAGGGAGTTCTAAGCCAGCCTTCTATGGCAAACACTCACAATGACCTCCCCTCTCCCCTCTGCTGTCCCTTCACTCATCAAAAAGTAGGAGGAAGGCTCTTCCTCCTCTAAGACAATTGACTTTCTGTAACAAAGGACCAATGGGTCTTAAAGATCATTTTTCAGGGATACAAATTCTCTTTCAGCAAACTCCTAATTCCAAGAGTGTATCCAGACTTGCCTCCAAATCAGTGGGCAGAGGTATTGAAACAGGTCCAAACTCTCATATCCCAGGGGGCAGTAGAACCTGTCCCATCAGATCAAACAGGCAAAGGTTTTTATTCCAAACTATTCCTTGTTTCCAGAAAAGAGGGCACTTGGCACCCCATCCTGGATCTGTCCATACTGAACACCTCCCTGGTGGTCCCCAGATTCAAAATGCTAACTTTGCAGCAGTTGCTGCCTATGCTAACAAAGAAATGCCTGGCTAGTGACCCTAGACCTAAAAGATGCCTACCTCCACATCCCCATCAGAGAATTGTGCAGGAAATTCCTACGCTCCAGTGAAGGCTCAGAACACTTTCAGTTCTCTGCGCTGCCCTTTGGCTTGCTGCTCTCAGTGTTTTCACCAAATGCTTGGCCCCGGCCATAGCATTCCACAGACTGAGAACTATAGATTTACTCTTACCTGGACGACTGCCTCATTCAGGCAGAGTTCCAAGAAAAGCTGCTCCATGACCTTCTCTTTGTCCAATCACTCTTAACTTCCCTAGGGATCACCATCAATGAGAAGAAATCAAAGCAAAACCCCACCAGGAAGATCATTTTCTTAGGAGCTGTGCTAGACACAGCATCCCAAATAGCCTTTCTATCCCCAGAAAAGCAGAGCTTCTTGACTCTCTGCTTTACCCAACCGGCTTCCAGAAGTCACCTCATTGTGAGGAAGTTCTTGCAAGCCCTGGGATGCGTGGCATCTTGCATCCTTCATTCCTCTGGCCAGGCTTCACTTGAGAAAATTTCAGTGGTATTTAAAGAACCTTTGGTGCCAGCACTCTCAGTCCCTAGAGACCTCGCTCCCTCTGATCCCATGTATAAGGGCCACATTTCTCTGGTGGGCAGAGGCCTGTGACAGAAACAAGGGTCTTTCCTTCATCCTCTGCCCTTCCGGCCGGCCAGACAATCACCACCAACGCCTCAGACATTGCTTGGGGCACTCGCCTAGCAGGCAGGTGCACCCAAGGTCTTTGGGATGTCCAGCAACTTCACTTGCATAGCAATCAGAAAGAAATGATGGCAGTAAAAACGGCTCTGACATCATTCAAACCCCATCTCAGGCCAGGGGTTCTCCTTATAAAATCAGACAACACCACAGTAATGTGGTATATCAACAAACGGGGGGGGGGTGGACCCAATCTTACCCCCTATGCAGGTTAGCCATGAGCCTCTGTATTACAGCCACCTCCATGAGTCTACACCTAATTTCCCAATATCTGCCAGGGGTTAACAACACCCTGACAGACCAACTAAGCAGAAACTTACTGGACCCCCACGAATGGTAGCTCCACAGGGAAATCTTTCTGCAAATCACTCAGGAGTGGGGGACTCCAGAAGTGGATCTGTTTGCCTTGCACCTCAACCACCACCTGAAAAGGTTTTGTACCAGGGAGTATCGCCTCCTAGCATGGAAGATGTATGCCTTGACCTTTCCCTGGAACTCCCTCTTTGTGTACACGTTCCCTCCTCTGCCCCCTATTCCCAAGGTACTGATCAAAATAAGGGAGGAGAGACCAAAGGCTATCCTCATTGCTCCAGATTGGCCCAGACAGCATTGGTACCCCTTACTGCGCAGCCTGACATTAGTCCCCCAAGCAGCTTCCTCTGATCTCAGACCTCTTGACCCAGGTGAGGAGGAAGATACTGCACCCAGACTTAGACTCTCGATTTTTCAACATGGCTTATACCTTTAAAAGCTAACAAGGAGTCTCTGTTAAGCAAACAGCTCCTGGACATCATCATGGAGGCCAGAAGTCCCAGCACCAGAAAATCATATGCAGGGAAATGGATTCTGCTCCTGGAACTAGTCCAAAGGGGCCAGTACCTCTCATCCTTCCATCCGTCTTCTCTTGGATTACCTAGCCAAGTTGCTCAATAGTGGCCTCTTTCTCCTCTATTAAAATCCGTGCCTCAGCCATTTCTGCCCATTACGATTCAGACCCACCCCTCTTCTCTCATCCTTTGATTAAGTAATTCCTCTGAGGGGCTTCTAATATCAGACCTCCCAGGAGGCCTCCCACACCACCCTGGGACCTGTTTTATATTCTAGAAAAACTAACCTTACCTCCTTTCAAACCTGATGCTTCTACAGAATTGAAATATCTCTCCTGGAAGACTGCCTTCCTACTAGCTAGCACCTCAGCCAGAAGGGTGTCAGAACTTCAGGCTCTCATGGCTGTTGAGCCCTTCATCATTTTCCATACAGACAGGGTCTTCCCGAGGACTAACCCCTCCTTTATGCCCAAGGTGGTATCTGATGTAACCCTCAACCAGGCCATACACCTACCCACCTTCTTTCCCAACCCTCAAAACAATGGGGAAGAATTCTACACTCGCTAGATGTGCGCAAACTCCAATACTATCTGGACCGTACTAAACCATTCAGAAAAACAGACCAACTACTTGTCAGCTTTGCCCCTGGGGCAGAGGAGAATCCCATTTCCAAACAAACCATTTCCAAATGGATATCCTGCTGTATCCATTTCTGCTACAGACTACATGGGAACCCCCCCCCCAGTGTATTCCACTAGGGCAGCCTCCACTTCCACAGCCTTCCTCGGAGGAGTCCCACCAGGGTCATCTTGGAAGCTGCCACCTGGACCTCTGTCCATATCTTTAAAGCACTGCCATCTATCTCTTTTTTTTAAGTCTAGGGCAGGGTTTGGCTCTGCAGTTCTGCAGGGCCTGCTGACCCATGCCTAGGACTCTAACCTATCCTTCCACCCCTCTCCTCAGCTTTGGGAATCCTGCCACAGGAGATGTCTGCAACATTGAAAAATGTGTGTACACTTACCATAGATGTCGATGTTTGAGTGTATTCACTGTTGCAGTCCTGGTTACCCTCCCTCCATTCCCCATATAGCATCCTTCCCCTGGGGGACATAAGCTTCCCACTATGGCTTTTAGCCACCAGGACTACTTTTCCTTATTTCCCTGTGCTTCTAATGGGTTAGGGCAAGAAAAACTTATGTAATGACATTGGCTGCCTTGCTTTATAACACTGACGACCTGATGGCAACAGACGCAAAAAAAAATTGAGACTGGTATTCGGGCTGACCAAGGGATACCACAGCAGGGATAACCCACAGGTGATGACTGCAACAGTGAATACATTCAAACATCTACATTTATGATGTGTACACAACTGTACTTTTTGAAATCTGAGCAAAATAGGTCCAAGATGATTTCCCTTCTTAGTTTAGCAGAAGCATATCTGCTTCAAGTGGTAATGGAAATCAAACCAGAGTAGATAAAAATCAGTTGGCAGCTGAATGTGCCAAAAAAAAAAAAAAAGTGAAGGATCAGATGAGAAGGCAAAAAAATGTGAAAAATGCACAAATACAGTTGCAAGTATAGAAAACTCTTGGAACAACCTCCATGTTGAACAGGATCATAGCTTCATAGGTTGGTACTAGGCTATCAGCCCTAGGAACCTATACAAGCCTAGCCATAACAGTTCCCTGGCTATTTCTTCCCACAATATTTACTTCCCTGGACCCCTGTCTAGCAGGGCGACTGACGTGATCCCTGTGGTGAATTTACTTCCGTGGACCCCTGTCTAGCAGGGCGACTGATGTGATCCCTGGGGTGAATTTCCTATCTCCCATCCAATCAAATGCAGGAATGGTTAAGGAGAGGTGAATTTAAACCAAAAGACGAAAAGTTAATATTGGTGGCCCAAGATAGTGTATTACATACACATTGATTTACAAAGTCCATTGAACATTTGGGAGAAACAGACAAATGTAGGTTTTGTAAAACAGAATTGGAAACAGTTGCACATCTTGTTGCTGGTTGTGATATATTAATGGCAGGAGGACTGTATACTGAAAGGCATAATAATGTGGCAAGACTGTTGCATTGGGGATTGGGCAAACATTATAATATTGAAGCAGCTGAAAAGCACTGGAAACATGAGCCACAAAGCATTATAGAAAATGAAGTTCCTGTCACATGGGTTCACCCAATACCAACAGTTCAAAAAAGTAAATGAGAGAAAACCAGATGTAGTAGTCCAGGAAAAAAAAGACAAAAGTAGCATTGATCACTGAAATTACTATACCCAGTGACTACTGTGTCTTGTATACAGAGGGACAGAAAGAAGGACATTGTGAAAGAAGGATACCCAGACAGCTTCAATATAGTAGGAGCAATGGGTCTTATAAAAAAGAATTTACATTTGTACTTGGATATGTTACCGATACATATAACTCAATACGAATTGCAGAAGTAGTCATTATTGGGCACATTCCAGGTGCTGCAAAGAGCACTTCTGGCTAACATCAAAGATTGAAACAGTACTAATTTCATGAACTTTAATCATATTTTGACTTTGGAATGGGCTGCATTCCCATCATGGTATTATAGAAATCCAAAAGACTTGGAGAAATTGAGAGAAGCCAGAAGATGTAACAAAGCTACTGGTTAGCAAATTCAATTCATCTCAACTCCACATTTACCCCTTTCTCACCATCAGCCTTCCCTCATTCAATACTATCAAGTATAACTATTCCTGTTATCACTAGGGAACAGGTCCTTAACGCTCTCTCTAAGGCAAAGAACACTGCATCAATGGGCCCGGGCAATAATACCCCAGGATACCTTCTAAACAGCACGAAACATGACCTATGAGGCCCTCTGGAATTGCTGTTTAACTGTAGCCTCCAAACTGGCTTCCTGCCTCATCAATGGACAACATCAGAATTCATCCCTCTTCACAAAGGTTGGCCATCTACAGACCCAGGAAACTATAGGCCCATAAGTCTCACTAGTTTCATATGCAAAGCCATGGAAAGAATCCTCAAGGAAATAATCAGTAATGACATAGGAAGCTTCCAGATACTGGATCCAACCCAATTTGGTTTCCTCAAGGACAGGTCAAGATTACTTAACCTGGTGGACTTCTTTGAGAAGGTCACCAAAGCAATGGAGGAGGGCAGAATGGAGTACACTGCCTACCTTGACCTGGCCAAGGCATTTCACACACACACTCCCTCAGGCATAGTTGACAACTTAAGAGGTTGAGTACAAACCCTTGTGTCACCTGGTGGATAGCCTGTTGGCCCACAGATAGGACCCAGGAGGTTAGAATATGGGAGTCCACCTATGCAAACAGACCAGTCACAAGTGGAGTCCCCTCAGGGATAGGTCCTAGGACCACTCCTTTTTGGCATTGACTTCTCTGAAGTAAAGGCCAATGTCAGTGGCCTCTGGCTGAATAAATTTGTAGATGATTGCAAATTTAGGAGCTGTCATTGAATCACCCACCAACACAAATATTTTCCAGGAAGGGCCGACGCAAAGAACTAGTGCCAGAGCCACAGACTAAATCTAAATGCCAAGAAATGCATAATAGTATCCTTTGGGAAGGTCATCCACCCATGGTAACTGTTGTATTGACAACACAACCCTAAGATTTGAGCCAGTAGGCAGGGACTTGGACACACACACATACACGCACACGCAGTAATCTAGCCTTTGACCATCACGTGTCTACAGTAGTGAGGAAATCCTTCTATTTTGTGCAGCTTATCAACAAAGGTGTGCCGTCTAGGTCAAAGTCGGTCATTGTTCCACTGTATTTAGCATTCATCGGACCTGTCATTGAGTACAGTGCCCCCTTTCGTATGTACCTAACCAGGCATATCCAACAATTGGAGCATCCACAGAGTTTCCTAATTAAAAGAATACAGGGCGTAAGTAACCTGTTCTTTGCAGGTTGCCACAAAGCCCTGTCCCTATATTCTGTCTTCTACAGGCTGTTGAGGAGAGATTTATACCTGGCATACAAGCATTGTCAAACCCCACTCTGACAGAACTCCTGCATATTTGCAAAACAAATGACACCAGAAGTACCCGTTCTAAAGACTTAAACCTTGCCTGTGATATAAAAAGGACCTGCTGGAGAGACCAATATGTATCCTGGAGAATACCCCTTGTCTGGAGTAGGCTCCCCATCCATGTGAGGCAGAGTTCCACCCTAACCCAATTCAAGTGACTTGGACAGTTGGATGAAGACCAGGAAGTTCATACCTAGTTTGGCGTCCTTGTCCCTTGTGGACACGGGCATCCTGGTAAATGGTCCATCTCCCAGGCCCATTCTTGTTAATGTTTTGCCACCCAAGCCCCTGCTTACTTTTATCAAGGGTACCAGAACTTGTCAGAGATTTGGAATGCATGGCTAGACTTGAAAAGGCCTTTGTGGTCATTAGCCTAGTAAATGTTTGTGAACCTGTAATGAATTCTTCACTCAGTGAATGTTCATAGGCTAATGAGGTACTACCCAGACAGAACTAAGCCTCTGAGAAAATTAGATCAGCTGTTAGCCTGCATTGTGAAAACCAGGCAAGGGTTACCAGTGGAAAAATTGTGGCTTGCAAATTACATTAACATTTGCTGTAAAACCCACAGCATGACCGTGCAGAATTGGGTCAGGCCCCTTTCAACAAGGGGTATTGCAACCACTGTGGCCTTACTGAAAGGGATAAGTAACCAGGATTTTCTAGAAGTAGCCCCCTGGTCTTTGGGTGTTATATTTTATAGATACTAAAAGATGGCTTTGATATCTAAGGTTAGCTTTGGATATGTCCCTGCTATATACTGCTGTGGTATCTAGTGTTAGGGTTGGATATGTCCCTGCTATACTGCTGTGGTATCTAGGATTAGGGTTGGATATGTCTCTGCTGTACTGCTGTGATATCTAGGGTTAGATATGTCCCTGCTATACTGCTGTTGTATCTGGGGTTAGAGTTGGATATGTCCCTGCTGTACTGAAGGGCATGTTCGAAGCTTAATTTTGATACTCAGCCAGCCGCCCATTTTGACTCTGAAAAGCTTTGGGAATCTTCCTTGTACATTTTATGACTGCAGTAGTCACCCACAAAGAATACAGGCAGTCCCCGGGTTAATCACATAGCTCAATTAACTACTAAAATACTTAAATGAGAAATACACTTTACATTTTATATATGTGTATATGTATGTGTGTGTGTGTGTGTGTGTGTGTATATATATATATATATATATATATATATATATATATATATATATATATATATATATACTAATAGTAGTAAAATACCTTTTTAAACACTTAACACTTAAATAAAAATTAAACTAAGAATTATTTATAGTCACTTTTCTATTATTTAAAAAACATTTTATATTTACAGTATTGTTAAGACTTGTTTAAATGTAAGAGGCCAAGCTGAATTACCACTCTGCTTCCCTCTGAGAAACCCACTTTTTAAAGTTACCTCCCCTTATGTCCTGTTTTAACTGCCTCTAAAATAGAAAAGGTAAACTTTTTTTCCAATTAACACACACCATAGAGTGCTTAAACAAAGCATTGTTGGAATTTTTTGTCTTTGTAGCATATTCATGCTGTAGGATCCATTTTCTTAAATACCTACTGGACATAGCTACATAAAAAGCAGGACAGGTGGAGCATAAAGCAATGTATACAATACCTACTGTATTACAATCCACCCTTCCAGGGATCTTAAAGGTACTGTCCATATTGGGTAAAAATATAAACAGACCTTCACAAATAAACCTACAGGCCGTACAACCTGAACATTTGTACATTCCCCCACCACTTACAATTGGATGCTTAACCTCAGAACAATTCCTATTGGACTCCAGAATTTGTTTTATACTAAAATTCTTTTTATAGACAAAATGGGGTATCTGCTAATACTTTGGTCACATCCGAGTTGCCAGCAATAACCTTCCAATTGTCACAAATAATACTAGGTATAACATGACTATCCACACTCATTTCCAAGGCATACCTAGGTCCGTCCTATTCATAGTTGTTAATATTATTATTAACCATTTGGCCTAGTGCTGACTTTTTTATGAAAGCCGTGCATTAAAATAGGGGGAAAATCCACATACCTTCTTCTGCTAACCTCATCTATTGCTTCAGACAACAAATCTTCTGGGCAACCCCTGTCTATAAATAAACGCTTGATAAACTGCGTCTCTGCTAAAAAAAATCATCCACTGTCATATGAGAAACTCTAATAAGCTGTCCTCAGGGGGCATTCTTTTTCATAAAATTAGGATGTCCACTTTTAAAATGAACATAACTATTATAAAAAGTAGACTTCCTATGAATAGAACTAGAAAACCTTGTATTATGTATGTCCCATAAAATGAGACTTTAGAACTTACGTCTCCTATAACAAACTTTAGGAAGGGGGTACTCTGACCCATTTATTTATCAATCAAATTTTGAACATTAAATTCATCGGCCCTTGCTATAAAAAACAAATCATCTGCAAACCTAGTATAAAAAAGAATATTTGTGAAAAATGGAATACTTGGTAAAATTTCCATATCTCACCAACCTAAAACAAGGTTAGCATATGTAGGACCTACTGTAGCACCCATAAAAACACTGTTTAATTGTTTGAAAGAGTTACCATTAAACATAAAAAACGCATTTCTAACTATAGATCCAACAGGCACATGTAAGTTATTATTATCCAGGTTAGTGTATTTATTTATCCAAAAAAACATCTAACATACTCTACACCCACATCTTGTGGTATGCAGGTGAAAAGAGATGCCAAATATACAGTAAATAAAATCAGGTTTCCAACACTGTTTCCAGAGGCAAACATTCTCAGCTTGTCTAAAAAGTCCCAAGAATCATCTATGAAAGAGGGCAAAGCCTTTACATATGGTTTTAAAACATAATCCAAATACATAGAAATACAATCAGTAGAACTACCTGAATCAGATGTAATAGGTCTGAAGGGGGGGGGGGGGGGGTTGTGGTATTCCAAACATGACACCTATTTTAGGGTCTTCAACATACAAGAACTCAAACAAGTCCCTTACTAATTTCATTGTTCAAAAGCGAATCATACAATACTCCATAAATAATACCATAGCTCCTAACAATTTCAGACTTGTTAACCTTTGCATACTCTAATGGATTAAATAACATTTCTTTCAGCATTTCTTTCTAGCCAAGTTGTAATCTCCCACATCCATAATCACCCCCCCTTGTCTTCTTTCATGAACCTTAAATCAGTATTATTTTTCAGTTCTACTAAAGCTCTGCTCTCACTCTCACTAATATTATAAAACTTGGAAACATTTTTTCAAACATTTGAGTATTACATTTTCAGAAAAACCTTCAAAAACTTTTATAGTATGAGTTAAATTAGGGTTGTAAGTAGATGGCTTACGTATAACTAATACAGTTCACTTACTTTAAATTCAACGTACGTGAAAACAACTTTAATTTTATTAATGTTCTTGTTAAATTTGTCCTTCTGCTTAGTTGAAAATTAAAGCCTAACTGCAGTACCTTTATATGTTCGTCCATTAGTTGAAAATTGGACAAATTAAAAACTGAAATCCTAGAAGTATCCAGATTACGAAGTTGCATTAGTTTTGGTACTTGCTCCTCCTCTGTGGACCATCATTCTTGGAAACCGAACCAGTAGAGGTGACGTCAGTCTTTCTTCTTGCGCGCAGAGTATCATTATTACCTTCTCCATTATGGCCAGCATTTAAGGTGGATACGGTTTCAACAACACTCTCAGTGCCAGCACACATCGTGCATACTCACTTGAGGGCTCCTTAAGAACTGCAGCAGAGTCCTTCCTGCCATTCAAGTTAGAAAAAAAGTCTGTGTGCCGTACCCGCCTAATATATGGCCACATCCCTGGATATTTTTTGGTTTTGCGTGATATCAGAATTTTCTCATATTTATCCACATTGTCCAAAACCTGATGATAATCCATTTCCACAACTGGACAATCCTGAACATATTTAATAAGGGTGTTACCAGTCTCTGCAAGCCTTTGCTTAAGTTCATTTAAGATGGCTGTGTTATTTTTAATAATTTCAGAAATTCCTTGCCTGCTCCGCCAAAGAAACGCACCAGGTCCTTATAAAAGGGACTGTAAGCACAACCCCATTTGGCACTTTAAAAAATTGGAGGCCTTTGGGAACCACCCCCACCTTTATGCAGTGCTCAAAATACTTGATGTTCTTTGTGTTTCACTGTTGCAGTCATCACACTTGGATTATCCTGCCAGGGGTAGCCCACAGTCGGCCTGAATACCAGAGGCTTAGTATTTCTGCGTCTGTTGCTGTCGCTCCAGGATTGATGTCAGGTAGCTAGTGGTATAAAAACAGGCAGCCGATGCCATTACATCAGTCTTTCTTTCTTTGGAGCCTGAAGCAGTTCGCACGAGTGCCGGTCGGTCGCTACCTGAGTTTTTGTTTCCGAAATTTAAGTTGAAGTCTTCTAAAGCTAAGTGCCTCATTGGGGATCCTTTTTTCTTGCTCTAACCAATGTCAGAAAGAATGAACAATTGTCTCTCCTTTGGAAAGCAAATACCACATCAAGATTTCTATTCTTACTGCATCACCGGTTTAGGCCCAGACCACGATGTCCCTCACTGCCGGTTTTGTGCTTTGTTCAACGCCCAAACTATTCAACATCGGGCCCTTATTGTAGCTAAATGCTTTCGCTCTTTATCTCCGTATTCCGAAATGGCTTTGGTAAGCCATTTGACTACCGATCTTCAAAAAAAAGTAAGGCTAAAGACAGACACAGACCGCACTGGTCCAAAACTGGTGACAACGCTTCCATTAAGCTAGTCGCCAGTTCGCCGGTATTCAGTGAAGCACTTTCGCAGCCCCTGATGCCCGCATCGATGGATTTGCAGACCGCTACCGAGACCCATTCGGAGTCAAGTATGCCGCGAGACTCTTCTTTGACTACGGAACCTGCCTCCCTCTACCTCGGATGGGTCCGGAGCCGCTGTGCAGGCACTGGCTTCTGAGGAAGTTCTTCGCACTACTGATATTAGAAACAAACAGACGACTTCTTTTGTGTCTTCAGTTCTTTCTAAAACTACCGAGTTTCTAAGGCCCAGAGTATGAGCTAAGCCTAAAAAAACGATGATCCAAACTCGTGCGCCTGCTTCCTTGCCACAATCACAGATACTTTAAAATGGCAGAAGACCTTCTGTTGATTAGGGGAAGCCAGCCTTCCCCTGCTAAAAGAAAAAGAGACTTGTCCCCAGCAGCTTTATCTGACCAAGAGTCCGACAACCCTGAGGTTTCTGATTATGAAGACATGCCCTTATCTGCTTACGAGGATTCAGATGCAGAGGAATCCATTCCTTTTGCCTTTCCTCCAGAGGATTTTTCTTTTGGTGAAACCTTACATACTTGAGAGAGCACTTCCATTGGGAATGCCAGGATTATCCTCAGTCCAAAAAGAGACTCTGGGAATTTTTAGATTTACCACAGCACAGAACCTTAGCTATCCCTCCTGTTATGGATGTTGTGGATGATGTCTTTATGGAATCCAGTCTAACTCCTGATACTTTACCTCCTGCTCCCAGGAAACCTGACAGGTATTAAGAGTCCCTGACTCGCACAAATTTATTTTCAAGAATCCTACTGCTGACCCAAAGGTCCTCTCCCAAGGGCCTAAAGGAGTAAAAGCAACCTCAACTAAGAATCCCACCCCCTCGGACAGGAATTCTCAAGCCTTAGACCAATGGGGTAAAAAAAGTATATACCTCTGCAACTCTTGCCATTAGAGCATTAAATTGTCAGTTCCACATGCTGAAATACCAGCAACATACCATGGAACTCATTACACAGCAATGATCTACCTTCCCTGACTGTGCAGAAAATAGACTTACAGGGACTTATGCATTCTGCAAGCCAAATCAGTAAGCACACCCTGCAGTGTGGGTTTGACACCCTAGAAGCATCCTGCAGGGCAGTAGTCACAGGTTCTGTACTTGGAAGACATGCTTGGCTTAACTCATTCACTCCGGAGCAGCTCAGGAAAAGCTGCCTGCTTAATTCCACCATAGGAACAACAGTGCAGCCTGAGCTCATTTTCAGAAAATCCATTTGTAATACCATGCAGAAAACAAATGTTCATAACTCTAACTATAAGAGCTAGACTAAAAATGTAAACGCAAAAGTTGTTCAGCAGACATTGACCTTTCCAACAGTGTAAATGTTGATAGTGTATATCAAAGTCATTATTAAATATTTGGCAAGGAATGCTGATATTGTGCATATTTTTTACCTTTTTGGAAAAACAAAGCATAATATCTTGGTCAATGTACCATGCAGACCCATACAATTTGAATGTAGTTTGTTAGTATGAATGTCAGCTTTAAAATGATACCTTAAACATTACTGTGTATTATACCATGACCCCCCCCCAAAACGTGCACGCTGATTGGCCAGCGTGCCTGTTGTAAATCGAGTTATACTAATGGAAAAAGGTCCGGTTGCCCGGACTTTTTTCCATTAGTATAACTCGTTTTTTTAAAACACTGTCTCGCTATGTTAAATGGGTTTAATATAGCGAGACAGCTTTAAAATAAGCAACGGAGATCTCCGTTGCTTTTTTAAAGCTGTCTCGCTATGTTAAACCCATTTAACATAGCGAGACAGTGTTTAAAACGGAGAAAGCAAGATATCCGTTGCTTTTTATGTTCGCTATGTTAAATGAGTTTAACATAGCGAGACAGTTTTAAAATAAGCAACGGACATCTCCGTTGCTTATTTTAACTGTCTCGCATGTTAAACTCATTTAACATAGCTGAACACTAAAAAGCAACGGAGATCTTGCTTTCTCCGTTGCTATACAACTCTGATGTACTGCGCAGGCGCAGTACATCAGAACTGCCGCGGATGCCAGACATCTGCGGAAGGGCAGTAAACAGGCATTATACTATGCCATTATTTAAGAAAAGTAATAGTTTCTTTTCTTAAAATAATGTCATGGTATAATAGCAATAACCCACTTCTGGTGGTAATGCTATTACCCACGGTTGGCTTTGTTTGGTCCTCGCCTCGGGACCAAACCACGCCAACCGTGGGTAAATTTAGCATTACCCACACCCAGGCATGGGTTATTGCTATAATGTTCCATTCTTGAGATATTCACATAAATATGATTAATATACTATTTTTCATAACTGATAAATAAACAAAGCATAATATCTCATCACCTGTAACTGACAGAGCCTACATATCAGTGTAGAAGTTGTGCATCTGAATGTCAGCTTCAAAATGATGCATCATTTGTGTGATCACCATGCTCCCTTGCAAAGATATGGGCATAATAAGGAAAAGTATTGTAAATGTATAATTTTCATAATCGTACAAGACTAAACAAACTGTGATATCTGTACATGTGTAGAGTGCACAATCGTACAAGACTAAACAAACTGTGATATCTGTACATGTGTAGAGTGCACAGACACAGTTATTTTACCATGTTGTAAGGAGTAAGTCTGTCTTCAAAATGAGGTATTACTTGGCGCACTGACATGCTCCCTTGCAAAGTTATTTACCAAAATATGAAAAAAAAATCATAACTTCCATTACCTTATTCCAAACAAACTTTGATAACTGCACATGTGTCCAACATACAGGCACAATTATTTTACCATGTTGGATCCAGCAATACTGTCTTCAAAATGAGGTATTATTTGGCACATTCAGATGCTCCCTTGCAAAGTTATCTACCAAAATATGAAAAAAAAATCATAACTTCCATTACCTAATTCCAAACAAACTTTGATAACTGCACATGTGTCCAACATACAGGCACAATTATTTTACCATGTTGGATCCAGCAATACTGTCTTCAAAATGAGGTATTATTTGGCACATTCAAATGCTCCCTTGCAAAGTTATTTACCAAAATATGAAAATACAAATCATAATTTCCATAACCTAAATCCGAAACCAACTTTGATATCTGCACATTTGTACAACATACAGGCACCATTCTTTTACTATGTTGGAACTGTCAATACTGACTTCAAAATGAGGTATTACTTGGCACACTGAGATGCTCCCTTGCATAGTTATTTAGCAAAATATGACAACAATCATAACTTCCATAACCTAAGTCTGAAAAAATTTGATAACTGCACATATGTACAACATACAGGCACAATTATTTTACCATACTGGAACCAGCAATACTGTCTTCAAAATGAGGTATTACTTGGCACACTGACATGCTCCCTTGCAAAGTCGTGTAGCAAAATATGAAAAAAAATCATAATTTCCATAACCTGAGTCCTAATAGTTGTTCTTTCTCAGCATCTTCACCAGCACCTTACCACAGTTATTTGTCAAACTCAGATAAATATATTTTACACAACACATTTCATAATAGTGTTTTACTTACTATACTGGTCCTATTTAGTCATGGGTGTTTTCCATTCTTCTCACAAGCTCCATGTTACCAATCCTGCATAGCTCTCCTCACGCCATTGTGAAGGTTGGTCAAGAACAAGGCAGTGCCCTCCTCAGTTAGGTGAATGCCATCCCTTCTGAACAGGTGAACATCTTCTGCGGTGATGCTTTCATGACAGATTGTAGATCCACCGACCCTGTGCATCAAGCCATGCATGAAACCATTCTGTAAACATCAGGCCTTGTGCGCTGCCCATTGACTGTTGGCTGTTTCTCATATCTGTCGAGGAATTATGTCAGACCACACAAAATGACGTGGCCACCACGACTGCAGGTGTTCAAAAATTCCTCTGATTTGAAACCGTAGCCTTCCGAGTGGTTGACTGATTACATCATTCCCTCCAATGTGTACAGCACAAGGATGTCAGGCTCAGGGTAGATGGAACACTTCTCTTCCAACAACTGCAGTACTCCGCTCCAATCCATACCTCTTCTTGCAATCCAGTATAACTTCACACTGGATGTGGGGCAGCTCAAGTTGTACTGGTTTTCAGCTTTGGAGGCATGGCTGGCAGCCCTGTGAATGTAGGAATGGCCACATACCCACTTGTCATTCTCCTGCTCGTGAAGCCATGTCAGTGTCAGAAGGTGGACAAACCTGCACAGGAAAGAAAATGTAAATGGATTACTACTGATGTTTGACAGATGTATTGTAAGACTACATATATATGTATATCATATGCATTACCTGGTTAGCCCATCCAAATATTCACTCCTATCTACAGGGGCATTATTCTTTGCATTAGGTACATACCTACTACCCGTGAAAACACCAAATTACACACAATGACTGACAAGGGAGCACAGAATGGGCACATGTAAACCATAAGGACTGAAAAGGAGAAAGCTACTACAAGATAGAGCAAAATCCTTAAAAGGGAAGACACCCTTGATCATTATAAGTAAAAAAAACTACGATCACTCATAAAATCATCCAAGGCAAATTTTGAGAGAAAAGTCGCGAAGGACTCAAAAGACAATCATAAGGCCTTTTTAGCTATGTTAGAAACCTGGGAGGAAACTCCCAGATATGCTCAGAATTAGTTCAAAATGATGTAAAAATCACTGAACCAACAGGCATTGCCAACATACTGGCTGACAGGTTCAGTGCAAATTTCTCCCCCCCAAAAGGAGAGATATCTATACCAGCGGATTGTAGCCCCCCCAAACATCTCAAATGCTTAGGTGAAAACTGCTCTCTCCAAAGCGAAAAACACAGCATCTATGGGACCAGATGTTGTCCCCGGTTGTGTGCTCCACGAACTCAATGAGGAATTAAACCTGCAGTTAGGGCAGCTGTTTAATCTTAGCCTCACCTCAGGATACGTACCCAAGGAGTGACGTACGGCAACTGTGGTCCCACTTCACAAAGGCGATGCTTCCACTGACCCTGGAAATTACCGCCCCATCAGCTTGACGAGCCTGGTTTGCAAAGCTATGGAGAGGATCATAATGGAACTCATAAATAAAGACATACATTGGATCCAACCCAGTTTGGCTTTGTCAAGGGCAGATCATGCCTTTTAAACTTGGTTGACTTTTTCGAAACAGTCACCAAGGCCATTGATGAGGGCAAGGCAGTCCACACAGCCTACCTTGACCTTGCAAAAGCTTTCGACACAATACCCCACTCTGGTATCATTGAAAAACTCACCAGCTTAAATGTAAACCCATACGTCACAAGATGGGTTGCAAACTGGCTAAGTGACAGAACCCACAGGGTCAGAGTTGCTGGCGCCATGTCAGACTCCAAGCTGGTCACAAGTGGTGTCCCACAGGGCTCAGTCCTGGGCCCCCTCTTGTTCGGCATCTACTTTTCAGAAGTACAGGCAAACACAGGAGGATTATGGCTGACAAAGTTTGCAGATGACTGCAAACTGGGCGCCATAGTTGAAAACACATCAGACACAGATATCCTTCAGAAGGGTCTCATAGAAACGGATAACTGGTGCCAGAGCCATGGCCTAAAGTTAAACGCCAAAAAATGCATAGTCATACCTTTCAGGAAAAACAAGGTTACCCCTAGCTGCCATATAGGTGGCAATCCACTAAGCACAGAAGAGGTTATCAGGGATCTGGGGACCCAGGTTGACAGTAACCTTTCGTTTGACACTCACGTTGCCAAAGTAGTTAGGAAGACCTTCTACATTGCCCACCTGATCATGAAGGGATTCACATCTAGATCAAGGGAGGTCATTGTTCCCCTATACTCATCACTCATCAGACCAATGATTGAGTACAATGCCCCATTCGGAATGTATCTTACCCGACACCTGCAGCAATTGGAAAGGCCCCAAAAGTTCCTCACCAAAAGGATAAAGGGTCTCAAAAATATGTCTTATGCTGCCCGACTGAAGGAACTCCAGCTCTATTCAGTCGCATACAGTCTGCTCAGAGGTGACCTGTGCCTGACATACAAGGCCATGTCCAACCTGGAATTGATGAACATGCTCCACCTCAAAAAAATCTAAATCCATCAGAACTACAAGAGCAAGAGACTTAAACCTTAACACGGTTATAAATAGGACGTGCTGGAGGGACAGATTCATCACCAAGAGACTCCCTATGCTGTGGAACAAAATCCCGGTACATGTGAGGCAGAGCACCTCGCTGGCTTTGTTCAAGAGAAATCTTGACCAATGGATGGGAGATCGCAGGTTTACCCCAGGGATCACCTCAGTGTCACTGCTGGACAGAGGCACGGCAAAATAATGGGCATAGTATCCTTCAAACTTAAGGGGTGGTGAAAGCCACAAAACTTTGGGCTAAGCTTATAAATGCCCTAGGGCAGATAGCCTAGTATGAACCTATGAACCTATGAAAGGGAGGAAGTAATGTAAACCCTCTTCACACCCCTGATGCCATGCTCACCCAGGACAGCAGCACTACGGGACTGAGCTGAAGAGTCTCCAAGTTCCCAACTGCGATTGCAAAGTTATTTACATAAGGAATATCACAGGGGGAACTAATCTAATGTCTCTTGCCTTGAACTAAATACATTTACTTTACCTGAAGGGATGGAGACTGACAGGAGAGCTAAACATAGTGAGAAAACAAATTTGGCTTGTGCATTCATCAATGTGATAACAACTTTTAGTAATATAAATAACAGTGACAGCTGCTGAGAGTTTTACCTGACAAGTGATAATGACTCGGTGTTATACTGTAACTGCACTTATTGTAAATTAATAATGTGATAATGGCTTCCATTTCATTACTGAAAGGTTTTGCATGTTCAGACAAAGGTGCTAATCGCTGTACATAACCGTAGACATTCATTATATTGCTGGTGCAGGTGTATGTAAGACTGACTCATTACCATCTGTTAGGAAAAGACCAGAATAATTCAATAAATTCTACACATTGACAAAGCCAGAAATATTGTCCAAAATATATGGCTGCTCCATACTGGAATTAGTGTGCAAGTAATAACATTTATCTCACTGTGAAAACCATCCTAAGGAAATGGCCACACATGTATTTCAGTTTCCTTGAAGAATATAGCAATAACCCACGCCTGGGTGTGGGTAATGCTAAATGTACCCACGGTTGGCGTGGTTTGGTCCCAAGGGCGAAGCCCGAGGGACCAAACAAAGCCAACCGTGGGTAAATTTAGCATTACCCACACCCAGAAGTGGGTTATTGCTATTATACCATGACATTATTTAAGAAAAGAAACTATTACTTTTCTTAAATAATGGCATAGTATAATGCCTGTTTACTGCCCTTCCGCAGATGTCTGGCATCCGGCAGTTCTGATGTACTGGCGCCTGCGCAGTACATCAGAGTTGTAGCAAGCGGAGAAAGCAAGATCTCCGTTGCTTTTTAGCCATTAAATGAGTTTAACATAGCGAGACAGTTTAAAATAAGCAACGGAGATGTCCGCTGCTTATTTTAAAACTGTCTCGCTATGTTAAACTCCTTTAACATAGCGAACACTAAAAAGCAACGGAGATCTTGCTTTCTCCGCTGCTTTTAAACATTGCTATGTTAAATGGGTTTAACATGCGAGACAGCTTTAAAATAAGCAACGGAGATCTCCGTTGCTTATTTTAAAGCTGTCTCGCCATGTTAAACCCATTTAACATAGCGAGACAGTGTTTATCGAAGTTATACTAATGGAAAAAGTCCGGCGACGGACCTTTTTCCATTAGTATAACTCGATTTACAACGGGTACGCTGGCCAATCAGCGTGCACGTTTTGGGGGGATCATGGTATAATAAAAATGAATACACTCCAGCAAAATGAAATGATGCAATTTTTTTTAACCAAACATCTAGTTTTATTCAGTACCCAGCACTAAAGGATAGCATTATGGTTGGAGCTTAAACACAGGTTTAGAATTATTTTTAGCCCACCAGTATGGTGTTATCCTTGTTTAGTGTTGGATTCTGTATTTTGTTCAAGGAACATGGGAGAGAAAGTTTTCCTTAGTGCTATAATGTTAGGAGATGTTCCACATTCCCAAAATAATATTTTATAAGGTGTTCTCACAGATCAAAAACATGTCCAGTTGAAAGTCATCTGTTCTGTGCGGCTTCATGTAGTAGCATTTATTTTATTTCAACTATCCCAGGTTTAGATTTTCACCTATTCTTTTTTTTTAAAGTATAGCCATGGACTTGACTAATCATAAAAAGTAAACTTGTATTACTATGAGATGTTATTTTAATAAACAGAGGACAGTGCCCTTCATGTAGCAGAATAGAAGATTATTGTATAAAACCATGGATCTTTGCTTTCTGTGGCTGCGTACAATTGAGCTTGTGTGTGGAGTTGTGCTCCTTTGGGGCCTTTGGCCCCTTACTCAAGGATAGACTGAAAAGCACTGCAAACACCTCTGTGAATGTTCTTTGAAGAGCTTTTTGCTAAAGTTTGTTACAAGTTTCAGATAAAAACAGTCATGTTATTAAATCATGACTGAATGAATAGAGCTGTGCACACTATATACCTATAAAGTGCCATATGCACATATATCCAGTTCAGTGTTTCAAAGACTACATTCTTTCATGAGGAAACACAAATTGAATTACTAGTTTATAAATCTGATAGTTTTAAAACTTGAACTCCTAAGTGTGGCAGCTACCAGTCAATCTTTGAAAAAGTTCTTTGTAAAATATGACCATTTTAAGCAGACTTATTTAAGCTGAATAAACGGTGCAGAGGTGGTGTTAAAATAATAAACGGTTTCTCAAATAATCAGTATGTAACCAATATTAACCAGGATGTTTTACATGCTACTGTGCTCTAATTAATGTGGCCTTGATGTACCTTTCTAACAGGCAATTACTGATTGCCTGCATGGTTAGAATATAGAAAGGTGAGTGTTGTTAGCTACAAGAGCTTCTCCTGCAAAGGCTGCAGATGTGGTAAAAGGGAATGCCCCAGTTATTTCACTACTTTATTATTTTAACGATAATAAAGAAAAGCACCACTCGCCATTCACACACACATACAAAATGCTTTCATGCACGCAGCGTTCATTCTCTCGTACACCGCTCCCTCTCTCCTTCACTGCATACACTCACTCTCATAAATCTGTACTAAGTCGCTGCTGCATTCACACACACATACAAACTGCTTTCATGCACAACACCGTTCATTCTCTCATACACCGTTCACTCTCCCTCATGCATACATGCACAGTCACTGCTGCATTCACACACACATACAATCTACTTTCAGTAGTGCCTGTTTAGCGTTACCCAAACTGAGGACATCGTCCTTTCCCTCAGTCGCAAAGCCACACTATATTCCAACCACACAGTAACCAGCTTTTTGTCAAACATGGTGGAAAACAAACTATATTCAAATTCAGCGTTGTACAACAGCGGACGGGCAACAGTTTTGCAAGGCTGTTTGGCAGTAAAAGCAGAAGTACTGCTTAGCTAGGAAGAAGAAGGATTAGTCTTGTCTGCATGATTTACCCAAGTAACATAATCTGCTGAGATTTGCGATGGCGGTTGCTTCCTACCGATCTATCTCAACTTGATTGCAGATGCCATCTTTATCCCCACATGCTCCGTTTGTGTGATTTGAGTGAATAGGAGTATTATAATTTTAGGAAGCCACTTCACAGTATCTGACCCAATAAAACAGTCAAAATCACATAACACACTCTAGTTATGTATGAATCTGATTGGCTGCTACCGCTTCATTTAGGAAACTCTTTGCTGTAATCTCAAGAGCATTCCGACCCGATTTACTCATAAAAGTCCTATTGGACCATTAGTTAACTCCACTCTAAGTCCTAAGTTGAGAAGGTAACTAACAACATTCAGTTACTTTCTCAACTTATTTTTCAACAATATTTTCAAATTAGGGCTGTAAACTTACTTGCGCTATTGGAAGGCACTCAGGGTTAACATAATGGAATTCCTATCTTCTCATGGTGCGCTCGGTGTTAAGCACAGAGGCGCTATGAGAAGGTACTCTGGGTTAATGAGTTAAGGAACAGACCTTGCCAGATCATGTCAAATCAAAAATTTTGGATGCACCACTGAACAAAGACAATCTGTTTGGCACCAAAGCAGAAGAGGTTTTAAAAAAATGGAAGAAAAAGCTAAGTCTATGCAGACAGGTAAAGACTTTTTGCAAGTTCAGCCTCCAAGATTCAGTAGTCATTGCCCCTCAAAACATTGGTCCTTTTCAGCCCCCTCAAGACCACCTCAGACTAGACCTAGGGAAAACAGAACCCCCAAACAGCAGTCGCAGGGTATACAGAGATCTAAGCAATGGAGTACCTCCACTTCTAAACCAGGGAGTGCTAAGCCACCCCCTTATGGAAAGAATTCACAATGACTTCTCAACGCCTCCTCTCACCTCTTCCCATCTGCTCATGCCCCTAGGAGGAAAACTTGCCTCCAGTGCAAAAAACTGGGCCTCCATCACCAGCGATCGATGGATCCTCAACATAGTGTCTCAGGGGTACAAATTTTATTTCCACACGTTGCCAACCCCAAAGGGATTCCCACATCTTCCTTCAAACCAGTGGGCAGAGGCACAAAACCAAGTTAATTCCCTGCTCTCCATGAGGGCAATTCATTCTGTTCCTGCAGATCAGATAGGTCAAGGTTTCTATTCCAGACTTTTTCTGGTACCCAGAAAAGAGGGCACCTGGCACCAAATCTTAGATATATCTATTCTAAACACCTTCCTGGTGGTACCAAAATTCAAAATGCTCACACTGCAGCAGCTTCTCCCTATGCTGTCCAAAGATGCCTGGTTAGCCACTCTAGACCTCAGAGGCCTATCTGCATAACCCAGTCAGAGATTCTTGCAGAAAATATCTACGTTTCAGGGCAGGATCTATCCATTATCAGTTCTCTGCACCCCCCCCCCTTTTGGCTTATCCACTGCTCCTAGAGTTTTCACAAAATGCCTGGCCCCAGCCATTGCTTTTTGCAGACAGAGAAATATTCAAATGTACCCTTACTTGGATGACTACCTAAGTCAGGCACAGTCAGAAAAAGCTGTTGCAGCACCTGACATTTGTAAAGGACCTACTAACTTCACTGGGGTACACCATCGGCGAAAAGAAATCCAAACTAGTCACCAGTCAAAAAATTGTATTCCTGGGAGCAAGCCTGGACACAGCATCCCAGATGGCATTTCTAACTCCAGAAAAACAAACCTTATCTGACAGGCTACTTCTCTCAATTGGCCACCAGAACCCAGTTATCTGCAAGGAAAATCCTACAAGCTCTAGGGTTCATGGCCTCCTGCATTCTACTAATTCCATATTCCAGATTGCATATGAAGAAACTTCAGTGGTACTTAACCCTTTGGTGTCAACATTAGCAGGACCTGGAAACTATTTTACCTATGATACCTTGTCTAAGGAAATATGTTCTTTGGTGGGCAGCTGCATGCAACTACAGCAAGGGACTCCCCTTTTCACAGCCTCATGCTGCCCAGTCCCTAACCACACATGCATCAGACCATGCCTAGGGTGCTCACCTGGATGGCAGGTGCATTCAGGGCCACTGAAGCCCAAATCAAATTCATCTGCACATCAACCAAAAAGAGATGCTAGCTGTTCAGCACGCTCCGACAGCTTTCAGATCCCTGCTCTCTCTGGGGCCTCTACTAATCAAAACAGTCAACACCAAGCAGGGGTAGCTCATTCTGCAGGCTAGCCATGACCCTTTGGAACATGGCCTCAGCCATGCAGATTCACCTGCAAGATCAATACCTGCCAGGCAACCAAAACTCTCTGGTAGACAACTTAAGCAGAAATCTCCTAGACCCACACAAGTAGCAATTAAACCACAACACCTTCAGCCTGGTGACCCAAAGGTGGACCTATTTGCCTCCCCCTACAACCACCAGCTCAGAAAATTCTGCACCAGGGAACCTCAAACCAAGGCCTGGAAAGTGGATGCCCTAGCCTTCCAGTGGGCAAACCTCTCAATCTATGCATTCCTCCCCCCCACCTCTGCTTACCAGAGTATTACTCAAAATAAGGGAGGAAAGACCAAGGGCAATCCTGATTGCCCCAGACTGGCCACGCCAACACTGGTACCCACTACTTCACAGTCTGCCCCCGTTGTCTCCATGGCTACTCTCCCAGATTCCAACTGTCCTGACTCAACAGGAGGGAGAGTTCTTGCATCTGCAGTTGCAGACCCTGAACCTAGCAGCCTGGCTTATTCCTAGACTTCTCCTCCATTGGCCAGCTTAAGCAAACAAGTCCTGGATGTCATATATAAAGCCAGACAACCCAGTTCTAGAAAATCCTATGCTGACAAGTGGAAAAGTTATTGGGTCAGCTCCTTTAGTCTGGATCCAGGAACAATAACTCTCATTTAAAAAGTTCTTAACACCCTTATTAGAAATATTGAAATTCACCTCATGACCATTGTTCTGTATTATCGTATTGTTGCCAGGAGAGCTGCCAGTAGAATAAACCAGTTTCTTATCAATGTTACACCGGCCCTTGTGAGAGCAAATGTCCTTGATTTTATCAGCCAATATCACTATGGATGTTTACATCTCCGCTACTGTAGAAACCAACTCCTCCAATACTTTATCACGGTGTGTGGGGGTGGAATGCAGTCAGATCCATGATGTCTTCCTCAAATACACCAGCCATGGAGGAACTGATTAAAAAAAAAAAAAAAAAAAAAAAAACTCAGCCAAATAACACAGCACACCAGGGAAAGGTGCAACACCAAACCGTATAACAAAAAAAGCACCCAAAAATGCACGAGGGAGACACCGAATTGAAGGTTTTTAGCATAAGTCAAGGTTTAATATTCGCTGTTTGTTAAACATATGACTGTTAGAAAATAATGACACATTTGAGCTTCAGACTTCATATCCTTCAGAAAATTCATGCTAATGCAAAACCTGTTACTCTATCAACTTTCTAAGATTTTTAAGAGCAATATTTATTAAAATTGTCCTTATTTTTGGGCATTTGTCCGACTTTTATTTATGGCTTTGTCCAGATTTCTTGCTCTTAGAGGTATGATATTATACACACACATTCACTCACTCTTAACCGTACTTTACCTATTCCATAACTAACCCCCACCCCTTATGCAGCCACCCCCTTCTTAACTGCTGGTAGAGGATTGCTCCCTCGCTCTCCCTCTTCACTCTATCTCTCATAATACAGTGTCTTCCTCATTCACTCACTCACTCACTCACTCACTCACTCACTCACTCACTCACTCACTCACTCACCCACCCACTTTTGATTAGCTTTACGTGTTTTAAGTTTTTCATGTTATTTCTGAACTTGCATCAGCCCGTTAGTATCTATGGGTTGTCTGCATGTCGGATGTTCGTAACCCGGGGACTGCCTGTATACTACAGTTGTATAGGCGGATCTATATAATTTTGTTGAACAAACTAAACATCTAATACCTCCTCGTCAAACTGCATCCATCAAAACTAAATCCATCTGTAAGCGAATTTTTTCCCCGAGGAGAAAAATGAGTCTACCAACCTAACGACCATCATAAAAAACACAATTTTAAAACGCACCCAGCTGAGGGGTAGGGCAGCCCCCCCTCCCAACTAAATATACCAACTCAAGATTGCGCTACAGTGGAGAAAAGGGCAAACTCCTGATGACCAGCTACTTTTTCTCCCTGGGAAAATTTTGTTTAAATGAGAGTTAGATGGATTTAGTTTCAATTAATAAAGTTTGAGGAAGAGGTATTTGATGTTTAGTTTGTTCAACAAAATTATATAGATCCATGTAGGGAACTTACCATAATTGTAGATGAGTGTGGTCACTGTTGCAGTCCAGTTTCCCTCCTTTCTTCCCCTTTGCTGTAGTGGGGCTATGAGGGGCTGGGATGGGTGCTCCTGTAAGTCCCTTTACTGCTGTAAAAAAATGAAAGCCAGACCCACAGTTAAAGCAAATAACCAAAAAGAGAGTGTGCTAACCACAACAGCCCATATTCACGACCAGCAGACCAAGGAGCTTAATTTTTTTATTAAAAACAAAGAATAAATTGTGTGTTGCTGTCCTTGCACATTTAGGACTTCTTCAGAATTAAAACACCACACATAATAGCATAGTAGATACTTTATTTTAGATCAATATGAATTTATATAGCTATCCATCAATATAATGTGCGTGATATTCCAAGTTTAAGTATAGTACTAATTAAAGCTTTTAAGTATTGAATTAAAAATGTTATTAAAAACTCTATAAAACCTTTAGGAGATTATAATTTAGCTGCCCTCAACTTCAAAACGCTATTAATTGAAATATTGTCATTCAACCCAGGTGGTTTATCTGCCAGTGCAATTCCCTATATTCTACAAGAATGTCCCATGGTCCACCTCATGGATTAATAGGGACCTGTTCTAAAATGGTGAATTTAAAATTATTGTGATTCGAATAACTTGGAATGTTTATAAAAAGCATTATTATCTTTGTACTTTCTTCTTTTGTAAAAGTGCTTGTATATCCTCTTATTTAATGGCCTTTCAGTTAGAGATTCAGTCCTTTGTTATGGAAGATTGACCTCTTATCAATTATGAAAGCTAGGAGCACTTGCCGGCATTGACAGATCTTTAAGAAGAACATCCATCTTTAGTAACATTGTTGTGTTGTGTCTTTCGGCTTTTCCCGGTTAGGGGTCGCCACAGCGGAACTCCGGTCCGCTAATGATTAGCAGTAGATTTTTACATGCCGAGTTGCCAGCTCTGACTCACAACCTTCAACGAAGGTATGCCCATTCAAGCATGTCTCCGCACAGAAGACGCTTTAGCTGAGAATCGAACAGGACAACGTCTTACTGTGAGGCGACAACGCTTTAGTAACATTACCTCCCTTTATTCATTTCCTTCCTTTACTTTTTCTTTCCTGAATTCTTTAGCTTTTACTCTGACATCAGAACTGGAGAGAGAGATTGATTAGAATTTTATCTTCCTGGGAAGCTTTATCTACCAAGTAGTTGTAATACCTTCTGCTAAGTTCTAGAGTTTTCAGAAGACTGACCTTATTACATCTGTCATTATGTTAAGTGCCCTTGACTTTTTTGTTTCTGATAAGATTTGTGGTGACAAACATTACCAAGAAAATAAAACATTGTAATCTGTTTCTTTCACCATCTATCCTCATCCCATGATAGTAAATCTAGCATGACCATGAGTATGACTAGGCCAAGTCAAAGGTATTGGTATAGCTTGTAAGTGTCTGTTGTAGGTCTGTCTTTAAAATATATATGCCAAACTGTGCACATGAACAGACAGACCATTGCCAACCTTCTACCCAACTACCATCATCCCTTACATGATCGATGTAGCTCATTCGTTCCTCACAGGGCAAGAGCCATCACCAGCCCATTTGTTACCCCATAAGGCAAGAGACTATTCTGGGGATCATCACCCAGGCAGACATTAGGTTCTCCCTGTCTTTGTTCCAGAAACATGCAACTCCCCTTGGCATGTCTTTGTTCCAGAAACATGCAACTTCCCTTGGCAGCTATCAAGGAACAGTAATACTGCCAGTCATGAAGTAACGTATGCTTCACTCTGTGACTGCTGCCTGACCTACATGGCAACATCTCTCTGGCCCAGACCCCGCAGTTGCACCACCAGTTGGTGAGCACCCCCCCCCCCCCAATGGATGAGCCATATTCTATTCACTCCCATTATCCCTCTGACACAGGTGCAAGAGTCTGATTTGCCTTCTGATGTCATGCAGTAGGTTGAAACTTAAAATATGTACATCGGACTTTAATCGCATTTCATTTGCATAATGGATTAAGGTTCTCACATTTTAATACTTATTCATCAAGACTTGCTGGGGAGGGGAAGGCAGTTTTTAAACAAGGAACCATATTTTATAGTAAGTCACTTACAAAGAAATGTTGGATTCTGTACAACTGTGAGAAGTTAGGTTTTCTGTTAGCCTTGTGCTGTTAGGTTTGACATATCATTGTCCTTTAAGGGTTTTGCATACTGAAAGTGGAGTAAACTTCATAAAAACAGTAGGAACTCTATGGCTCTAGAATATTTTTATTCATTACATGCTGAGATAAACCGGGAATATGAGGCACAAATAAGTACAAGAATGCTACAAAAGTGTATTTAGTATCTGTCAAACTGTGTTGAAAAGATTTATACAAACAACGATCGGGCAATTGGAGTTGGCCCACAATTTTTATTCTTGACTGTGATTACAGTGACCAGGATTTGGTGACCTACTTGTGTAGTTGGTAGGCAATGCAAAGAAGAGTACCTGTGGTTATTCTTGCTTCCTTGGTGAGGGGGCAGGAATGTATTCATTTTGATAGTGATTCTAAGTAGAAGTAGGAAAACTGAACTCAGGGGAGAACTAAAAAAAACTTAAGGAAACACCGGGAGTCGTTCTCTGAAAAGGACTAAAATTAGAGGAAATGGGATAACAACTTTTATCCTGCTGTTGGCAGACCCAGTCACCAGTGGCCATCTGCCAGCACAGTAGTCCTTCCCCCACTTTACGCATTAACTGTTCAGCCACTGCTGGCTGCATTTCACTGGCTTGGAAGGCTCCACAGAGTGAATTCCTGTCCACAGATAGCATGCCAGAGGGCTGTACAGTAGTGTGTGGTTCAGGGGGACAGTATTGAGCATATGCATTTCAAAAGATTAGAGCTGATCAGACTTGACCAGGGACATGAGGTGGTCTAACAGATTTGGGTTGCTATGAGGAGAGGTCTGTTAAAGTGTGTTCAGTTGGGGAAAAAAAATCACACTGTTGTGGATGCAATAATTTTATAATATAATACACACTTTGCAACACTGTCAAACATAGTGCATTTCATAGGATCATAGGAGGTTACTAGGCTATTGGCCCTGAGGCCCTTATAGCCATGTTCTACAGTTTTGAATAATAAAACAGCATAGGTATTAAACATAAAGTCATGCAATATTGGAAACCATTGTGCACCTGTCAGTTTACATAGATAAGTGTAGTGTTGCAACTAGAATCACTGTAATGTTTAGAAAATGTATGTTTTTATCTTTCATGGCTAATGAGATATGTATAGCAACTTGATACCATGTTGTTTCTAAGTCAAGAAGTGTTCATTGAAAGCTAACCCATCTGTAAATGCAGTGCTAAGTATTTTAAAGAAGAAAAGAACTAGAGGTGGAGGTGGTATCTTAAAGGGAAAGAAGCACGTTACATAGAAAGTGTGGGAACAATACTCTCAGACTAGTGTTTAGGAGGAGAAGTGAGATATAAGGGAAGGTAGGAGCTGAGCAATTTGTGTAATGCTAGAGTGAATGATTGATTGTTAAAAGAAAGAAAAAAGTATATACATAATGTATAATGGATGAAAATGGCATAGTAATGTAATTTGTCATGGAGCCAAACTGTTTTATGCTTATGTAAAATAGTTGTTTTGGAGCTGTATCCATTGACATGGGGAAGGCAACTTGATTACCACCTGTAGGATCAGTACACTTATCTGAGGGCACAGTGATGATGATGCTTTTATTCCTGCCACTTCTTGGAAGTAGGATGTTATATAGCCATGCTGGGTGTAATGGGACAATGCTACCTTTCTTTACATAATATTGTTTCAGATGAGCTAATCAAGAGGACTGTCAACAGAAGTCTGGGTGGTTCTGTTTGTTGGCTGTTAAGAGTCTTGGTAAGAGATGGACTTCACTGAAGTTGTCCTGTGGTATTGTATGTAATCATTCAGATGTGCTTTGGCTGTACAAAGGTTCAGTGTGTATGTTGCTTTTATTAGTAAGCATCTGTGTAGACTTTTTTTATTTGACAACTGTTTGATAAGTTCATGGTCTATTACTAGGCCATCAGTTGAATAGATTGCTAGGTACTTAACCATTGCAATCCCCATTACTTGTTCCCTTTTTTCACAAGAGTCTGAGAAGATAGATCAGAGTTGAATTCATGTTTCCCCTTCCACTCATGTAAGTTGGATTTAGAGAGAGTTAGGAAGCTACTTTGTTTAATATGGAGAGGGAGCTTATTCCATAGATGAGGGTTGGGAGCAGAATCTATCCTGATAACAGACTCTCTTAAATTTTCGGTGTAGATTTAGATCCCTTCAACAGTTCTTGGTAGTGTTGCCTGTTTTAGAAAAATATAAAACATCATAGGTTCACAGGTAGGTACTAGGCTGTCTGCCCGAAGGCATTTATAAGCTTAGCCAGAATGTGTTGGCTTTCACCATCCCCTTAGAGTAGTTCCCTGTGCCTCTGTCCAGCAGAGCCACTGAAGTGATCCCTGGGGTAAACTTAGTTTCCCATCCACTCGTCAAGGTTTCTGTGTTGGCAAGAAGCTCTGCCTAATGTAGATTGGAATCTTGTTCCAAAGCACGGGAAGTCTCTGGGACAGGAATCTATCCCTCCAGCATGTCCTATTTATTGTTGTGGTGAGGTTTAGATCCTTAGAGCGTGTGGCTCGAGGGGATAAGGTTTTCTTTAGGTGGAACATGTCCATCAATTCTGGGTTGGACGTGGCCTTGTATGTCAGGCAGAGATCACCTCTGAGTAGGCAGTATGCAACCGAGTACAGCTGGACTTTAGTCGAGCTGCAGACAGGACAGGCTCATTTGTTGTTTTGTGTGCTGCCAGGTAGAAGTCTAATGGAAATGGAGTATAGTGGTATGGCTTGTTCTCTCTAAAGAGCCAACAGTTGAGATTTTATTGGAGAATAAATGTTATGTTTATTTCTAGTCATGCAATACACATGGGTAGATGCATGCCGGGGGGGGGGGGGGTCCAGTTTCTTCTATTCTTTGTGTGTTAAAGGAGAACTGGAGAGGGAAAATAACTTCCTTGGACCCAGATTTTATTAGCTGCACTTAGTAGATGAATTTCAATTGATATTTGACGCATGGTGGTGGTCAAAAAGAGTTTTTGCTGTCTAACTATGTACCTAGATCTCTTATGACAGTGTCTATTCTTGAGTGGAGCATCTTTTAGTAGTTAGATGCGGGGTATTATTGTGTCACAAAGGTAACAATATTGAACTTTTTTGCATTAAATTGGTGCTGATTAGTCCTTTTGGAGGACATGGATGTCATCTGATGAGGAGATGATTGCTCCATGTTTGCAGTAATCAGCAAACTTAGTCAACCAGAGACCTTTGATGTTGGCTTGGACATCCGTGTAATATGCTCAAAAGAGGAATGGCCCCAGAACAGGCCCCTGTGGGATGCAAGTTTTGACCTGTCTTTTTGAGGAGAGTGCTACCAACCCTGACTCTGTATCTTGACAGAGAGCCAGTTTGTATCAAGTGAGTTATAAAGGTTTGCATTTAATTGGGTCAGTTCTCTATCAAGCCAGGATGTGAGATGGTATCAAAGGCCTTGGCTAAGTTCAGGTAGTCATTGTGCACCAGTTTGCCATCATGCAGTGCACCAGTGACACTTGAAAGAAATTTGCTAGATTTAGTAGTCAGGATCTTGCTTTCACAAGGCCGTATTGGTTAGAATAGAGGGCTTGTGAGTTGTCAGTATCATTGTTTATAACCTCTGGAATGATAGTCCATTACTTTACAAATTGTGCTAGTAAGACCACTTGATTGATAGTGCCCCTGGTAGTGGTAGGGCTGTCCTTGTGGAGAGGTACAACAGTAGGTGTCTGACCGGCCTGGGCCAGATGCACAGTGGAGAGAACAGAATGAAACGGGTATAATAAGAAATCCAGTGAGGCAGTGTTTTATACTAACAAGGAGATGGCCTGCTATGTTTTCTGGACACACAACAATAGTATTTTAGGTTCTGGCGAAGGATTTTAAGGCTTGCTTTAGAATAGCTCTAGATCGTGGTGTGGACTAAATGGAGTCAGGAGAGGAACAGGGAGTGATAGGGGAGACATTTGGACTAAATTTATCTGTTACTTTGTTGACAGTGTGTTACAGGCTGGAGAAGGTAATACCGTTTGGACATCAGCTCTGAACACTGCTGAGCATTTCTCCTAAAATCCTTGACATGGTTTAAAAAAATGCTTTGCTGTCATGTTTTGATGAGTTGATAATGATTGATTAATTCATACTTGGCTTTTCAGGTATTGGTTGTTTTCCTCGTGCTCTTTGTTTACCATTTTGTGATCATTTTCGGAGTTTGGTACATAGACAGGTAGTTGAAATCTTCTAGAAATATAAAAAGTACACTGTAGATGGTCTCTCTAGAAGTAATGACAAATGTACCTTTGTTCTCCTGAGTTTAATAAAGTTTGACCCGGTCTGTTTGGCTAAACATTAACCCAATACAGGTGATCTTGATTTTTGACAGTATATACTTCATGTTGTATGAATGGTGGCTTTAAATAAATATTTTTGCATATATAATATATATATATATATATATATATATATATATATATATATATATATCTATATCTATATATATATATATATATATATATATCAAATTTATATTTGTGCAAGAACTCTGAATGTTTTTAGACAAGTCTCAGTTCATAATGTTTTTAAATCTCAGTGTCTTTACATTTTTTTACCTGTATTGGGCTAATATTTAGTCAGACGGGGTCAAACTTTATTAACTGCAGAAGCTGACTGGTTCACTGTTAAGTTATTAGTGGTAATGTTTGGTGTTTATAGCCTTGGTTTTTATATGCATTTCACGTTCTGATGAAGTCCTGCTCATTTGATGAACGAGCATACGCTCAACTGTTTTTGCCCTATTTACTTATTTGTGTATGGGTTTTGCTCATTAAACTAAACTTAGGAGAACAAAGAAGCATTTGTCATTATTCCTAGGGAGACCATCTGCATTGCACTTTTTTGCATTTTTGTTTTTTGTTGTACACTGAGGTGCTTTCCTTTTTGGTTATGCATCCTAGAAATAAACTAAGGATTCTGATTTGTTCATGTAGATTTTTTTGGGATGTGTGACACATGGAAGAGGTACTTTAGTCAAGAACTGTACAGTAGGTGGACTTGTTTATAGATACCAGAATATGCAGGAGTCCTGGGTTATTGTTCTGCTGAATTAGCCAAGAGGTAATGAGATTGCCAATAACTGCATACACTCTCCCACTGGAAATGCAACCACCCTCATCAAAAAAGCCTGGTAAAGAAGCGTTGTCACTGCAGTGGAACTAAGTTTTTTGTAATTTTACAAATATAAGGAAAGCCTCAAGGGCAGACATTTCCTTGTTTAATCTTCTAGCACAGAGTAATGCTATGGTGAAATGTGTCTAGGTAGGATTTGTTCGTTTGGTAGGTGCAGAAGACCGACTCCATATAAAGAACTGCATTATTTCTTCTAGCAGTTAGCAGTACCATTTTGAGATGTGCCTGATTTGTTAGGTTGGTGGGTTTAAAAGACATACTCTGTCTAAAAAAGGCACTATAGGACGAGAGAGCGTCTTAACTAGTACGAGGAAGATGGCCATCTCACAGAACTGTGTGCTATCTCCCTTCAAGCAGAGATGCACTGGATACCCCTATTATTGAACCTGAACCGGTTACTGAAGTCAGGTATTTGTTTGTATTGTGGCATCACTCTCCGTGATGGCAAGATGCTGCTCAAGACTAGTTTGTCAAGTTCATTCATCCCATGTGAGCAGCAGCCAGATTCTGTGATTTACTAGGGTGAAGGGATAAGAGTGCCTTGGTGACATCATGAATTGGCAACTTGCTGTCACTTTCTTTGCTGAGCCTAGTCAGTGGTGTCTCTGTATGTCTGGCTGTGGCGAGTAACCTATGAGTAGGGTCTTGAAATGTTGTAGCATGTTCATGCAGCCTTAAAGACTTGGGAATAAAGTTTAGGTGAGTGACCCTTGTTTGTGGTGGCTGCTGGAGGTGCTGTATGAGAGTAGTGTGCAAGTTGAATGTTTTGCTGACGTTTACTTGTCTTTGTGTTAGAATTAGGAAGGAGTTTATTTAGTGTTTCAGCATATGTGGACATAGTGTTGGTGTTTTGCTGTGGTGGTGTGGGGATATGATAAGCGGTAACATGAGAGGTTTGCCTGCAGTTTAAATAAGTATCCACACTTCTCAGAAGTAGATTTCATGTTAAGTAACATGAGTGATGTCAGTGAACATGAAGTAGTTGATACACTGCCTCATGACACCTAATAATGGTTGGCTGGCAACAGTTGAATAAAGGTCAGACTATCATCTCATGTTATCAGGAGAAGGGTTATGAATGGGTACCATGCTATCTTTAAGTGCTGTGAAGGGAAGGGTTCTGTAATAATCATCGCAGCTGAGATACAGTAATAGTTTGGCTGATATGCAAGCAGAAGCAAGGTGAAATGAGCTGTACAGTCTAACAGTTTATGCATTGGTACTGCCGATGACTCTATATGGGTGTCACTAATGAGACCGAAAACCAAGTACTACATATAGTTCAGTAAGGCAGAGCCAAATGTATTAGACACAGTAAGATAATGTACTGTGGAAAGATGCAGGATATAGTCATGGGTTACAGAAAACTGACAGCCATAGCACAGTACACACAGTATGATGAGGCAGAAAGATGTGGTACATAGGCACAAGTGCCCCAAAACCTTTGCAAGCACAGTACAGCAATTTAAAAGCTGAATCGCTAATGTCTGAAACTTTGAAAGCATATAACATTATCAAAGTGAACTACGGTTGCTACAAGATATTGCATGTGCAGCAGTTAAAAAGTGATGTACGCACTGGTGCCACGGGAAGCAATCATTACAATAAAGCATGAGATTAAGTGCAGAAATTACTTGTAAGTGCCTTGGTTGTTTGCATTGACTTGTGAGCTGCTGATCTTTGAGCAGCATTTATGGTATTTAACTACAAGTACGGATGCCATGTT